>NC_140589.1:1869463222-1870063222 GCF_964204655.1 Triturus cristatus | reverse complement strand
TAACTTTATGTTTGACAAGCTGATAGATACAAATTCGACTTTCCACAGTTCAGTAGCAGGCATTCAAAGGTTCATTGGCAGGGATTCAACTGTTCAGTGTCAGGGATTCAGCTGTTTCCACGTGGTCATTCTTTGGCAGGCATTCAACTGTTTCTCTTTGGCAGGCATTCAGCTGTTCTTGTGCTATCATTCTGGCTCTCAGCCAGTACCAGCATGGCCTCGAACATAGTCAACTGGAGTTGCAAAGTTCAGTGGAGCACAGTGCATGCACGAGGTTCCTCCAGCCAGATGATGCAAGCATTCTCTACTGCGCAGAACTGGGAAAAACAAAGCCATCTTGAAACTGGCCACCAGCCAAACTACGATAAACACACACAAAGAAAATGTGAATACACAGAAAATAAGTGTTTTCTGTCCCCCCACCCACCAGGGCTAATATTTCTCTCCTACAAACTGTTACCTAGCGGAAAAGCATCACACTGCAAGCCATTAAAATGAAGCAAAAGCAGCATGCAATGCACAATGTACACTACAACATAGACATTCACTATTACACTATTTAAATGCGCAAAATCGATTAAACGTGCGTTTTACACCATTAATTAATATGTTATTCAAACCTGTTAATGCAGAGCATTTCCCACATGTAATGTGTGTGTTTGGTTAATACACAGCAAACAAAATTAATATATTACTTTGTAATGGGGGGGTGATTGGTCTGAACGAGGTACACACAAAATCTTCTGTACTTTGCTACATCAGTGGACACATCGATGGTCAGTCCATGGGAGTTCATTGGTGTGGCTTGAGGTGATGGAGTTTCATTGTGAAGAGGGGGTCGATGGTGTGTCCTGCTGAGTGCGTGGGTTCGGTCACAATCTGGCGGAGTCCAATGCTGTGGAGGTTGTCCAGGAGGGATGTGGTGCTGGGGTCCAGTTGGTTGTCGAGGTGGAAGTTGAGGTCTCCCAGTAGGGTGCAGTTGGTGGAAGCGATGGCATGCGGGGATATGATGTCCATGATGGAGTTGGCGAAATGTCCGCAGGGTCCAGGGGGTCGGTAGATGAGGGTTCCTCGGAGGGTGGAGGTAGGGCTGGCTTGTATCTTGAAGTGAAGGTGTTCCATTAGGTCTGTGGGCTCGTCGGGGAGTGTGCTTAGGCGGAGGGTGGATTTGTGGACGATGGCGATTCCTCCTTTAGGGTGGGTGGGGCGGTCCTTCCTGGAGATCTTGTATCCTTGGGGAATGACGATGTTGATGTTCGGTCCCAAGGTGGTGTTGGTCCAGGTTTTGGTAAAGAATGCTACGTCTGGGGTGGTGCTGTCGAGGAGGTCCCAGATTTTGGTGGCGTGTTTGTGGAGAGTTCGGACGTTGAGGAGGATGCATTGCAGGGTCTTCGGTTCGGTTGTGTTTTTGCGGGCGGGTTGCGGTGGGTCTGTGGTCATGGCGGTGCTGCTGGTGTGCTGGCAGTGGTGACAGGTGAAGGGTCGGTGGGTGTCGGCTGGTGATGCTAGCTTGCAGTTGTTGCGGCCTGGGTTGAGAGCGTGGAGTGCCGCTGGGTCGTAGCATTGGCGGTGCAGAGATCCAGGGTTCCTGGCACTGGTCGCAGTCGGGTCGTGGACGGGTGCAGACGGGCTTGCCTTTTGCGTGCCGGCTGCTCGGCCGCTGCCATTAAGTAGGGTTTGGAAGGGCTGGACAGCTGGGAGGAAGGAGCGGGGAGGGGATCTGGATTGGGCCGGTTGCACTGGTCGTGCTGGGGGGAGGCACCGCGGGGGCAGCAGCAGCGGGTAAAAACAGGCTGAAAAAGGAAAAAGGCAAAAAGAGAGAAAAAAGTGCAAATAAAGCAGCAAAAGTGCAAGAAAGAGTGGATAAAAGACACCGAGGACACAGAAGGAGAGGGAAAGGGGGAGATTGAGATGAGGGTAAAAAAGGAGGGCAAAACGGAGGAAAGACACAGAAGGAGAGTGAAGGGGGAGCTTGAAATGAGGGGAAAACAACAGAAAATGGAGGAAAGACCCAAAAGGAAAGTGAAGGGGGAGATAGAAGTGAGGGAAAAAAACGAGTGAAAAAGGAAAGCAAAAGCGGAGTGAGAGAATGGAGACAGAGGTCCACTGGACCACCAGGGATGAAGCGCAGATGAAACCTGTGGGTGGAGGAGGGCCTCGAACACCAACACTCGAGAGCGCAGGGTCCTGGGGGAAGGCCTCACTTAATGGTGGAGATGCGAGGGAGGGAGAGCAATTTCACTGACAATGAGTCAGTGGTCTTGCTCCATTTATCCATTTATCCAGCTATTTGACACAAGTCACATTGCACCTACAATGAGCAAGCACGGTTGTCAATGGTTGTAAATTGCATAAGAGAAATAAGCAACAACTATTACTTTGTTGTATATAATGTTGGAAATACTTTTGTTCTAGTGGGCAAGCTTGTGGCCTATGGCTAGAGCTGCAGACTTTCGAGCTGAGTAAGCAGGTTCAACCCTCACGTTGGTTCTACATCCTGTGATTCAAACAATGGATGTGTGCTTGTGCTATGTAACTGGTGCTCAAGTTAGCGGTATTTGCTACAGAAAAAATAAGTCTTCTTGAAGGTACATCAAAAGCAGTGATGGATGGTACTATCGCACAGTTAAGCTTTTTGTTTAATTTGTTTTGTGCCACCCTGAACATGAAAATGAAGTGCTTGATAGGGACCCGTTTTGGCACCTGCTGTTCAGGACATCCGGGGCAGAGCCGCGGAGAGAACTGGCCCACTTAAAGCCGTGGTTACGACATTGCATTCAACCGTTTTTTGTGTTGCCTTCACGCGACTGCAGCAGTCGCAACGCAGTGCTTGTTACAACAGGTCCCCGATCTCATCCTAATTTGCCTTGGGGTCATGCCACCGGTGAATCAGCCTTTTTAATATGGAAAACAGCTTTACTATCCACCGCAAATTGTCTGTAGTGGACGGAGTTTTGTCAAATCTCACCGCCGCGGTCGGATTTTTCATCCATTGCATTGTAATGTGACTGCCGGAATTGCCTTGGACCATGCAGACTTTTTTTTTCCGGACACACAGCAGAGAGAGGATGGTTCCTTCCACCTTCGTAAGGAGGCCCTCAATGTTTATTTAGTGTAAAATATTATTTATTTAATTAAGAATTACTTTTGTTGCTGGTGGAATGATTTTTTAAAATCATTAATGACTTAATTTTTTATTTGGTAATTAATTATATTAATATTGCAAATAATGCATTTAAATACATTTTTACATATGGGGCATGAGGCTTATTGGGGTAGACAGTGGGAAGTAATTTAATTGAATTTTAATTAACTGTTAGAACGTATGTTAATTATTCGATTGGTCATTAATCTTGTTAATATTGTTAGTTAATATTTTATGAGTGGGTTGTGGGATTTATGGGTGTACAGGGTTGGCAGTCATTTAATTATAAATAGTTGTGTTTTTTTATTTTAGGTGTAGGTTGTGGGGTTTATAGGGGTATGTGGTGGTAACAAAATCTGTTTTATGTCATAAATATTATGAATTTTTTAAATGATTTTTTTATATTTAATTGTGTTCTTTGTGTATGTAATTTATTATTACATTTTAGGAGTATAATTTATATTTTGAGGGGGTATGTTTTGGAAAGTTAAATAAATGTCATTGCATATTTAATACTGGTTAATAATTTGTAAATAATCTAACTTTTTTTGCTAATACATATTTATGTCAATATTGTAAAATATGTGAGTTTTTTTTTAGTTTTTAGTTTTAAGTTTTTTAGGGGTAGATGGTGGGAGGAAATGATAACTAAGTTAATTTAATTAATTTAATTTTTTAAAAATAATTAATAAAATAATGTTTTACATGAAATGGTATTTTATTTAATTTGTAATATTGTTTGCAATATTATTACGTAGTTTTACATTTTCCGAAATGTTTTAATTTTCATTGTTTGCTTAAATCTAATGTAGTACATTTTAAATATCTATTTTTAATATTTTAATTTTGTTTTTAAAAATAGAATTTGGAGACATTTTTTTTTTTGTAATGTAGTCCTGACAGTAGTGGAAATAATATATAATAGTACACTTTACCTCTCTGCAATCAAACACTTCCCTACTGTTGCACTCATTGGAATGGAAATAGTAAATTTTACCCCTCAGTAATCCAGCACTTTCTCTACTTTTGCAGTGGCTTGTGTGGGAATAGTACAATTTACCCCGCTGCAATTCAACACTTTCCCTATTGTCGCGTTGAGTGTAGTGGGAATTATAATGATTCTTTTTGTTAATGATAAATTTTATTGTGATGTTATTTGTAGTGGGAATAGTAAATTGTAGTATTTTGCAATGTTATATTTTATGCTCAAATGATTAAGCAATATAGGAAAGTGGTTAACGACTTGGAGCATGAAATTGGGGTGCTGTAAAATAAGTGCTGGGAACAAATAGATGGTGAGGACTCTATTGAGAGGCGGCTGTAAGAACTTCATGAGATAAAACTTTGCCTTAGTACCATTCTGGAGTAGAGGGTCCAGGCACGCTGGGATGCTAGTAAACTAGCACACTTCGAATATAATGAGTATACAGAAAACCTCGTGGCATGGAAGACGAAGACTAAATTGGTAAGAAATGAGATAAGAGCAATAAGATATAGAAGAACGGGGATCAGACTAATAGAAGCCCAATCAGTGGAGCAAACTTTTGTTGATTTTATTTTTAAAACTCTGTATACTGAGGAGTTGGATGTGTCAGAGATACAGGTTTATGATTAATTGGGAAATCAGACTGTTGGGAAACTCTCAGTGGAAGAGACAGAGACCCTGAAGGGGGAGATAACACAGAACGAGGTACTATTGCTGATCAACAAAGGTAAGAGAAGAAAGGCAGCTGGGCTAGACAGGCTTCCTAATGAATTATACTTAGGCTAAATGATAAAATATGCCCAGCTCTTTGTAGATTTTTGGGTTGAAGGAGCTCTGCTACCGAAATCTTGGGAGGAAGCAGTGATTACCTTCATACCCTATGTCCTGTGAATCATATATACCAATTTCACTTTTAAATTGTGAGTATAGTTTATTTACAAGTATTTTAGCCAATAGGTTGAACAACGTAATACAAGATTTGATAGCAGCTGACCAGAAAGGCTTTGTGAGAGGGAGATTTATGCATTTGCTAACCCACGAACTAATAGGGACTATTGATCTGGCAATTGCAAACAAAATACTATTGGCAATTATCATGCTCGATGCCACCAATTAACTTGATAGGGCGAATTGGCAATATCTGTATACCCTCCTGGGTCATTATAATATAGGGAATACGTTCTGCAGGGCCATACGGGGCATGTATAGGGCACTTTCAGAAAAAATCGTGAATAGTAATCTTACATCAAGCTTTACGATAACAAGAAAGACCAGGCGGGGCTGCCCCCTTACCCCTTTGCATTTTAATTTATATATTGATCAGGTTGGAACAGGGGATTACACCCTTTGTGTATTATATACGCTTAAAGAAAGTATCCTTATACACAGATGATGTAATGGTAAATACGTGAGATTTATTTCCTGTTTCAGAAAGCCTTGACCACTTCATGATAAACTTTGGCAAAGATGATAGGTATGATGCTAACTCTTCCCAGACGGAAGTTATGGTGAGGAATACAGATGAGAGCCACACTCTGATAAAGAAGGAACTAAAATACCTAGGAATAAAGATTTGTCACTCATTACAAAAGTTGGCCCCCATTAGCATGGCGGGCCGACTTTAGTCCGCCCGCCACCCTATTGGTGCTGGGACCGGCTGCCATGGGTGCGGCTGTCCCGCACCGCAGATTAGGATGCGACCGCCACCCTGGTGGTCACATCCCACACATTTATCATTGTGGCAGGTGGTACTGGATTGTTAATGGTTCCCTGCATCAGACTAGTCCTCCACTTGATTCCTTGTCTTTTCTCTTGCCAGTGGGGTCATCTTGTGCAGGCCCTCTACATCTAGCTAGCAAAACAACCTCCCTGTCGCACTTCTCAGGACTCAGAGTCCTCTGCCTTCTGGAATAGTACCTGCCAGTCAGTGGAGCCCAGGACCAGTCTGTAGAAGTGTCCAAGTGAACAATCCATGGTCCCACAGATGTTCATTACATTCTGGGTTTTGTCACAAAGGCTGCTAGTTCACACAGCACAGGGTTTGGGAAGGGAGAAATATTTTACTTCAAAAGACCTGAGGTTGTTATACATTACATTGCATACAGTACATGTAAACATAATATTTTACGTTATCAAAGGATGATGAAATTGACTGTGAATCAAAGTGAAATGGATTTCATGAACTAAAGACAACCATGGAAGAAGTGGATTGACAAAACGGCCCGATAACACCAATATAAATGAAGTCCCTAAGACATCTAGCGTACCTGGAAGCGATAGAGTGCAAATGAATTGTTTGGTTGATGTTGGCCTGGGGGACTTGATATTTAAGGGTATACATGAAACTATAGAACATCGGAATTCAGCTGTTGCTGACTCAGCATTGAGTTTTAAGTCTGGGATTTTTTATATTACTGAGGATATGCTTAAGACAACAATGGATATTAACCCGGAGTCTAGTATAGTAGAAAGTCTGTTATCCGACAGTGCCCCCAATGTTATGGATAGTTGTAACTTCATGTTTTGGAATATAGCAGGTTTAAAATCTAAAGTGAATAATGTATTGTGGTATGAATTTGTACAGCAATTTGAAGTTTTCAGTTTACAGGAAACATGGGTGATAGAACCATTACATATTAATGGTTATAGAACCTTTCATACCAATG
Source organism: Triturus cristatus (assembly GCF_964204655.1). Lineage (NCBI taxonomy): Eukaryota > Metazoa > Chordata > Amphibia > Caudata > Salamandridae > Triturus > Triturus cristatus. Next base: position 1,870,056,426 of record NC_140589.1, on the reverse strand, counting down.
CTATAGTTTCCAAACATGGTAGAGCAAAAGGGGGGCTGTGTACGTACATTTCGAATTTAGTTAATTTTGAAAAGGTTGATCTACTATGGGAGGAGTGTTTTTATCAAATTATTAGACTAAAGGTTGATGTAAATTTTTTAGTAATACTTGTGAACTACTATAATAATATACCCCAAGATTTATTGAAAGGGGTTGTGAAGGATATACGGGGACACCTATGTAAGCACCAGGAATCAGCAAGTAAGGATGTAATTATGTTATGCGGGGGAGACTTTAATACTGCTTTATGCCCACATTCAGATAACGGGAACTGTGGATTTACATATGATATGGAGACCTTTCTTCCACACTTCCCGCATACAATGTATGGTGAATGTTTGAATGAATTAATTTTTGAGTTTGATTTGGGCTTTGCAAATATTTTAAGTAATCCTTCCGTGACTCTCGGCCCTACTTTTAATGGGCATGGATCCTCCTCTACGATTGACTTCATATTGGTGTCTAATCGCTATGGCTCAATTATTGACAATTTCTCCCAACACCAGATTGCACTGAGTGACCATTTTGCTCGGAGTGTGGGTTTATTCCTATTTAGACATAGCATAGGTAAGGCCAATAGTCCAAACGCTATTTTAGAAAACGTTATTCGAACTAGTCAAAATGGTTATACCCTGAGTTGGGAGAAAGTGGTACCCTGGGATTTTATGGCTGGAGTGATAACAAACTGTTATGAGGCGATTAAGGTATGCCTGGATGAAAATACTGTACCTAAGGATATTATGGACAGTTTTATCATAATTACAGATTACATTAAAAAGGCGCTTACTATCAATATAAAGCGTAGGAATCACTGTCAAGCGAAAAAGGGCTGGTTTGATCCAAACTGTACTCGGGCCTATAGAAACCTCAAGCATGTCCTGCATGAAGAGGTTAAAGATAGGGACAAAATTAGAGATGCACGGAAAGAGTATAAGCAGGCTCTAAATGGTAGAAAAGATCATTTGAAAGCAGAAGCATGGTCAGCCCTCCGTGAAGCATCAATTGCTAAAGATCCTTGTGCATTTTGGAGAGCAGTTAATGCTCCCTTTCTCAAAGAGAAGGCGGTATCTACTATTGAGGTGGCTATTGCTGAGAATAAATGGATAGAGCACTTCTCGCTATTGTATGATGCAACAACTCCACACTCACATGTAATGGGGGGGTATTGAGGGTGACCAAGGCCTACTGCCTAGGAAAGTTATGTCCTTTGAGTTTAATGAGGTAATACTGGCCATTGCTGCAAGTTCGGGAGGTAAGGCAGCAGGGCCGGACGGCGTTCCTGTTGATATTTTTAAAGCTAATATTGCCTATGGGGCCCTCTATTGACACAAGTATTTAATGCATCAAGTTCGACTGGTTTTATTCCAACATGGTATGAGTCCATCCTCGTCCCAATATTTAAAAAGGGGACAGGAATGATCCAGCCTGTTATCGACCAATATCGTTGTTAGATTCAACAGTAAAAATAGTAGGTCTGGTCATATTGAACAGGCTCCAAGATTGGGCAGAAGAGTGGGCGGTGATAAGCGACTTACAATTCGGTTTTCGTAAAAAATTAGGTACGATTGAGCAGGGCTTAAACTTAAATATTTCATTGAATAAGTATATCAAGGCAAAAAAGGGGCCCTTGTATATGGCTTTTGTCGACTTATCATTGGCATTTGATTGTGTAAACCATAATAAGCTGTGGCTTATTTTAGAAGATTTGGGCATAGAATTAGTTTTAATCTCCATGTAGAAGAGAGTTTTACTTAAGGGCGAGAACACGGGTACGGCTTGGGATGGGTGGAGAATGCACGGGACACTTTAACGTGAAAAGTGGTGTTAGGCAGGGGTGCATCCTTGCACCGTTTCTTTTTACTCTGTACATAAACAATATTGAAAAGGTTTTAGTCCAAGAATGTAAGGGTGTACCTGAGGTTGGTAAGTGCCCCATTCCTGCATTATTATAGGCGGACTATGGGGTCTTAATGGCACGCACCCCATTAGGACAGCAACGGGTGGTTTCCAGCTTAGCTAATGTTATGTCTGAGAGAGGTCTCACAATTAATTCTTCTAAGACTTTTATAATGAACTGCGGGACAGGGTGCATAAAGACTAAATCTATCTATATTGATAAAAAACTGATAGAAACTACAAAGATATTTTCCTACCTGGGGATAGTGTTTGATCGTACAGGTTCATGGGTGCAGGCTGTCAAAGCAAGGAGACTGCTATATATTAAGACCCTATCTTCTCTATCTAATTTCAGTAGGAAATTGGGTAGACACCCAACACTGGAACTTTTAGATACCTACAAAGCGAAATGCATCAGCGTTGCAACGTATGGAGCAGGCATATGGGGATATGCGGACTTGGGCTCACTCCAGGTAGTTGAAAATATGTTTCTGAAATTGTTATTGATGGTCCCTAATATTACTTCTTCCTTTGTTTGTCACACTGAACTAGGACTTGTATACTTGGAAGATATTATAAGGATCCAACCTGTCCTATTGTTGCACAGGATATGGATAACAGAGGAGACAAGTTTTAACAGGAGAGTTCTAGAAGACTATAGGGGCCTGGACGGGGCATTAAGGATCGGATGGTTGGCATATGTTAAATCATTTTTATATAATATAGGTCTTCATGTTTTTTATGATAAACCGCTAACTATGGTCGGGATGAGCAGGAAAGATTTAAAGAATACCTGTTTGAATTACCTGTCGGAACAGAGACTGTGTACTGAGCTGAACAAATCCTCGGTCCAGGCACACACTCTTATATTAACAACTTTTAGTCTCCAACCGTACCTACGCCTCTCTCTGAGTGATTATGATCGATTTTTACTTGTGCGTTTTCGTCTGGGTACTTTCTATAGATTAATAACTCTTCCTGTTGCTAATGACTGGTCTAAAGGGCTCTGCAAATGCCCATGTGATGACACCTCTGACCAGTCTACTATACATGTGTTATTCTTTTGAAAATTTTATATCCTGCAGAGAAAAACATGGATTGTCCCTGTTTTAAAAGAATTGGGTATGAGGTCCTTTTGCCCAGCCTTTCTGGTACTCCAACAATTAGAGACAGTTTTTATTGTAGCCTCTGTAACGACCTTTTAAAAAAATGTTTTTAGATCAAGGAAATCGATTTTAATGTGATAATAACAGATGACATTTAGCTTATATATTTACTTATTTGTCTTTTATGTAGTTCTTATCATATATTTTAATGTATAAATGATTTTCTATGTGCTTTTATGGTTATATTCTTTATGTAACCGAATAAAGTATTATTGAATTGTATTGACAGTGAATCAAAGTAAAATGGATTTCATGAACTACAGACAAACAAGTTGTAATGTTTTAAGAGCTTTATTTATGATGCATTGCAATATTCAACCTTTTATATCACATTGTGAACACCTACACGAAGGCATGGCTTCAACGCTAAGAAATTAATTCAGAGACAATGTAGTAGATGGAGGATTCACTAGAAATACAAACTTTCTTGATGTTGAAGAATAACAATGTATAATAATGATTGTATGAATTTCATGACATTTCAACACTAGTGAATGTTTGCATAAGACACAATAATTACCATTGAAGGTTTGCTATATGTTTGATACAGTGAACCAAAGGATAATATTTGATATTACATTAATCATTATCCCTACAGAATGTCAATCTATGAAGCAGTGCAAGCGGGGAGTGAAGCAGAGGCGGCCTCAATATCCCAAGAGAGCCATTGCTACAAACTAAGGAAGGAGACTCTTGTTGCAGTGGTGGTGGAGCAGGAGGGAGGGCCCACAATCCTTCTGATGCCAGGAGAAGATTAGGAGCTTCATGTAAGACTGGACTCTGGTTTCTATGGGGAAATTGAACAACAAACAAGAACATATTGAGTGTCACAAACATGAGAATCCCAGTGTAAAACTGTTCATGCACAGAAGCTTGTTATATGTTGGAATGAACAAAACACTGGAGGCAGGCTTCATGAACAGAGACTCAATCTTTGTATAATAAGAACAGTATGCAACAGTTATTGGTCGAAGATTATTTAATGCTGCATTAAGTAATTTGCTTAATTAAACAGAGAGATGAAAGAGGGCATCCCAAGTCCTAGTTACAAGTTTAGAAACATTCACAAACACGTACATTTGTGACCATTCTCAAACTATCATCTGACCTTTTCCTACCTTTGAAGTGGCTGGAAATGTATTCCAGTAAAGTCCAGAGTAACTCCCCTACTGTGATGTGAAGGGGAAGGGGTTTCTCTACAGGTGAACGTATGTGATGGATTCTGGTTAGAGAAATTGATAATTCCAGATCACCTTTTAAGGTGAAAGTTGGTGTAGGGTCCAAACTAAATACCAACAAATATTACTATTTCAACTTTCCCAAAAACTTGTTTTGAATCTAATTGGTTACATGATATGTTTCGTCTGTCTATTTTGTGACATGGCTCTCATTGATACCTGCCAAACGTCCCACACATAGACTTGTCACAGTTTCACCCATCTCACTACTAAGACCATAATGCATTATGATGGTTAGTTTGATTGTGTGTGGTCTCATGATGCCTGACGACGAATCACATCACTCGTTGCCTTCAAATAGAGAAACGCCCTCTCAGGCATTGCTTGGCTTCTCATTTCCGTTGGGAATCCTGCCGGTTCTGTTTTGATCCAACCTGTTTTCTGGCGATATTCGAGATTGGAGTCCTGCACGCCAATTGCGGCGTCCTTGTTCAAATCTTCTGTTAATTAACAAAGAAAAACCTTCACAAAGCTTCCGTCTGGTTTTTCAACTTGGCAATTCATTCATCTACAATATTGTACTGACTGCTTCGGCTTTCTAGTGATTTATCTTTTTTGCCATCGGAACGAAAACATTCTTTACAACTTGAATAGTCGGCTTTTTTTTTTAAACTCAGCTGAGAGCGGAAGCGCTCGTACTTGGAATACAAGAGACTCAAATTACCCACGTTTTCTTTTCCACGGAGGCATGCTATGAATTAAATTGCAAGGCAGCATTCATTGATCGTTTCACCTCTATCAAACAAAGGAGCAAATAAATCTCTGGAAAACGGAACCAAGTTCACACGAGTGTAATTAATTCTTTGTCTCCAGGAACATTACGAACTACATTGCAATTCCTGAGCTGCATTAATTATCATCACATCTTCACTGCTTCCGGAAGAAGCAAAAGACCTAAAACATTCCTTTTGCCTCGGACACAGCGTTATAAGACTGCGCAAGTGGAACTCTTAACTTGTGCCTCAAGGGAGGCGGACTGAAGGCGCATTGAAAACTTTCAATTGCTCTAGCCTCTTGGAGATTATCTTTTCCACATTTTTGTTACCTCGGATCCGAGTCTGTACATACTGAAGGTGAGTGAGACCATACACAATCCTCCCTCTCTTTAGGTGACTCATAGATATATCACCTGCTGTATGTTAGACAGTGTAATATATTACTGATTGTATGTACTTTTCTTTCCCAGTTTATTTAGAGCTTCTGAGTACAGTTTCCCTGCCTGTGCTGTGTCTCCTTCCTGGAAGTTCCGAGTCTGATCATCGCTCCCTGGGGATACCTGTGAGCATCCTGTTATGTTGCATCGGGGGGCTTGCAGTATCCTTGGGGAAGGTGGTCTCTAGCTTCGCTCCTGTGGATAAAAGGTGGTATAGACACCCTCGAGCAGTGACACTCATCCTCCACTACCTGGCTCATGATCTACACACGTATGTATAAATTGAACGATACTGCTGATAAAAATGTTTTGGCTTGCAAAAAATGATTGAATTTTTTAATATAATAAACTTCGGCTGAACTATATGCACAAAACACATATCTGCATGCTATTGCATGTCATGGTTACATATGTTTCTTTAGCATTTTTCCTTATCTATACTGGCCTTTTTCTTACTCTCCTTTTTCAATTCTTTTAATTCTTCTTTCTAACTCATTGGATTAAATGTATGTTATTGGATGCCAAGGTTACACATGTTTCTTCTTTTTAGCTTTTCGTACCCTTTCTGGACATTTTTCTTACTCTTGTCTAACTTTCTCCTAACCATCTTCAAATTTTTTTCGAACTTTTCTCTAATGCTTCTCTAACACATTCTATCAAAAGTGTGTTATTGTATGTTATGGTTACCGATGTTTCTTCTGTGATGTTTCCTGCATTCTTTCCAACTCGCGTTCCCAAACGCTTTTCCTTTTTTTTTGTTCGACACTACATTATTATGACACCGGTTTTTATTGGTTATTTTGGTACATGCTGGCGGTTACTTTGCACTACTTGACCTTTTGATACTATTGTAATGATGCTTTGAAAACTTCAGCCTTAAAAAATCCCCGGCTTGCGAGCCACATGGGCCAAAACAAGTGTTGGCTGACCTGCTTGTGAAGTAGCTTTTTTTGATTATGTATATAATTAAATATGTATGAATAATACCAAATGGTGTCAATCTTGTACGATACATTTGGGGAAATTTCACTAACCAGAATCGTGCTTACAAAATACTTTCACATGATATTACCTGGTGCGCAGGATCAATCTAACAAACTCTCAAAAATAATAAGCATCCTGGGATCGGTTTCAGGGTAACACCCCTCATAAGCAAGGCTAGCTTGAATCCAGTGGCAAAGCGAGCAAGGGACCCAAGTCTGGGTATACCCTGCCAACATAGGGGTGATTGGAATGTACCTGCTCTCAAATCAAACCTCTCCTTGTCTACTTGCTGTCATTTTATGATGTCTGACCTGGCGTTGTTGACTGTTTACTAAAGGGTGTCTTACATAGGCTCATCAAATATTTTTCCAGCTTCATTGTCATCATATTTTTTGCCTTTTGTGAGGAACCTTGTTGTCACGATCACCCTCTCCTTTATCTTTGGTTCTCTTCACATGCACCGTACATTGCTTTACTTACCTAGCTCATTTTTATGGGTAGACTGCGCAAACCGCAATTTGTATTTGTTCCTAAAGGACGCAACCCATCGACTACAACATCTCCTTTACCAAAAACAGCTTCATTCCCCGCTGGAGAAATGGCTGGATTGTCTTCCTCTCGTACTCCCTCATTTCAATCTACACCTCATAAATCTTCTCCGTCTACTTCAACTTCCAAACGTCTGAAGCAAGATCCTCCCTCTCCTGACAAGGTGCCATCCCCCATCTCCATGGAACTTCTGCTGGAGGAAATTCGCGCCTTGCATCTGTTTGTGGAGGAAACAAACAGTAAAATGCAACTTCTGGAGGAAAAATGTTCCTCAATAGAAGATTGAGTATCTACAATGGAGCAACAAATCTCGTCTGTCCAAGGTGACTCTTAAAGGCTATCCTCTCAGGAGAAGGACGTGCGCAAACTTCAACAGCATACTGAAGATTTTAGAAAACCGGAATAGGAGGAATAATTTACAAATTTATGGTCTACCTGAAGCTTTGAAAGGTGACGACCCTGTTTCCTTTTTCGCCTCTTTCCTATCAAAACTATTAGATATGCCTCCTTCCACTGCCCTCAATATACAGAGAGCTCACAGACTTGGTCCTCGTCCTCCAATTTCTACATCCCCGACCAGGCCCAGAGGAGTCATCATTCTCTTCTTGAAATTTACCGACTTGCTTTCAGTCCTTTCTGCAGCTAGAGTTAAACGTCAAGTTTCTTGGCTTGGTCAGAGGGTCTTTCTATCTCAAGATGTTTCCAATATCACTGCTGCCAGGCGAAAAGAATTTCTTAATCTTCGACCACCACTTCGCTCTCTTGGAGCTCACTATGGCCTTTTTTATCCTTGTATCTTTAAGGTGACATACCAGAACCGGACCTTGTCCTTTGAAAAGCCTGAGGAACACCGGAAATTCATCCCTTCTCACACCTCACTGCTGGTCCTTCTGTTGGTTGACAAATTCTGCATTTATCTGCATTTATTCCCATTTTTCAAAGCTGTTTATATATGATTCAACCATTTATTTTATATTGTTTTTTTCTTGTACACTTTTTTTATTCTGGTTGATATATGTTTCAAGTGTTTAGTTCATACTCATTGAATTTTTTTTTTTTTTAGGTTTGTCCACTGTGTAATTTCTTCCTACTTATTGCCATGTTTGCTTAATTGCTTTTTCCTATTTTCCCAGGTTTCGTCTGTTATTTATAACTTGTATAGTCTATCTTCATATTTCTATTGATCCTGGTGTGGTCTGGGCTTCCCGGGTCCGAGCATCTCATCTTTATGTACGTCGTCATTGCCTCAGTGTTATCTCATTTTTGTTCCCCTCAGGTATGTTTTTTCAGTCGTCCTATTTGGATATGCACTGTCTCTCCTTGTTCTTTCTCTCTTCCATCTGACTCCTTTCTTTGCTTCCCTGGCTCCCTATCCCCCTTTCCCTCTTGTTTCCTGTTTCACTTTCTCACTATTGCGTATTTTGTTCTATTTGTCTCTTTAACGTCATTACATTCAGAGTTATCTCCTGGAATGTGAAAGGTTTTATTAGCCCAATTAAAAGACAGAGAATCCTTTCTCATCTTGCCTCCTATAACCCTGATTTGGTTCTCCTTCAGGAGACACACCTCACAGAAATTGAAGCATTGAAATTAAAAAGAGGTTGGGTGGGCACAGTTTTATTTTCTCCTTCTGCCAATAAAAAAAACGTTGTTATAATTTTATGCCATAAAAAATTAAAATGTTAAGTCATATCCCAAGAAATTGATTCAGAAGGAAGATGGTTGTTAGCTAAGTTGTTAATTAATAATGTTTCTTTAACTGTTTTTAATGTTTGTAAGCCTACACATCCGGATAGTTCTCTTTGGCCCTTGATTACGCAGAAATATATTCAATTTAGGGATGATCTCTTCATTTTAGGAGGCGATTACAGTCCAGTTGTAGATCCATTTCTTGACTGACAATCTCAAGTCCGCTTCATTCCTCACAAGTCTTATAAACATTTTCTCAACACTATCTCTCAAGTACACCTTGTAGACTTGTGGAGACTTTACCACCCTGATACTCTTGATTTTTCTTTCTACTCTCCTCCCCACGCCTCTCTTTCCGCCTGGATTATATCTTTCTTTCTCATTCTTTATCTCAAAACCTACTATCCTCCTCTATTGAACCTATTGTTATTTCTGACCACGCCCCAATTGTGACAGATCTTCATTTTCTCCCTCCGCATCCTAAGTCCTCCCGCTGGAGCCTTAATAACTCTCTTCTGTTGGACCCTCTTTTATCTAATTCTTGTTGCACTTTTTCGAATGAATTCTTTGATCTTAACAGTGACTCCAATTCCTCCCCTCATATCCTTTGGGATTCTTTTAAAGCCACTGCAAGAGGCTTTATTATAGATTTTGTCTAAAAAAAGAAACGTTTCCTTCAACAACGAAAAGATACTTTGACACATATTAAGTTCTTAGAACATAAATTCTATACCTCTCTGTTGAACTTTGTCTCACCAGAATTAAAAAGTGCTAAATTAGCTTTTAACAAATCCACTACGGATAATGCATCTTCAATTCTTCTCCACAGTAGTGCTCGCTACTACGGTGGTCGTAATAAAGCAAGTAAGCTCTTGGCGAATTACCTCAAAACACGTATAGATCATACTCTAATTGTTTCTATTTATTCTGAAAATGGCTGCCTCTTGCATAAAGATCAAGATATTCTCAATGAATTTAAACTTTTCTATATGAATCTTTATACCCCAGAATCTCCTCCTTCCCCTTCTCTTATTTAATCATACCTCAATAAAAGTCCTCCTCCTTCTAACTCTCACCTTAATCTTTCTGATCTAGAAACAGATTTATCGCTTAATGAATTATTCGCTGCCTTAAATTCCTTAACTAAAGGGAAAATTCCCGGCCCAGATGGTTTCTCAGTTGAATTTTATTTACACTTTTCTAACCTTCTTTTCCGCAAACTCTTAATGCTTTTTTATTCCTTTTTTCTAGCTGGAAAGACAGAAGGCACTTTTCAAGAAGTCACTATTTGTCTCATACATAAAGAAGGTATAGACCCCATGTTGTGTAAGAATTACCGTCCAATTTCTCTGGTCAATGTGATTATACGTTATTTGCCAAAACACTTGCTCTATGCCTAGATCCTCTTATGCCCCACTTGATTGGCAAGGAGCAATGTGGTTTTGTCAAGGGTTGACTTACTTCCGATAATTCTCATCTTTTTCTTAATGTTCTAAACAAACTTTCCTCCCTCTCCACATCCTTGGTGGCCGTTTCTGTTGACGCTGAAAAGGCTTTTGACAGAGTGGACTGGTCCTTCTTATTTGCTTCCTTAAAATGGCATGGTTTTGGTACCAAATTGATTTCACTTATCTCTTTACTTTATTCCGCCCCCAGAGTCTCGGTATTAATTAATAGCTGTGTCTCATCTTATTTTCCTCTTCAACGTGGAGTCCGCCAAGGTTGCCCTCTTTCTCCTCTCCTTTTTATTTTGGCCCTTGAACCTTTTCTCTCTTCTATTCGCGATAATGACTCCATCTCCGGATTTTCTTATGGTGATCAACAACTAAAATCCTCCTTTATTACATGAATTTACTTCCTTCTTCCTTGTTTCTGGCTATAAGATAAACTCAGTAACAGACTACAGGAGGTAGCCCATAAACCTTAAAGAGACCAGGGCAATAATCTGTATCAAACAACGATTAGTTCCTGACAGACTGACAGACTAAGGGGCTGTCTGCTGTCCTACCTTCCGGGATTCCAAATTTCCTTAAAGTTGAAGCTCTTCAGTAGCTATCTTCACGTCCCAAGCTCTGCAAGGACCATACCCCTGCCTGGAGTATTCATTCCTGGCTACCTTTACACTGCAATTGAACTATGTAACCTGGTCCTGATGATGGCCTAAGACTTTTGCAGGCCGAAACGCCGTTGACTCCCACAGTGGTACTCTTGGCGCCCCTACCCATGGATACCCTAGATATATATAATTTGATTGCTCTTGTCATTTAGTGTTACGGTATCCTGAACATGTAAATCGTGGTTTTATCTCACTTGCTGTTACGCCCATCACTCTCACTGTTTATACCATGTCATGTGTCACTTTCTCCATCACCATACTTCACGAGCACTTGTGCACAGTATTTTGTTGGTTACATGCCACTGTAACGCAGTGCTACTGATTCATGTGCTAGAATATATGAAGTTAATATGTCCAACATGTCTACTACATGAAATACATTTTGCATTTACATGATTTGTTTCCCTGGTTTCTTTGCCTTGTTGGGATTAAATCCTGTTTAAGTGATTGTGTCATTACTCATATATGTATAATTGCCCCTTGAAACAATACTCATAAGATAAACTCAGATAAAACAGAAATTCTTCCTCTTACAAAATGTTGTCTCCCCCACTCCTTTTCTTCCACTGGCTTCGCCTGCAAGAGTTCAAAAATAAAAAAACTAGGTATATGGTTTTCCAATTCCATCAATTCTTCTATTAAATTAAATATGTCTGCAGTTCTCTCCCGAATCGATAACCTGTTTGCCTCTTGGAACCCCCTCTTCCTTTCTTGGTGGGGTCGTTTAGACTGAATCAAAATGATGATTGCCCCTATCCTGATTTATACATTCTCTATGCTCCCTATATATATCCCTGCCTATTACTTTAAGCGTATTGACTCTTGCCTCTCTAAATTTCTTTGGAAAAATAAGAAAGCCTGGATTTCCCTCTCTTCCCTTCCCAGGGTGAAATATAATGGAGGTGTGAACTTCCCTGACTTCCGTCTCTATCATGAATCCTTTTCTCTTCGCCAGGCCGCAATATGGCTCCTTTCTGTTCCTTCCCCTTTCACTCCACTTTGGCTCTCCATTGAGCAAACCTTAGCATTACCCTTCTCTTTAAAGGAAATTGTGGCTTTCCACAAATTCGCCACTCTCATGTCAGTCATTCTTGATATTTACTACTCTCTTCCCCCTTGGTCTCCCCTTCTTGTCCAGAATTCTCTCCTTACGATACTTTCTCTCTTCGCCCAAAGCTTCTCTCATTTACTAATACTTCTTAGCCCCAATCCAGAACGAGCAAAATCCAAATTGGAAATTTCGTGGGAATCTGACTTGGGTTGCGAATGGAATGTCATTTTCTGGGACAAACTTTGGTCGCGATCTTTAAAAATGTCTCACTCTGCTTTTCTTATCCAATCTATGTTTTTTCTTTACCATAGACTTTATCTTACCCCTGCTTCTATAGCTCGTTTTTCCCATTCTACTGATTCTAACTGCTGGACTTGTAATTCCTCTAATGCTAACCTTCTACATCTTCTATTCCTTTGCCCTTCGGTTTCTAATTTCTGGGAGAAAGTTTGGTCCTATATCTCTCGCATATTCAATATTTCCATTTCTTATTCTATCCCTCTTCTTTTCTCAGGTAGTCTTTCCGATGCCTTAGACCTACCCCCCATAGGCATGGTCTCTTTGACCTTATGCTTGCTTTGGCTTTCCAGCACATCTCTCTCAATTGGAAATCCCTTACAAAACTTTCTATACAACACTGGTGGAATAATCTTTGCCACTTCCATAGACTTGATATTGCTATTGCCTCCTCCTGTAAACCACGCATTAATGGAGATCTTTTTTGGTTACCCCTTTCTAACTTTTTAAATCAAACTGTCTCAACAAGTATATCTCGTTTAAAGGCTGAAAATTTTAAACCTCCTTGAATACTTGCTTTCTCTGTTCTCTACTTCGTTGGCTTATTGTACGTAGATAACTAATTAAGAAACTTGCTCACATTCCTTTTAATATGCATTCTTCTATGATACCAATTCTATGATACCAATTGTATAAGAATATTTTTCCCCTCTATCTCTCCCCCTCCCTCCCTCCCCTTTCCTTCCCACCTTACTCCATATGAAATTTAAAATAGCTTTTACTGTTCTTACATAGTACTAGCCATATTTTCCTTTATGTTTCTATTTCTAATATGAATGCTGTAATGCTGGTCTTTTGTATATTTCGTTAATTTTCAATAAAGATTTTTAAACTCAAAGAAAATCCTCACTGATGTTGCGTCTACATAATGCTGCCAACTGTTAGCTCTATAAAATGATGAATACATGTTGCAAAACCGATATAAAATGACTGAGGTATAATAATCAACCTGATTGGCTTATAGCAAATCTATAACTACTCTCTAAGAACAAGCAATGGCAAATGCAATGGGTTTTGCCTATGTGATTAAAAATACTTTTTTGTTGTTGCAAATTTTAGATTGGTTAACAGTTATACAATATAAGTTATTGAAACTCCATAAAATCGCCATGACTTGTTTATTGAGAAAGGTAATATATTTAACCCTCGGCGGGTAACTCCGCTCCGCCAGCGGAGTTTGCGGAGATTTGCCTACTTCACACTCTGTTGCAAATGCGGAGGTAAACAAAACTCCGACTCCGTGGCAGAGCAGAGTTAGCCGCTCCCTCCCAAATTCTTTATAAATTAAAAAAGAAGCCACTTACCTGTATGTCTGCTGCCTCCCCCGCCTGGCTGCTCTCATTCCTCTCCTCGCGTCCTTCTGTAATTAAAAAAGCACTACGTTATACGTCTTGCAGCCAGGCAGGTGAGGCAGCAGACACACAGGTAAGTGGCTTATTTTTTAATTTTTAAATAATTTGGGAGGGGGAGGGAGCATAGCGTATATCCACTGAGTTTTTTTCAAACTCTGTGGAAATATTGGTAGAGGCACTATGCCATCTATGCCCAGGGTAAATATATTGTACAGTAACTGGTAGTAATAAAAAGTGGGGAGATTAGGTAAAGTGCGGAGGACAAAGAAAAAACAACATGGGGGCAACAAGCATGCTTGAAATGTGTGCTGACATGAGGAGATTAAATTAAAAGTGTCAGACATACAAAAACATGCAGCCGAAAAGCACGGTCATCATAGAAAGTCCTAATTAAATAGCTACACTGTCTGTGAAGTTTTTAACTAATATAGAGTGAAGGTGGACAAACAGAGGGAGAAAAAAATAATTATATACAGCCATAAATAAACTCTTGTGAAGGCTATGACTTTTTTTCCAAACATTTTTTTATTTGGCATTTATCGAAATTGTATGCAGCCAGTTACATCCATTTCAAGTTTTACATCTTACGTAGTATAGAATAGTACATTAGGATTCAGTCAGTATCTTCACATCCTGTATAAGCTATTCAGTAACTATATGCATCTGAGAACATCTACCGTCTCAATATAACAAAATGCGAGTATTTACCAGGTTTTGTTCTCTTATCTGTAATCTCTTATTAACATCTTGCGGTCTAGGCTATCTCCGTTAGGGGCTCCAACAGGGAGTTCTCCCGTATATATCACTGAAACAAAACTAGAAAACAAGTTGTGGTTGGTGGTGCCTTATATCTCAGGATCTGGACACTACCCTCTTGGACGTATATCTAAACAGCTGGGGTGGAGCTCTGGTTGACCCACAGTTCGCCTTTGCACTCCCAGGTTATATACTCGTGGGGAAGCCCAGAGGGTGCACCCACCTCACGTATAAGTTATCTCGGGTCTGATCTCTCAGATGACTCCTCTAGGAACCATTACGTCCAAATTTAATCAGCAGCACTCAGTTTGTACCTGCTCATTTCACTGATTTCTGATCTATTGATTTTATCATGATTCACTACCCCATTTCCTAGTCAGCCACTATCACCTGTGGTTTGTTGTCAAGAGTTTCTCTCCATTGTGCTGCCATAGGGCACCTACAAACTCCCCTTGCCTCCTCTCTAATCAGTGCACTGTTTTCTGTACCAGCTCAGAATATCACATCTTGCTCCACACACTCACTGTTGGGCCAATGGCCGCTTTCCAGGCCATGGCAGTTCATCATCTGGCAAGGACTAGGGTCAGAGCTATAAAACGATAAGCCTATTTTTAACTTTTCATTTAGGTGGAAGAGGGAGGCGCCCTAGCAAGCAGGTATCAACTGTGGGACAAATCTCACTTCCTAGTGTACTCCTTAATGCTGCCGTTACCTCAGCCCAGAAATTCACAATTCCATGGCATGCCCATGTGATATGTAACATGTCTGCATCTGGGGCAACCGTGGATCCCTCCACCATAAGCAGGGTGTCATATAAGGTATATGTAAGCAGTTAAACCGCACGTATTTTAATCTGGTGTTGCGGGATACTATTATTAGATAGTCAGGACCCTGTCCCACTCTCGGTCTGTGAACTCCCTCCTCAATGCTAACTCCCATCGTGAATGCAGTCGTGTTAGAGGTTTACGGGTCACTTCCGACAAGGAACAATATAGCCATTTTACTATGTAACCAGCTGATCCCAGGGTCATCAGAGAGTGCAACACTGGGTGAATTGTTTGCTCTTCCCTGCCCTTTCCCCACAGTTCCCCAAACGTCCATGTTGGAAATGGCCAGGAGGGAGACCCATATCTTCTACCAGGTTTTCGAAAGGAATAAAGGGATATTTTGATGTTAAAGATCTCCCACTATGTCCAATCCTGCCCCAGACCATGCTGATAATTGCTTGGGCAAAAAGACCGAGGCAGGGTCCCCATGGGGTAATCCTACCAGGGGCAGAACCAGTGAATACCTAGGGGTATCCCCTGCTTTAGAAACCCCCTGACCTTCAGGGCCGTCATCAGTAATGGTGATCACTGCAGAGTATCCAACACTGGTTTAAGAAATTTGGCCAACAGCCAAGACTGGTTAGCGCTCCCTTCTGTCCAACTCATATCCTCTAGCCCTCTGCCATCTAACCAGTGTGCAACCCATTGAAGCTGGGATGCCAAAAGGTATAATTCACAGTGTGGTACTCCGAGGCCACCCTCCTTCATAGCTCTTTGCAGGGTAGTTAAGGACACTCTGATGTCCCAAATAAGGTCCCTTAGCAGTGAATCTAGTTGATGGAGCCATCCAGTTGGTAGCGCGATTGGATGGTTAATAAAGTAATGTAATAAACGCAGGAGTATGACCATCTTAGATAGTGAGACCCAGGCCATTATGGGTAAAGCCTAGGGAGCACCAGAAGTGGACACTGGACTGAAGAGATCGGAGAGCCCTCCCAAGATTACCCTCCTGTAACTCCTCAGAGGTGTAGTATACATAAATCCGTAGATCTCTAAAAGTGGTGTGTGCCCAAATGAGCTCTGCCTGGATATCTGGTGGCCGGGGGAGGGAGTTGGACACAGGAAATAGATAGGTCTTGTTCCTGTTGACTTTTTAAACTCGACACACCTAAAATATTATTAGGCGCTCGAGGGCCGTAGGTGTGCACCTTGCTGCCTCAGATAGATATATCAAAAGATCATCTGCGTACAGCGAGATGATGTGCATATGTGTCCGTATATGTATTCCCATGCCTCTCCCGCCTGCTCTCAATAGGACTGCTAATGGTTCAATCACCAAGGCGAAGAAGAGCAGTGACAGGGGACATCCCCTGGAAAATTCTATATTGTTGTGACACAATTCTACCTGTACGAACTCTCGCTGTGTTTTTTTTGTATAGCAGCTTCATTCATTTTAGCCATGTGTCCCCCTTTTCCATTTCCATCTGCTGCACGGTCTGAAATAAATAATTCCATCTGTGTCAAAGGCCTTTTCCAAAGTCGATCGACAAGAGGGCGGCTTGTGGGACTGCAGGGGTCTCCAGGTGGAACAAAACCGAGTAAAGTCTCCGCAGATTGAGATGAGTGTTCCTGGATGGTGTGAACCCCTTCTGATCTGAATAGGCATGAGCATCTAGAGTGCCATGATTTTACTAAGGATTTTCCTATTGTAGGCATTTCTGGCCTGGCGGAGAAGTTTTAGATGGGCTGCTGATGAGTGCTGTTTCCAGTGCTTAAATCCGCAACTTACTCCCAAACTCTGTCAGCTCTACCTCTTCTCTCCGCGCTGCCCTCCCAGACTTCACCCAAAACCCAAGCGCACTGGTCCAACTTTAAAGTCTATGACGAACACTCTGTCTCGAACATTCTATCCTCCTTAAACCTGAACAATCACTTCAATGATCCTCTCCCCTCTAACTGCCTAGCCGCCCCCTCTCAGGCTGTCATCCCTTCTTGGACTGCAATAATCAACACTTTCCTCCTACAGGGATCGATACCTGACTCTCTTAAAGCCGGCCAAGTTGTCTCCATCTTAAAAAAAACCTACACTGGATCCTGCTTCCCCTGACACCTATAGACCTATATCTATCATCCCACTCCTAGCCAAAGTTCAACAGCAACTGAACCTACACATCACCAACTTCTACCTACTAGACGCCTTCCAATCCGGGTTCAGACTTGGACACAGCACTGAAACCACCCTCCTCCACATCGTGGATGATGCCTTCAAGCCCTTGACCAAGGCTAAACCTGTCTCCTAATCCTCCTAGACCTATCCTCGGCTTTCGATGCGGTTACCCACGAAACACTCCTTGAACGCCTCAAACTCAGGATGGGTTTGGATGGCACCGTTCTTGAATGGTATAGGTCCTTCCTCCAGAATCGCTCACAGAGAGTCCTAATCAACAATAACCTATCCGCTCCCTCTCCGATCATGGTTGGAGTCCCCCTAGGATCAAACCTGTCACCTACCCTCTTCAATCTTTAACTTGAACCGCTCACAGAGGTGCTACGCACCGCCAATATCTCCTACCACATGTATGGGGACAACACACAG
Source organism: Triturus cristatus (assembly GCF_964204655.1). Classification (NCBI taxonomy): domain Eukaryota; kingdom Metazoa; phylum Chordata; class Amphibia; order Caudata; family Salamandridae; genus Triturus; species Triturus cristatus. The sequence goes on along the minus strand of NC_140589.1, from coordinate 1,870,038,777 downwards.
ATCTACATTAAAATCACTTCTCCTGAGGACATTCTCTCCCTGAATGAGGCCTTGAAGCTGACTGTTCACTGGCTCAACTCTAACCAGCTCAAACTTAATGCAAAAAAACCTAAGTTTCTTCTAATCTCCACACCCAAAACCAATTCAGACATCCAGGAATGGATCAAGGCTATCACAGCGCTAAACTGGCCTCCTTTCATTGTGGACTCTGCTAAATCCCTTGGAATATCCCTAGACGGCAACTTGAACATGCGTGGCCATATCAACTCGATAGCCAATATTTCCAGAATTCACCTGAGTTACCTAAGTAACCTGAAACCTTTCCTCGACACTCTCGACCTAAAAACGGCAATCCAGGCACTAGTAATCTCCAGACTAGAATATGGATACTCTACTCTTGCAGGTCTACCCAAGAACACTCTGGCCCCATTAAAAAACCTGCCTTCAGACTCCTTACCAGTTCAAAGAAATTCAACCACGTCTCTCCCCACCTTAAAGCTCTGAACTGGCTACCTCTCGAGGCCAGAATCCAACTTAAGCTGGCCTGCATCACTCACAAGGCTCTATACTCCAATTCCCCTACATTTCCTGCCCAGAAACTCTAATATTCGGAGGAGCCAGAACCTCCTGGTCTGCCAGAGACATTTGCTCCAACCAGCACACTTCCTAAAAAGAAACCTACCATCGGGCCTTCTCTGCGACCGCTCCAAGGATATGGAACTCTCTCCCGCCCGCCATCAGAAGACTTTCGTCTTTGGCACGCTTTAAAAAGGAGACCAAAACTTTCCTAATGGTCAAATTCCCTGCTTAATGATCGCATTACAATCACCTCAGTGACCTTGTTCCACCCACCATTACGTTATTATCCATTGCTTTTCTCGATGATACCTTCGCGGCACTTCTGGGCATCCCACCCAGGAATTGAGACTGCTTTTTTTCTTGTATAATGTATCTACGTGTTTTTATCCCAAATGTTTTCGGGATTTGAGACTGCTTGTTTTTCATGGAGAATGTATCTACCTGTTTTTATCCCATGGTATCCTCCCCTCCTAAGTCTTTCGTATACCACCCGTCAATCCTGTAAAGCGCTCTGATACACTCACTGGTCTGGTTCACGCTATATAAAACTTTAAAATAAATAAATAAATAAAATCAATGTTTGACATGGAAAGTGGCGAATAATCTTTAGTACCAGGGCCTGGAGCCATAGTCTTGGGTAGTTGTATCCCAACCAGGTTGCACAGTGAGTCAGGGAGATGCCCGAGTCATAGAGATTCTGCGTAAAGTGCTGTCAATCCAGTTTCCGAAGTGACAGGCTGTTCAAAAAGTCCTTTTGTGTCTGGGGGTGTGCCCAGGTGGGTATGCCATATAAGCCTGTATAATAGTCCTAAAATAGGGTATTAATTGTCTCTGAGTCATAGACAGTTTCATCGTCTGTCCCCTTTAAGTGTGTAATCGTAGATCCCCTTGATTCTGGTTGAATCAGCCATGCTAACAACCAACCCAGCCTCCCTTCTTCTTCTTGGACCTTAGTGGGCTATAGTCGTGGCACCGCAGCCATTCTAAGGCATCATTATATCGCGCATGTGTATCACTCAGGCCCTCCAGGTCCTTAGCCTCTGTCTCTCGCGCGCCTCCCAACTGATGCAGTTTGTCTTCTATTGCCTTCAATTCTAGCTGCAACTCACTCTGGGCCCCTACCGACTGGCCGAGGCAATGTCCCCGTATTACTGTCATAAATGGCTCCCACTCCACCAGTCTCGAGGACATCGCCTGTGCAATCTCGGAGAAATAGTTCTTGATGGCGGACCTTAGAGTTTCCGTATAGCAACTACTAGGGTCAATGGATTGAGTCGCCACAGGGTATTCAGGGACGGTTCCTCAATGGTTTAAGATGAAGTAATAATGGGCAATGGTTCGATATTGTGCATCCTAGATATTCAATATGGGATGTGATTGTTCTATTCCAAGGGAATGCAAGCACAGAAAGGAATCCAATCATGTGTACAAGTGGTAAATAGGCAAGTGATAAGAGTAATTCCTTGTGCTTGCATGTTGCGTCTTCCATATGTCCTCCATTCCCCTAATTCGTAATTCAGTCACACATCCCTGTCGCTTTGCGCTGTGCTAGGGCTCCCCGCAATGGGGGCATCAAACGATCCGTTAGGATGTTGGACACATTATTTAAATCTCCCCCAAGGAGCTTATCTCCTACAGCTACGTCAGCTGGTGAAGCCGAGAATCGATGCAAGAAGGGGATCTGATCATGGTTAGGGGGCATACACATTCCCAAGTGTGACATTCTTTCCCAATCGCCTTCCAGTAACTAGAACATACCGTCCCTCCTTATCAATCAATCAGGGAATTTTTAAGAGCGGTACTCAGCTGTGAGGGTCTCAAGGTGCTGGGGAGGTGTAGTGCAGCTCTGAGTCAGACAAAAAGACAGGTCTTGAGATTCCTGAAGGTTTTTAGAGTAGGGGAGCATCTGATGTTGACTGGGAGCTTGTTCCAGGCCTTGTCTGTGACATTGGGGAAGGCTCTTCCACTTGCTCTAGTTCTAAGGATGCTCAGGGTTTCTGCTAGGGCATGGTCGTCAGAACGGATGTTTCTTTTGGGTACGTGAAAAGAGATTCTTAAGTAGAGCTATTTGGGTCCAATATTGTGTAGGGATTTATAGGCATGGGTGAGTAGCTTGAAGGTTACTCTCTTCTCAATGGAGAGCCAGTTAAGGTCTCGCAGGAGTAGGGTCATATGCTCACATTGAGGGGTGCTGAGGACGAGTCTGGCCGTGGTGTTCTGGATGGTCTGGAGTTTTTGAAGCTGAGATTTGTTGATTCCAGCGTAAAGAGTGTAGTCTCCTAGTTATGAGTGCATCGGTAACGGTCTTCCTGGCTTCGGGGGGGATTTACTTGAAGGTTGTGCGGAGGATGAGTGTACTCCATGGTTCAAATGAAACCCCTGCCCTTGTCTATATCAACACTCCTCTTGCATATGCTGAAAAGGAAGTTGCTAATATTTGAGCCCTCCATCTCTTGCATAAGTGGTCTACTTCAGTTTTGATAAGGTGTGTTTCTTGCAGCATAGCTACTTGCACTCCCCTTCTATGTAGATATCTATGAAAGTTATGTTGTTTAGCTGCGGACACCATGCCTCCAATGTTCCACGTTGCAAATGTCAATGTGTAGTGTGGTGCAGCTATTTGAAGTTATTCTGCACTAACCTGTCCTCCATCCCACCCTTCCCCCCACCTCCCAAGTCAAGCATAGCTGAACCACCCACGCATAAAGAACAAACCAGTAATAAGTGAGGTAAACATCCCTCTGAACATGAATTCCTCCTTCCAGGAGCTCTGCGACAACAACCGGCTTCCCAGCCCCTAGAAAACCATGATATTGGATTAGAAGGCCCTGACTTATCAGTTTGTAAACCTTTCAAGAGGGGGCAGGCTGTGTGATTTTAAGACAGCTGTTTAGTTGTTACCTTTGTGCCTGCCCTATTCGTCAATAATAGTCTAATTGCGCCCACCCCACTCAGGGTCCAAGTTATCTGCGACAAGGTGCATCCCATTCCCCCTTATGCAGTGTTTTTTCAGATTATTTCATCTGCCGTCTTTGGGGTCAAAGCCGGGGAGTTGTATACTATCTGTTTGTGAGGATTCAGAATTGTATTCTCCTGATCCCCTTGCCAAAGGAGAATCAGTTTTTGATATGCTCCTGGGTCCTCTCATGATCGTTGCCACTGCTTGAAGGGCTGCAGCTCTTTCCTTTTCTGTTTGTGATGGCTTAGGTTTCCTTGTTAAGCCCTTCTGAGATTGTTTGTGGGGTGACTTACTCCTAGTTTTCAGTTGTGTGTTTGGTTTTTGTTCATTTGGAGGTTGTGAGCCAAACGTATATGCTTGTAGCCATGTCCAGGCCGCTGCAGGATCATCACAAAAATAAATGTGTCTTTACATCCAGTTAGATCCGGAGTCTGGCTGGGAACATCAGAGAATATTTCAAGCCCTCTTCTCTCATTGTCCTCTTTACCTCAAAGAAGGAAGCCCTCCTCCTTTGCACTTCTATCCTGTATTCCAGAAAGAGGGAAACTCTACTGTTGCCAACCATATAAGAACCTGGTGTTATTGCTTTGTGTAGTAGCTTATCTTTGTGTTTTTTTAGTAGAGTCATTTTGCCACTACAGGGTGTGGGAGACATCCGGGAGCTGGTGGACGGGCCAGGACTCTGTGGACCCGTTCCAATGTGTAAAAGGTGGAGAGACCCTCAGGGGCTACCTCCGTTCTCAGCAAGTTCTCCAGGTAAGATAGCAGGTTTGTTTGTTCAACCTCTTCCGGTAGACCTACCACTCGAATATTATTGTACCTATTGAGTGCCTCCGCGTCTTCTCCTCTTCGTTCAAGTACATGGACCCTGCATGTGACTTCTGTGAGCTGAAGGGATGGCCGTCAATATTTTGGTGAGTTGTATTTGTACTGGGCCCCCCAAGGGTTCCAGACCCATTCTCTGCACTCTGGGCAATGGCTTCTGGTCCGGTGGCAATGCGGACGGTCGTGCCCTTGTTTTGCCCATACTTTTCAAGGTATCACACAGAAGTTTCTAGAGGGGAGTCTTGCAACAATGCCCTTAATGGCCTCCGACAGTGTAGGCGCGGTGCGCTCCAATATGTGAGGCCTGAAGGAGCGATCAGTGTAGATTTGGGGACGTTGGGGGATATGGACCATTGAGCGATGATGCAAGGTGTGTTATTGCATCCTCTTTATTTCTTCTAAGGCGCGTTTGTGCCTTTATTCCTGACAGGACTTAATTTCTGGTCTCAATCTGGTTTCTCTCCAGAACCCAAAGCCAGTGATCCAACAGCATTGTACTGGGGACCCACGTTTACTGGTGGTGAATGTCTGAGACCAGGTGCCTGTGTCCGGGCCTGGAGCAAGGCCGCTTGTTTCGTGGTGGCCGGGGGGCTCCAAGCCTCTCTCCTGCTGGATAAGGAATGCAAGGCACCGGGACCCAGTCTGGGCCCCAAGTCTTCCCCTCGGTCATCAACTGTTCAGGCCTCAGTCGCGTCCCCTGGGCTCTGTAGGGCCAAACAGGCTCAGACGCGCAGCCAGGCCAGGCTCATGTACTGAATTGTGGGCTTCTGCAGGGTGTTCACAGGGTGCAGCATTCTCCCCTGACTAGGGAGAGCCACTGCTCCTCCCTGGCCTCATTTGGCCTGGCTCCTCCTCTCAACCCGGGTCCGCAGGGGGATTTCGAGCCCTTTGTCAGCTGGCCAACAATCACCAGGCTAGGGGCCCCGGCCTGGGCTGTGAGTCCTTCCCTCCCACCGCAGGGCCCTCCAAGTTACTCTCCCTGCAGCACCGCCAAGACCACAGACCGGCGCAACCCGCCCGCAAGACCACAACCCAACCGAAGACCCTTCAATGCATCCTCCTCAACGTCCGATTCCTCCACAAACACGCCACCGAAATCTGGGAGAACCTCGACAGCCCCACCCCAGACGTAGCGTTCTTCACCAAAACATGGACCAACACCACCTCGGGACCGGACATTACCATCGCCATTCCTCAAGGATACAAGATCTTCAGGAAGGACTGCCCCACCCGCCCAGGGGGAGGAATCGCCATTGCCCACAAATCTACCCTCCGCCTGACCACACTCCCTGACGAGCCCACAGACCTGATGGAACACCTTCGCTCAAAAGATACTGGCCAGCCCTACCACCACCCTCCGAGAAACCCTCATCTACCAAACCCTGGCCCCTGCAAACTTTTCGCTAACTCCATCATGGACATCATCTCCCCCATGCCATCGTGTCCACCAACTACACCCTACTGGGAGACCTCAACTTCCACTTTGACACAGCCTCGACCCCCTCTTCACAACAGGTAACTCCATCACCTTCAGCCACACCACCGAACTCCCATGGACTGAACCATCGATGCGTCTATTTTACCTTCAGAACACCCACCATCCACAGACACCTGCACCTGCTCCCATGAAGAAACTGGGCCAGAATCACCGACAACCAGCTAACCTCATAACTCAGCAACTCCACCCCAACCATCGCGAAAAACGATGACCCCAATATCACAGCCCGAACCCTGCACAGATGGATCTCCGACAGCGCAAACACCATAGCCCTCTCAAGCAAAACAACAACACCCACTCCAAGAAAGCCAGTTGGTTTACCACCGAACTTCTAGAGTCCAGACGCACTTGCCGCAAAACGGCCTGGAGGAACACCAAATCCACAGAAGCCCACAAGTACTTTAGAGCCGCCACCAACGCCTACCACCAACTCATCAGGAAAACGAGGAAAAAAGCGATTGATGACAGAATCTCCACTCACGCACACAACAGCAAAGAACTCTTCAACATCATCAAGGAGTTCGCCCAACCCACCAGCGAGTCCACCAACATCCCTCCGTCACTAGACCTCTGCAACAAACTCAGCACCTTTTTTCACCACAAAATCAAGAGCATCAACGACAACTTCAACGAAGACAACCAACACACTAAACCCTCACAAACCACCCGACACCCTGAAGCCAGCGATCGACAACTGGACAGCCCTCACCACTGAAGACACACTGAAGACGATAAAGTCAATCCACTCCGAAGCCCCCATGGACCCCTGCCCACACCACATTTTCAACAGAGCCGACGACACCATCGCACCCATGCTCTGCCACACCATCAACCGCTCCCTGGCAACCGACACGTTCCCCGATGACTGGAAACATGCTGAGGTCAACCGGCTCCTGAAGAAACCCTCAGCAAACCCCACCGATCTCAAAAACTACAGACCCATCTCCCAGCTCCCGTTACCAGCGAAAGTCATCGAGAAAGCCATCAACAGCCAACTCGCCACATTCATCGAAGAGCACAACATCTTCGACTCCTCACAATCCGGCTTCAGAAAAAAACACAGTATGTAAACAGCCCTCCTCGCTGCAACAGATGTCATCTGCACCCTAATGGACAAAGGAGAAACAGCAGCCCTCATCCTCCTTGACCTCTCAGCGGCGTTCGACACAGTCTCCCACCGCACACTAATACGCATACTCCACAACACAGGGATCCAAGACAAGGCCCTCAACAGAATCCACTTCTTCCTCTCCAGCAGAACGCAGCGGCTCAGGCTCCCCCTTTCCTCTCGGACCCTACACCTACCACCTGCGGAGTCCCCCAGGGGTCCTCCCTCAGCCCTACACTTTTCAATATCTACATGGCTCCACTCGCCCCCATCGTCAGAACCTACGGACTCAACATGGTGTCATACGCAGACGACACCCAACACATCCTCGCCCTATCCAACGAACTCAATACCGCCAGACATAATTTTCGAGAAGGCATGGAAGCCATCACCAAATGGATGAAAAATAGCTGCCTACAACTAAACACCAACAAAACAGAAGTACTCATCATGGGCCCAAACCCCAATGCCTGGAACGACACCTGGTGGCCCCACGGACCACGCACGCAACTTGGGAATCATTCTGGAGCTCAAAATGGACCTTCAGATCAACTCCGTCTCGTCCTCCTGCTTCCACACCCTCTCCGTCCTATGTAAGACCTTCAAATGGATCCCCCTCAAACACAAAAAGACTGTCACTCATGCCCTGGTCACCAGCAGACTCGACTACGGCAACGCACTCTACGCCGAAATAAACAAAAACCTCACCTGCAAGCTACAGAACATCGAGAACACCGCCGCAAGACTCGTCCTCGACCTCCAAGACACTGCCAAATCTCCTAGCACCTGCGCACACTCCACTGGCTCCCCATCGAAGCTAGAGTCACCTTTAAGATGCTCACACACACACAGAAGGCCCTCCACGACACCGGACGAGCATACCTGAACAGCCGACTCAAATTCCACGCATCCCAGAGGACCCTACGATCAGCCCACCTCTCCTACCCCGTGGTTCCCTGCACCAGAAAGACCATATCGGGAGGCTGCTTCTTCTCCTTTCTCGGGGCCCGGGCCTGGAACGCCCTTCCGCTCCACCTCAGACAGACAACATCGCTCCCCATCTTCGCAAGAAACCTCAAAACCTGGCTCTTCGACAGACCCCCCCCCCTTGATGGACTGGAGCCTGCTAGCCCCCCCGTGCCTTGAGATCCTTACGGGTGAGTAGTCGTGCTTAACAAACAACTGACTGACTGACTGACTGAGAATAAATGAAGTTTCCTAACTATAACTTAGCTTTAACATTTGTTTTTTTATTACATTTAAAAGATTGTTGTATTTTAAAAAGCACACTCTTTTCAGCTCTCTAACCCCACATGTAATAACTATGACTCGCTACTCAACCATGGCACTGCTTTTACCCTTTAATATTACATCACTTATACCATCTGAAAACATAGCATTTAAAGAAATATAGCATCTCAAATTCCGTCATTTCTGAGAACACAGTGCATGGTAGACTGGCAAGTTACAGTTATTGTTGTGTTGTTAGCAAGCTGTAAATCATGTGCCCGGAGGGAGGCTAGTTATAATAGTGAGAAGGTGGTTCATAAATTATAAATTTAAGGGTAATTGTAACTCAATCTGTTTTTGTGTACTTTAATTTGGGTTTGTATAGAAAGATGGAACAAACTATATTAATTTAAATGTGGTGCAAACATTATACATTTAAGGTATACAACTACAACTTTAGAACTTCTATTGTTTGTGTCATTTGAGTTGGTTTGTATAGAAAGAATAACTATAACTATGTTTTAACCTTTTGTGTTCTCACTGAATTTCAATGTTCTTTTAAAGTTTTTAACAAAAATGTGTTTCAAATCGTAGAGTCTAGTGTCATAGAGTGGAGTGCTGTTAAATGGAGTGTTGTAAAGTGCAATGAAGAACAATGTCATACAGTGTAGTGTTGTTGAGTATACTTGAGTGGTGTAGCATATAGTTAAGTTCAGTGGCATTCAGTGGAGGTGCGTCTCCTAGAGTACAATACTGTGGAGTGCAGTAGAGTGGAGTATTTTAGTATAGAGTTGAGTAAAGTGTCATGAATTATAAATTAGGCTGGCGTCTCATAGAGTACAGTGAAGTGCTGTGTTGTAACCTGTTAGAAAGTCTTGTAGAGTAGGTGTCCTGGGATAGAATGTAGTACAAAATTGTGCAGTGGGGTGTAGAGGGATAGAGTGGAGTAGATCTGAGTAGAGTGGCATAGAGTGTAGAACTATTTTGTAGAGTGAAGTGGAGTTCAATCAATCAATCAATCATGTCGTACTTGGCCCCCTGATATCCCACATGTACTCTGCTGTCAACCTTTGCACCCTACACCCCGGCTGCAAACAACTGCTGCATCACTTTTCCCGACTTCACAGCAGGACTGTTTTCCTGCCTCCACTGAGGCTTCCTCTCCTCTTAAAGACCGACCACTGCCACAGGATCCCGCACTTCACTATCAATGCTGGTTGAGACCCCATCAGATCAACTTAGATAAAGCCTGTTTAATGCCAGATCCCTCTACAAACATGCAACCTAAACCTGGAACACCATCTCCACCCTCACTCCCGACGTAACCTTTATTACAGAGACGTGGTTCACCCAGGCATTGGTCCCGAAAATTGCCACTCTATCACCTATAGGAAACAAGATCAAACACTGCGACCACACAAACAGACACGGAGGCAGCATTGTCTGCGGAGACTGAGGAGGACTTGTGGGCTATGTGGTTTTGTTTTCCCTGGTGTTCATTGGGAGTGGTTTTGTGGTGCATTAGTGACTGCTGTGTTTGATGTGTGATAGGACCGAGGAGGGATAGCCTAATTCTCACCTCTGTTTCTGACATAGAATCCTCAACTGTTTGAAAATTCCCCAGGCGTTGGACTGAATGTGATAACTTTTCAGCAGTAACTCTACACACCAGTAGATAGTGCCGTGAGGCTCTCACTGACACCATTCTTCTCTGGAGATTACTTGCGGAGCCTATATATGTGCATCTAACGCACACTCTTGTCAGTTCCATTCTTTCTGCACCACTAGATGCAGATCTGGAGCTCCATCTCATGCTTTACATTGTGCAAGGGACACGTCTTTATATCTTTACAATGTGAAATGGGCATGTCAACTCCCAAAACAACAGGTTTTAAACTCTGTGAGGACTGTTGCAGACAAATGTCTGTGGCAGATCCTTATCCGATTTGCTTGTGGTGTCTGGGGTCGACACACAACTCTAAGACCTGCAGAGTCTGTGAGTTGATGAACCCGAAGGCAAAAAGAAACCACAACGGGTGAAACTGTATATCGCCAGGCATCAGAGGACTCCGGGGCCAGAACTGTCCAAGTCAAAAGTTAGGGCCCGATCTTGTTTGAGATCCAGAAGTCTCAGGGTCTGTCTTCATCTAAATCAAGGTCTTGGGGTAGGTGGAAGAAAAAACACAAGAAATGTAAGCAGGAGTTGCCTCCATCTGCCACAAGCACGCAACTGAGAAGGTTCGGGAGCAGTCCCATGTGTCTTTCCCCCCTGTAGTTACTCGACTTTGGAGCTGTTCACACTTCTTCTGGCACAGCCACAAGTTTCTGGGGCCATCTGCTGCGCCTAAACAGATTTAAGAGTTCCGTTAAGCCACTCATCTACTTTTTGGATCCTTGCTGGTTCCCTCTGGTGCTCCTGCATTCTTCACACAGCCATGAGGTTCTCCATCTGGATTACTACCCACCCTCTATGCCAGCTGGGCACTCCGAGCACCACTACAGGGCCGTCTGTGGTGTCGCGGTCCATGCCAGTTAATGGTACTTCAATGCCGCTACCAACTCCATCTATGCTGCAAGATGAGCACCAATTGTCCTCTCAGACGTCAAGTTTGTGCCAGTTCGATCTAACTGAGGCCATGCACGGCCATCATAGAGGCCTTACTTCCACTGAGGAGGGTGCTTCTTATGCCACGGTAATTCGTAAGGCAGTAGTAGTCCTTGACCTCCAGCTCCCCACTTTGGCGATCAAACTAATGTTTTTACAAAATTCCTTCTTCCGGAGCAAACATCCACTGCAAACATCCCTTCTTGCCTTTTACCAAGGCCTTTTTGAATACTTTGTTGGGAGCATTGGCCAAACCTTGCTCTGGCGCCCAGGTCAACCCCCAGATTGAACGACTCAACCGGATGGGCAATGGTGATTTTGCTATTGTTTTTCCGTACCTCTCTACTGAAAGCTTGATCTCCCAATCAAGCCTTTCTAAACACTTCCCTCTGACCTTTCCCCCTCCACCTCTTCTTTACGCATCTCAACTCCCTCCTACCACTATGAACTCCCCCAAAAAAATCTAGATCCTTCCTTCTTCTATCTCTCCATTTTTCCGTTTACAATCCAAACAAAAGACTAACATGTCTACCGCTCAAATCAAATTAATTTCATATTTTCCTACACTGATTGAGCACTTTTGGGGTCCAGATTAGTCTGCTACTCACCAAAAGGTGCTCAACCACCTCATCAGGGGAGCAAACAGTATATAAAGGCAAACCTTTCCCTCTTCCAACCCACTACTATCCTTTTTAATCCCAATAACAGACTAACATGTCCACCACTCAAATTAATTTCATACTTCCCTAACTAATTCACTGCTAATACTTTTCTGGTTCCCAAGTAGCATGCTACTTACCAAAAAGCACTTTAACACCTCGTCAGGCATAGCAAGCACTATATAAATATTAACATTTTCTTCTTCTATCCTTCCACCATCCTTCTCAATCCAAAGAACAGACTGACATATCCACCGCTCAAATTAATTTCATATTTCACTATACTTTTTCACAACTAATCCTTTTTGGGTTTCAGAGTAGCATGCTACTCGCTGCAAAAACCATGTTGACGCCTCATCAAGGGTAGTAGGCGCTATATAAATGCAATGACAATACAATACCATAATACATAAGGAATCATTTACCTGCACCATCACAAATGATGAGACTACGCTAACCATGGAACACATGAACTTCCAGCTCAACACTGACAATAATACCACCATCAAAGGCACCCTTGCATACAGACTACCAAGACTAATGCTATCACTGAATTCATCACCTTACTCGCCATCGAATCCAAATACTACGTCCTCCTGGGTGACCTCAATTTCAACCTAGATGACGCCACTGACACAAACTCCACTGACCTCCTCAAAAAACTGGACAACATCGGCCTCAAGCAGCTAGTCACAGATCCCACACACAAAGCAGGACACACTCTGGACCCCATCTTCACATCAAGCAAGAGAATCAGATACAGCAGCAACTCGGAACTCACCTCATCGGGCCAATCCATCGTACACTTCACCATCACCGTACCTACGCACACTCTCACCAACCGACACATTGCTCCCTTCTGCAGCTGGTCCAAGGTCACCCAGCAACAATGGACTGGCACACGCACCACCACACAGTCCAAAGACACCACCAACCTGGATCAGGCAGTGCAGAAGTTCAATGACTGGTTCACCAGTGGTGCCGATCGAGTCGCCCCTACCAAACCTGCCAAAATGCACAGACCTTCAAAACTCGCCAGCTGGTACACCCAAGAACTCAGCATCTCAAAACACAGATACAAACAACTAGAAAGAAGATGGCACACAAGAGGGAACAAACACATACAGAGCCAACTTCAAATCAGCTCTCAAAAACTAGCATAAATTCCGCAATAAGGGAGGCCCTGACCAACTGGATAGACACTAGCACCAACCACGCTAAGGAACTCTTCACCATTGTCAGAGAATTCCCCTGCCCATTAGCTAAAGAAAACTCCATTGCATCTTCACAGAAACTCAGCGATGCCCTCACCGGCCACTTCCACAACAAGATAGCGAGCATCTATAAAAACTGTGATTCCAAACGCTCCGACCCCTCAGCCTCCGATCGACCATCATTAGCGACCCCTCGTTCGCTTGGAAACAGCGAAGCACACCGAACACAGCCACCCTCATGAACTTCATCCACTTAGGGGGCACCCACAGACTCTTCAACCTTGGAAGAGACGTGATCAACCACCAATTCACCACCATCTTTAACAACTCATTAACCACTGTGTAGCGATCACGGGCCATGTACAAGGGCAAAGAGTACTTGACACGCTTCCCCCTTCCATTCCCATCAAAAGCATGAATGAGTATGAGAGCGCAATACATGTGAGACCGCTGGGGGGCAAGCGGAACATATTGCACTACAACTCCCCAAACCCTTGTGCTCGTCACATCGGAAGTAGCCTCTGGCGTTGCTGCCCAAACAGATGCTACAAAGCCCCTCCTCTCTACAGAATCGGGGCTTGACAAACTTCCTGAACGCATCCTGGGCTCCAGCAAGCGGAAGGTATTTCCCGCTGGATTGCCGAGCCTTCGTGTTACGTTTCCAAGCTGCTACTACCGAGTCTCCGTGTTCTGTGTCCTGTCTGCTACCACCGAGTGGTTTTCAGTTTCAGAGCTCCGGCATAGCAGAAGGTGTTCCCCGCTGAAGTGCCGAGTCTCCGTGTTCCGATTCCAGGCAGCTACCGCCGAGTGCACAGATCCTTTATTTTATTTTCCTGCCCTCGCGTCGCGATGGTCCCAGGTGCCTTCTCCAGTGAGCTTGCTGGGAGAGGGATGTTTCCTTTCTCGCAGGACCAAGGCGTGACATTTCAGGTATGTAGGTGTGCTCAAGGGGAGATTAGCGCAGGAGCACTTTTCTTGGAACCCATCTTTTTGGTTTTATTTGTGTTAACCCTTTACTGATTTAGGTTCTCAGTTCAAACGTATATGCTGTGAAGAAACAGCATGTTTGGTTTATATTTATGCTGACTCCTTTGACAACTCTGAATCAATGTAACTTTATTTAACCCCTTAAGAGTAAGGTTTGGAGTTTCAGGATGTATCCTTTCTACAGAGTACCTCTTTACCACTATTAAGGGGACTGCAGTGTTAAGCTTGTGAGTGGTGAGAGTTACCTTATAACAGTTTGGTATGATTGGTTTCTTTTATGTCTTTTCCTAATCCCAGGCTTCTTATCTCATTTATATATATATTTGCCTCAAAGGAACTCCTACGCTTCTGTGCTGAAAGTTTCAGTTCTGAAAAGAGAAAGCAGGACTAGGAAGAGCCGTTTGATCTGCAGTGTTTATTGTTTTATCCACTTCCCTTTTCCCCGGGGTGCATTTGTGCATAGTAGTGTCTGCTTCACTCTGTGTGGGGTGACGCCCAGGGGAGTAGGGGGGCCTTTCTGCTTGTCATCGTTCCTGTTGGCGATCTTCTAAGGTTAGTGGCGACATCTTATCTTGAGCTACTGATATCACGACACACTGCCACCTTTCCCGACCCCTGGAAACGCGCCGAGGTCAGAACCTTCCTCAAGAAACCCTTGGCAGACCTCGGCGAACTCCAAAACTACCATCCCATTTCACTGCTCCCACTCCCTGCTAAATTCCTGGAGAAGGCCATTAACCTCCAACTCACCAAACACTGGAGAGTAATAGCCTACTGGACCCTTCCCAATCAGGATTCTGTTCCAACCACAGCACCGACACAGCCCTGATCACTGCAACTGACATCATCCTCACCCTACTCAACAGAAAAGAATCAGTCGCCCTGATCCTGCTTGGCCTCTCTGCAGCCTTCGGCAAGGACCCCCACCATACACTCATTGATCACCTATGTCATATTGGTGTAACAGACAATGCGCTCAGATGGAGGGCCTCCTTTCTGAAGGGACGCACCCAGAGATTCTGACTCCCTCCCTTCACATCGCATGCCAAGCACAACATCTGCAGCGCCCATTAAGGCACATCCCTCAGCCTAACCCTATCAACCTCGAGTTGACACCTCTCTCAGACATCTTCTGATCACACAACATCAACATCATCTCCTACACCAACGACACTCAGCTCATCCTATTGCTCTCCGCCCACCCCACCTCAACAAAGACAAACTTCTACAACTGTATGAAGAATGTCTCGGCATGGATGAAGGACAACAGCTTCAAGCCCAAGAAGGAAGTCCTCATCTTTGGCAAACACATTGCTCTCCTGGTAGCCGTTGGAAATTGGACCCAACCCCACATCGAAAGACCAAGCTAGCAACTTCGGCATCATCCACGACACAAACTATCAATGAAATGTCAGGTAAATGGAGTCTCCTCATCCTGCTTCCAAACACTCTGCATGCTCTGCAAAATCTTCAAGTGTCTCCTCATTAACACCAGGAAAACAGTAATGCAGGTCCTCATCACATGCAGACGACTACAGCAAAGCACTCTATGCAAGCACCACCACCAAACTCAGGCAAAGACTAGAGACTATCCAGAGTGCAGCCGCCGGCCTTATTCTCAACCTGTCCAAGAGAACTCACATCACCGAGTACCTGAAAGACTTCTACTGGCTCCCAGTCCATAAGAGATGCCAGACCAAGCTCCTGACACATGCCTACAAAGCCCTCCACGACCAAGGACTTGCCTACATGAACCACCATCTGTATTTCCAATTATACTCCAGGAACCCCCGCTCTGCACACCTTGCCCTCACACAGATCCCAATGCATGTGCAGCTGCTGTGCCGGAGGATGCTTCTTCTCCATCCTCTCCGCAAATGTCAGGAACACCCTACCCCTCCACCTATGCACCTCACCCACGCTGACCAACTTCAGGAAGAGGCTCCAAACCTTGCTCTTCCACTGAGGCCTTTACCTGGCGCCTGAATACCCTCTCGGGGACTGAGAAGCCACGATTTACAAGTACGACATGATTGACTGATTGATTGATTGATTGATTGATTGATTGATTGATTGATTGAGTTTCATAGAGTGGAGGAGAGAGCATAGAGGGGGTAAATTATTGTATAGTGGAGTAGAGAGAAATGGAGTGGAGTGGAGCCACATTGAGGTAATTGTAATACATTGGAGTGTTATGTTGCAGAGTAGAGTGGCATGAAATGGAGTAGAGTGGCCTGGTGTAGCAAACAGTGGCGTAAAGTATCAGACTGGAGTGTTGTGTCATACAGTGAAGTGTTCTTCTGTGTCATACAGTCTTGGAACGTGTTATAGAGTGAAGGACAGTGGAGTGTCACAGAGTGGGTCACATTGTGGAAGAGTGGACTGGTATTGAGTGGAGTAGAGTTAGGTAGCATAGAGTAGTGTAGAGTGGGGCACTGTACAGTGGAGTAGCGTGGTACCGTAGAGCAGAGTAGTGTGCCATAGAATTGAGTGCAGTAAAAGTGGGGTGGAGTGGCATCTCAGTGAGATTTCTCAACACTGGTGGTTGCGGCAAGTTGCCCAACTCACGTTGAGAAATATGCCGCTCGCAGTAAGGAAGCTGCCGTTCGAGTAGAATCTCTCCTCTAGCGGCAGGAAGCAACAGCACCCTCCAGTGTGAGGAGGAGTGCCGTTCACACTGGTTTCACAGCATGGGACAAACTCCTGGCTCTTAAAATCAGTGTGAGCTGCGTGATTTAACATACTCCACGGCTGGCGGAACTCCACGGAGCACAAATGAGTTTTTCTGTCGCTTCCTTGAGTTTTCATGGCTTTGTGTAAAGTGTTAAATGCACCATTTTGTGCTTGGTCCCCCAGGGAGACTGAG
Source organism: Triturus cristatus (assembly GCF_964204655.1). Classification (NCBI taxonomy): domain Eukaryota; kingdom Metazoa; phylum Chordata; class Amphibia; order Caudata; family Salamandridae; genus Triturus; species Triturus cristatus. The sequence continues at coordinate 1,870,022,247 of NC_140589.1, read as the reverse complement.
CTTTAAATGCAGCTATTTCCCTCCTCAAAGGGTCAATGTTGACTATTTTTGGCTCCTTTCAATCCTGGTGGGCGGCTCTAAAAACCAGTAGGCTTTTCTTCAGGACTTCTGGCCTCTAAAGGGCACATTTGTTTAGGATCTGAATTTCCAGACTCATTGCACAAGACTGGTCCTCTGACTGACCCCTGGTGCTCTATCCTGCTTATGAGAGCATCTTACACAGTCTGGTCGAAACCAACAAACACAACACCCTCTCTGCTGTACTTCCCAGGCCCGAAGACTTTAGCTGTCTTCCAGAACATCTGTGTGTCAGCAGAGTCAGTTGCAAAAGTACTGATAGGGGTTACACAGCTGTAGGACTCACAAAAATCTCAGGCCAATCTTTAAGGGTCCCCCAGCAGGACCATTCCTCCAACTGCTCCGCGGGGTTCATTAAGGGGCCAGCACCACTGACCCTGGAGAGATCCATTCTAATCTTTCTGCCCATTCGTGCTGTGGCATCAGGTGGCTCCTCATTCCAGCTGGGCATTCCACTGCAGCTCCCAGGTGCAATTTATTCTTATCAGTCTCTCCTGCATGCAAGAGTTTTTAAGTAGACTGGGATGTTCTAGAAGCAAGGCACTCAAAGGTGCTTCATCATTCATCAGGCTACCTCTATGCAGAAACTGGTCTGGAATTATCACGCATGCAGTCAGTACAAATGCACACATGTGCATGCCAATGTGTCCTAATGTACCCAGCCTAGAGCATCTTACCCTATCTGAACAGCACACACCTTATCTTAAAAGGAAGATATCGGTAGTTGGCACTCTCGGTCCATTTCTACAGAATTTACCATGAAAGAGACTTGTGGAGTGAGACTTACTCACAGTGAATGTCAAAAACTGGGTAGTTCAAAAATGCAACATTTAGGGGGATTTACTTCACTCCTGCCTTGTGTAGTGCAGCTCTTTGCTTCAGTACTGATACTTTCATAGCTATTGGAAAGATGCCATACACCAGAAGTAAGTCTTCCAGGCAGAGTGGACATGGTACAGCAAAATACACATTTTGATTCCTAAGAACAGCCCCATAACTGATGCAGGGCATCCACTGACAACTTGTTTGGAATGATAAAGTGTGCAGTTGAGCAATACATGTACAATGTTTATGTTCTTTCCAAAACCTTACAACAGGGCTACAATTAAGAATGCACTTGGTAATTTTGTTACAACTTAGAACCTTTAAAGGTCGGATGCTGGACTATCTCCAGCATCCGAATGCAAGCATGGTCTGCAGCTTGCAAAGAGGTCTTTAGGCTGTGCACATCAACACATTCTCTAACAAGCTGTAATTTGTTTTCTGTTCATAGACAAACCTTCGCTGGTACAGTTCTTTAGCGTACAGAGTCAGCACATGAATAGGAACAGCCCATCAAGCAGCACTTCAGAGAACCACGGCAATCGGAATCCGATGAGCATATCTTGGTCAAGGGAATGAGCAGCGGGCAGGGGAGCGACTCTGGGCACCTACCAGGCTTCACTGTAAGTAAAACAGCATTTACGACATATCAGATCAATCGATGATGCAAATCAAGAATCACCACCAACAACAAAATCACCAACTGGGAAGTTCACTTGAGAACTGCATGATGTCCTCACACATTCAGTGGTAAAAACATTCTATACGCTTCAGAATTCCTCAGACAAGAATGACTACCCTGATTGAAATTGCTAGCATAGTAATTGAATAGATGTGTACATCACAGCCTCAGCTAGACACACCCCTGTCACAAGTTCAGACAGTACAATACAATATTATATTTGTGGAATACCTCATACTTCAACACTTTTTTATTTGTACTTTTTGTTGCCAATGTAACAAATGCGGTGAACTCAACATTTCATTTCTCACTTCATCTTTACAATCACGAGAGTGGTCACCACTCCTCACTTTTCCATTCTTCTCAGTAATATTGGATGTCATTGTAAAACTATTTTCAATATAAAATTAACCACTGCTCTCCCACCACATCTAAATCCTTCCCACCCCTCCCCTTATCACAAAACTACTTATTTTAATTTCCATGGAGTCCTTTCTCCTTCATCTTTGCGTGTGCCGTAGGTGTCAAACAGGTGTAAAGCCTGATGCCTGGGGTGGCCTGTTACTTCTCCCCAGTCTTGCCCCATGGTATCTAGTAGTTTCCAACTCCTCCATTCACTGCTTCCCTTGTCTTAGGTCTAATTCCCAAAACTGGCAGTTGTGTCTCTCGGAATTGGGAATCCCCTTATATCCTATGGCGGCCAGGTTTTATTTCATCTATATTTACACCTTGGGTCCATTTCACCAGTTGTGTATGTGGTTTCACATCCTCTCCAACGTGTACTTGGGCATCCCGGGATTGTATCTGGTGTATAGTACTGCCACATCATGATTTTATTTCGAAGGTACTGTGGGTGTGTTAGACCTGTCAGCCCTTTGGGTGGTCCCTCCTCATCATTATTTATTTTGTCCCACTTTTGCCTCAAACCCTGTTATAATTTTTCCTTTTTGGGAACCACCAGACTTTTTAGTGTTGATGCAGGGTCAGGGAGCCATTTTCCCTACCCCTGGAACTTCTGTCTGAGGGTCTGAGACACAAAATGGTGGCCACCCATTGTCACCTGTGACATCACCAGAATGCCAGATCGGGCAGGGGTCGGTAGTGTACCTTGGACACTTGGTGGGTAGGGGAGCGGTGCAACCCCTCCAGGCGAAAATCGAGGCTATCATGGCCTGGGAACCCCCCAAGACTCAGACTGAGGTCCGAGCTTTTCTGGGCCTCACCGGATATTACCGCCGCTTCGTGAAGGGGTATGGGACCATTGTGGCCCCCCTCACGGAGCTTACATCCAAGAAACAACCTCGACGGGTAGTCTGGACGGAGGCTTGCCAGCAGGCCTTTGTGAAACTGAAGCAAGCCATGTGCGAGGCCCCGGTCTTAAGGGCCCCAGATTTTTCCAAGGAGTTCATTGTCCAGACGGATGCATCGGAACATGGCATTGGGGCAGTGTTATCGCAACTCAATGAAGAGGGTCTGGATCAACCTGTGGTCTTCCTATCCCGGAGACTACTTCCCAGGGAACAGAAGTGGAGTGCAATAGAGCGTGAAGCCTTTGCCGTGGTATGGGCTCTGAAGAAGTTGCGGCCATACCTGTTTGGCTCGCACTTCCTAGTTCAGACCGACCACAGACCCCTTCGGTGGCTGATGCAGATGAAGGGGGAGAATCCCAAGTTGCTAAGATGGTCTATCTCCCTACAGGGAATGGACTTTCAGGTGGAACATCGGCCTGGAGTGGACCACGCCAATGCAGACGGTCTCTCAAGGTATTTCCGCCTTAGTGATGAGAACTCACAAGGGGTTGGGTAGCTCTCCCCACTTACAGCTGGGGGGGACGCGTGTTAGACCTGTCAGCCCTTTGGGTGGTCCCTCCTCATCATTATTTATTTTGTCCCACTTTTGCCTCAAACCCTGTTATAATTTTTCCTTTTTGGGAACCACCAGACTTTTTAGTGTTGATGCAGGGTCAGGGAGCCATTTTCCCTACCCCTGGAACTTCTGTCTGAGGGCCTGAGTCACAAAATGGTGGCCACCCATTGTCACCTGTGACATCACCAGAACCTTCTGTAACATTCTAGAACCCTGTGACAGTGGGAGGCAGTTTAGAATGTTGGGAGGCCATCTCAGAGTGGCAGTTGGCAACTGACTGGAGAAGAGAGAGGACAGAGATAGAAGGAGGTCGGAGTAAGGCAGCAGAGGTGGAAACCAGTGCTTGGAGTGGGGTCCAGAAACCCACCCTTGATGCTAGTCTCTACTGACCAAGCCCAGCCTAAAGCCCTGTGTGGGATCAGGATCAGAAGAACCATCTTAAAGGACTGAATATTTGGAACAGGCCTTAAAGAAGAAGAACAGCAAGCTCCTGACCTGTTCAGCAGTGTCCTCCTGGAGTCCTGACGTCGAGAAGCCTGGAGACCTGGGGCCGGAGGTAGAGAAGCGGCGCTGACAGAAATCAGACGTCGTACCCGGAGCCGCCAGAGGTCGAGTGAGGGCGCCGACGGAGGTCGTGGAGAGGCACCGGAGGTCGAGTAAAGAGTCACCCGAGGTCGAGTGAGGGCGCCGACGGAGGTCGCGGAGAGGTGCCGGAGGTCGAGTCGGGAAGTCACCTGAGGTCGAGGTGAGGCGTCGACGGGGGAGTGAAGTCCGCCCACCGGAGTCGCCGGAGACTGAGGTGAAGCGCGCCGGAGGTCGGGAGTGTAGATCGCACTCCGGAGTCGCCGGAGACTGAGGTGAAGCGCGCCGGAGGTCGGGAGTGGAGATCGCACTCCGGAGACACCAGGAAGTGGGGAGTCCGAGTCCCTGCGACGCCGGAAGGCGACATCGAGACGAGGCCGCCCAGCGACATCGAGCCGAGGCCGTCCAGCGACATCGAGCCGAGGCCGCCCAGCGACATCGAGTCGAGACCGCCCAGCGACATCGAGTCGAGACCGCCCGGCGACATCGAGTCGAGGCCCCCCAACGACATCGATCCGGAGCCGCCTCACGGCGTCGACACGGGGCCGAGCGGAGCCGATCATCTTGTAAAGGACAGTAAGTGGTAGAGGGGACGTCTGAGGCCCCGTGGAGCCCTAAAAGACCATTCTAGGGGCTAAAGGGGTGTTAGAACCAGCCTGGGAGTGCCAGGGGTGAACTGAGACTGGTACAGTGACCTCCATAAAGGGTTGTGTAGTTTGGAGCGCCGGATCTGTAGACTACTCTTGTTCTGCCTCAGCTTAGGCCCCAGCCTTGATCAATCTAGGTGGGACACCCCCATGCCATCCAAGTGTCCTTAAGTTGTGTATGGGCAAAGTAAGACCAAGTGACCTCATGAAAAAGATTTGAACTGTAACTGTCATTGATTGTTTTACCTTATTTATTGAAGGTGCTTTATTTATTGCCATCCACTAATTTATTCCTGCACTGTATTTATTGTCTGACTGTATTTATTTGCCATCTGTATTTATTGCACATCTATTTATTCCTTGCTAAATGATGACCTGAACCTATTTATTGAAATTCCAAAGTAGTATTATTTATTTGACCTGCTCTTTTGAAGGAAAATCCTAGTGTATTGTATTTATGTTATGAAACCTGCAACTAAGAGAACATAAGATAAAGACATATATTTTCAACTTGACTTGCATTATTTTTACGGTGTAGTGTCGTTTTTGGAACGGATGAACGCATGGTTATTGTGAGGGTGTGACGTACGCTTAACACGGTGCCTGGCCCCCAACCGCTCGAGCCAAGCTACCATTGTGCTGGGAACCTGGTGACTGCTAACCCGGTTGCCCGGTTTCCAACATAAAATTGGTGTTCAGTGGTGGGATAGAGCTGTGCTTGCGTCTACTCGACAATAACTTTGGGTAGTCCATAGGCCTACACCGGGAGTTTTCTCCAAGCGGACTTCCTAATTTCGAGTTTTGTTTTTTCCAAATTTACTTCTGGTGGTGGGAGGAGGTATTACAAAAGGTACCCCCCTGCATAGCTTCTGTAAGCAACTGTCTTCTATCCTGAGTGGGCAAAATGGAGTTTGTGTTGGAGGATGTGGAAACTTAGACTGTGGCCCAACTCAGAGAGTTTTGTCAGCGAGAGGGGGTGTTTTGTCCCCAAGGTGCAAAGAAGGGTGAGCTCCAGACCAGCTTGAGGGCTTGGGGGGAGGCACGACGAGAAAGTAAGGTTGAGAAGGAGGACAGGGATGGAGAGCCTGACAGCGAGGGGGCTGGTTTGTACCAACCTGAGGTGGGGAACCTAGTAGAGGGGCCCAGAACACTTTCAAGGAAGGGCAGCAGTGTCTCTAGTGGCGGCTTATCAGAAGCAGTATTAATTGACCGGAGGGAGAAAAGACAGCTCACATGGGATTTGGCGAAGCTGGAGAAAGAAAAGGAGGAACGGAGGATGGCTCACGAGTTGAGGCTCAGGGAGATAGATCTCCAGATCCGAAGGGTCGGGGCACACACTGTTCCTAATGGTGGCAGCGAAGAAAGAGAAATCACCAGGGAACCCAAACCCTATTTGCCAAAAGACATAGTAGCTAGCTATAGTGCGGGAGATGATATCGCCAAGTGGCTAGCGGCCTATGAGGTCTCGTTAAGAGCCCATGGGGTTCCAGAGAAGTATTGGGAAGGGGGATTGTATAAATACATGCCTCCAGCTGGCAGGGATACGTTATTGGCCCTAGAGCAGGATGAGCAGACCCACTACCCCACCATGAAAGTGGCGCTCGTGAGGAAGTTTGGACTAACACCCGAGAAGTATAGACAGAAGTTCCGGGGTAGCCACAAACTGGGCACACAGAATTGGGTAGATTTCCTGGACTATGCAAAGAAGGCATTAGAGGGTTGGATACAAGGCAGTGAGGTGAGGGACTATGAGGGGTTGTTTGATTTGATGTTGAAGGAACACCTGCTCGAAAAATGTTTCCCTGAACTGCGTCAACACCTGGTGGATAGCAAGCTGACCAATCCCCGGAAGGTTGCTGAGGAGGCGGACATTTGGGCTAGTACCCGGGTGTCTACAAGAGGGGCAGGAGGGGACTCTCAAAAGACCGGACAGGGCGCCCCCCAGAAGAAAGAGGGAGGGGAAAAGAAAACGGAGTTCTCTAAAGGCCACCAAAATAGTTTCCAAGGGAAGGGAACGGGATTCACCCCTAGGACTAACCCACCCAGAAACCCTAATCCTGGCCAGAGTCAGCAGCCAAGGGTTGTCCATTGCTTTGAGTGCGGTGGTGTCGGGCACTATAAGGGAGATGTGAAGTGCCCGAAAAGACTACCCCCTCCCATTGGAGGAAAGGCCCCCGGAGTAGCTAGTGTAGTGCTCGGGGAGGAGATGCCTTTAGATAAGGGAAGGGAGTGGGCGGGTGTCACTTTAGTGTCCCTGGGAGAACGGGAGATGGTTCCTAAGATCCAGGTGCCCGCAAATACCACAAAGTATGGGCAGTGGGTCACCATCAACGGCCAAAGAGGGGAGGTTCTGAGAGACACAGGAGCCAGTATGACTATGGTACGTAGCCAACTGGTGTCTCCAGAGCAGGTGATTCCCAATGTACTCCACCCTGCCGCGATGGCTGACGGCAGAATGGGCCACTATCCGGTGGCCGAAGTTCCATTTGAATGGGAAGGGGTTGCAGGGTTGCTTCGAGTTGCCGTAAGCCCTGCCGTGCCAGTCGATTGTCTGCTGGGGAATGACATGGAGCATAATGCTTGGAAGGAGGTGGAATACCAGGCTCATGCTGAGATGCTGGGTACACCTGACTGGGCCTGTGTCAGCACAGGGTCTGCGACTACCCGGAGGGGGAGTTCGTTTAGGCGGGAGCCTGGAACAAAGGCACAGCCGGCTGCCGACCAAGGGAAGAACCGAGGGCAGGAGGAGCCTGCCTCGGCATCCGCGCCCCGTGTGACGGATAGGCCACCGGAGGTGGTGGACCAGGAGTCCGCAGAGGGGGATGTTACCGAACTGGAGAACCTACCCATCCTGGCCGAGTGGCACGTGGAGGGAGGGCCGACCAGGGAGGAATTCTGCAAGGGCCAGAGGGCGTGTCCTACCCTTGAGGGACTGAGGCGACAGGCCGAAGCCCAGGCAGCAGGGAACGTTGAGGGGAACTACAACATTTACTGGGAGGATGGCCTCCTCTACAGTGAACCCAAGGCACCCATGCACGGATCGTCACGGGCCTTGGTTGTCCCTCAACGTTATCGAGCCTTTCTCCTGGAATTGGCTCATGAGATCCCCTTGGCAGGACACCTGGGGCAAGACAAGACCTTTGCCGGGCTTGTCCCACACTTTTATTGGCCTCAAATGAAAGTGTGGTCCGACACCTTCTGCCGGACGTGCGTGTCTTGTCAAGCCAGTGGGAAAACAGGGGTGAAGCTGAAAGCTCCCCTGGAACCACTTCCTGTCGTTAGCACCCCCTTTGAAAGGGTGGGCATCGACATTGTGGGTCCGTTAGATCCGCCTACTACAGCTGGTCACAGGTTTATCCTGGTTCTGGTGGATCATGCCACACGGTACCCAGAGGCTATACCTCTGAGGACCATTACTGCACCTGTTGTGGCTAGGGCCCTAATGGGAATCTTTACCCGAGTGGGTTTTCCCAAGGAAGTTGTGTCTGACAGGGGGACCAACTTCATGTCAGCATACATGCGGGCCATGTGGAAGGAGTGTGGAGTGACCTACCGGTTCACCACTCCTTACCACCCCCAGACCAATGGTCTGGTCGAGAGGTTCAATAAAACCTTGAAAGGCATGATCAGAAGTCTGCCTGGAAGCCTGCGGAGGAAATGGGACGTCCTCCTACCCTGTCTATTGTTTTCTTACAGGGAAGTGCGACAGAAGGGAGTGGGCTTCAGCCCCTTCGAGCTTTTGTATGGGCACCCTGTGCGTGGACCTCTCGGCCTGGTGAGAGACGGATGGGAAAGAACTCCCAGAAAGCTTCCCCAGGACGTGGTGAGCTACATGCTGGCCTTCCGGAGCCAAATGGCTAAGTTGTGGAAGCAAGCTTCTGACAGCTTGGAAGCCAGCCAAGCTGTGATGAAGGCGTGGTATGACCACAATGCTCATCCGGTGGAATTGGAGCCTGGCCAGAAGGTGTGGGTGATCGAACCAGGAGAGCTTAGCGCCCTCCAGGATCGCTGGTCAGGACCCTTTGAGGTGTTGGAGAAGAAGGGTAAGGCTACCTACTTGGTGGATCTGAAGACCCCTCGCCAGCCCCTACGGGTGCTGCATGCCAACCGCCTCAAACCCCACCATGAGAGGCCCGAAGTCATATTGCTGATGGTGACTGACGGAGCAGAGGACGTGGAAAGCGAGCCTATCCCCGACTTATTTGCGTCTCAAGAGAAGGATGGGTTGGGGGAGGGAGTGATTCTCTCCCCGTCCCTAACTCCTGAACAGCAGGAGGACTGCCGCCAGGTCCTGGGGCAGTACTCTTCGTTGTTCTCCCTTGTTCCGGGTAGGACTCACCTGTGCGTCCATGACGTGGACAAGGGAGACAGCCCACCTGTGAAGTCAAAGATCTACCGGATGACAGACAAGGTGAAGGCCAGCATTCACAGTGAAGTCACTAAGATGCTGGAGCTAGGAGTAATTGAAACTTCCAGCAGCCCCTGGTCCAGTCCGGTGGTATTAGTACCAAAAGCTGCACCACCGTGGGCCCAACCGGAACTGAGGTTCTGTGTGGACTACCGGGGACTGAACTCAGTAACCAAGACTGATGCTCATCCGATTCCAAGGGCGGATGAATTGATTGACCGGCTGGGAGCTGCCCAATATCTGAGTACCTTTGACCTTACTTCTGGGTACTGGCAGATCTCTCTGACTGATGGAGCTAAGGAAAGGTCAGCCTTCTCCACGCCCAAGGGCCACTACCAGTTCTGCGTGATGCCCTTTGGGCTCAAGAACGCACCTGCCACGTTTCAGCGTCTGGTGAACCAGATCCTCACTGGAATGGAGAGTTTCTCTGCTGCTTATCTGGACGACATTGCCGTCTTCAGTAACAGCTGGGAGGATCACTTGCGTCACCTGCAAGCTGTTCTCCAGGCCCTGAAACACGCTGGTTTAACGATCAAGGCCAGTAAATGCCAGATCGGGCAGGGGTCGGTAGTGTACCTTGGACACTTGGTGGGTAGGGGAGCGGTGCAACCCCTCCAGGCGAAAATCGAGGCTATCATGGCCTGGGAACCCCCCAAGACTCAGACTGAGGTCCGAGCTTTTCTGGGCCTCACCGGATATTACCGCCGCTTCGTGAAGGGGTATGGGACCATTGTGGCCCCCCTCACGGAGCTTACGTCCAAGAAACAACCTCGACGGGTAGTCTGGACGGAGGCTTGCCAGCAGGCCTTTGTGAAACTGAAGCAAGCCATGTGCGAGGCCCCGGTCTTAAGGGCCCCAGATTTTTCCAAGGAGTTCATTGTCCAGACGGATGCATAGGAACATGGCATCGGGGCAGTGTTATCGCAACTCAATGAAGAGGGTCTGGATCAACCTGTGGTCTTCCTATCCCGGAGACTACTTCCCAGGGAACAGAAGTGGAGTGCAATAGAGCGTGAAGCCTTTGCCGTGGTATGGGCTCTGAAGAAGTTGCGGCCATACCTGTTTGGCTCGCACTTCCTAGTTCAGACCGACCACAGACCCCTTCGGTGGCTGATGCAGATGAAGGGGGAGAATCCCAAGTTGCTAAGGTGGTCTATCTCCCTACAGGGAATGGACTTTCAGGTGGAACATCGGCCTGGAGTGGACCACGCCAATGCAGACGGTCTCTCAAGGTATTTCCGCCTTAGTGATGAGAACTCCCAAGGGGTTGGGTAGCTCTCCCCACTTTCAGCTGGGGGGGACGCGTGTTAGACCTGTCAGCCCTTTGGGTGGTCCCTCCTCATCATTATTTATTTTGTCCCACTTTTGCCTCAAACCCTGTTATAAAGTTTCCTTTTTGGGAACCACCAGACTTTTTAGTGTTGATGCAGGGTCAGGGAGCCATTTTCCCTACCCCTGGAACTTCTGTCTGAGGGCCTGAGACACAAAATGGTGGCCACCCATTGTCACCTGTGACATCACCAGAACCTTCTGTAACATTCTAGAACCCTGTGACAGTGGGAGGCAGTTTAGAATGTTGGGAGGCCATCTCAGAGTGGCAGTTGGCAACTGACTGGAGAAGAGAGAGGACAGAGATAGAAGGAGGTCGGAGTAAGGCAGCAGAGGTGGAAACCAGTGCTTGGAGTGGGGTCCAGAAACCCACCCTTGATGCTAGTCTCTACTGACCAAGCCCAGCCTAAAGCCCTGTGTGGGATCAGGATCAGAAGAACCATCTTAAAGGACTGAATATTTGGAACAGGCCTTAAAGAAGAAGAACAGCAAGCTCCTGACCTGTTCAGCAGTGTCCTCCTGGAGTCCTGACGTCGAGAAGCCTGGAGACCTGGGGCCGGAGGTAGAGAAGCGGCGCTGACAGAAATCAGACGTCGTACCCGGAGCCGCCAGAGGTCGAGTGAGGGCGCCGACGGAGGTCGTGGAGAGGCACCGGAGGTCGAGTAAAGAGTCACCCGAGGTCGAGTGAGGGCGCCGCCGGAGGTCGCGGAGAGGCGCCGGAGGTCGAGTCGGGAGTCACCTGAGGTCGAGGTGAGGCGTCGACGGGGGAGTGAAGTCCGCCCACCGGAGTCGCCGGAGACTGAGGTGAAGCGCGCCGGAGGTCGGGAGTGGAGATCGCACTCCGGAGTCGCCGGAGACTGAGGTGAAGCGCGCCGGAGGTCGGGAGTGGAGATCGCACTCCGGAGACACCAGGAAGTGGGGAGTCCGAGTCCCTGCGACGCCGGAAGGCGACATGGAGACTAGGCCGCCCAGCGACATCGAGCCGAGGCCGTCCAGCGACATCGAGCCGAGGCCGCCCAGCGACATCGAGTCGAGACCGCCCAGCGACATCGAGTCGAGACAGCCCGGCGACATCGAGTCGAGGCCGCCCAACGACATCGATCCGGAGCCGCCTCACGGCGTCGATACGGTGCCGAGCGGAGCCGATCATCTTGTAAAGGACAGTAAGTGGTAGAGGGGACGTCTGAGGCCCCGTGGAGCCCTAAAAGACCATTCTAGGGGCTAAAGGGGTGTTAGAACCAGCCTGGGAGTGCCAGGGGTGAACTGAGACTGGTACAGTGACCTCCATAAAGGGTTGTGTAGTTTGGAGGGCCGGATCTTTAGACTACTCTTGTTCTGCCTCAGCTTAGGCCCCAGCCTTGATCAATCTAGGTGGGACACCCCCATGCCATCCAAGTGTCCTTAAGTTGTGTATGGGCAAAGTAAGACCAAGTGACCTCATGAAAAAGATTTGAACTGTAACTGTCATTGATTGTTTTACCTTATTTATTGAAGGTGCTTTATTTATTGTCATCCACTAATTTATTCCTGCACTGTATTTATTGTCTGACTGTATTTATTTGCCATCTGTATTTATTGCACATCTATTTATTCCTTGCTAAATGATGACCTGAACCTATTTATTGAAATTCCAAAGTAGTATTATTTATTTGACCTGCTCTTTTGAAGGAAAATCCTAGTGTATTGTATTTATGTTATGAAACCTGCAACTAAGAGAACATAAGATAAAGACATATATATTTTCAACTTGACTTGCATTATTTTTACGGTGTAGTGTCATTTTTGGAACGGATGAACGCATGGTTATTGTGAGGGTGTGACGTACGCTTAACACGGTGCCTGGCCCCCAACCGCTCGAGCCAAGCTACCATTGTGCTGGGAACCTGGTGACTGCTAACCCGGTTGCCCGGTTTCCAACAGGGTACCACTGTTTTAGTGTGTGGTGTTACTCCCCTCCCCTCATGTGCCCATGTCGCATAGCAAATGTCCATATTACTGCTTGGTATTTGTCTTGTGTGCTGCTGACCAACCTGTAAATATAAAAACAAGCATTTGCAATGCAATAGGTCTCGCATTTACGGGAGTTTAAGCTATTGGCATTGTAAATGACAATGCCTTTTATTTTTGTTTTCGTTTTTAAAACATAAATAAAAGGCATTGTCATTTACAATGCCAATAGCTTAAAGTTGTGTAAATGCGAGACCTATTGCATTGCAAATGCTTGCAATACCAAAGAGCTCGCTTCTCACAGTAGTGTCTTTGATGTTTTTGCACACCCGGGCTTTGCCAACATGTTATCCCAGGAGCTGCCAGATGGGGGCTCCTATGTGCCTTTAGCAGAGTATTGCATGGAATGAGTTTGCTAGTCCATCTGCGATGCTGTCACTGGTGGAGCCCGCTGCTGGTTAGTGGTGGTGGTGGTGGTGGGGGCTAGAGAGGGATATGTATCTCTACAAAGCTTTCCAAACTCCAGCTGTGGACCTTGGAGGTGGCATTTGTTTCACCAAGCTTTATTCAGAATCATCAAAAAGGGACCATTACTTAAAAAAAAAAAACTAAAACAAATTTTGGGCCAAAGGTGTTAGTAAAACAATAAATGTCTCATCCTTTGTACTAATGGAGTCACCCTTGACTAGACAGTCCCTAACTCAGACTTATAAATGTGCAGACAACTTTTCACACATATTAGAAGCTCTGATGGCACAATGCTTGACATTGTGGTTAGTAACACAAGGACAATGGTCACTAGCTTACATTCTGTACATCCGACCCTACGCAGAGCACTTTAACATGTACAAGTTAACAAGACGACACCAGATAGAGAGAGTTTGTAGGGGTATGAACATGGGTTGTAAAATGGGTTAGTATAAAATGTAGACTTCATAGCCAATAGGTCTCGCTTTTGGGACCTTATAAGTATTTAGTTATGCAGCACAATATCCTTGGTGCAACAACATCAACTGTTGCATGGCTAAACACTTATAAGGTCCCAAAGGCGAGACATATTGGCTATGCCAATGCTTGTTCCTGATTGACACAGACGGAAACCACCTGTCTTCGCAGAAATTCCCACTCTACGTTTTCAAGGGTTGAATATTTTACAAGCCCGCCTGAGGCTTTACACACAAATTATTTTCCAAAGCCAATCAAAAGGCATAAACCCTGGCGGGGGAGGGGGGAGGGGGGGGGGGGGTCTAGGAATGGGCAGGGTATGCGGCGGCATAGTGAACAGTAGTCCGTTCAAACTCTGCATTTTCATTGGGCGATGAGTGGGCCACGTGACTGCTGTTTTCTCTAAGGAGCCACCAGGGAATAAAGCCATGTCAGCCCAGCTGCAAAAATGATTACCAAAACAGACCTTTTGGCTAGTGCCAACATCCCTTGAATGTCAATGTTTTAAGTATGAGAGAAGGCCTCATTTTTAAAGCACACACACATCTTCCTGCATCAGGTTTCAGGTTTACCTCCCACGGCTGGCAACTTGACAGCGCACACTGTTCCAGATTCTGATTCACACGTTCCGTGACTGCTTACAATTCTTCGTAATAACAGTATGAATAGTATTAATAATAATAATATAATAATAATAAAGCCAGACAAAGCTGGATTTAAGGCACCTTTCTACGCACTGAATGCATTCAAGAAACCTCCTAGAGGGAAGTTATTTGACCCTTGTGTTATGACTGACAGCGCAGACAACGTTAGCTCATCTTAATAGCTGACCATGAATGCAAATCACTATAAAGAAATTGCTTTAATATGCCCAATGATCTGATTTTATCCTTCAGCTGGCGTGAGTAGCTCATCCAGTTCCACGTTGTGCATTTCATTCTGGGATTTGTAGTACATTATAATGACAAAGAAGCAAAACTGTAAGCAGTCTCGTTTCTATGCGGATAGTGAATTCACTGCAGATGTCTGCGTTTCACGTTGTGTTTACAGGTTTAAATCTTACTTTGAATACTTGACCTTTCATCCTTCCAAGGTCAATACATTAATATAATTTACATCCTCATTCTAAGTGCCAGGGCAACTTTGGAATTGGGTGCCAACTGTGTGTGCGTCCGATTTCCAGTTATGGGTTGTACACAAATTGCAATTAGTGCATGCAAATGCAAATGCCTCTTCGTAACAGCTAGAGAGGTGCGTAAAGGGAAGCAATAATTGTCTAGTGTCAGGGCAAAGAATCGACTCCGCACTGAATGTTTTACAATAAATAGTTTGTCATCTAAATGATTAGTGTCTGTGTAATTTCGCTGCGGTCATGAATGATCCTGCTTATTTCAAATGATTCCATTCAGTTTCAATAGTCAGTTTACAACAGTTGCCTTTATTTAGTCGGATATAATCTGAAATGGCATTTAATTCAATCAATGCACTGGTATCCTAACTGGACGAGCTATAACAACCTGACATTTGGCAATTAAGTATCACATAATTCTTTAAAAAGTGACCTCTATTGTGCCTAGAAGCAAAAAAAATGCTGTATGAAGCGCTATCCAAAAGAAAGCAGGTGTTTACCACAAGAACGAAACCGGTGTTCCAAGATTCATAATGGGCGGGGCAATTTGAGCGGTACTTGCCGAATCGTCCTGTTCAGTGCTGGGGATACGGTTCAGAAGGGGTGGTCGAGCCTTTGAACCATGCTAACTGTCCATTGGTCTATTCCTGTCCTCGGCGAAAGCTGGCACAGTTTCACTTGGCAGCCAGAGTATGCAGCGAATGAAAAGTCTTGCGAGGCCCTGTGGCTTAACAAAGTGTGTGGTGGTGCTGAGAGGAGGCCCAGGCCCTCCCCTCTGTGCTGCCATGTCCAGGAGGAATGAGGACCCCTGCACTCAACGCCCCTCGGAGCCTCACAGGACATGTTGCTCCGGCCTGGAGTCAAAACTCTTCATTCCACAGACGTCAAATGAGACACACCGGCTGTTGTCTACCCGCGGCCACCGCTGCTGCCCCAATAAACCCATCTGAAGGACTGAGTCAATAAATAACAAGCTTTGGCAACGCGGCCGCGAAAGTGATCGCGATCGCGATCACGATCGCCGCGCGTGCTACGGAGGAAAGACACATGGCGCTGCGCGCGTGCACGTTCACGTGCACTGAAGCTTTAGGCCACGGCAGCACTTCGAAAAGCCTGTATACAACATGTCTCGGTATCAACAAGACAATCCCAATATTACCACCCAATGGTATAGTACTATAAAAATATCACACTAATATCACACAGATTCCGGAAATATATCACATTTATTAAAAAGAGAATTTTGACAATAAAAAATCCTAAATCCATCAATACAGTACACATTAAAAACAATCAATTTGTATCAACATTCATTTTATACATTTTAAAAATACAAAACACAAACTGTTATGAGCCCGCATAACAGAAAAACAGACAGACAGTGGACTTTGTCATCTAAGACACATCTAAAATGACCGTGATTTTACACCGTGATTTGGGATATATTTGAAACTGCTATCTCCAATCCTCTACGGCGGTCCCTTAGATTGTGTATATCTTTGGCGTCGACGCGTTTCGATGGTTTGAATTTTATAGGACCATCTTTATCAAGACAATTTTATAGGCTTAAGTTACTTCTGGCTTGATTTAAAACCTTTCGAAATACAGCCTGCTGCTATGTGCTCGCTTCCTGAAATAATTGAAGGCGGAAGGCTAGCGTTCTGGTTTCCGTAAAAGAACTTCAATTCCCAGAAGTACACAGACTTCAGTTTCGGTATTCGTAGATGCGCTTGTATAATATACCGCAGCGTATTTCTTGGTAGCGTGTTTCTTAATGAAAAATCAAATAGTTTTATCAGAGACTGGGGTCCATCTATCACACCCTTTTGGCACGTCTCGTAGTGGTTCCTTACGGCTCTCAAATAATTCCGCCGGTATGGAGTCTTATTGCTCCGTCAGCGGAGCAATAAGACTCCATACCGGCGGAATTATTTGAGAGCCGTAAGGAACCACTACGAGACGTGCCAAAAGGGTGTGATAGATGGACCCCAGTCTCTGATAAAACTATTTGATTTTTCATTAAGAAACACGCTACCAAGAAATACGCTGCGGTATATTATACAAGCGCATCTACGAATACCGAAACTGAAGTCTGTGTACTTCTGGGAATTGAAGTTCTTTTACGGAAACCAGAACGCTAGCCTTCCGCCTTCAATTATTTCAGGAAGCGAGCACATAGCAGCAGGCTGTATTTCGAAAGGTTTTAAATCAAGCCAGAAGTAACTTAAGCCTATAAAATTGTCTTGATAAAGATGGTCCTATAAAATTCAAACCATCGAAACGCGTCGACGCCAAAGATATACACAATCTAAGGGACCGCCGTAGAGGATTGGAGATAGCAGTTTCAAATATATCCCAAATCACGGTGTAAAATCACGGTCATTTTAGATGTGTCTTAGATGACAAAGTCCACTGTCTGTCTGTTTTTCTGTTATGCGGGCTCATAACAGTTTGTGTTTTGTATTTTTAAAATGTATAAAATGAATGTTGATACAAATTGATTGTTTTTAATGTGTACTGTATTGATGGATTTAGGATTTTTTATTGTCAAAATTCTCTTTTTAATAAATGTGATATATTTCCGGAATCTGTGTGATATTAGTGTGATATTTTTATAGTACTATACCATTGGGTGGTAATATTGGGATTGTCTTGTTGATACCTGTTATTGGGTACCCCTTTCCCTGTATTGTACGAGGGGTCGCTCTCAGTCCACTTCACATACAACATGTCTCGACCAGATCAGCGCAAGCGCTGGATCAGGCGAGACCTAATGATGTCCTTTGTTAACCAAGTGGATGGTGATGAATTGATCAAACCCAGGTTGATCACTGCTGCGTTGTTCAGGAGGTGTTGTATCCAATGTTTTGAGTAGTAATATTTTCTCTTGTTCCTCCATAACATACATTTGTTTACATTCCTGTGATTGTTCCTTTGTCAAATAGGTCTGCTCGGACCCTATATTAACAGCCTTTGACTCTGCCCCCTTTGTGTGCTGGACTCAAATCCAGATGTAAGGGGAGACAGGAACACGGCCTGCCCCCTATTAGTCGCTATCAAATCACTTACCTCCGGAACGTGCTGCTTATTTGACTTTCATACAGTCTTCTTGGCAAAGTATATATAGGAACCCTATCCATATGGTCCTTCCTGCCAGGGGTATCGCCATGTACAACCAGCGCCTATCTGAGCTTCTCAGACACCATTCCACTATTCCTGGACACTGTCCAATGTCCCTCACCATTCCAAGTCCTTCAGAGTCTTCCGGGTGGTCTGGAATCAGGAGGGCCCTGAAGGTCTGCAACACTTCAGCACTTCTGCTGATCTTCATGCTAAGCCCCTCTGGCCTCAGCACATGTGCATTGACCACAACTTTAGCAGAGGTTGTGTGCAGAGGGGCAAGCCTACTGTCTTAGCATGCTGGCAACAACTTCCACAGAGGGCGGATGCTGAGACAACTTCCGGCATTTGTACCGGAAGTGGGGGATTAGCTCAATAAATACAAGCGAAGCAAAGGAAAGAAGATAAAACACACAAACAGTGAGGGCTCAACAGGGCAGCGCTGCATTTATGACAAAACACAGGCAACGTTACTTGCACCAGCAGAAATCAAACATAACTCCTAACTCTGCATTAGGGGAAAACAAGCATATAAATAACTAGTAAAAACAGTAAATACTGTTGTTTGCAACAAAGCCAGGGATTCAGGCCCAGGGCATTTAAACTCCGCTCAACATGGAACTTTGAGCGCACTCTTTAGACCATGTTACAGGCATAGTTCAAAAGTTCCTAACCTAACACATCACACTGCAAACCATGAACTGCTCCTGTTTGGAGAACCCACAGTAAAGAAAAAGACAGAAACAGATTACAATGCAGTCTAAACAGTGCCATTGTCTATAGCAGGATACAAAGTGCAGCATTTACAATACAAATCAGTCAGTTGGCAATCAGGACATTATGGGTTCTTGTAAATATAAATTGTGCATTTTTCTGGCAAGAGACATGGATCTGAATAGTGGCACATCCCTCTTGTTCCATCGCTTTGAAGACACGGCTGGCAAAGCTGATGCGTTTCCACTTCTCTTCTAACTCCACAAGGCTGACATCCACAATCAGTTATTTGCTTTTCCTCACATCAAAGTAGCTCATTTTGGTGTCATGCAAATATGTCTAGAAATGCGCCTTGCTCTTCATTTCTGAACTAGTGTTTGTAGAGGCTCCACAGAACAGCCATGTGGGAGGATTGTTTCTCAAACAATATCAATGGTGGATGCACTGCCCCTTTCAAATGGTAGTAAGCCACTGCTGGAGCCCAAGACAGGCCTCCTGTGACATCCCTGATGAGGCTGCATATTTTGCCAATATTGGTGTGCAAGAGATGAAAACATTAGGAATCACTCTCCGGAAAGCCAGCAAAAAGAAGGATCGACCTCGCAAATAGACACCAGAAAAAGCCTGGTGGCTGGATAAAGATAAAGAATTCCAATCACAGATGATGAAGGAGAGACAGTGGATAACCGAAACCGGTTTCAGGCTCTGTATGGCAACAAATCTAGCAACTTTGGCCATTTCGATGGAAAACGCAATAAGGAGGAAAACCCGTCTGTTTGCCTGTTTCATAGATCTCAAATTGGCATTTGACTGCGTGCCGTGGGACCGTCTTTGTGCCAAACTGGAAAAATTGGCATTCCAGGGAAAATGATAAATGCAATCAAAGCATTATGCAGCGACACATGGGCAAAGGTAAAATTTTGAGACAGCAGTAGAGTGACTTCAAAAATTAACATCAAAATGGAGTGAAGCAGGGATGTGTTCTGGCCCTAAGTTTGTTCAACTTATACTTAGCTGACTTGAATAGCCATCTGACAAAAGTAGCTAGCCATCCACCAATAATGGAAAATGAGAAAATCCTATGCCTGAAATACGCAGACGACACTGTTGTCCAGACCCAAAGACCAATCGGCATGCAAAGATTGATCAACACTTTAACAAGCTATATTGAGCAACAATAGCTAGAGCTAAACTTGTGCAAAACCAAAGAGGAGCGTCGAGTGGATTGCAGTTACAAGACGTACGAGTGGTTTATCAAGGGTGAACATGTTGAGTCTGTCCACTCTTACAGGTACCTGGGTGTCACTTTGGGGCACCAACTGTCGTTCCCTAACTATATCACTGCAGTACAAGCCCAATCACAGTCTTTAATCTTCACTTTCGAGCACTTGAAAAAGTAATGGAGTTCCTCTTCACATAGTCATCTCTTGGCTGTGATGGTAGCCCAATCAATTACAATCACTGGCGTATGGTCTGGAAATCTTGCACAGTAAGGAGATAGCCATTTCAACTCAGCTACAAGCAAAGGCTTACAAAGCAGAGTTCAGTCGTCCTAAAACATCCTCCACCGCCCAGGTGTGTCTGGAATTCTGTCTTCAAAATCAGAAATTCCCAAAAATGAACACCTTTGTGAAACTGTGCTGGACGCTCCGTTCTTTAGAGAGCGGATCCTTGAACAATCAATGTTGGCTTGAGAAATTGAGAAAAAACAAGCCAAATCGTGGGGTGCTTATCTGGGAAAAGCATTAGCAGAAATAGAGATACAAGAATCCTGGGATAGCAAGATAGTACAAACAGCATTCGTTTGGATAAGCAATTCTTCATCACAGAAGTCACACTTACATAATAAGAACATACTTGCAAAGTGTTGGTATGCCTGGGCAGTGATAGATTCCTATAAAAACATGAGGCCACAAGCATACGTCTCTACCCATATTCATCCTGCCTTCACATGAAGTTTCATGCTTTATCATCTTGTTTTTTTTTACTCCAATCAATCAATCAATCAATCATAGCATTTGTATAGCGCACTACTCACCCGTAAGGGTCTCAAGGCGCTTGGGTGAAGGGGTCTGCTACTGCTCGAATAGCCAGGTCTTGAGTTCTCTCCTGAAGGTGAGGTGGTCCTGGGTCAGCCGAAGGTGGATGGGGAGGGAGTTCCATGTCTTGGCTGCCAGGTAGGAGAAGGATCTGCCTCCGGCGGTGGCTCTTCGGATGCGTGGTACGGCAGCGAGGGCGAGGCTGATGGTCCGTAGCTGGCGGGTGGGCGTGTAGAAGGTCAGGCGGTCGTTGAGGTACTTGGGGCCCAGGTCGTGGAGAGACTTGTGTGCGTGGGTGAGGAGCCTGAACGTGATCCTCTTGTTGACAGGGAGCCAGTGCAGGTCCCTCAGGTGGCTGGAGATGTGGCTGCGTCGGGGGATGTCCAGGATGAGTCGGGCGGAGGCGTTCTGGATGCGCTGGAGTCTTTTCTGTAGCTTGGCTGTGGTTCCGGCGTAGAGGGTGTTTCCGTAGTCCAGTCGGCTGGTGACGAGGGCCTGGGTGACTGTCTTCCTGGTTTCGGTCGGGATCCATCGGAAGATTTTGCGAAGCAAGCGAAGGGTGTGAAAGCACGATGAGGAGACGGCGTTGACTTGTCTGGTCATCGAGAGGGAGGAGTCCAGGATGAAGCCCAGGTTGCGTGCGTGGTCTGTGGGCTTGGGAGCGGTGCCCAGACCTGAGGGCCACCAGGAGTCGTCCCAGGCGGCTGGCGATGGTCCCAGGATGAGGACTTCCGTCTTGTCTGAGTTCAGTGTCAGGCGGCTGTTCTTCATCCACTCGGCGACGTCTTTCATCCCTTCAGGTAGGCTGGTTCTGGCAGTGTCGGGGTCTCTGGTGAGGGAGAGGATCAGTTGGGTGTCGTCGGCGTAGGAGATGATGTTGAGGTTGTGTTGGCGTGCGATGGCAGCAAGAGGTCTCATGTAGACGTTGAAGAGGGTGGGGCTGAGAGATGATCCTTGCGGGACGCCGCAGATGACTTCGGTGGCCTTGGATCGAAACGGGGGAGGCGGACTCTCTGTGTTCTTCCGGCGAGGAACGAGATGGTCCACTCCAGTGCCTTCTCTTGGATGCCGGTGTTGCTGAGGCGTTGGACTAGGGTGCATTGGCAGACAGTGTCGAACGCTGCAGAGAGGTCCAGGAGGATGAGTGCCGCTGTTTCCCCGTTGTCGAGCAGGGCTCGGATGTCGTCGGTGGCTGCGATGAGGGCGGTCTCGGTGCTGTGGTTGGCTCTGAAGCCGGACTGCGAGGGGTCGAGGGATCCGTTCGTCTCGAGGAAGGCGGCAAGCTGTCTGTTGACGATCTTCTCGATGACTTTGGCAGGAAAGGGGAGGAGCGAGATGGGGCGGAAGTTTTTGAGGTCGGTGGGGTCCGCTGTTGGTTTCTTCAGTAGGGCGCTGAGCACGGCATGCTTCCAGCTCTCCGGGAAGGTGGCGGTGTCGAAGGAGGTGTTGATGACGTCCCGGAGTTGGGGTGCGATGATGGAGTCGGCCTTGTTTAAGACGTGGTGGGGGCAGGGGTCGGTTGGAGATCCGGAGTGGATGGTGTTCATCGTGCGGGCTGTGTCTTCGGTGGTCACCGTGGTCCAGGTGCGGAGGGTGGTGGTTGGGTGCGTTGGTTCGTTGGTTGGGTGCGTGGACGGTGTGCCGAAACTGTTGTGGATGTCGGCGATCTTGCGGTGGAAGAACGATGTGAGAGAGTCGCAGAGATCTTGTGAGGGAGTGATGTCGTTGTTGCCGGTGCTGGGGTTGGAGAACTCCTTGACTATGCTGAAGAGTTCCTTGCTGTCGTGTGCGTTGTTGTCCAGTCGCTCCATCAGTGATTTCTTCTTGGTGGTGCGGATGAGCTGGTGGTGCTTGCAGGTGGCGTGTTTGAGGGCGGTCATGTTGTCAGTGGTCTGGTCGAGGAGCCAGGCTTTCTCGAGGGTGCGGCAGGTCTTCTTGGAGTCCTTGAGTTCATCGGTGAACCAGGGGGCCTTCTTGCTTCTGGGTCTGCTGGGAGGGTTCTTCAGAGGTGCGAGGTCGTCGGCGCAGGCGGTCAGCCACTGCATGAAGTTGCGGGCTGCTTTGTTGGGGTCCGTTGTGCTGGCGGGTGGGTTCTGGCTGAGGCGGGTGGTGAGCTGGTCGGTGGTGATGTTGCTCCAGCTCCTGTGGGGGGCCTGTTGCGGGTGGTGGTGGGTTGTGGTTTTTCTGAAGCTGAAGTGGACGCAGCTGTGGTCGGTCCAGTGGAGTCCGTTGGAGTGGCTGAAGGTGATGTGCTTGCTGGATGAGAAGACGGGGTCAAGCGTGTGGCCGGCGTAGTGGGTGGGGGTGTTGACCAGTTGCTTGAGTCCGAGGTTAGCAAGGTTGTCCAGCAGGGCGGTGGTGTTGCAGTCTTTGTTGTTCTCCGGGTGGAAGTTGAGGTCCCCTAGGAGGATGTAGTCGGCGGAGGGGAGGGCGTGTGGGCTGATGAAGTCCGTGATGTCTTCGCTGAATTGTGTGCGTGGTCCCGGGGGTCTGTAGAGGAGGGTGCCTCTGAGGGTCGTCTTTGGGTGGCTGTGGATCTGGAAGTGGAGGTGCTCGGCGGTGGCGAAGGTGTCGTTGGAGTCGGTCGTGATGCAGATGGTGTTCTTGTGGATGATGGCGATGCCTCCTCCGGTCTGGTTGACGCGGTCCCTCCTGATGATTTTGTACCCGTCCGGGATGGCGATGGCGATGTCGGGGGCTGAGGAGGCGTTCATCCAGGTTTCCGTGAGGAAGGCGATGTCTGGTGATGTTGTGTCGAGGAGGTTCCAGAGTTCCACGGCGTGTCTGTGGATGGAGCGGGTATTGGGCAGGATGCACTTGAGGTTGCTGCTGGTGCTTGGCTTGGCGGGCGCGGTGTGGTCTCGGAGGCAGGTGAACTTGCAGGTTGTGCAGGTGAAGGGTCCGTGAGTGCTTTTTCGGGGCGGCCCGGCAGCAGGTGGTGCTCCGGCCGGCATTGAGCGCGTTGAGGGCAGCGGCGTTGTAGGTCAGACGAGTCGTCTTGCGTCGGTGGGGGCCAGGGGTCCTGGCGCTGGCCGTGGTCCAGGCGCGGACGGGCGCAGACGGGCTTGCCTTTGGCATGCCTTCGGCGCACAATCGGCGCGCCCGCTGCGCGTGACCGCTGCGCGTCCGTGCGGTCGCCATTTAAGGACAAGTGGGAGGGAGGAGCAGCTGGGAGGCGGGAGCGGGGAGGACACAAAACAAAAGGGGGCGTGGCCGCGTGAACGGCGGCGGGAAGCGGGGAGCGGGGCGGGCAAGGTACAGGGGGACAACGGCAAAGATATTACAGAGGGCAAAAGGCAAAGGCAAAAGACATACAAAAGAAATACAACCAAACCCCAAAATGCCACGGAGGACCAGCGGATCTGCTGGGGCAGGGAGCAGCGAGGAGGCAGCTAGGGCGGCAAGCACACGTCACAACGAGGCTGCAAGCAGCAGCGAGGCACACACACACAGCTGGTGGCCGTGCGGCGCGGGGGTGTCCTGAACAGGTCACACTCACCTGCGCCGCGCGGTCGCCATTTAAGGACAAGTGGGAGGGAGGAGCAGCTGGGAGGCGGGAGCGGGGAGGACACAAAACAAAAGGGGGCGTGGCCGCGTGAACGGCGGCGGGAAGCGGGGAGCGGGGCGGGCAAGGTACAGGGGGACAACGGCAAAGATATTACAGAAGGCAAAAGGCAAAGGCAAAAGACATACAAAAGAAATACAACCAAACCCTAAAATACCACGAAGGACCAGCGGATCTGCTGGGGCAGGGAGCAGCGAGGAGGCAGCTAGGGCGGCAAGCACACGTCACAACGAGGCTGCGAGCAGCAGCGAGGCACACACACACAGCTGGTGGCCGTGCGGCGCGGGGGATGTCCTGAACACTCCAAAAGACTTGCTCCCAACATGGAAGGGCAGGAAGCAAGATCTAAATTGCCATTTATGCAACTACAAAATAGAGTAAACCAGTCACCTTGTGTATACCTGCCCAACAGTCATGGTCCAAAGGAAGATACTCCTCAAGCCAGCCGTCCTGAAATTGAACATTCGCCCCTACAATATTCCGCTGGTTGGGCGATGCCTCGATTTCTCATACATGTCGGGGAGTGACATTTTAAATTTGGTAAACAAACTTCTCCGAAGAGCGGACTTACACACATCACTTTAGAGCAAGGACTGGCCAAGCCTGGGTCAATAAACATTAAGGACTCACAAACCCGCCTCTTTACAGTATAACATCAGACAATATGTTTCAAAAGCTAGGGAACAATTTGCTCAGCCCTAAAAACACATGCATTTAAAATAAGGGTTGGTAGTTCTAGGATCTTGGGAACTGGCCAATTCAGAGGCACACTAGAAAGAGACTATGATTTGGAGTTTTGGAATATAACCTTTAATCAATTTTTACCATCAAAAAAGCTGCTACATCTTACCAATTTTAACAATTTTAGGACTTTCTGTGTTCTTAGAAATTGTGATTTAAGGCTCAACATTGTGTAATGATGCATTTGATGCATTATTGTACTTGTACTGTACTTGTACTTGTACTGTACTTAAGCTATGCCCTTTATGGTTAGGTTAGGAATAACCAAATAAAGTTTGTTTCACACTCTCCTGGAAGACAGCCAAAATGTATTCCGAACAGTGGGGGTTTCACTCACTCCTGAACTTCTTAAAAAATGAAGCACTATGTGCATTGTCTCTGTACTTTTGTGTGGTGTATTTATGCACATTTTATTTTGATATTTTTGTACTGGCCAACTTCAAAAGGAGGTCATGCTTGCTACCAGTAAGGCAAACTTTCATTAGCACTAGTTCTCCTGTACAAATGGTAGAATTCTTGGCCGTCCTTTTAGATGTAGAGTGTTCATTGACTCCCACATGTCATCAGATTGTGGCACGTGGGACCAATCTATATCCTCTATGAAAGACTAGGGGGCCCACTCTCTGCTCTGTTCTATCATGTGAGAAATGGATATGGCCTTACAATGACTCTTAAAGAAGTGTTCAGCTTCCCCGTTTGCCTGTGGCCACTAAGCACTAATGATGAAATAATAGATTTTTCAAGAGGCAAGGTACATTGATAAATCTTGACTTTCAAATGCTAGACCATAGTCAGTTCTGAGCTCTTCCACCCTGTGTGGGTAGCCATGAATTTCCCTATTTTTCTGAATCTGCTCTTATGCTAATACAGATCCCACAATCTCTACCTAATAATACTTGGAATAGTAGCCAATAATCACGATAAGATGATGACCAACCAGAAGAGTCTGAAATTCTGCATGGGATGTAGACCATGGATAAAGTGGTATTTATTCACTAATGACAGGAACTGGCAAATCGGGGACACTAGACGCTTGGCAATGAAGACAAAAGTCCCACTGTGTTTTCCACAATTTAGTCTAAGCCGGTAAACCAGACTTTCCTCTTTGCTTTGGCTGTGGAATGAGTGGGAGCACGCCTTACAAAAGGCAGCCACCCAAAAAGCTGCTAGCTTCTGCCTTACATTGTACAGCGATGAGAGTGAGAGTGCCCACCTTCCCTTTACTCTTTGATTCATCCATGAAATCATGCATGTTTATTCTGGTGAGTGCGAACAGGTTTCTGAGAAACGTTCCAAGTCTCAGCTTAACTTTAAATGTAAAGAAAAAGGCCACAAATTTCACGCACCCAACTGTTGCACTGCTAAATGGGGATGATCCCTCTAGGTTAACCACTTTCTCCAAAGTTCACCATTTTTATCGCTGTATAGCAAATGTATCTATCAATCATTTGTCAATGCTCTGTTCATGTTCATGTTCAATCACCATGGAGACAGAATGGTTGCACCTGAATACTTCATTCACCAGTTTCAAATGCCACCTGCTGCCCATCCAGGCTTAAAACAGTAGCACGTGAGGCAAGCATGACTCAAAGAAGGCTCTTAGTGTCATACCCAATGCATCTCGAGCCATGCTGGATCTTCGTCAGGGGTCACTGCAACATGAAAAGAAAACACAACTCCACTTACTGCTCAATTAGAACACGCTGTAAAATGCTACAACATCCGATCCCTCCCATTTCCTCTGTATCCTCACTCCCTCCAAACTCAGGCCCTCGTAACCAAAACCCATCTTATACAAAACAAATGTGTGAAATAACTAGAGACATACAAGAAAAATACAAAATACAAAACCCCTAATGAAGAGCCAGTATGGCTCAAAATGCATTGGGTATACAGCGATAAAAATGGTGAACTTTGGAGAAAGTGGTTTACCTAGAGGGATTATCCCCATTGAGCAGTGCAACAGTTGGGTGTGTGAAATTTGTGCCCTTTTTCGTTACAATTACATTGTATAGCGACAGGTGAGTATGCTGAGTGCTTCTGGATTTCAGGTACATAGATCAGATACCAAAAGTCTCCAGTTCCTTTTTCAGTTGCATGTAATGGCAAACTGCTACAAATTATCTTGTTAGTGACTTGGAAGTCTTTATGAGACATTGGCTCACGAGACACTCAACTGAAACATTCTTTCATTTCTGCAGCATCTTTCATCTCATGGTATGTTACTGGCCAAGGATGTAGTCTATGGGGTTCTGAGTCCTAGTTAGTTGATTACAGAAAAAGAATATTCTTGCAACACTAGAATCCATTTTATGATGGTGGTTGAGCGAATAACCTACAGAACAGGGGAATTAGCAGCCTGTGGTATATGTTGACACTAAAAGAATGTTCATTAAGATATGGGTGGAGGTGGTTACGTCACCATTGCTTCACAAACTCCTAATTTTCAAACATGAAGAACTGTGTTCAAGCGGAGTAAAGACACTGGTAGCACAGATTACTGGTGGATACACTCCACGCAACTGCCTCTGAGAGAGTACTGCTCCCAACCCTAATGAACCGCTGTTGACTGATAACTCTGTATCCTTTGATGAGTTAAACCCCTTGAGCGTTATCTCAGTTGCCAGAGCACCCTCATCCTTTGCGGGTATAGAATGCTGTTTGCTGAGTTTCCCTCCAGGCCCTGAAGCTGTAGACCTTGTTAGGTTCCAATCGGGAGGAGAAATTCTTGTTAAACGTTCTTTAAAATGCTACCACACCACGGTTGCTCTGAACCTCAGATACAGATGTGGGAGGGAGTGTTCTGACTTGATATTTTCCACATTAACCAGGGCATGGGAAACCTTATCTGCTGAACACTAGTAGACAAATATGTTCCACTTTTGGACTTCACATTTCTTTTAGTTTAGTCTGAGCCGCATTCACTTAGTCTCTGAAACCACACATAGGACAAGTGTAATGTCCTTTTTTATAGTATTTTGGTGTGCACCAAAATGTGATCACTGACATTGATGTTGCTTCTTAAGTCCAGTCGATAATTCTCTAGTTGTGTTCTGAAATACTTTGCTGGACCTCCCAAAGTAGAGTCTTTTGAAACAGGAAAGGCCACGATGAGTAGGAGAAATGCTGCTATGTTTGGATCATGCTACCAGAAGGAGCTGGTGACAGCCAGCATTTAAATTGACTTTAGGAAGCCATCAGATAGCAGGTCCTCTAAAGCTGAAGTGAGACAGTATTTCTTATTAATTGTGGCATTCGGGAGGCACACATCTACACCTTTCCACACATCAAAATACTGGTGTGCAGAGGTATAATTATATAGTTTCTGTGCAACAACCAATGGTGAAATCCCCAGGGTGGGCCTATCAACACATTCTATGATGTCATCTTTTCCAGGTTTCGGATGTTTAGTTTCTACTCTGGGCCTTAAGTGAAATCCTACTCAAGGTCACTGGTTCAGTGCCATTGGTTAGACAGATTGAGAAATGGGTAGCCTTACAGTTTGGTCTTCTAGGCGTCCTATGCCTTTGCATAAATTAGCACCTTCTGCTAATGGGCTGTCTAAACCATTCACTTGGATACTGTAAGTGAATCCTATCAGACTACTGTCTGACAGCTTATCAAGGTACCTGATCCTTTTGAGTGATGTACATTGTTGTCACTACAGATTGGCTGTGAGTTAGTTTGGTTGTAAAGATGCCATAAAGATACAACTATTTTGTTTCAGCAAATATCTTGACTTTTTTAGGTTTTAGTTTGGTTAGAGGTTTGAGGGAACTAAAGGTAATCCTTTGCTATAACATTCACTGATGCACCAGTATCCTTCAGAGCTGATATTATCTGCCTACCTCTTCGCACTTGAGTTTGGGACTGAAGTCAACTGAGGTGCGTTCCTCATTCCATGGTGTGGACAACACGTACTGCTCCATCATCCTCTTGATTGTCATCCATGTCTTCATTTCTAAGGTCGATGATACAGGTGGAACGATGTTTACTGCTTTTGCTGAGAAGCTATGGTGCAGTAGGACAAGCCGCAGGTTTATGCAAAATAAAGTGCTGGATACTTCTTCCCTTGAGAGGGATTTTCATTCACATGAGGAAACGTGACACAACAATGCCCTGAAGGTCTTCTATTTTTTATACGGCGAGTGGGCTTGGGGATTGTTGCAGTTTTGCTGATTTGGTTTGCAGGTTTAGCCTTTACTGCCTTTACGGTTCTATTGAGGACTGCCGCCATATGTGACAACCTGGAATTGGACGATTGTAGAGCGCCCAGAGTCAATATGCAGGACAAAGGCTTGCCCGGTTTCACAAGCTCTATCTTCAAAATTTGAATACACTTCTTTCTGGTATTGTAGCGTGCACATGCTCACCAGTGCTTAGAATAGTGCGGGCAATGCAACAACGGATTCAGCCAATCGCTGCTTAGCTGAACCCAGAAGGAATCTCTCATAATCCAGGTTTGTGAGTGTATCAATCTCCGTTAAGAGTATTTGCTACCGCACTGTAAGTATGTCTTGAGGCTGCTTCAACCATCACATGTGAGAGTTTGAAGATGCCTTCTCCAGGTAAGAACAACAGCATGGGTCTCTGTTTATCCTCGGGGACATCAGTGGCTGCAATAGACATTTCAAGGCAGTCTACCTATTCGGGGGCCTTAGAGGAGGATGTGCTTGAGATTTCAAATGGAAGTGATGGCTGGCATAGGGTATATTTCTGCTGTTTGCCCACTCCTATCAATATGTTGTCAGGGGCTTCTTAGACGGTCAGGCAGCAGAAAGAGTGATTTGAGAATGGAATTGCAATAGAAGGATGAACCATCTTTTGGTGCAGTTAGCAAATTGTGCAGTCACTTGCTCAGTTTTGACTATGCCTTATGTAATTGATTGACCCGTGGGCTTCAAGTAATTCCAGTGCACAGCGCCCTCTATTGTAGCACCAGTTTGATGAGCCTGTGTTCAGCACTTTTCCTCCCTTTCTGTGTCACGGCGCACATAGAGTCGCGTTTTTTTATTGGTTCCACTCTCATTTGTTAGCACAGCTCCTCTTGTGGCATACATGACTGCTGCTGGTACCAGAGGCTGGGGCACAAGGCATATGCTGTACATAGCTGAGAAAGGAACTGGCAACTAGATGCAGCTAGTCGGCTCATGGACTATCAGAGCGATCGGCAGCAGGTTTAGGCAGAAGGGCGCAGCTCAGAGAAACAGCCTTGTCTCCAATCTAGTGACATGTTATGACACACAAGACCTTGCGAAGAGAGTAAGTAAACCCACTGACACAATGGCTATGGTAACGTTGGCTCAGAAACGCATTAAGGCTGTGACTGCAATATTATTTAAAGTGTGATGTCATCACAAGCTAAACCAAAATGCCATGGCCAACTAAAAGGAAGATTAAACCATTTTTAACGCGACTCATGCGCGACACTTGGCCCTTCTTCCCTACCTCTATCAATGAGTAAATCACAATCTGGCCTCTTTTCTTCTAATTGCCTTGTTTTCTCCCTGGTTCTCTTCTTTGGCTCTCCCTTCCCCTTCTCTTCTTCTGTCAGCTTCCATTCAATCAGGCTCTCCACTTCTGTTCTACAGCTCGCATCTTTTCCACTCTTACCTGCTTCTATGACTTTGTTCTCTTCTTTTGCACTTCTCTCAGCAAGTCCCCTCTATACCCTTTTAATCTTTTTGTTTCAATCTATTTACTTCTCTTCTGTCTGCGTCTCTCCACTCGGACTCCCTTCAGTTTGCGTCTCAACTCTGCATAAGTTCTCTATTTGTCTTTTCTTGTTGTCCCCACTACTTTCCCTTCAAAGTCTCTCCTCTTTCGGTCTCTTTTACTTCCCTTTTTGTCCCTACCGCTGTACTCTCTTATCCCCCTACTTTCTCATTTGCTTTTTCTTCTGTTTGCCTTTTATATTCTGTTTCTCCTCTCTGCCTTCTCTCTGGCCCTTTTCTTCTTCTCTCTCTTCCCTTTGTCACACCTTCTTATCTCGTATCCCCCCCTTTTCCTACTCCCTCGGTTGGTATTACACTTCTCTCTAGCTCTCTTCCTTCTGCCTCCATATTCTCCGTCCTTGCTTCCCTCTTTGTCGCTCTCTGTCTCTCACTTCTTTTATAAACCACCCTTTTCTCTTTCTTTCTTAAACCCATTCCACTGAGATGCTACAGTGAGTGAATGAGTGGGTTTTTGACTGAACATCTACTAGCCCTCCTTGGTCTCCACAGAGTCACAGCAAGGCATCAAAAAAGGCTATTTGTAGCTAGGGTCAAAGTTATTTTTTGGCACCTTTGCTGCGCTCAAGATAAAATCTTCACAGGTTCATGGTTTCAAATTATTCGCTTTGAGACATCCATGATAATATTCTGCATTTGTCAATTTACGTTTCATTAATAATTATTTCACATCAACCAAATGTTTCTGCATTCCATTTATTATGCATCAAACAGGTTAATCTCTTTCACAATGGTATTAGATGTAGAAGCTTTGCAAACTTCCTGAAGGGTGAGATTTGAAGCTTTGCACCCAAAGGCCCTGTGTTTTGCAGGGGCGGCTTTAGTGTTGGTGGTGCCCGGTGCCACAATCATTTTTGGCTCCCCTACACCCCTCGAATCTCGTCACTAACATGTGGCAAAAATGCCCCTCATCTCTCCAATCATAAGTTATTGCTAAACACAGCACCCCCCTGCCGGAGATCAGCTACCCCTCCAGGTCAGCGCCCAGTGCGGCTGTACTAGTTGCACTGCCCTAAAGCCAGCCCTGGTGTTTTGCAGGGGGGCAGGCTGGGCTCTAAACATGTGCTGGTGTGTAAAGCCTTCAGCAGTTTAGGGACATGTTGTGTGCCAACTACCCCCTTCTTTTGGAGCGCAGTGTATTTTAGGAATATGAATTAAGTTTTGGAATCTTTAGTTAAATCACAAATCTGGAATATAGCCACCTTTACCCAAGACCGCAGAACACATTTTTGCAAGATTTTCTAACTATTTAAAAATGTAACCATGTCTGTCTAATTTGGCCACTAATAAGTCTAACAATTCACACTGGATATTGCTTCAACATTGTGTATTAATTATTTTGCAAGACTTGAGTCTTTATGACAATATTAATAAAGATGTATGATGAAAAATAGGATACCATTGGTTTATGAGCCTTCAAATTAATTTGTATATCGTGGCCGAATGTTTCAAGTTCAATGTTTCTCGTATGAATTTTCACACACTAGCCCTGATGAAGGTCTCCTGTAAATTGACTGTTGTTAGTGGTTGAAACATTGATTATACTCCTGTTTGTTAACTATTTACTTTAAGAGGTACAGAGTGATAAGAGGAATTAGGTCCTTGCACCTGTGAAAGTTCATTACCTACAGCTGGAACAGAGATTCTCCTTTTTAAATGTTTATTTGTGCTTATTCATTTCTTCACAAGTCACTTTGTACTGTGTTTTTTTTACCTGAAACACCCATACTAATCTGCCAATTTTTATGTGTCAATGTTAAATACCAATATATTAATTTTGTGATTTATTGCATATTTGCTAACTGTGGCTTTAAGGAAATATAATTGATTGCAGTTGCCATATGTGGCCTTGTAGATGTGCATTGACTGTCCCCTAAAAGGGAAAGATTATTAGCGTTCAAGTAATTCCGTATGAACTACTGTTCTTTATACTATCTAACCTGTTAAACATTTTCTTACACTATAGCTATTTAAAAATTCAAAATCCTAAAACAAGCCTACAAAAATATTAGAATAAGTTAATGTTAATGTTAATGTTAACTGGTATTTGTATAGCGCATATACACCAGCAGGTCTCTTAGCGCTTTGAAGAGAGAAGTCAGAGCTGCTAGAGGAACCGTAACAGTGCAGAGACTGGGTGCTAAACGGTGTCTAAGGCTTCTCTAAACAGAATCGTTTTGAGCTGCTTTCTGAATGGGAGCAGTGCGGGTTCCTTGCAAAGGTGTTCAGGCAGTTGTTTCCATAGTTGTGGAACCAGGACAGAAAAATCTCTGCCCCCTTTGAATGCAGTATTGCAGCGTGGAAGGACTAGGAGGCGGGCCTCGGCAGACCGCAGTATACGGCCAGGAACATAGTTCTCGGGGCGTTCTTTGATGTAGGCTGGGGCTTGCCCATAGATAGCTTTATGGGCAATGCAGAGGCCTTTGAATTTGCTCTCTGCCTGATGGGGAGCCAATGCAGCTTAGCCAGCAATGGGGTAGCGTGAGATCTTCTTGGGAGCCTGAAAATCATCCTGGCTGCATCATTCAGTACTACCTGTAGTTTGTTAATATATTTCTGGGGGAGGCCGAGATATAAGGCATTGTCATAATCCAACCTTGAGACAATAGTGGCTGACACAATTGTCTGTAGTGAGGAGGTTGAATGGAGGGGAACTAGTTTCCGCAACTGCCTCATAAGACCTGTACATGTGCCAACCACTGAGGTGACCTGGTTGGCCATGGCTGTCATCCAATTCACTGCAAATCTCAGGATGTTTTGAGCCAGGTCATGTGCATGGGAGGAGTTAGTACGGAGGATGAGTTGGGTGTCATCCGCATAGTTGAAATCTCTGCAGTCCCAACTAGCTAGGGCCGCCACCCGCGGCTGTAGGTATATATTGAAAAGGAGTGGGGACAGAGCAGAGCCTTGGGGGACACCACAGTTAAGTAAGCCGCTGTCAGATACCTGCTCACCCAACTGAATCCTCGGGGACTGGCATGACAGGAAGGATTCTAGCTATCAATGTGCCGACCCGCAGATGCCCACATCAGCCAGTCTGGCCAGCAGTTGTGCATGGCTGACCGTATCGAACGCCGCTGATAAGTCTAGTCAAATGAGGGCGCTCGGTTTTTTATTGTCGGCAATAATTCTGAGCTTATCGAGTACGGACAGCATCACCAACTCCGTACTGTGGTGGCCTAGGTGATGTTCTTCCAGGAAAGCTGAGAGGGCCTTACTTAAGAACATGTTGTTCCACCATTTTTGCCCGGAAGGGAAGCTGGGAGATGGGCCTATAGCTTTTAGGGTTAGCAACGTCTGCCCCTGATTTCATTAACAAAGGGGTAAATCTGGCTTACTTCATGTTGGATGGCAAGTAGCCAGCCTCCAAGGAGTTGTTTATTAGAGAGACAATCTGCCTTTCCAGCCCAGGAAGGGCCATTCCGAAAATTCTAGGGGGGCAGGGATCTGCGGGGAATCCCGATTTTGTCCGAATCATCAACGATGCCAGGGAGGCTGAGTCTAATTTGGGGAAGTAGTAAGTAACTTACAGTGGGGGGAGGGACTTGGAGCTGAGCCATGAAGCTCTGAATGATAGGGGTATTATCAATTTCTTAGAGAATATCCCTGACTTTCTGGAAGAAGAAGGATTGGAAAGCATTGCAGTCAATTGGTGCGGCCGTCAGTTTTTGCTCAGATTTTTGGCTGAGTTCTTTCAGTATTCTGAAAGTTTCTTACTGTTTGTTTGCCGCAACTGAGATTCTTGTCTCGTAATACTCGGCTTTCCTGGTCACAATAGATTTCTTGTATGAGGTAAGTAAGGTTTTGTAACTTGTCAGCTCGGCTGGGTCATATGCTTTGCGCCATCATCTCCCGGCTTGATGAAGTTCTTGCTTCCTTTTCCTCAAGATCTCATTAAACCAAGGTGCTCCCTTTCCCTTGTCTCTAACTTTATCCCTCCGCTCTGGTGCCACTTGATCTATGGCTGTGCGCAGAGTACCAGCGAGGGCTTCACTTTCTTAGTCCAGATTTCCAATCTCAATTTTTTGGGGAGGGAGCCTGAGTAGGGTGTTTACCAGGTTTGAAGCCTCAATATTTTTCCAGCTTCGCACCTTTTTCCACTCCGGGGGTGGTTGTAACAGCTGGCTGTCCAACGGGACCCAACACCTAATTAATGAGTGGTCGGACCAGGCACAGGGGCTGATTAGCCTGTGTTTGTGAGGTCTAAATGAGGTCCAGAGTGTGCCCTTTAATGTGTGTGGGGCTGTCGACCAATTGGTAGAGCCCCATTGAGCTCATTACTGTATCAAATTGGCTAGCCAATGGCTCTCTCGGTACTCTATCCCAGTGATAATTAAAGCCTCCAACCACAAGTAGATGTTGGTACCGAGAGCAGAGGTCATTGATAATCTCCGCAAAGAGATCATTGAAGCTGAGCATTGTCTGCGGAGGACGGTACGCTACCAGAAGTAGAAGGCAGGAGGATTGAAAAGAGATTTTGACCCCAAGGATATCTGCTTTATCAATGCTCTCCACCACTATTTTGGCAACCATTATCTGCTTCTTGAAAATAATGGCCACACCCCCTTCTCTCAAATTGTCCCTGTGGTTGTGCCAGAGGACATCAAAGTCTCCCAGGAGGGCTGCAATGATGTTCGGGGCTGAGGTGTCGCCTTGCCAGGTTTCTGTAAGTGCCAAGAGGTCTATGTCTCCATCTTGAAGGAGAGAAAAGACTTCAAGGTGGTGTTTCTGTAGGGATCGTGTGTTAAGGATTGCCACCTTCAAACTTGCCTGGTTTCTGGGCGGGATGATTATGTGGAATACTGGGGACGTGATCATGTGAAATTCCCCTCCTTTTTCCCTCATAATTTTTTCCTCTCTCAGCTTAACTACTATATCGCCACTTAGGTCATGGCTTCTCTGTAGTTCTTCCGCTGAGTAAACCAGTAATTGACATGGGGTCCTGGCCCCTGGACCCGATCAGGTGCGGACCGGTGCAGACGGGCTTGCCTTTGGTGCGCCTCCGGCACACCCGCGGCATGCCCGCCGCGCGTGTCCGCTCCAGCGCGGCTATATTGGGTATTCCCCCTTCTGCCCCCATCCAATCAGCTCTGTGTTGCAGCAGTTGTACTGCCCCCTGAGCACTAGACCGCGTTAAGGCAAGCAGATGTGCTGTCAAATTGGGAGGGTGCATCGGTGCGAAACCTAGCTCTTCAGGTACCGCTCAAATACAATTTTAAAACAAGTCAATTGCAATTTTCAAACATAAGTCAAGCAGTCCAGTCTGTGCTTCCCGTGGTAGCAATGTAGAGCTGGTTAAAGAGAGCTGGTTTTCCTTCTGTACAGGGGATGGTCCCTTTGAAGAACTGCTAGCAACCATAATCATTTTGACTTCTCAAAAATAGTAACAATGAAATAAAACACTAGAAAGACATAGATAGTCTTTAAACTAAACACAGATAGATGAAAAAGTACTGTACCTTTAAGCTGTTGTGCTGAATCAGGTATTCCAGGTTCAAAGAGTAATTGACTTAGTCAGTGTTTTTGTTTTAGAGCGGTAAAGAGACATATTTGTGCTATTTTTACAACTGCTACTCAGCTAGTTTCAGTGTTTTGTCAGAAGTGTGTTGTAGGAAGAAACCCTTTTTGTATTGTCACCCCCCAATTTTTGCCCCTGTATTGATGGCTATGACTTTGAAAGTGCACTGGAGCCTGCAGCCCAGTCCCTAGTGCAGTGCTCCCTCCCTAAAACTGATGTATGTTAATTGGTAACCTCAATTGGCAAAGTACTTTAACCCTCTTATGAGCCCTGGCAAGTGCTACCAGTGGCACCTAGATCATGGGAGTAAAAGGGGTCACCAGTGCCTGAAGCTCTGTTTGTGTCATCCTGGGTGGCCCAAATAAGTTATTGACAGCAGTCCTGCGCTGCCATTGCACACTGCAGGAGCAATGCAAACTGCTCACATTCAACTTCGCCCTTACTATGTGTGGCAAGGTCAAATATATATCTTAATATATGCCAGTCACCCGTACGGTAGGTCCCTTGAACCCAGGAGGCAGGGTGCAGTATAGAGAACTACTACACATAATCACAGGTCCTTAGGATAACATGGGCTGGCACGCGGGGACCCCTGAGGTAGAAGCTCCATTATGGTACTGCCAAAATATGTTGTGTGTTAGCAAAATAGCCGAAATGGTGCAGCTCATTTCACAGGCCTTCATGTGTTGTGTGGCTATAATCAGCAGACACATCTCAGAAGAAGTTATTAGTTTTTGTTGACAGATAATATGACAGTTTGATGATGTGATTCAAATGGAGAAGAGTGCAGCCTTCTTCCTGGCTTCCTCTTGCGTGTGCTCCCCTCACACCATATATATTTATATATATTTATATGAATATATATATATTTGTTTTTTCACTTATATAGGTTTTAGGCACTTTATCGTTAAAAATTAGCATCTAAAAAAACCTTAGAAATTCACTGAAATAAACATAGGTTTCAGGGATGTCATAGTTAGTTGGATATACTTAGTTCAGCTAACTATAACTCGTGCCCCCACAATGCACTGCTGATGACGTCACATATTACATCATTCATAACATGGTCAGTGACATCACTGATGACATCACTGATGACATCTCAAATGACATCACTGATGACATCTCTGATGACATCATCCATGTGAAAATCTGATGCACCTCCTCACACTCTAATATAACCTTTGATATACCCACTGTAAAATACAGACTACCATTTCTAAGGATTTTAAATGCTAATTTCTAACTATAACGTGCCTAAAACCTATTGTTTTTCAGTGAATTTCAAAGGTTTTTTAAATGCTAATTTCTAACTATAACGTCCCTGATACCTATGGTTTTTTCAGTGAATTTCAATGGTTTTTTAAACAATTTTTTTTAATCGTAATGTGCCTAAATCCTATGTGTTTTTCAGTGAATGTCTAAGGATGTATAAATGCTAATTTCTATAACATCCCTATTAAGTCCCCTTGAATCCTGAAGGTCCCTGGTGGCCAAGTAGCCCACCAGGTACCTCCAGTAAGTGCCACAGAGCTGCATTGCAGAGAGGTGATGAAGTCCACCTTGTGTCCTGAGGTCCTCAGGACAAAAGAGGACCTCATCGCCCCACCAGCAGTGCACCACAAGCCATGTTTGCAGTGTGGTGTAAAAAGGGGCATGGCCTCAGACCACCTCTCTGCAACACAGCTCTGTGGTGCTTACTGGAGGTACCCGGGGGGCTAGTTGGCCCCCAGGGACCCTCAGGACTCATGGGGAATTAATCCTCCAATTTATAACGTGCCAGGGGGTGTGTTTGCAAACTTGTGATATCAGGCCTCGCACCCTCCCTGCACCACTGTGCAAATGAGCCCCCTGCCGTGTTGTAAGTTGGGGGATTAAGTCCCCTTGAATCCTGAGGGTCCCTGGGTGCCAACTAGCCCATCAGGTACCTCCGGTAAGCGCCACAGAGCTGACTTGCAGAGAAGTGTTCGGAGGCCACTCCCATCCTGCCATAGCAAACAGCAGTGTGCTGGGGGTGGGCACCCCCGGACACTGCAGGAGCCGGCCCTGGCGAGTGGCAGTCCCCAGGGCCATCAAGGGCTCCCAACGTTAGCAAAGCCCCGGGGAGATGGTGGTCCCCGGTGCACGGAGGTCTGTAACGGACCCCCGTATTTAAATACAAAGTGCCCCGGGGAGGTGTTGGTCCCCGGGGCATTTGGGGTGTTCGAGCCCCCCTACAACTGAGCACCCGGGTCTGCGGGGAGCCGTGTGCCCAACGCATACAATCAAAGAAGCCCTGGGGAGGTAGGGGTCCTGTGGCTGCGGGGGGCCACAGTGCCCCCGTGCATACAATCAAATAAGCCCTGGGGAGATGGTGGTCCCCGGTCCCCGGTCAGCGGGGCCCCTATGGGCTCCCGCTAATTAATTTGCGAGTGCCCCGTGACCTGGCCCACCCGGGGCTTTTTAAATAATTTTGGCGGGATACGCGGCCCCAAGACAATTTCTGCCCAATTATTTCTAAAAATATGCTTCTTTTGACCCTGGGGGTCCTTGTGGGACCCTCTGAGCAGGCCTAGGGGGTCAGGGTTTTTCTACCCTGCCCCCTTTTCTTGTTTTTTAACCTTTTTTTTTTACTGTTTCTTGTGACTTGGTCCTACCGAGTCACAAGATGGCTGTCACCACTTCCTGGTTTGGAGTTTTGGCAGCCAATCAGAGTGAAGCTTGTGCTCAGGAGGGTTCGCGAATCCACCGCATCCCTAGATATCAAAACGTTTTCTTTTTCTAATTTCTCAGGAACTACTGAACGGATTTATATCATTTAACAAAAAGGGATCTTTCTGAACCAAGACTCACCTTTTTGCCAAATTTGGTGTAATTCCGTTCAGCAGTTCGGGCTGTAGCTTTGTCTAAAGTTTCCTATAGAAAATAACATGGGGAAAACGCATTTTGGGCCCCCCTTTTTTCTCGGCCCTACTTCACGGATCATCCCAAAACTTTGTAAGACATGAGCTGACCGGAGCGGGCCACTAGTTTTGAAAATTTCGTGAAGATTGGTCAACCGGCGCCAAAGTTATTGGGAAAACAAAAAACGCTTTTTGAATAGAAATTAGGTCCTAACTATAACTACCTACTGGCGACCGCCAGTAGGTAATATATATATATAAATATATATATACAACCCCTGCTCCAAAAGGAAAAATGCACGCACACAAGTATTGCAGGAATATGACTTCTTTATTGCAATAGGCCTCCCTCAAACCAGCTACCAGGAGAGATGTGTTTCGTCGTTAACGACAGCCTTTGTCAATCTGGTCAGCGCCATTTTTTTTCTAAATATATAGTTTAACCTTCATAGATACTAAAAACATACTGCATGCTAATACAAGATTAAAAACATTGCTTAATGCATAAATATAGACTGCAATGTGTACATTGATAAAGAAAATCATGAAGAAACATAGTATGGCTAATTAAATTATTTCAAACAACTGCACCAATAGTTGTTTGTTTTGCCAATACCAATGGCCTATCATACTCTAATTGCCCCACATTGCACAATAAGCATAGAGTACAGAAAACATGTTTCAACTGTTAAAACATGTTTCAATAATTAAAACCACTTCAATTTTATAGTTTAAAAAAAGATCAGAGTAAACCACCTCGGATAGCACTAATGTGTCAAATGGACTGTTGGTGTGTGCAATGTGAAGTGGACACAGGTTGCCTGAATTGTTTGTTGAAATGTTACTGCTCGTATCGCAACT
The DNA here is from genome assembly GCF_964204655.1 of Triturus cristatus. Taxonomy (NCBI): domain Eukaryota; kingdom Metazoa; phylum Chordata; class Amphibia; order Caudata; family Salamandridae; genus Triturus; species Triturus cristatus. Next base: position 1,869,982,640 of record NC_140589.1, on the reverse strand, counting down.
GCAGAACAGTCTGGTTTTGGTAACAGTTTAACGAATTGCATGCATTCATCTATGGCTCAGAAAAGATGTAAAATAATCTTGCCTAATTCTGCGGGACAAAAATCATTGCTACGCACACCAATTATATAACATTCACGTCGCTGAATGTCCTCTTCCTTTCATATCACTATAACACTGTCACGGGGGGACTCAAAGTCCCATAATGCATCAGTGAAGCAGTCTCTATTTGAATGTGATGGACAGGGATTTATAGCATGAAAGATGCATTAGTTTTGAAACATGAACAGACTATGAACCTCGGAATCAATGAAAGCAGTCTTTTTTTTCTGGAGTGCTCTAGGGAAAAATAAAGCAACATCGAGTGCATACTGTTCTGCATCTAAATGAGCTAACAGACAGCAGCTCCCAGGCATTCCAGTCCATATACCGTGTGATTGTCCAGCTGGAAAAATTCCCAAACAAGTTAAACAGCCCATTGTTATTCCAAATGAGGGGTCGGGGGAGATCTTCACCAAAAGAATTATATGAGCCGCAATCCTCACCAAACCAAAGCAAATGCTTGTGTTGGTGCCCAGTCACCAAATTACCCTCGGCATGCTGAGTGCACCAAACAGCTGGATCCTGAATAGAAGGGCAATGATGGGAAATGGCAGGGCGAAGGTTTGAGACACTGTAAGCAGACAAGATTTCTGAAATGAAATGTCATAGGGCCCGATTCACAGAACGAACTTAAGGCAAAATCCTAATCTTACTACTTTTGGTATTCACAGACGGCATTTAGTAGTAGCAAAGTTAGGATTTTGTCTTAAGTCTGCCTTAAGTCTGTCTTAAGTCTGTCCTAAGTTTGTCTTAAGTCTGCCTTAAGTCTGTCTTAAGTCAAACTTAATACAACATCCTAACTTAACTACTACTAAATGCCTTCTGTGAATACCAAAAGTAGTAGGACAGACTTAAGACAGACTTAAGACAGACTTAAGACAGACTTCATAATGTCATAATGTGAAGTTCAACGGATCACAAAGTTCAAACACACCTAGGAGAAGAGAAAAACAGACTACAGTAATGAAGTACAGAGCTGGTAAACCAGTCATGCAAGTTAAGGCCAATGCTTGTAAAAGTCTAATGTTCATAAAACTTGCAATAGTGATGGTAGCCGAAAGGAGATAAGCCCTACCATGCTGTCAAATGGGTTAGTTGATACCTTTGTGACAATACTTCACAAGCAAAGTAAGTACAAGCCCGAAGGCACACAGGACTCGCACCTGTCCAAGAGGGTGAGGGTCTCAAGCTACCTGGATAATGAGATTAGTGCTAGAAAGCAGCAATGGTAGCTTTGATGTGAATTTAAAAAGTTGGTGATGTTAGAAGTGTGCTCTCCACATAGTCTATGCTTTAAACAATCGTTGAGTGCCAGCCCACATTCCTATCTTTTCTCATTAGGGCTTCAAACTGCTAGAAATATAATTTATAATTCATGGCCAGCATGAGTTTGGAGCTGTGGTGACTAGTAGAATGGATTTCATCTCTCTCTGGCACATCTCTGGGTCGCCGTGGGCTGAGTGGGGGGCTCCATCCAGTGTAGGTTCAACAGCAGAAGGGCATGCCAGAAGAGCTTCAGCTTTCGGCTTTCAGGCTCCTGGAAAGGGAGTATAGGGAAGCATGCCAGCTACACATGGGATCCTTCAAAGCAACGCGGTCTGACAGGGCTCGTAAAACTAGTGCAGCTCCAGCTCTACATCCGGGTATGATCAGTTCTGTTAGGGCCTACTGGCAATGGCCAATGTTTCTCAAAGTTTCAAATGTACAGTGAATCAGGCTGGTCCAGGGTTTACTTAGTCAGGGTGGAGTCTGCGATAGACCTCCTTCCAGAGTACAATGCAGATGGGAAACAACAAAGAATGAATTCTATACTTGTTAAAGTGTCCTGGCAATGTAGACTCACAGTTTGACAGTACAACACAGAAAAGAAGGTGGTTAAAAAAGTGAGTTTCTGAAAAAATAGTCAGAATTGGTACAGATTCATAAGGATGAGGATTCCATAGCACAGAAGCGGAATAAGAAAAAAACAGCCACCCAGATGAACACAACTGAAGCAGAGAGCCTTCTGAGTGACTTTGGGAGAGAATATGAGGAAATGGATGGAAAAATCTTTAAGTGCTTCGCGTTGAGGACCTTAACAAATTCCTTTTGGCCAGCAACAGCCAATGCAGTTTCTTTATATGGGGTGTAACTGGTTCATTTTCCCATACACCTAAAATTATGCAGAATCCTGGAAACATTGAAATCTGTTAATTAGATAGCTCAGAATTCCACCAAAAAGGGCATTCCTAAAACCCAGTCTGTGCGAAAAAATGGCTAGAATGACAAGCCTAAAATATTCAGGGTGAAAAAAAGATAATATTTTCTTCAATGTACAAAGCAGAATAAAATAAGGGACTTCCACATTGTTTGCCTAATAGATGAAAGAAAGTGTTAGACTGATGGTGATACTGATACTAAAGGTGATACCTAAGGTATAAACAGAACTGACCAGGACAAGGCTAGATCCAAAGGCTGAGGCCACCTGACTCAAGTCCAGATGTAGGGGGGATCACTGAAGTTTAGAACTTCGCTCTTGCCTGAGTTTGCCAGCATATTTACTGACGTCCAATCTGTAACTGCACTCATATATGATGGGAATGTGATGTTGGTGTGGGAGCTGAACCCCAATAAACTCCTGCACTCTAATAATCTTGACATCCCAGATTTTGCCTTTGGCACCTCAACTCTGCGGTTCTGATCTTGCAACAAGAGACCCCACCCTCCTTACATTAAACCTGCCAAACTAGCAGAGTAAGAAACCCATAGTCAAATAATAACAGGGGCCACTCTAATTGAGTTCTAGACTAAGGAAAATATGTTTTAAAATGTATTTCAGGAACCTTAATATAAGCGTTACAATAAAATGCAATGAGTGTTATGAAGCCTCAGATACAACATACAAAACCAGAATATTAATCCCTATTTAAGCAATTGAATTTCTCCAAATTCTAAGTGTCAAACTCATAAAGAGTACGGACAGAATCCTAAAGGGGAAAAGAAAGCCTCGAGCAATGAGAAGCCTGACCCCAACCTCTAAAACCAGGGTATTTTATGCACATTTTGCACATAAACAATTAGCAAAGCTGCAGATTCTGCATGACATGATTATGGTTAGTTCACATTGGACAAATCAGTAGCAAAATCATAATAGTTAAGACCCTTAGCACTAACCCATTTCTTAAGAAAAAAAATTCTTCTGTCTGCTTCCTCAGCAACTGAGGTCCAGAGATGAAGAACACAATATGAAACATTCTCAAGCAAAGGTTCATACAATAATGTTCTTCTGCAGGCCTGCACTGGAACTTCCAGTGGAAGTCCTTTAAAATGATAAATAGTGAACACGGTGGACAGCTGTATTCACAATACACACTATCAAAGGGAAGTTACTATCTACGGCACAGTCATGGCACACTGTGCACGGCAAGAACTGTGGGGAGAGAAGACGTGAAGGCGGTCACTGATTGGGAGGGGAATGAGTAGGAGCAAGATGAGCCGAACACCAGAAAACTGCATCTATTTTAATGAAATGGTGTTTCACTATACTATGCTATTCATCATACTTCTAAACAATATGAATATGTTGATTCAAGTGCAACATCATTAGTTAATTGGTTGTGACTATGTGCATCATAAAAATAATTATTCGCACAAATAATTTGTTACCCAAAAATCACATATTGGAGAGAGCTTTTACAATGTAAACTTGACGGCCATCAAGGTGGATCAGGATTTGATTATTGTCAGTGTATGTGTAGAAAAGAACAACATAATATTGACAGCCAATGTGGCCATGTATGTAACAGACCACAAAGTGATGGAAGGAACACTTGAGTTAATCTTGGACACGGTTGATCACTTGGGCCGCATTGCATACAATACTTTTTCACTCAAATGTTGTAGTGTCTTGTGAGCATTTGAAGAGCAGGACCCTTCTGGTCCCCGAAGGACTTCTTAGGAATGACGTAGGTGATAGGGTGTGTCTGGGTGCGGTTAAAATAGAGTTTATGATGCAGTGCAAGTTAGTTAACAGTTGCACTTTGAAGACGTGCAATATAGAGCTATGTGCATGGCGTGGTCATTTGCATACTACCAAGCTGTGGAGGACGCTACAACTGGCAATGAGGATGGGATCTGCAATCCGAAGATCCGAGAGTGCTCTCCCAGAAGGCATGCTGAAATCCAACAAATTGCTAGTGCTTGCCACATGTGTCTCAATTGAGGTGGCAATCTACGATTGCCACGTTCAAAAGTGCACCAAAAGAAGAAGCATTCATACGCCAAGAAGAAACACCAAAGATATTGAAGTCCAGGTGCAAACAACGCGCCAAACAGCAAAGGCATCTAGGTATCAAGAACAGAAGTAGACTCACCGACCAGAATGAACAACGGGTCATCTGACCTTGAGTCGAGCCCCGGGTGGAGACCAGTACATCAAAGTAGCAAGTAGCCTCACGACGCTTCACCCGAACCGCTGACCAATGAAGTTGCAGGTTTGGCTGAGCACAACTGAAGAAGTCTTTGAGATACAGAAGGTCTCCAATGACTGCACATAACAATGGAAGATGTGGTGCTGCCACTTCGTTGAGGCTTGTGCGCAGGGTGTGGTGGCAAACGGTTTCGAAGGCGGCATAGAGGTCTAGTAGGATGAGGGCCGCTGTTTCGCCGTTGTGCAGCAGGGTCCTGATATCGTCAGTGGCGGCGATGAGGGTGGTTTCAGTCTTGTGGTTGCTGCGGAAACTGGATTGGGAAGAGTCCAGGATGTTGTTCTCCTCCAGGAAGTGGGTAAGTTGTCAGTTTGTGGTCTTCTGAATGACTTTCGCCGGGAACGGGAGCAGGGAGATGGGTTGAAAGTTCTTGAAGTCCTTAGGGTCCGCTTTGGGCTTTTTGAGTAGAGCGTTGATTTTGGTGTGATTCCAGCTCTCCAGGAAGGTGGTGGTTTCAAAGGAGCTGTTGATGATATTTCGGAGTTGGGGTGCGATGATGGAGTTTGCTTTGTTGAAGATGTGGTGGGGGCAGGGGTCGGAGGGTGAGCCGGAGTGGATGGTGTTCATGATTTTGATAGTGTCTTCGTCGTTGACGTTGTTCCAGGAGAGCAGGAGGTTGAGTCGGGAGTGTCGGTGACTGACGTCGGTGTCTGGGTGTCGTAGCTGTCGTGGATGTCTGCATTCTAGCGGTGGAAGAAGGTGGCCTGGAAGTTGCAGAGTTCTTGCGATGGCAGGATGTCGTTGGAGGTGGAGTTGGGGGAGGCGAGCTCTTTCACAATGATGAAGAGCACTTTGCTGTTGTGTGCGTTGTTGTCAATGCGTTCCTTGAAGAAGGTCCTTTTTGCGGATTGGAAGTGTTGGTGGTGCTTGTGTCTGGTGTCCTTAAGGGCCGCGTGGTTATCTGGTGTCTGGTCTTGGTGCCACCGCTTCTCGAGTCTTCGGCAGGTTTGCTTGGAAGTCTGGAGGTCAGCTTTGAACCAGATGACTCTGGTGTTGGTGCACCTGTTTGAGGGTTTCCTGAATGGGGCAAGAGTGTTGGCGCAGTTGTCGATCCATTGTCTGAAGTTTTGGGTCGCTGCGTTGGTGTCCGTGGGCTCGGATGGAGGGTCTCGGGCGAGGGTGGTGATGAGCTGGTCTTCGGTGACTTTGTTGCAGCTGCGGTGTGGGATTCGTTACGGTTGGCTGTGCGTGGTGTGTTTCTCAAAGGAGAAGTGGATGCAGTGGTGGTCGGTCCAGTGGAGTTCGGTGGTGTGGCTGAAGGTGACGTGATTGCTGGCGGAGAAGATGGGGTTGAGCGTGAGTCCGGCGGAGTGGGTGGGAGTTGTGACAAGCTGTTTGAGTCCGAGGTTGGTGAGATTGTCGATCAGGGTTGTGGAGTTGCTGTCGTAGGCGTTCTCGAGGTTGAAGTTCAGGTCTCTAAGGAAGATGTAGTCTGTGGAGGTAAGGGCGTGGGTGCTGATGAGGTCGACGATGGAGTCCCTGAACTGTGGTCAGCGGTCCGGGGGTCTGTAGACAAGGGTTCCTCTGAGGGTGGTGTTGTGATCGGCGTGGATCTGGAAGTGTAGGTGTTCGGCCATGCTGAGGGAATCTTCGGTGTTGGTCGAAATCCTGATGGTGTTTCTGTGGACGATGGCGATTCCTCCTCCTGGTTTGTTGTTGTTTCGGTCCCTGAGGGTGATCTTGTAGCCATCCACGATGGCTATGGCTATGTTGGGCACCGAGGAGGCGTTCATCCAGTTCTCCATCAGGAAGGCAACGTCCGGGGAGGAAGAATCAAGAGATTGACGGCGTGCTTGTCGACTGAGCCGGTGTTGAGTAGTATGCATTTGTGACTGGTGTGGCCTGCTTTGTTGGAAAGGGCAGGACGCACTGGAGTACACTGGCTGGTGTAGCTGCAGTTTCAGCAGGTGAAGGCTCCGTGGGTGAGCTTCGGGGCAGCCTAGAAGCAGGTGGAGTTTCGGCTGGCGTTGAGTGCATGGAGGGAGTTGGCGTCGTATTGCCATTGGGTGTTGTGGCGCTCGCAGGGGCCAGGGGCTCTGGTGCTGGGCGCGGTCCAGGCGTGGATGGGCACAGATGGGCTTGCCTTAGGCGAGCCTTTGGCGCGCAAGCGGCACGACCGCCCAGCGGTCTCCATTAAGTAGGGGCGGTGGCAGGGAGGAGCAGCTGGGAGGCGGGAGCGGCGTGGGTGGGAAGCAGATGGTAAAATAGACGAAGTGGGACACAGAGAGGAGTCAGCGGGGGCAAACAAAAAATACAATCAGGTAAACCCAAAAACAATGTCACAATTGAAGCAGAAATGCGGGGGAGTAAAAAACAGTACCGGCAACAGGCACCAGCAAGGTGCAGACTAGAACCCTGCCTGGGAGGACCCCTGGTAGAGGACAGCACGGAGGAGCTGTGGGGGAGGAGCTGATCACTGGCTGATGGCCAGGGGTCTAGTGGTCTTGTGGAGCAGGCACACCGAAGGCACGCCTAAGGCAAGCCTGTCTGCCACTGACCGCGATCCGACCGTGATCAGCGACAGGAACCCTGGATCAACCGCATCCCATCGCCACAATCCTCGCACTCAACCCCGGAAGACACATAGACTGCCAACAGGCCTCACTGAACACGGCCCACTGCCAGTTATCCTGCCTCCGCTGCTGCCGGACCTTCACCACCAGCCTGACCCTCAACACCACCAACACCAGCAACCCTCAACTGCATCCTCCTTAACGTACGCTCCGTACACAAACACGCCATTGAAATCTGGAACCTACTTGACTCTCTTTTGCCTGACATCGCCTTCTTCATGGAGACCTGGACCAGTGCTGCGTCCGCCCCCGACATCAACACCGCCATCCCGGACGACTACAAGATACAAAGGAAGGACTGCCCCAACCGCCCAGGAAGAGGCCTTGCCATAGCCCACAAAAACCCCCTCTGCCTCATCACCTCCAGCGAAACCTTCCCCTCTGCCGAACACCTGCATTTCCAGATCAAGACCAGTCCTAAGACCACACTCCATGGAACACTCATCTACAGGCCCTCCGGCCCCCGTACACCCTTCACCACAGCCATCACCGACTTCATCGCACCCCATGCCAATGCATCAATGACTTACATACTCACTGGAGAACTCAACTTCCATCTCGAGAAACCCAGCGACCCCAACTCCACCAACCTTTGTGACAACCTTGCCAACATCGGACTCAACCAACTCGTCAGCACACTGACACACTGGGCAGAACACATCCTCGACCCCATCTTTGTTGCAGGTAACAGCACCCACATCAGCCACACAACGCAACCAACCTGGACCGACCACAGCTGCATCCACTTCACTGTCGATAAAACCAGAGGACCTAAACCAGCCCCCCACCTGCCACGAAGGAACTGGAGCAAGGTCACCGACGAGTAACTAAACTCCACCCTCTCCCGAGACAATCACACCTGGGCATCCGATGCAAACACCGCAACCAGAGAACTCCACACGTGGATCTCCAACTGCGCAGACGAGCTTGCCCTGCTATGCAACTCTGGCAAACAACGATTCAGAAAAGCTCCCTGGTTCACCAACAACCTACAAGAAGTCAGGCACGCCTGCAGATGCCTGGGAAAGAACTGGAGGAACACCAAGACAACCGACAACTACTCCACCGACAAGGATGCCATGACAGACTACCACAACCAAATCAAAACAACCAAAGGAACTTCATGCACAGCAAAATCCTCACCAACTCCACCAACTCCAAGGAACTCTTAAATGTCATTCAGGAATTCACCAACCCACGCAGCAAAGCCACAGACATCACCGCGTCCCAAGACCTCTGCGACAAGCTCTGAACCTACTTCCAACTTAAGATCAGATACTCTATGACAACTTCACCGACCACCCTCAAGACACCTCAGCCAGCCCCCAACCTCCCCAAGACACCAGCCAGCCCAGCATCTCCAGCTTGACACTAATCATGACCATAGACACCATCGCGGCCATGAAAGGCATCCACTCCGGGGCCCCCACTGACCCCTGCCCCCGCACATCTACCGCAGAGCCACAGACACCATCGCACCCCAACTGCAAAACACCATCAACAACACATTCAAAACAGGCACTGTCCCAGATGACTGGAAGCACGCCAAAGTCAGTCCCCTGCTCAAGAAGCCCACAGCAGACCCCACAGACCTCAAAAACTACTGGTCCAGCTCGCTTTTCCCCTTTGCAGCCAAAGTGGCAGAGAAAACAGTAAACAGGGAACTGACATGATTCATCAAAGAGCATGCCGTCCTCGACCCCTCCCAATCTGGATTCCGAGCCAAACATAGCACCGAGACCGCCCTACTCGCCGCCACAGACGACATCTGCACCCTCATGGACCATGGCCACTCCGCAGCCCTCATCCTTATTGACTTATCTGTAGCCTTCGACACCGTCTCCCACCACACACTATTCACCAGACTACACGGCACCGGTATACAAGGAATTGCCCTGAACTGGATCCACTCGTTCCTCACCAGAAGAAGCCAAAGGATCAGACTACCACCCTTCCTCTCCGTCCCCAAGGATATCACCTGCGGAGTCCCACAGGGATCTTTTCTGAGCCCGACCCTCTTCAACATCTACATGGCGCCCCTCACAGACATCATTTGACAACATGGCCTAAACATCGTATCCTACATCGACGACACCCAGCTCATCTTCTCCCTCGCCAAAGACCCCCCACCGCAAAACTCAACTTCCAGAGACGAATGCAAGAAGTCGCAGTCTGGATGACCAACAGCTGCCTAAATCTCAATGCTGGGAAGACAGAATCTTGTCCTCGTAACCACCCCCTCAGCATGGGACAACAGCTGGTGGCCCACCATCCTCAGAAGCACCCCTCCCCCCTCAGACGATGCCAAGAACCTCGGCATCATACTCAACTCATCACTCGCCATGAACCGATAGGTCAATGCTGTCACCTCCAGCTGTTTCAACACCCTCTGCATTCTCCGAAAGACCTTCTAATGGTTCTCCCCGAGTAGAGGAAAGCACTCATCACCAGCAAACTCGACTATGGCAACGCACTCTACACCGTCATCAACAAGTTCCTACTTGGTAAACTGCAAACAATACAGAATACCACGGCCAGACTTGTCCTCGGCATCTCCTGACACGGACACATCGGCCAACACCTGCGGCGACTCCACTGTTAGAGAGTTACCTTCAAAATCCTCACCCATGCCAATAAATGCCTGCACAACAACGGACCCAAATACCTCAAGGACAGAATAAACTTCCACGTACCTAAAAGAAACCTGTGATCTTCCAACTTTGCACTGGCTGAAACCCCTCACATCCACAGAGCCAAATCAGGTGGTAGATCTTTCTCTCACATTGCAGCCAAAACCTGGAACGAGCTACCAGCAGACATCAGACGCGCGCCTTCCCTGGACATCTTCAGGAAGACCCACAAAACCTGGCTCTTCGCCCGAACGGAGCAGCATAGCCCCCCTCAGCTCCTTGAGACCTTTATGGGTGAGTAGCGTGCTTTACAATTCCCTGATTGATTGATTGATTGATTGATTAATATTTCTGGAACTACACTGAAAATCCATCAGAAGAACTGCTGTGCTGCTTAAAGGACTGCTGACCTGTAAGACCTACTTTTTTCTTGCCCTGCCCTGCCCTGCCCTGCTGCCTGCTGCTCTCTGACTCTGCTGAAGGAGAGCTGGACTCTGCCTTCTCTTCCAAATGTGCTCCAAGAGCTTGCTGGCTTGCCTCCTGTTGCTTGAGACTCAGGGCCATCAAAGTCTCCACGCCTTCTCCTGTACCTGCGCTGAGCTGTACTGGTGCATCAACTCTGTTGTGGGAGCAGAATTGGCACATCGCTCTCAAAGCCTGATGCATCAGAACCACGCATTGCCCCCCCTAGCAGTCTAGAGAGACTGACGCATCCTTCAACTGCATTTAGAAACCCGGCGCATTGCACTTCCAAACCAATGAATCTCAGCTCAGCGTCCCGTCTACGGAACTGACACAACGCCACTTCTGCATGGAGAAGAACGCCGCATCTTCCCACTGCGGGATCGCCATCGATGCATCTTACGATGCATCTCGCTGTTGCGGACAGGAAAAATACTTTTTTCACCAGGGCCTGCCTGGGTCTTGTAACTGGCCTGTGCTCCATCAGGTTTGGTCCGTACTTGACTTTGCCCCAGCGCAACCAGATAACCCCTGACAAGAGTTTATCAATTCTAAGAGCTAGAACTCTTTTGAAAATCAATATCTAAATTTCTAACCATTGGATTTCCATCAGTTTTGTACTGATTTGTTTATAAACATTGGTGTCTATTTTCTAAACCTGTGTAGAGTCTTTTTCTGGTGTTTGCATTGTGTTACTGTGTGTGTCTGTGTGTTGCACAAATACTTTACACATTGCCTCTTTAGATAAGACTGATTGCTCTGTACGAAGCTACCAGAGGGTGAACACAGGTCATCTCTAAGTGTGTACCTAGCTTACCCTGACTAGGATTGTGGTTCTTGCTTGAACAGGGTGCATACCTCTGCCAACCAAAAACCCAATTTCTAAAACCAAGACCCGGACTCTGAAAGGTTTCACAGATATATGGCTCTCTCCTTCCCTCTCCCATGCGCCAGCGCTGATTTCAGCTGATGTGTGCCAGGCACACATCTTAGTGCCATAGTACAAGTGTGCATGCCTGGGAATACCATAGGTTTGTACTGTGCAGCATGAGGGCAAAGTCAGAAAAAAGGGAGAACTTCAAACATTCCTCCTTTTAATGCCTACTTTCCAGCTGAGTTAATTTTTGGCGCTAATCCCTGACTACTCATGTTAGTAGATAGGGTTTAGTTTAAAAAGCATAGATGGTTCCATGGGATCGCCCATGTACCTCCCATATAACGCCCCCGCTGGTGCAAAGTAATGCAAAGGAGCATTTTGAGCTGCTTTGCAGTACTTTCCCATATAATCCAATGCTAATACCAATTAGCGTTGGTTTGTTAATCTCCAAAAAGTTTTAGCATTGGGTTAGCATTAATAAAGTAATCCTAACCCACACTAAACCTTTGTGAATCTGGGCCCAAGCGTCAGTTGGCATGTTATAACCTTTACTTCAAGTAAACAGTTTTTAAGTCCAGCTGTACATCCAAATTGCTACTACAGGTTTGTAGTTTAATAGTGATGGTTTTGTTTCTTTTGGACGGCACTATGTGTACACCTGCAGGTTTCATGTTCACTTCTCAATGAAATCGTTCAGGAGTTTTGTGTGGTGGAGTCTTATAGAACTTGATGACGTTTTAAATTCTGATGAGTAAGTTTATTTGGCATACATCATCTGCATGTGAATTGCTTATCATGAGTTGAATCACTGAAAGGGAAACAAAACCTGGGACAGTGATAATGTGAATTCAACTGATTTGGGTAGTGCTGTTATTAAGTACCTGTAAACAATTAATTTCATTTTGTGTGGTATGAACCTTCATGATTATTTAGTTATACACATCCCTATGCAGTTCTAAATGGCCATATGTTTTAATGCCTCTAGTAAGGACAAGGTACATTATATTCTCTCTGTCCCTGCTCTTATTTCTTCACATGTTAATCCTTTGTTTTAGGGGGCCTGAAGTAGCCTATGTTGATATCTCATTTTATTTCTAGGGTCACCTTGTGAAGACACACAGGGTGTAACTTTGCCTAAGCACCTCCCAGAGGTAGGTCCAGAATATGGTATCAAAGGCCTTCTCTATATCTAAGGCGACCACTGCCACCTCCACCTCTGTGCGTCTGATGGCATGCATACCATTTGAAAACCTTTTAAGGTTCATGTGTGTTCCCCAACCCGCGATGAAACCACACTGATCCATGTGCACCGATCACAAGACCAGCCACACAGCCAGACCCTTCTCTAATAATTTAACATCCACATTTATCATAGAAAGAGGTCTATCAGATCCTGGGTCATTAGGGTTCGTACCTGGTTATAACAGCATTATAATAAGGACTTCCCTCATATTGTCTGGTAAGATTCCCACCAACACCACCGCTTGGAATGATTCCAAACGTTAGAGTAAGAGGTCTGATGATTACATTTAATAGAACTCCACCACAAGGCCATCTGGGCCAGGAGACCTCTCCTTTTATACATCCTGGAGAGCAACTTGTAAGTTCTCGAGCTGAATATCCTCCTCCAAGTCCTCCCTATAAGATGCCAACAATTGTGGGATAGAAATATCTTTTAAGAACTCAGGCAAGTCCAATGTCTCATCCGGTGCGGGTGCTTTGCAAACCTCAGCCAAATAATCTCTCAGTACCTGGTTAATAGTGGATTGGCCCACCACCATCCGTCCATCTATTGCTGTCAAGGAGAGTATCACGGGCGGCTCTCTTGCTGCAACAACCAGGCCACCATATGAACCGAACGGTCTCCCTACCTGTGGAGTCGCTATCTATAGTCATGGTGGTCGAGTCTATCCAATATCTTTTCCACTTGTCTATGCGTGGCCGCAAGGTCCCCCAAATCTTCCTCTTCTCCCCTCAATCCCCACTGTAGCTGACCAAGTCGTGCCTCCCCCCCCCAGCAACTCCTCCTTGAAATTCCGCTTGGTCCCGTAAAGTTTGCCCAGGCATTCCCCAAGGATCACTATTTTAACAGCACCCCATCCAGTTCCCCACAATCATCTTCAACTTGTGCCTCCCTAATCAGACCAAAGTTAATTGGCTCATCAAGCTACAAGAAGAACTTAAAAACCTATATCACGCATCCCATTCACCCTATAGCCTGTCGGGGGATGTATGTCGTTACAACGCACACTTTTACAACGCATGCACTTACAACGCATTTTTTACAACGCAACATCCACTACAACGCATTCCATTACATAGCATGACACTACAACGCATGTTTAAAAACTACCTTTACAATGCATTCCATTACATCGCATACTACCTTTACAACGCATACCATTACAACGCATAGTATAGGGGTAAAAATTACTATTCTAACTCCAGGGGGTGCAACAGTAGGGTAAGTGTTGGATTGCGTTGTAATGGTATGCGTTGTAAAGGGAGTATGCGATGTAATGGAATGCGTTGTAAAGGTAGTTTTTAAACATGCGTTGTAGTGTCATGCTATGTAATGGAATGCGTTGTAGTGGATGTTGCGTTGTAAAAATTTTGTTGTAAGTGTAGTGCGTTGTAACAGTTGCGTTGTAAAGGTTGTTCACCATGGCATCCATACCATGCACACTCAGACAGCCATACAGCCCTTCACTCAGTCTCTCCACACAAACCACTGATATGATGGGAGAGCGGCCATGATCTAAGATATTGGTCGCACATCTCCCCCTATCAAAAACCCTCCCAGGTGCCCACGCCCTGACAACTGCTGCACTCCCGGGGCATACAGTACATCAAAGGACACACAAATCAGAGAAGCCTTGTGTAATACAGACACATCACATCTCATTTAGCCCATCGCCTCACTCAAAACAAAAGTATTTCTATTTAGCTTACAAGAAGGGTACAGAGTAGGGGTGGGCGGAATTTGCGGAATTAACATTCGCAAATTATCGCGAGAATGTTTAAAATTATCGCAAACAAGCAGAAATATCGCGAAGATGCGGAAGTTTTTTTCCGGCATGTTCGCGAGATTTTCTGCATGGTTGCGGGTCGCCAACTTACCCATGTGGTTGCTTGCGGGCGCGGCCATCTTGTTTTGAGTTGTTCTCGCGGTGCATGATCGCGAGAAGAAAGACGTGATCGCGCGACGCATGACGTCACTGCGGGCGCGAACTGTCGCGAGACAGCGCAAATGGCTAAAAACAATACAACATCTCATGGAGAACGCGACCGGATCAAGAAAACTTGTCGGCGAACGCAGGGATTCAGGTAAGGCGATCGCGCGCGCGCGAGAATGTATCATTTTACAGCGCGAGCAAGAAACAAATTATCGCCAAGCTGCGGAAACCGGACTTTTTGACATTTTCGCGCTCTCCGCGGAACGCAAAAATGTCAAATTATCGCAATTTCCGCGAACGGAACGAAATTTTTGCCCAGGCCTAGTACAGAGGCATTGGGTAAATTATCTTCACTGTCTCTCTTGTTGGAAGTCCAGCTCCACTTCACTGCCCGGTTCGCGACAGCTCAGCATCAGTGAGTGGTGAGTCTACTAGCTGCTCCATGCTGATACCTGTCAAGTAAGCCAATGGCACTGATTCCACGAGGGCCCAGGCCTGTTCGCGCTCCCGTCTTCACTGCTCAAGGTCCAAAGTACCATCCCATTGGATCAACACTGGTGACCCAGACTTGGGGCATCTCCTCCGTCCGCTGCACCTCCCGGTTTTTGCTGGTGTTCTTTGGGTGTCCTCTGCTTCTCCTGCTGTCTCTCGCCATACTCCTGATGTAATCTGGCCATCTCCATGTACCTCCAACCAGTCCCACACAGCGTATTGGTACGTGAAAACATGCATGCAGCCTTCATTGACAACTCTCAATTTTTCGGGGAACAACAGCATATATTGCAGTCCCATGGCCCGTAGCTTCTGCTTGACTTCAGTGAATGATTGTCTTTGCTGTTGTGAAGATCTGGGGTAGTCAGGAAATATACAGATTACATGAGTTTCAAAGGATGGATTTCCCCGCAATATAGCATCCCAAACTCTGTATCTTGGCTATGATAGCACTAGGGTTGGTCCCAGGCGCCAGTGATCTGTGGGAGCATTCCACAACAAAAATGGAGGACAATCTGATGTCTGAGAGAAGTTCATAAATCCACTTTTCTAGGAACAATTTAAGATTAGATCTCTTCACCTTGTCAGGAAACCTCATGAAACGCAGATTGCATCTACGGGACCTTCCTTCTACATCTTTGGTAAGCAGTTCCAACCTCGATGTTTGAGCTTCCTGAGTCAACACAGTAGCTTTTAGTGTCTTCATCTCCACCTGCACCGCAGAAATGCTACGTCAGTTTCAGTATAGCGTTCTGTTACTTTCAGGACATTTGCACAAAGAAGTTTCACATTGTGCCATTGCATCAATTTTACTTCACGTCCCTGCGTTGGAAGTCTTGAAGGCCACCAGGATCTGGGCTCTGAGTAGGACCCTGAGGGATCTGCAGACCAACAGCACCCGTCACCCGATGGGTCCCTGCCGCACCAGTGCCAGCATACTGATCTATCGTAGTCTGCTGGGATGAGCGCAGTTTCTCATCACGAAACATCATGTGTCCACAAAGACAATAGCACCCCAGCGATCTGGCGCTGGAGCAATGAAAGACACCCAACAGCATACACACAGTTTATAATAACACCACAGACACTGTGTCCACCTATCTAGATCAATGAAGGTAGCATATGTCTTTGGCGTCGGAACTACGCCCATTAAGGCCTATTTCAAGAGGGGGTCCACCACTTAGGACAAGGATTCACCAACCATAAGGCCCGCACCCCAGGCCCAGGCGGCAAACAGAGGGCCTCACCATCCCCTGCCTGTAGTTGCTCCAGCCTCCGGGGTTAGGGTGTAGGTCTTACCTCCAATGTGCATATGACACTGTCCTCAAGCGTCCTATCACTGTACCTCTAGTTGGTCTGCAATCCTAAGCCAAATGTGGGGGACCACATCCTCACTCATCCCGCATTCATCAGTAAGAGGTACCCCCACATCCCAACACAGAGGAGAGATGCTCCCAGCTCCTCCACTAGTCCCCTCAGACTCCACTCTGTGACCACACCATTGCCTCCAGGTCCAATGGGGCAGAGGCACCACAGCAGCCCCTCCGTATTTGTGTGCAGCACCCACCTCACAAAGCCCAAGGCATCTGGTCAGTCGCAACAATCTCCCCAGGGTCCATCCACTCATGTGGATACTTCATAAATAGGAAATGTATATTTGTTGCTATGAAAGCCCTGATCGGGCCAACCTCCAGTAGCAACCCCGCCCCTGGATCACAGCTCAATGACCCAGGCCATGGATGCAGGCCCCCCGTCGGACCTCTTCAGGTAAGAGCTTCAGGTGGCCCCCAGGTCAGGCACAGCACCTCCAGGTGCCGCACTATACCAACATGGCTGACTGCCCGTCTCTATAGACAGCCCCTGCACCACAAGGCCCAGGACAAATGGGAAGTCCCATCGTCTCCTCACCAGGCCTCCATTGCAGAAGGCTGCCATTTGCTCCGGGCCACCACGGCAGGGCTTCCCAGGTCTCCCACGAGGTGACCCCCATCCCTCGATCAGATACAGCATCTCCAGGTACCAATCAGCTCCGTCATAAGGCCCAGCGGCTCCAGGCACTGTGCTTTGATGCTGCAACTGAGTGTCTGTTACTTCAGGCAGCCAACCGAGTGGCGCGGTTCAATCCAACCATGTGGGCCCAGTAACACCTTGCCAAATCCTGCGGCAGGGGGGAGCGCTCCACCCAGGCCAACTCCGGAAGAGCTCCCCTGGCAAATTCTGTCCTTTGATCTGCTTCAGTATCTCCAGGCACTGCTCCTCTCCATCTCCTACAGGCCCCCTTCACTCCCTGTGGCCTTCCGGGGAGAAACAGCCTTTACAACGCAGCTGCTTCTCAGCATGTTGATACATCGCATGCGATACAACGCATGCGATGTAACAAAGTGTAGCCATTACTATGCATGCCATTACATCGCATGCGCTATTACAACGCATGCAATGTAATAGCGATCCACATCGTTGTGAGGAAACTGAGGCTTTTCCTTTTCCTCACAACAACGTGCACCATGCAGGACGTGAAGCAGGAACCAGGAGAGAGGAACCACGAGGAGAGAGAGGTAAGGGGGATAGGGGGTCACATTTTTAGGGTTTAGGGTAGTGTTGGGGTAGTGTTTTGGTGTTTGTGTAGTGTAGGGTAGTATTTTAGGGTTTAGGGTTTAGGGTAGTGTCGGGGGTCGTGCAGAGTAGAGTTAGCACTAGGGGTCGGGGGAGTGTCGTGCAGGGATACTAAATTAGGGTTTAGGGTAGGGTAGGGCAGTGTAGTGTCACTTACCTTTCATACTTTTACCATGAGTATACATTTACCACGCATGCCTTTGCGTTGTAATGGCATGCATGGTAAAGGAATATGCGTCGTAAAAGTATGCGATGTAATAGTATGTCGTTGTAATGACAACACATAGTAATACCCGCGTTGTAATGAGTCATATTCCCTTCCGGGCAGCATGGCTCACTCGACCCTTACAGGCCTGTCACCTCCTCACTTGTTGTTTGCAGCAGAGGTCAGAGCTTGGGGGTCAACTGGAGCAATCAGCTGTGTTTGGGCTTCATAAACTGCAACACCTGGTCATTGGGGACTGGTGATCCACCTGGGAAACGAGGATTATTTAGGATTCTTTAATTATGGGCCATGATCACTAGTTGGTCACGCCCCACCAAAATTGTTAATTTAGCTCATCTTTCTGATGTAGGGGGTTAATTACAAGAGGCCTGCTCTAGGCGAGCATCAAAAAAAGTGGCCCTCCGGTGGCACAGGCGTCTCATTCATATCTATGAGGCAACGCATAGCCACCCTGAATGGATTTGCATGGGCTCATAGATATGGAGTAAGGCAAGGCAGTGCCAAGCCTGGGGGTGTTACATGATTGTTGCGGTGGGTGTTATCACGCAACACTCATGAACTTTGACTCTGCCCCAGATTTACAAAATCATGTCAACTTGGGGCAGCGGGACATCTTACGCCTCCCCAGAGCAGACATAAGGAGGAGAAATGTATAAGTTTCTTCTGATTTTTTTCCTCTTTCCATGGGTGCACAGATATAAGGAGGAAAACACCGCCATAGATTTGTTTTTGTGCAGGAAGGTATCCCTTCCTACACAAAAACAATCCTGCCAACAACACAGACACCCTTCCACTATGGTGCAAGTGTGCCTGCTTTGGTGCTAAGCACCAAATTGTGAGCCAGTGCTGACTGAAAGGACAGGAATAGGCATATATCATTGATACAATGCATTCCTGCCTTTTCCTTTTGATGCAGGGCAGCACAGCAAAAAGACTTCCTGTGCTGCCAGCGCCAAAAATTTGTAAATGAGGCCCTTAGTTTTTAACTCATGCTTAATCCATGTTTTGACAAGATCAATTCTCCATCTTCCCACCGGCAGACTGGCTGAGCTTCAGAGTATTAGAGCATTTGTGCTGATTACCTGAGTGGAATATTTGCCACTTTAGTACTTTCCATTCTGGGTTTTCTCTTCACAGATCCTGCTAGTTCACACAGCACAGGCTTTGGAAAGGAAAAAAACATTAACTGCAAAAGACCTGAGGTTGTTATACAATAAAGGGCATACCGAACATGTAAAAATAGTATTTTACTAAATCAAAGGATGATGAAATTGATGTGAATCAAAGTATAATGGATTTGATGAACTAAAGCCAAACAAGTTGTAATGTTTTAAATAGCTTTATCTATGATGCATTGCAATATTCATCCTTTTATATCACATTGTGAACTCCTCCACCAAGGCATGACTTCTTCACTAAGTAAGAAAGTCAGAGGGAAACAAGACACTGTAGTAGATAGAGGATTCACCAGACAGGCAAACTTTCTTGATGGTAAAGAATAACAACGTATAATTATGATTGTATGGATTTTATGACATTTTAACACAAGTCAATGTTTGCATAAGACAGAATAATTATCAATAAGTGTTTGCTATATGTTTAATACAGAGAAACAATGGACAATACTTGATCCTAAATGAATCTTTGTCCCTCCCGCGTTCCAGTCAATGAAGAAAGTGCATGCGGGGAGTGAAACAGAGCCGGCCTCAATATCCCAAGAGAGCCATTGATACAAACTAAAGAAGGAGGCTCTTGTTGCAGTGGTGGAGGAGCAGGAGGGAGGGCCCACAATCCTTCTGATGCCAGGAGAAGAGCAGAAGCTTCATGTGAGACTGGACTCAGGCTGCTATAAGGAAATATGGAAACAAACAAGAACACAATGAGTTAGACACTATATGTGCACTGACAAGACAAATCACAGCAGGGTCCCAGTGTGAAACTATTCATGCACAGACACTTGTTATACGTTGGAATGAACAAGAGGCAGGCTTCATGAAAAGAGACTCAATCTTTGTATAATATGAACAGCATGCAACAGTTGGTTATTGGTAGAAGATTATGTAGGGCTGCATTAAGTAATTTGCTTAATTAAACACAGAGATGAAAGAGGGCATCCCAAGTCCTAGTTACAAGTTTAGAAACGTCCACAAACACGTACATTTGTGACCATTATCAAACTATCATCTGACCTTTTCCCACCTTGGAAGTGGTCAGAAAAGTATTCCAATAAGTTCTACTTAAACTCCCATTCTATGATGGGAAGGGGGATGGACCATCCCCAAATTTGATACAGGTGAAGGGGAAGGAAGTGATTTCTCCACAGGCAAAAGTGTGTGATGGCACAGGGGACGCTTCCCCCATGCAGAATGTTATGATATGTTCCCATCAGATGATATCGGAGCCTATAGGTGATGTTACATGTCATCCGGGCACAGCTTTCCTGGTTTCCTACAGGGAATGTTTGTGAATTTTATATTTTCTTTTTCAACAGGTCCCATTACTTACATGCAGGTGATTCTATAGGAGGGATTGGGAATAGCAGGTTAGGTATATGATTTTCAGGAAATATATAAAGAAGAAGTAAGAGTCTGCTGTGGCATATGAACATTGATGGGAAAGGTGGTGAAAGCAGCACGCAGCATGGGGTTATACACTGGATTTGGAAGGCGGAAATGAGGGACAGTATAGGTGACACTAAAAATAGGTGCTATGCAGGGTATGATGCAAGAGATTGCCCTCACAATCATGCTGATGTGGGATTTCCTGGATGTTTCAGTTTGGGCTTGAGATGTGAAGTAGAAGAGAGCTTTACCCCGGCACTCCTGCGAAGGGTGAAGGTATGAAAGGGTATTGTTATGCAGTCATGGAGGCGAATATGCAAATAATGGGGAGTGTGTGACTGATGCTTTGTTGTTTAATGATACAATCTTTGAAGAAACTGATTGACGAAAGATAGGTGCTGTAGCAGGGCCTGACCACGGATGTCTCTGAATACAATCAAACAAATGAAGACCACTTGAATAGAGAGAGGAGGTGATCAGAGAAGACTCCACTGGAAGCACTGATGCTGCACTGTGATTCGCTTGGAGTCAACCTATCAGGATGAAGGATGACAAAGGAAGATGAGAGAAAACAAAAGTCTGGTTTGGCCGCTCCCCTACAAGGGAAGTGAGAAAAGGCTATATCTTTGGAAGTTTTACATAAGACCAAAAGGTGTTTGGGAGAATGTTGAAACAGTAATCAATACATTGTGACTAGTGCCTAAAGAATAGAAGGACAGTGAATGAGGAAAGGCGAGTTGGGAGAAGAAAACCATGGAGGACTGTGGAAAAGAAGAGCGTCTAGAAATGTCAAAGTGTGCAAGAAAAGGAGAGTAAAATCGAAATGCATTATGAGACTCATGGACCGTGAACCATCAGAATTTTATTTGAGAAATATAGTGAGACAAACATGGTGACAGTTGTCAATGACGGCACCTCTTTATTCTGATAAAATATCAGAAAGCGTTCTGATACAGAGCATGGGCAGAATACAAAAACCTTACGTGTTGCATCTACATAATGCTACCAACCATAAGCATTATTAAATGATGACTACATGTTGGCAAAACTGATTTCAAATTATTTTTGTGTAATAATAAAACTGATTGGTTCTTAATGCAGCTTTATTCCTTTAAGGGATTTGCTCCAGGAATCTATAACTACTCCCTAAGAACAAGCATTGGTAAATGCAATAGGTTTCGCCTATGCGATTAATAATACTTTTTCTTTAGCTTGGCAACAACTTGTGCAATATAAATTACTGAAACTCCACAAACGTATAATAACTTGTTTATTGAGAAAGGCAATATAATGTACAATAATTTGTGGTAATATAAAGCGGGGAAATTCAGTAAGGAGCAGAGGACAAAGAAAAAAAATGCAGGCCACAAGCATGCTCGAAATGCGTGCTGACACGAGGAGATTAAATTAAAAGTGCCAGACGAATAAAAACATGCAGCCGAAAAGCACACAAATCATATACAGTCCTAAAGAAATATCTACACTGTCTGTGAAGTTGTTAATTAATATATAGTGCAGGCGTACAGAGGGGGATTGGAAGAATTATATACAGCCATAAATACATTTTTGCGAAGGCTGTGACTTTAATGTACATTATACTGTAATTATATGCATTCAGAATGGTCAACACGAGGAGGTAAGGTGAGCACATGATTTGAAAGGCATGAAACACAAAGATTCACAAGTGTGCATTTAAGTGTGATTGTTCTTACATTAGAACTTCAAATCCAGACCTATTGTCATTGTAAATGCAAGATGAGAGGTGTGGGAGCAGTGTATGAGTGCAGGGACAATGGTATGAGTGCTCTCTGTGCAGGGTGGGTGGTGCATGAATGAAGGTTGATAAGTGTCAGAGTGCAGGGTGAAAGTGCCTCAATGCATGGTGATTGATGTATATTCCATGCAGAATGAGAAATGTGTGAGTGTACAGGGTGAGAGATATCACCCTTTACAAGGTAAGAGGTGTGAAAGTATAGGGTGAGCAGTATGTGGTATGTCTAAAGTATTTGTATAGGATGAATGCTTGGGGTGAAGGTTGATAGGAATTTGAGTGCTGGGAGGTAGGTATGTCAATGGTGTGTGAGTGCAGAGTAAGCACTGTGTGAGTGATGGGTAAGCAGTATCTGCCTGCCAGTGCAATGTCAGGGTGACTGCAGAGTAAATTGTGGATGAGTGTGCAGTGTGAGCAGTGTCTGGGAGTAGGTGAAAGGTATGTAAGTGTTGTGAAGACATGTCAGCAGCACAACCTCAAAACGATCTGGTATATAAACCGCTTGTTATGAACATGTAACCAAAAGATGAACATTCACTAAAGAATACTGAATAACAAAGGTGCAAAATGAGACAAAACTGGCTGTGTGATAATATGAAGATGGCAGACTGACCACTTGTAATAAGCGTGATGTGCTAATTTCAGGAATAGGTATTGAAATGCAGGGTCATAACTTGTTAATAAAAGTGGACAGGTATGTTATCCTCTCATAAATTGCATGATACGCTAGTATTTGAAACAAAACTTAATGCAACTGAAGTTTAAACAGAAACAAATGAAAATTTGAAAACCATACTGACACAATATAAAGAATGCTGTAAGTATAAAGGAGACCATGGGATTTAGGACCTACTGGTATGATAGCCACCAGGAGGTATGGTCTGAAAGGGTGTACCGATGTCAGCCTCGCGACCGCCACATTTTTAATTTCTTGTCATCGTGTCACATGAGGTTCATGTGAAAAATGCACTCTATAGAGCTTAACTTCTCATTCCATACAAAAAAATCCCAGTGTGACTAAAACCCTTTCGCTGGCACATGTGCACTAATGCATGTGCTTCGAGAAAACTGCCTGCCTGCCTGGCTGACTTCCGTGTCAGTGAGCATTCAGTGTGACGTTAGGCAGGCAAATAAGTTCTAAAGGAAATGTGGATGGTAATTGCCTGGAAGGGCGGCACTCCTGTGCCCATTATCATGTGCCATCCCTGACCTGCTTGTGTATTGCATATTTTAACATCACTGGACAGACACGAACATTAAAAAATTCAATGCATGACAAGTGTGCACGCATGGGGGCTGGTGAAACGAACAACGTTGGGGAAGGGGTTCTGGTTGAAAGTAATTATGCTGAAGGAATTTGAGGGAGGAGGGCAGACCGCCCGAAAAACACACTCTGTCCCTGTGAATGTGTCAGTCTGTAAGCGATCCGATAGGGTTCATGCACGCAAAGAAGTTTGATAAACTCGGATGAAAACAGTACTTGGGACATTGATAAGAGAAACACACAAGAGTAACAATAGGAAATAATACGCTACAATCAATAGAAAAGGAGGAAAAGTAAGTGGCATGCATGCCAACCAATGCAAAGCAAGGGCGGGATGTAAGCTCCTTTTAAGATTTCTATTAAATACAATAGATTTCACAAGCACAGGCAAAACCTAAACACAGTAAATACAACATTTTAGCATAATCAGACCTATATTGGTGATCAAAAAGTATACTATTTATTGGAAACTGAATTTGACCTCTTGTCTTACTATTTTATGTCATTTAGTAAGAAATCTTTATTTGATGATTTCACAGATGATCATAAAAGACAGGCATGATATAAAGCACACGCTGTTATTATAAAAAAGTAAAATATTAAAATATTAAAAAATGCATCAGTAGAAATTAAATGCATACCAAGCATAAAGCCATAAAAAAATTCACTCTTTAAGTGTAGACTAATTTAATACATGATGAAATTGGAGCAAGATATCACACAGGCCAAGACATAAAGTGTGGATAAAACTGAGCGATCTTTATTTAAAATAACAGAGCCTTTCTCACACATAGGATACTCCTAAATAAACAGCCAACCCTGTACCGTGATCATTTAGTTGATGTAGGAAAAGCAGAACAGCTTTACACTTAGTAACATCCAATGTATCGTTCCTAACCTAAAATGAGTCCGTAAATTGCGTTCATACATGTTCTGCACAAATAATAAATATAGGGCGATCCTGGTTGTCATCTATACAAAGAGTGTTCCCTTACAGATGGCTTCACCACTTCCACAGCCTCCCTAGAGGCCTGTCTTTGCTTAAAAAAGCAATCCTGGACCCAGATTTAATCTTTCTTGTAGATAATCTGAGTTCTCAAACAAGTATGCACAGCCCAGGGCAGAGGAGGTATCTCTCATAAACTTTAGACACAGGATGTTCAATCTGTGCTCACAAGAAAGACAATCTCTAACTGCCTGGTTGAGCTCAGCTTCCTTGTTCGACCTAAAAGAGCACCAAAGAGCAACAGAAGGGGCACAAATAAGGTCCTGAACACACTCAAGGCCTAATTATTGATGTAAGGGGAAGTGAGGGGTCGAGGGAGAAACCCCCAGAAGGCTACAGAAAAATCAGTTTTCCGCGACTTGGATAACAGCAAGATCTCTGTCGCCCCATACCCCCATGCCATGCGTCAAAGTTGGGAGGCATTTACTTTTGTAGATTTCTATTAATGGAGCCCCTGGCTGTTTACCAATACAAGCAGCAAGAGAGGGCATGGTGCCGGCCGCGCAAGAGAATCAGGTTAATCTGCTTCTAAAACACGCAGACCATGTACAAGCATCATCGAATTCCAGACCATGATACGGAATTATTTTGTCATTTAACATAGTCCTTAAAATGACCTAAAGGAATGAATAGTGGCCTGTGCCAGGACACTTAGCACAGAACACAACATGAAGGTGCATTACAAAAGAGGTGAGTCAACAGCAGCTTACATATTTGCTAGAACAGACATTAGTTTTTTTTGCATCAGAGTCCATATAGCCATTCCACCATTATCTTGTACCAGTAACAGCTTAAATCCACTTACAATGTGGGACTATGGAATGCGAAATGAGATGAGACCTGCGAGGATCTGTAGCCCACCTCATGGGGGACACATTTGCAGCATAGTCCTCCTGCCTTATAATTAGGCCAAGAATGTGCCAGATGAACCAAAGGATCGTAGCCCTCGTGACCAGACACTGCTATCCAAGAGGTGGCTTCCTAACACGAGTCACAGTCTAGAAGGACATAAAAAGCTTTAGTGATCAAGGAATTTTTCAACTTTAGTAAGGGCCTAGGATACTTGAGACTACATCAGAAAGGAGTCCAGTGAATGCAGATGTGCCCTTTAGAAATACCGAGACCTATTGATGGTTTCACCATTAGTGCCATGAGAAGCTAGACATGCAGGATGATTTTGGGGTGCGATGATAGATCAGTGGTCACTCTCCCAAATGAGGCAGAAATGGGACCCACCATCACTTCAGCAGTAATGGAGAATTACATTGATGAATTGGACAACGGTGGCAACCGCAATGATGAAGAGGTGCTGATGGCCATTGTGGTCAATGAGCCGATCATCTCATGTTACACAAAACGCTGCACGCTGCTCTGGCTTTGTTTCAGTTTCATTCCCTTTTTCTTGTTCTGCTGGGTCCAGTGTGCTAGAACCACAGGTGTAAGTGACTTGAGGTCTGTGCTCTAAGGACGGAGGAGGGATGGCGAGCTATGGTTATGCCTCTCCCTGACTATAACTCTCTTGCTCATTGCGTTCCCTCTCCTGGTTTAAAGATGGTCATAGTGGACTCACTGCGGTGGCTGGATGGGAGGTGTTGTGGCAAGAGAGGACACTTTGGTCGCCTCTCAGGGAGAGCTGGAGAGGAATAGCCATATCCTGTCCAGGGGGTCAGTAAAAAAAGTTATGAATTTGTAAGATGTGGCAGAGATATTTCTAATCAGTTTAAATTATGGACACGTATGATTCTGTGTCAAGACCGGAGGCTAGAATTAGGCTCAGCTTTCTTCATTTATTGCATCCAGCAGCCATTAAAAGCTTAGGAAAAGCCAACAAAACTACATTTCTCATGATGCTTCAGGACATAGAACAAAGTCCAACAGCAGCAACCAATCAGCGCAGATTCGCTCCTGCACGCGAGGATGCGCTATCTTTCTCTGTCGTTGCTGCTCCTGCAGCATTGAGTTAAGTGTTTATGCCTTCCCATGTTTCTCATGTTTAATCAGTGTTTTCAGGCTTGCATGAACCCCTGTATTCCCATACTATGGTGCGGTTTGTCATTGTTGTATTCATTGCCTTCAGTTCCAGCGCGGCCGCTGGAACCTCCTGCGTTCCCTCGCAGTCGCTGCTGGTCTCTGTCAGGCTCTGGAGCAGCGCGTCATTAGCCCGCCAGGAGAGGTGCGCGTTGAAAATCCGATGCGCTGCGTGTCTTAACCCCCTGTGCTGCTGACGCGCGTTTCACTGTTTGCTGATGCTTGGTGAGGCACGTGCAGTCGCCGGCTCCTGTGGGGAAAGGTGCTTGTGTTTTTCTTGCTAGGCGAAACCCCTGTAGTTACTAGAGCTGCTGCCTGGAGCAAAACACCTGCATTAACGGGTGAGACACGCTGTGCATAATTAAAAAGGGACTAGCCAAGCTAGTTCAGTTTCCTAACATAAAATAAAGGGGAGGATTGGATCCAGGCCTTAGGTCTTTTTATTAACCCTTAGTGGTGTATATTGTCGCTATACCGTCTTAATAGCCTCCATTTCTTAATCTGGTAATCAGCCGGATTCAAGTATGGGGGAGTTTGAGGATTACTATGAGGAGGAGGAGGTTACTTACCTCAATATTGATAATGATTTCTTCTGGGTGATGCATGTGTCTATCTTTAAGGCAGTTTCGCAAGTGATAGAGCCTCTGGAAGGAAAATAGAGCAATTACAGGCCTAGTGCAAATGACCCCTCGAGCAGAGGGAAGACCTGTCAGGGCCTCCGCCCAATTACCTCCTGGGCAGCTTTCCAGAGCCTCCTCAGAGTTCAAGCGCAAGCGCGAGGAGCAGTTATGGGTAAATGTGAATGCTTTTGCCCACCTGAAAAAGGCTTTCATGGACTCTCAGCCCTCTTATAATACAGTGGTCCCTCCGGCCCACCAGACTCCCCAGGGAAGCCAGCCAATTTGGCAGGGTCACCCCAGACATCAGACGGGGATGTGGAATCCAGCAGGCCTTGGCGGCCTACAGTAACCACTCTAGCTGCAGATGCAACCAACCCGAGGGGGATGCCCAAGATCAGACCTCAGATATGCTGAACTCAGATGACCTCTTGCACCCTAGATCAACAGAGTGGACCCTGGCCCCTAAGGTGGCATCCTATATAGTCCCCAGATTATGGAAATCCCCTGATAAGGAGGTTAGGTGCTGCCTGAAGGCGGAGTGCCCCAGACTAGTGGCGTTCAGGTCAGAGGTGGACGCAAAGATAGCCACATTTTTGGCCACATTTGTGAAAGAACAAAAAAGGGCATTGATCATTCCTGGCGATCATGCCAAGATAAATTGCTAGCTATTACGGGCCCGTTAGCCAAGATTCTGGATATGGCTTAGGACGCCAAGTCTTCAGGATCCTTGCTATCCCCTGATATTTTGTCCAGCTGGACACAGAGAGTGTTTTTTAGGGAATGCAAACTGCGCTAAATCAGAGTGCCAGAGGTCCTTACTAATAAATATTGACCCTAAGTTAGGGGAACTCTCCACCTCAGATGTAGGTCCCACTGCGGAGGTTTACTTCTTCGGTGATCCCTTTGTAAAGGAATTTGGGAAGTTTGTGAATGTTTTCAATTCCTTAGATAAAGCCCAATCCTCACAATCAGAAAGATATCTAGGCTTCATGTTTTTGCCGGACCTAGTCGTGGCAGGGGGCGCTCAACCTGTCCGCTTACCACCAAGCCTCCTACAAAGGTAGAGAATCCCGTAGAGGAACAAGTAGCAGGACCCAGCCAAGTTTGGAAACTTCTTTCCAACTGGATCATACCCTCGTCGGAGAGGGGCCAGAGGAAGGGGCGACAGATCCTTTAATACTCAACAAGGTGAGTGTACAACATCAGGAAGGGGTCAAAACATCTATGCTCCTTGGGGGTACAGATGGTAGTGTACCTGGACGAAATTCTTATGAATCAATGCCCACGGCGTCTGACCTATAAGTTGCAAGTTGACTTCTTGGAATCACTCGGCTTCATGATGAATGGGATGAAGTAGATGTTCTCGCCAACTCAGCAAATCCAATTTCTGGGTTTTGTGGTGAATTTGGTCAGGGATACAGTAAACCTTCCTTCTTGGAAGCTTTCCAAGATCAAGCATGAACTCAGGCGCACTGTTTCCAAAACCACAATCTCTTTACGCAATTTGGCCAGGGTCATGGGCCTTCTCTCCTCATCGATACAGGCCATTTTTCCGGGCCTTTTGCTGCAGCGTCTTAAGATTTCCCACATGCGCAAGAGTCTGACTTACTCTCAGTTCGTTCCCCTTCCAGAGGAGGCAAGAACAGAATTC
Organism: Triturus cristatus; assembly: GCF_964204655.1. Lineage (NCBI taxonomy): Eukaryota > Metazoa > Chordata > Amphibia > Caudata > Salamandridae > Triturus > Triturus cristatus. The sequence continues at coordinate 1,869,954,125 of NC_140589.1, read as the reverse complement.
CAATGATATGTCGTTGATATGGAAAACTGGAATGGGCACACAATCTTCGGGTCCCAACCTGATATGGTAATAGAGTCAGATGGCAGCAGCTTGGGTTGTGGGGCTCGTTGTGCGGAGTTTTACACAGGAGGAAGGCTGTCCCCCGCAGAGCAGTCCCTCCATATAAATTGTCTGGAGCTCTTGGCAGGGGTGTTTGCAGTGAAATGCTGGACCAAAGACAGGGCTCAGTGTTGTGCACTTCTTAAAATTGACGATTTGGCAGTGGTTCGCTGTGTCATTCATCTCGGCAGGACATGGTCTCAAAACTTGTCAGATCTGGATCAGGATATTTGTCCAACCATTAATGTGTTGTCAGCAGAACATCTTCTGGGAGTTTCCAATCAGGTGGCGGATTGGCACTCTCTCCAGTGGTACAATTCAAGTCTCTGGAAACTTCATCCAAGAGTATTTTAATGTCTCCAGAGTTGATAGGGCCCATTCTCGATCACCGTCTTTGCCTTCCCTCTAAACAATCAGCTGGAAAAGTATTGCAGTTGGCGTCTGGAGCCTGGTGCATCGGCATTGGATGAGTTCCTTCAGGATTGGAAGATTCCCTGCGCCGGAAAGCTCATCTGGTGGTCATCACACCAATCTGGAGGTCGCAAGTCTGGTTGTTGGTTCTGATGGAACTTTCATGGGATTTTCCAATTCCTCTCCCCCTGTTTCTGGATCTTCTTCAGGATCCCCTGGGGAATTTCCATTGCCTACTGCTCACAAACTCACTCTGACTCATGACATAGCGGATTACAGACAACATTGAGCGATGCCAGGACTTTCAGCAGAGTCCGCCCCTTTACTTATAAAGGCCTGGGCAGATAGTACCAACAAGAGGTACCGGTCAGCCTGGTCCAGATGGGGGAGTTGGTATTATTAACGACAAATGGATCCAATGGGGGCAGGAGTTGTTGACATTTTTAATTTTTCGACATCTTTAGCATCAGAGGGATTAGCCTACAGGACGATCAATACGTTCTGCAATATTCTCAGGACATATAACAGTGGAAGGGCACCCGATGGGCGAACACCTCCTGGTGTGAAAACATTTTAGGGGTAGTAGGCTCTCTTCTCCCTCGGAGCCTCGATATTCCGCTTTGTGAAACGTGAATACATTCTTCCACTTGTTGAAGTCTTGGGCCTCTAATAAATACCTGTGTAGGAAGCACATGTCGGCCAAACTGGCTACCTTATTGTGTTTGATTTCCTGCCGTAGAGTGTTGGTTGTCAGAGTGCTGGACTTAACAGTTATGGTATTTACTCCAGAAGGGGTTACTTTTCATATTTCTAAGAGAACTACATCTAATTCAAAGGTAGTGTCTTATACTTCCTTTCCAGAAATTCAGAAACTTTGTGTGGTAAGAGCTCTTAAAGCTAATGAGGCTATGACGGATGATATACGCCCACATGGCGAGAGTCAGCTTTTAATTGCTCTTATGAAGCCGCACAGGGCGGTATCTTCACCTACTTTAGCCCGTTGGGTCCGCTGGGCCATGCAAGAAGCATGAACCAAAATTTCCAAATTTGGAGCTCAATCAGTATCAGAGACAATGGCCTTTAAAGCTTTTACATTGGGAGATTGTTTAGAAGATATTATGAACGCTGGGATTGGTCATCAGACTCTACCTTTAAGAGGTTTTAATTTGAGCCGGTTATAAATCTGGCTTCACTAGTGGTGGATAAGCTTTAAACTAGCCTAATCCTCGCCTCCTTAGCCCACCCTAGTGTTTGAACTTCCATCCAGAACTGTATACATTGAGACTGTAAGTAATCTGTTTTCCTTTGAGTACCGATTTAGTAATCTGTGCTTTGCTTATTAGGTTCTGTATATGTATTAATTTGTTTTCTCAAAAAAATAACTTTGACGTGATGTCATTCTTTTGAGAGGTTAAACTACTTTATATCTTCCTCAGGTACGGAAACAGGCAAGCAGGACTAAAAGAAACACTTCCCAACTGTGTTCGCATGAAGAAAGAGGAGGATAGAACGTCCTCACAGAAAGGTGTAAGAATGGACCTGCGCTGATTGCTGCTGTTGGACTTTGTTCAGTTTCCTGAAGCATCACTGGAAATGTAGTTTTGTTGGCATTTCATAAGCTTGTAATTGCTGCTGGATGCAATAAATGGAGAAAGTTGACCTGAGTCCTTAATAGAATTGAAACTTTCCTTTACAAATAGCTAGGAATTTTTTCATTCTGTACTATGAATGCCCAAATAACTACTAACTTATATAATAACTGAGCACTCATACAATTGCCTCAGACAATGTACCGTGGAGGAACAGAGCCTTGCCAGTGCCACCACCCACCTATGGTACAAACAGAAATGTATCAATCAGTACAAACACAGAGCCATAACGTGACTTCAAAGGATTGTTTTTTCCTGCTCATTCGCAAACAGAAGTTTATCCATCTGATAGAAACTAAGTTCTCAAGTATGGCCTGCTGATTGATTCTAATGAATGCCAGTGGTCTACGCTGCTGAGTGACAAATAGATCTTCCTATCTTTAACAAAAGCGCTGAAAGCCTGCTCTGATGAAACACTGGATAATGGCCAGTGTAAACTCTCCAAAGCTACATATGGATATAATTTACTATTACAGGCTCCCTTAAAGTTTTGCTGAAACTGACTGTGTCAGAAGTACTGCTCACACAATTCTGTCATGCAGTATTGGCATTTTCCCATTCACTGCTTCAATTTCACGGAGCCACATTCCCAACATTAGGATAACTAACTGTGAGGCAGACAGAGTAGTGTCCAGCAGGATGGCTGAGGTCATTACCTACCGAATTTAGAGATGACTGTCGGCACTGCGGTCATTTACATACGTTGAAAGAAAAGTGTGGTGTACAACCACTGTTGGTTTTGATGGCCATACACCAAACTATTGACATTTTATGTTTTATTCACAAATATACTCCAAAAGTGGATTTTTTTTTAAACATATACTAATTACCCTGGGAGTTTTCTCTCAGGGTGCTGGTGTCATTATTGTTTTTTCCCAATCCCCCACTGTCATGTTCTTCCTTGTGGTGTCATACAGGAAAGAAAGGGCATTACACTACCCACTATAATGTACGACTGGCAATGTAATGTCCTTCCTTCAGCAGACCCTACTCTGTTGAGTTATCTGACAGCCTCAGTTTTAAGCCATGAGGTGCCCATGGCCAAGTACCCATTAGTGATGCCTCCTCACAGAGTGTGGTGGGACCAGCAACTGTCTCCATCCCACTCCGTGACAAGTATGGCACTGCCCTTCTACTTCTTGCTCTCTCAAGGGCAGCCAATGAGAGGAGGCAGCAGTCCCATCCAGGAATCATTGAGGCTTTCTCAAGATTACCACTGCAGCCTGATATGTTTTTATTTTTTTATGTTGGGTGCTGCATGTGTGTGTGTGTGTGTGTGTGTGTGTGTGTCTGTATAAATGTATCTTTAATAGTGTGTGCATGCTGTGCTAGTCGAGCATGCTCCAATCCACTTTGTTGGGGGATGCTAAGGCTGACTGAATATGTTAGTCCTGAACTATTTATTTATTTAACAAGACCCACATATATCAGAGCATTTTAACTGAGCACCAGTTGCATTACAGATGGACACATTCATTTTGTTAGGCACGGGGAGATTAAGTGATTTGCCCAGAATAACAGGATGTTGAGCGTCCCTTGCTGAGACTTGAACCTGGTTCCCCAGCTTTGAGGGCAACCGCACTTGCCGTTAGGATACATCCTCTCCCCTAACTATAAATTTAGACTTCACTCATAAACACTTTCAGACTTTACTGGGCATGCAAGAGCATTTTCTTTAACATTTCTTTGGTGTTGTGAAAGTGCTATCAATGTTTTTCCACAACTAACAAACTAGGGGCCTGATTATGATCTTAATAAATGAGATACTACATCAGGAACGTGAAGGATATCCCTTCCGCTGTATTATAGGTTCCATAGGATATAATGGAATCGTAGCTAGGCGGAAGGGATATCTGTCTTGTTTGTGATGGAGTAACCCTGTCCAACAGTAGATCGTAGTTAGGCCCTAGGTGAGATTCTGTTTCTTGAACTAAAACAGCACATTAGAATCCCCCCTCCTCTGCTCAAGAGAACCTCTGCCACCAGTGCACAGAAGGTTTGAACAAGACTTGTCTGTAGGTTTTTACCCCACCCACATTTATCCCTGCAGAGAAAACAACTGTGCTACCCCAGATATCCAAGCTAAAAGCATATCAACTCTCAATAATACAAGTCTGCTATCTCTCCCTTTGACAAAAATGAACTGATAACATCTCTGTTTTTACTATTCCTCTGCCACACCAATGAGAATGTTTATGGAGATGTGCGGCATATAGTAAATTGAAGGTGGTGTGTGAATTATAAATGTAAGTTATAAGTAGTGCTGCAAAAATTAGAAATTTAAGTTATATCCATAACTTTTTAATTTCACAAGTTTATATAATTTAATGTGGGTTTGCATAGAAAGAATAAATAAAGTTTCCTAACTATAGCTTAGCTTTAACTTTAAAAAAAAATACATTTAAATGATTTTTGTATTTTATAGAGCACACTGTTTCCAGCTCCTTAACCACACACAACAACTATGATTCACTACTTTACCATGTGCTGCTTATACCCTTTCATATTACATCACTTATACCATCTGAAAACATAGCATTTAAAACAACATTTATAGCATTACGAACCCATAAATTCTGAGAACGCAGTGCATGGTAGAGTGGCAAGTTAAAGTTATTGTTAAGTGATTAGCGAGCTGAAAACCGTGTGCATGGAGGGGTGCTAGTAATAATAATGTTAAGATGGTGTATAAAATATAAATTTAAGGCTAACTAGCTTTGTTAACTTTTATTTTTTGGGTACTTTAGGTTGGGTTTGTAAACACAGAAGAAAAATGGTCATAGTAATTTAAATTGTGGTGCGTACATTAGAAATGTTTGGTATGACTATAACTTTGAAACTTCCATTGTTTGTGTCATATTAGTTTGGCTGTATAGAAAGAATAAATCAAGTTTTTCCTAACTTTACCTATGTTTTAACCTTTTGCCATTTTGTTGAATTTAAATGTTTTTTTACTTTTAATAAAAATGTATTCCAAACAGTAGAGTCCAGTGTCATCAAGTGGGAGGCTTTCATATGGAGTGTTGTATAGTACAGTGGAGGGCAGTGTCATACAGTGTAGTGTCTCAGAGTGGAGTGGAGTATACTTGAGTGATGTAGCGTATAGTTAAGTGAAGGGTCATACAGTGGAGCGTCGTCTCCTAGAGTACAGTACTGTGGAGTGCAGTGAAGTGGAGTGTTATAGTATAGAATCGAGTAAACTGTTACAAATTTGAGTGGGGTCTCGTAGAGTACAGTGGAGTGCTGTGTTGTGACCTGTTAAAAAGCCTCATAGAGTGGAGTAAAGTGTTGTACAGTGGAGTCCCCCTAAATAGAATGTAGTACAGAGCTGCACTGTGGAGTGTACAGGGATGGAATGGAGTAGAGTCTTGCAGAGTGGCATAAAGTGTACTACAATTTTGCAGAGTGGAGTTGCGCCTATTCTACTTCAGCAGCAGGGTTGATGTGCTGGTTCTGCTATATGCAGACTGGTAATGCTTTGATTTCTCTATTGCAAGTATCTAATTCCGATTCGAGGGTTTCAGGCACAGGAGCTGGGGTAGAGTCTATGAAATCCATGAGACCCTAGCAACAGGAAGCAAGCTAACAAGCCCTTGAGATTACATTGGTAGCAAGGCAGAATCCAGCTCAGAGAGAAGTAGACAGAGGGCAGCACAGCAGAAATGCAGGCCTTCCTGATCAGCGGTCCAGCAGAGTGTCAGTCCTTGATGCAACACAGCTGTTCTTCTGACAGAGTGCAGTTACAGGTCCAGAATAGTGAGATTTCTACCCAGTGATGACTATATGGTATAGCACTTAACGAGGGACTTACAAGTAAACTAAATCTGCCAATTGTGTATAATCCAAGGCTACCATGTTTAGAGGAGAAGCACATGCACTTCAGCACTAGTACACAGTGGTAACGTGCTCAGAGTCCTAAAGATTCACGACAGAGAGGAGGTAAGCAGGTAAAACATTTTGGGGAAAAATACCCTAACGATGACAGATCTAACAGGCATTGAGTGGAGTTCAAAGTTGTACAGTGGAGTACTATAGAGTGGACTATAATGTGGTAGATTGGAGGGGCCTAGACAGTTGTGCAGTGGAGTATAGTGTTGTTGAGCAGAGGAGAGTGGAGTGGTGTGCAGTGGTGTGGAGTGGTGTGCAGTGGTATGCAGTGGATTTGGGTAGAATGAAGTAGCAAAGAATAGAGTGGAGTAGTATACAGGAGAGTAATGTACACTGGAGTGACGTTCAGTGAAGTGGTGTAAAGTGGAGTGGGACAGAGTATAGTGGCATAGAGGTGAGTGGCGTAGAGTGGAGTCACATAGAGTGGAGTAGTGTACAGTGGAATAGCGCACACTGGATTGGCATGCAATGGAGTGGAGTTGCATGGATGGGATTCATTTTACCACCAACGGAAACCATATGTCTCTTTTGAACCTGAAATATTGGTTTATCCAACATGCATACGTTTATTTTAAACAACCAAAAGCTCCTGTAAGTGCCACCCTACATTATGTATTATATAATTAAATGTTGTGAAATAATTGTTTTTCAATTTCGTACGATTTACCGGGACTGAAAAGTCTCACGGCCTGCTTCTATTCTCCGTGCACACACATTGTGTGTGACAATATGTCCAAACAATCAACAATTCACATATTGTTTTTTTGTAAACTATATACTGATCTGAGGAGATCTTTTATCATTCCTATTATGAAATCTTTAAATTTTAAGCAATCTAGACTGGCATTTCTATATTTGCAATATCTTCCTAACCTGTTTACATGTGTGGCACTAGCAAGGTTTCTGCGGGCTGTATTAACGAAGAAGGAGGAGAGGCCTTCCATTATTTTAAACTGTGATTGTTTTTAAAGGGATATATATTCTTGACTAACGACTGAATTGTATAGGAATGTATAATGTCACAAAATGTGTTTTTCATGAATTATTGTACTTTTATGATCCTTTTTTACAAGGTCGAATAAAGTTAATTGAATTGAATCCTGCAACATTAATTTTGTAGATTTTAGTAATGCAGATGGACATATTAAGGAGTTAGAAGAAGACATAGTAAGTAAAGTAGGTAACGGAAATGGTGATATCAAACTTTTCTCAATGAGAAGCCATGAAGGTGTACAGTTGAACTCTGTATTGGTGAACCAAATGGTGCTTTTTAAAAATAAATAAACGCTTTATGAAACTTAAAGAAATCTGGTAAATCAAATCCACCATTATGTTTTGACATTTTCATTTTTTTCTAGTTTATACAAGGTGTTTTATTATTCCAAATACATTTCGATATTAAAGATTTATAGAACTTGAGTGGAAATTGAGTAGGTATCATATGCAAAAGCTAAAATATTTTTGAAACAATAACCATTTGAACAGAGTCAACTTTCCCCCACCAAGATAAGTGTAAAGCAGACCACGTATGAATTTTGTCTTTGATATGATTTAGAATATATTCACAGTTCAAATGCATTGATTGTTTAATGGTATGCAAGAATAGGATGCCAAGATATTTGAGTTTTTCCTTTTGCCATATTATTCCATTACTGGGGAGCATATCAGGGGTACAATGCACATTTAAATGAAATAATTCAGTCTAATTAGTGTTTAGAGTATAACCTCAAATCTGGGAATACGTTTGAATTAGTTTTAATAGGGGGGAATAGGAGAATCAGGATTATTAATATACAACAATACATCAGCAACGTATGCTGAAGTTTTAATAGCAACATGATTGATAGTAATACCTTTTATTTCTATGCAGCGTCTAATGGCGACAAGTAAAGGTTCAATAGCAAGGAGAAAAAGCAAAGCTGACAAAGGACAACCTTGACGAGCGCTTCTAAGAGAGTTGACCATTGATGAAAAATGTAGCAGAAGGACCAGATTAGAGTGCTGAAACCATATGGTTAAAGGCCAAAATTAAATGCAGATAAAACACCAAATAAATACTGCCAATGTACTTTGTCATATGCTTTTTCAGAATCTAAAGCAAGGACACCAGTGGGAAAATGCAAGGATGACACAGCTTCAATTACATGAAAAAATAATCTAGTGTTATTTACAGAATGTCCTCATTGTGTTTTCAGGAAGATGCTTTAGGCACAACTGTTACCACCAGCTCATACTAGATATACTGTGGTTGCTGCTATAAATATGCAGTGGTGGAGGAACAGACTCCATAAGGGCTTGAGGGCTTACCCAAGGTTGCACTATTTATTGCCCAAACACTTTTTTTTAACAAAAGCGCTTTATATTACAGATATCCCGGGGCTCAATTACCTAAATGGTATCACTCACAGTGGTGAAGCGGGGGAAGGATGTGCTCCTGGGTGCTAAGTTAAGGTGCTCTGTTGATTGAGGGAGGCTGTGGACGTCAGGGAAGGGCTATCTCCCTCCACAGACAGTCCGGGGTGGGCAGGGGTGAGGGGAAGGGGGTATAGCATTAAAAGAAAATGGGCGTATAGCTAGCGGTCAAACTTGGGGTCAGGGACCGAAGGGCAACATGTTCAAAGTCTGAAGCCAAGGAAACCTTGGCAGTGTTTCAGTTATCAAGGAGTTATATGTAACTTTATTAATAGAGCTGGTACAATTGGAAGATCGACATATGCGAGAATATAACAGACTTTTCTTAAAGTGGTATAATTTGATGGAAGAATGCACAATTACTGAAGGTCATTTCATGTTACGTGAATGGTTTTTTGAACATACAAAAAAGAGGAGCAATGTTAAAATGGCTAGGATCCTTCTCCCCACGGGTGATTTTTTTTACAGGAGACACATTTTAAATCCAACTTCCCCAACTTCACACTCCCCAAGAAATATGTGGCAGTGCGTGGGGTGGGTAATCTTTTATCTTTAGAGCTAGATTGGCAGGTGGGTAAGGTAATTCGGGATGAGGGAGCAAGGTGAATTTGGATAGAAATCTCAGTTAATGGGATAGCTTTTGTCCTGCTTAACTATTATGGACCAATAGGGGATGACTCTATGGCCCTGAAACAGGTATACGATCGGTTGGCAAATACACATAGGTTTATAATTATGGGAGGAGACTTCAACCTAATCCAAGATTTGGGCCTGGAAGGGGAAAAAGCCATTAAAATCTAAAACAGATAGACTTTTAAAAATTATGAAAAAGGATTTTGCCCTCGTTGACCCATGGAGGAAAGACCATCCAGGCGGTACCGAGTTCATGTGCTACTCAGCGAGATTTAAAACAGCATCTTGACTGGACTTTTTTCTGACAAGCAATCTTCTTGCAAGAGGTGAATCCTTGATTCTCTCTAACCCATTTTCAGATCACTCTCTGGTCTCCTTGGTAATACACTTGCCCACCCCCAAAAGAAAAAATAATAATAGGTGGTATTTTGATAAAACATTGCTCTCGGACCAAAAATGGATTGACGAAACCTGTGATTTTATAATATGTTTTTTTAAGGCAAATGTCAAAACAGCATCAGATTTAATGGTTTGGGAGGCTTTCATGGCCACTTTTAGGGCACAGGTGGTGGCATACAGGGCCAATCTTCATAAATTATGTAAACGTAAACTTAAGATTGCTGGACTCCAGGAGGCAATAGAGCGGGCTAGGAGAGAACTTTTGGCCAGGCCAATCAGGGAATCAGAGGAAGAGGTTCTCCAGCAGGAGTTGAGAAGTTTTTTCTTTCTTGAGGAAATTGCTGGAAGTAAAGCTTCTAAACAAAAGGTCTTTGAAGAGATCCAGCACATTGGTAAATTCTTAGCCTGGTCTGCAAAAACATACCAGAGCAAGCAATCAATTCCACAAATTAGAGATCCCTGTACTATGTACCTGGTTAACAACAAAGACAAAATTGCAGAACTTTTGGGATCTCATTTCAGAAAGATTTATGCAGAAGTCCAGATAGTTAGCCCTTAGTCTCTTGCAGATTATTTTATGTCAGTCCAGCTACCTTCGATTCATGAGGAGGACTGTATGTTCCTGAGTGAACCGATTACAAACACAAAATTAAGTGAAATCATTTTTAAAAATGGCAAATGCGAAGGCAAGTGGTAATGATGGGACCCCTATTGAAGTTTATAAATTGTTTTTAGATGAACTTTCCCCGTTTTTGGCATCATTGTATAATCAAATTATGCCCGGAGTGGCATCTCAGATAGATTTAAGGAGTCAGTTGTGATCTCAATTTTAACGAAGGATAAGGACCAGAAAGACCCAAGTTCTTACCGCCCAATAAGCCTACTAAATGTAGACTACAAACTAATTATGAAAATCTGGGCAAATAGGATCTTGGGCTGTGCACAATACCTGATACATGCGGATCAAACAGGGTTTCTGCCTGGAAGATCGATGGCTGCAAATACTTTTTATCTGATTCAGGTCATCAATCTACTTTTCTGCTACAATGGATAGTGTGACCATTTTAATGATGGACGCAGAAAAGGCATTTGATCTGGTGGACTGGCAGGCCCTCTACTTTATTCTGGGGAAGTTTGGCTTTCCATGCCACCTGATCAAGATGCTAGAAAGAATTTATAGAGGAGCTATCGCAATAATAATTATAAACTCTGAGGAGGCGGGAGAAGTGGCGATAAGGTGGGGCACTAGACAGGGTTGCCCTCCTTTCCCCCCTTTTATTTTTACTCTTTATCAAGCCGCTAGCAATAAAAATATGTTCTAATATATTAATCCAAGCTCCCTTAGTAGGAATGGCGAAATTCAAGCTGTTTGCTGACAATTTGATCCTATGCTTGAACTCAGAGAAGTCAAATATCCAGAGAGCGCTTGGCGAAATTCAGGCATCTACAGACTTGGGGGGGTTTTAGGTTAAATCAGTCCAAAACGGAGCTTCTTCTATTTAAAGCATTGAGAATAGAGCTTCCAGAAGGGATTACATTTCTGCCTCTCAAACCTATCAGATATCTGGGCCTGTATGGCCGTCTACTTTTCCATCTGAATTACAGTAAAACACTTGATAAAATAAAAGGTCTGCTAGAAAGATGGTCACTTTTACCTTTGTTGATAATAGTCTAAGTCTCTTTAATAAAGATGTCGATACTTCCCTTGCTGATATTCTTGTTTTTAATACTCCTCTAAAGGTACCAATCTCGTATTTGAATTAACCCTGGGCGGCAACTTGATGTTGCTGATCGTGAACGAGGAATAAGTCTAGCCGGGATGTCATTTTGCTCTTTCGCAGTCTCCAACTTGACGTTGAGGACCGCGAGCGAGCAAAAAATGGCAACTACGCTACGCGTTTTTGCACTGTGCTACGTGCAATTCGCGTAGCGTGAAGTAGCACAAACTACGCAAACTACGCGAATGTAGCGTAGTTGTCCACCCAGGGTTAATTTTAATGAAGTAGACAAGGTGATTCGTGAATTTGTTTGGGCCAAGAAAACACCTTGGATTAAGCTATCCATTTTACAATTGGATGTAGAGTGGGGAGACATGCATTACCTCATTTAGCTACTTATTACCGAGCGGTGCTACTTAGCTTAACAACTCAGCTATTGGCCCCTGTTTCGAATTTTAATAATTTTTTACTTGGTCTTATGCTAATTGAGAGTGCAATTAAGATACCAGCATTTCTGTGCACTGCAAAGTTACCAAAAAAGCCAAGATATAAGGTTATAAATATACTCTTAAACCGTAAGCAGTGGTTCAATAAAAATGACAAAATTCCAACATGCCATGCATATTCCTCTCTCTATGACTGTGAGTTATGGGGCCTTAAGCTCTCACAAAAGGTCATCCAGCCATACAATATGCTAGGTTTTGTAAGCTAGGTGACTTTTACAAAGGCAGCAAATTTGATAATGTGGGATGCTTTCGCAAAACAATCTGAACCTTAGAACTGCGATCTTTGGTTGAGCTTCAGGCAGATTACATGCTTTCTCTTGACCAACTATAGAGAAATCAATGAGAGAGCTAGATCAATTTTAAAAATAGCCTTTGATGTAAATTTAACTGGTATTGGCAGTTGGTACAGGATATTGCAACAGGCTATGAATAATTTTTCTTGGAAACTATGCTCCCAAAAATGTCTCAGGATACCAACTGCTGGTTCAATGTCCAGGAATGGCAACGAGTCTGTGAGTTTGGCCATAGGGCTTTGAGGGCGGCCAATTTTAAAAGAATGTCCTTTCTCTCTAGATGGGTGGCTTATTACACTCCCTCCAGACTACATAAATGGTTTCCTACAACCCCAAATGACTGCTTCAGATGTAATTTGCCGGAGGCGGGTGATTGGACACATACATTTTTCACTTGTCCAAGATTACAATACTTTTGGGAGGAGGTATTTAGGTTTATTAGTAAATGTCTGCCAATAGACATCCCACCAAGCGCATCGCTGGCTTTATTCGGATTTCCCTATGCAGTTGGCCAGCTCTCAATACCTAGGCAATTTTTTTTTTTCCTAGCTGTGGCAGTAGTCAGATCTTTAATTCTGCAGCATTGGAGATCTCAGAAAATTCCTACACTGGGTCAGTGGCTACTTAAGTTGGATCGGACCTATAAATTTGAAGAGGCTTATGCAAAGTGGATAGGGGCGTTGGGAAGATTTGGGCTGACCTGGGAGGGCTATGTTGCGACCACGTAAGCATATGCTACTACATAACTTTAGCGATCTTTTGTATAAATTTAACATCAATGGTCATTAACCCCTGCATGTCTTTGCAGCAGCCAAAAGGAGGTAAGTTCACAGGAGAAAGCTTAGAGTGTAGAATCAAACTAATTATGAAGTACCCATCTTCAAAGATGCCGTCGGGAAGCCCATAGGTCGTCGAAGCTAGGGGTTACCTGTTATCATTGAGCTGCTATTTAGAATGCTGGAACTGTACACCATGTAAAATGGAATATGAATTTGGGCTTTTTATTACTGTACGTTTTAAATATGAGACTGGATATTTTACAGGTTTAATCCTTTTTTCTTGTATATCTTGCTTATCATATTTATCCTGTACAAATGGATTATGAATTTGTCCTATTTACTGTCTATTTTAATATGAGATTGGAGATTTTGTAAATTTGCCTGCTTCATGTACCTTGGTTAGTATGTATGCTATTTTTACGCTCAATAAAAATTAAAAAAACAGTGAGATCTTTATTAGGATTTGGAAGAACTAGAATCAAAGCTTCAGTAAAGTATCCTGTAGTAGAACCTGAAATACTAAATTGAGAAATTAACTTGAGTAAATGAGGTAGCAGGTATGTAGGACATTATTTATAAAATTCAGCAGGTATACCATCCGGTGCAGGTGTTAATACCAAGAATAATTTCACTGACTGAATAATTTTAAGTAAGCCACAGTGTTGCAAAAAAATATCAATACTAAACATATCTTTAACTGGGGGATTCCTATATAACTTTGAATAGTAGATCAAAAATTCATGAACAATTTGTTTGTGAGATAATGCCAAAGTTACCATTTAATCCATAAATTGTATTAATTTGGATTTCATCTTTTTCAATCGGTGAATAATTTGCTAAAAGTCATCCAGATCTATTGGCTTTAAAACGAAAGTTAGCCTTATTATTTGATATTTGTACACTGGCTTTTCTGCTTAATAAAGAGTTAAACTCATATCTAAATTTCTGTAATTGCATTTTGTATTTATTGTCATTAGTCAAAACAAAGAGCCATTCATATTTTGTTCGTTGTTTATCTAATTCTTTAAGTTTAGCGTTAAAAGATTTGTTATCATGTGCCATATTTGATATAGTTACCCCTCTGCAATACGCATTAAATGAATTCCAACAATTTACAAGTGAAGTAGATCATTCTGGATTGTAAGACAAATAATTAACCCTGGGCGTAGTGGGGCTACGTGGAGCATCGCGTAGTGTGGCCAAATCTACGCACACTTGCGCGCTCCGCGTAGCCCCACTACGCGCCACCCGCCTCCCGCCCGCCCTCATTTTAAAATAAGTTAAACTATTTTAAAAATAAGAGAAAATGCCTTACCTGCGGTGCGGCGTCCCGGGGCTTCCTCTTCCTCGTTGACGGCAACTTCTTCTCACAAATGCGCATGTGCGGACGTCCGCGCATGCGCATTTGTGATAAGAAGTTGCCGTCAACGAGGAAGAGGAAGCCCCGGGATGTCGCACCGCAGGTAAGTCATTTTCTCTTATTTTTAAAATAGTTTAACTTATTTTAAAATGAGGGGCGGGCGGGCGGCGGGCAGCTCTGCTTTGCCCTGGCGTGTGCGTAGCGCTGCCTGCTATGCCTACTTCGTAAACCGTGAAGCAGGCAGCGCTACATACACTCCGTGGGCGGAGCGGAGCACTGTGCACGGGCTTACAAATAATCATGTAATGCTGACAAAAGTTTGGATTTATTATGGTTGTTAAGAACAACATTCGTAGTCATACGCCAGCAATAGTGGGATTGTTGGGTGGTGCTGAGTTGTAAAACACCTGGTCAGAAAAATAAGATATTGTGAATTGTAGGATCAGAATATGATTGAATTAATGAATGGGAAATAAACAAATAATCAATTTGAGAGTAAGAATGATGAGGGTTAGAGAAACATTTAAAGGGTTTCTCTTTTGGGTGATGTAGATGGCAAATATCTACTGATTTGATCAAAAAAGGATTTTAAAATAAAAATAAGCTTTAGGCAGACCATATTTAGTTTGAGAATATCCATCCATTAGGGGGGTCACATATTAAGTTGAAGTCACCACCAACAACAAGTCGAACATTACCTATTTTATTTCACTTCAGAAGTAAAGATAGACCAAAATGTAGGATCATCATTGGTTGGACCATAGTCATTAATTATATGAAAAATAATAGTCTCAATTTAAATTTTTGCTATAATATATATTGCACTTCTATATCAGAACATTTTTCTAAACCTCTGTAGAGTCGTTTTGTGTTATTTTCATTCTGCCACTGTGTGTGTGTATTGCACAAATACGTTACACATTCCTCCAGTAGATAAGCCTGACTGCTCTGTGCCAGAGGGTGAGTACAGGTTATCTTTTAGTGCGTATCCAGCTTACCCTGACTAGAGTTGTGATCCTTACTTAGCCAAAGTACATACCTCTGCCAACTATAGACCCCATTTCAAACACATTGGTATCGGAGGTTCACAAGCTCTGCCATGTGGTTTATGTCCCTAGGTAAGGGTCCCATGGATGGTTTCTTGTTGAGCAGGTCCCCTGGGAGAGGGTTGCACCCAGAGGCATGAATATGTTCCGGGAGGGGGCACTATGCACGTTTCTTCCCCACTCACCTAATGTGAAAGTAAAGCTGCGGTGACCTCCAGGGACTTGACCCTTCCTTGAGTATTCATGGGTTTGTAGTAAAGTGTTACATGCTCCATTTCGTGCATGGTCCACCAGGGAGACTGAGCTTTAAAAACAGATATTTCCCACCCAAAGGGTACATTTTGACTATTTTTGGCTGCTTTCACACCTGGTGGCCAGCTCTAACCACCAGTAGGATGCTCTTCAGGACTTCTGCCCTCCAACGGACACTTTCTTTGGAGAGCTGAATTTCCTGACTCCCTGCACAAGACCGGTCCTCTGACTGACCCCTGCTACTCTCTTCTGCTTGCTGGAGCATCTTACACGGCCCATTCACAACCAACAAACATAACACCCTCTCTACAGTACTCTCCAAGCCCCATGGCTGTAGATAGCTTGCCCGGCATCTGTGTGTCCACGGCAACCGTACTGATCGAGATTACGCAGCTGCAAGACTAGTCCACAAAAGTTTCAGGCCAACCTTCCAGGGTCCCCCACATGTCCATTCCTCGAACTGCTCTGCTGGGTTCATTAAGGGGCCAGCACCACTGGCCCTGGAGAGACTCATTCCAATCCTTCAGCCCATTCTTGCAGTGGCGTCGGGTGGCTCCTCATTCCAGATAAGCTTTCCTTTCTCCGCTGTACCTCCCAGGTCCAATTTATTCTCCACAGTCTCTACTGCATGCAGGGGTTTGTAAGTGGGGTGGAAAGTTCTAGAAGAAAGGCGGTCAAAGGTGCTGCATCAAAGTATCCGGCTGCCTGTATGCAGGAACTGGTTTGGTAGTCTCATACATGCAGTCTGCACAAATGCACACGTGTGTGAACATGTGTTCTAATGTAACTAGCCAGGAGCATCTTACCCTAGCTGCACAGCACAAGCCTTATCTTAAAAGGTAGACACTGCTGATTGGCACTTTGTCCATTTCCACAGAATTTACCTTGAAGGAGTCCTGGCTCAGAGTGAAGGTCCGAAACTGGGCAGTTCAAAACCAAAACAATCTAGGGGGATTTACTACACTCAAGTGCCAATGCATTGTTGGCCGATCCTCCGCATCTCCAATAGTATAAGACATTACCACGCAATCAGCTGAGCCCATAAGCTAACGGCTTTCCTGTACCAATGCTGTCCTCTGTCAATGTATTGTTTTAAGCTGCTGGTAGAGAAGGACCTCAAAGCAGACATACAGTTTAGGAAACCGCAAACAACTACCAACAGCCTTGTGCTGAAAACTAAAAATGAAACAGCTGTGTGGGCTCTCAGGTTTCCTGCAGGCTGCTGTCCTTTATAAGTTCATCTCTGTAGGAAAGTCTGTCTTAGCGTCAGCTTTGTTTAGAGCTGACAGGAAATTTTGTGCTGTGGTGTTTGTATGCATTTTGCATCCTACATTCTACAGCGATTTACAACAAGTTTAAATAATTATAATGACTTAAATAAACCAGCAAGAGGCAGATTTACAATTTTTTCATGTATTGCACTGCAGCACCCGCAAATGCAGCACTGCGCTACATGAAAAGACGAGAGGAGGAGAGCGCCATATTTACTAAAATAAGGCACTCTGCTCCCCTCTCACTAGCGCCGGCTCTGAAATCAGCTGCTGTGCACCACAGAGACACCTTTGTGCCAGGGTGCAAGGGTGTCTCCGTGAGTTTAGCATTGGTTTTGTACTGGAAGGAACCCTTCCAGTACAATATACTATGCAATGACTCACTTTATCCATTTTCCCATTTTGTATCTGTGCTGTAAAGTGCAGCACACATGCAAAGTCAGAAAAGGAAGGAGAAGTGAACGCATTTCTCCTTCCTTGCGCCTCTTTGAAAAGGGCGCCGTTTTCTCACTCTAATCCTAATCTACTGTATTTAGTAAATTGGGTTTAGTGTGAAAACCCTTGGGTGGTTGCATGGGAACGCCCATGCACCACCCTCACTTTTGTGACACAAACACAGCGCAAAATCTTAGTTAATCTCCCCCCAGTGTCTCTGCTCGAAGTTATACAGTAGTCATACTATTGACCCTGTCAGAAACTGTCATGAACGAAATGAGCTGAAATGATGCATGACTGCCAACTAGTGGTTCATTGTGTTCAGTGAATTCATGGCACAGATAGAACTGCGTAAATTAGTAGTATTGTTGAGAACGTGTAACTTAAATAATCCTAATATATACCTTGCACGAGGGGACATATCGTAATTGGAAATTATCATCTGGTAGAACCCAACAATAAAAGTGTGTATGTTATGTATAAGGTCACATGTAAACCAGTCATGTCTGTAGTTTGGTATGCTTCTGGTCATGGATGTCATTTCACCCTCACCCCTACCAAGGGCAGTGCCTTAGGAACTCTGATCCCCCGCCCACTTCCTATCAAGACTTGACAACATTTCTAGGTAGGACCTTCAGTTTCAGGTGTTTTGAAGCAGTTTCAAGATATTTTTACAGCTTCTCCTTGCTCAAAAGGGTGTCGTTTCTAACACTTATATGTTCCATGGACTTCATTGCTTGGGTTGGCTTGCGAGAAAGTGCCACTCCAAGAATCACACATTTGGTTGTTGAATGTCACTCATAAGTATACTGAGAACTTGAAAATGCCACACATATGCAATCTGAATGCTTGGCAGCTATGCCCTCACCTGATGCAGGGCATCTGCTCATACCTCATTTGGAACGGTAACGTGTGCATTTCAGCAATTCATGCACAATGTCCATGTGCTTTCCGAAACCTACAGCAAGACTACTATTAGAAATACATTTGGTCATTTTGTTACAACTTCGAAAGTTTGAAGGTCGGGTGAAGGCGTGGTTTGCAGGTTGCACACTGAAATCGACACACAATGCACACCAACACATTATATTTTCCAACCAGCTGTACCAGGGCTTGAGCGCTACATCCATGCTTTGTTCATAGACAAACCTTCACTAGTGCTGTGCCTTAGTTCACAGGGTCAAGACACCCGAAGGCACAGGTTTTTTTGCAGCACTTCTGTTTCCCATTGCAGCTGGCGTCCGTATCGCAATTCCTGAACCAAGGACCGGTCAACGGGCAACGTTCTGATGATGGAGGGCACCGACCAGGCTTCTCTGGAAGTAAAACAACATTTACGACATCTCAGATGAGTCGATGATGCAAATCAAGAATCACCACCAAGAACAAAATCGCCAACTGGGAACACTGGAGAACTGCACAATGTCCTCACATATAGATTTTCAGTAGCAAAAGCATCCTAGAAGTCTCAGAATTCCTTAGAATAGAACAACTTACTCCTTTGCTAGCCTGATCAAAATTACTAGCATAGTATCTAAAGAGATGTGTACATCACAACCCACACTGGTCACAGTCTCAGATAGAAACACCCCTGTCGCACGTTAAAACAGTACAATACAATACTGTATTAGTGGAGTGCATTATAGTTGAACACTTTGGGGCAGATTTACAAGAAAGTGACGCATCTGTGAAGATGCGTCACTTTCCCGGCGCCAACCTGAGAAACCCTTGCGCCTCTATGGATGTGCCGTATTTACAATGCAGCGCACCACGGCACAAGGATTGACAGATGCGTCAATAATCCGAATGCATCCGTTAACGCAAAAGTCATGCATTGCTGGAGTCGTGTCACAAGCACAGCGCAACTCCAGCAATGCAGGGGGAGGCCTATCCTCATAGTGCTGTGTCACTCCTTACGCCTGCTTCAAACAGGCGTAAGAATTTGGCGCAGTGGCATCCTAGAAGTAGCGCCGCGAAATATTGTAGATTTCACTGCGTCACTGCTACAAGGCTTTTTTGCATTGGAACGCCTACCCAGCATACATTATACCTGACACAGGTATAATGTGACGCAGGGCTTTACAACATGACGCATCTCCCTAGATGCGTCACGTCATAAGTGAGCTGCATTTTTACGCTGCTGCTGTATCAAGAAAAGTGACAAAACAACGGCACAAAAATGACACAAGGGGCTTGTAAATCTGCTCCTTTTTTTGTATGTTTTGGAGCCAATGTAACAAGTACAGTGGAACCAACATTTAATTTCTCACTTCATCTTTACAGTCAGGTGAGTAGTCACCACTCCTCACTTTTCCATTGTGCTGAGTGATATTTGATGTCATTGTACAAATATTTTCAATATAAAATGAATCAATACTCTCCCAGATCATATAATCCTTCCCACCCCTCCTCTTATCTCAATCCTACTTATTGTGATTTCCATGGAGTCCTTGCGCGTGCCGTAGGTGTCCCACAGGTGTAAAGCCTGAAGCCTGGGTGGGCATTTTACTTCTCCACAGTCTTGCCTCATGGTATCAAGCAGTTTTCAACTCCTCCCTTCACTACTTCCCTGGTCTTAGGCCTAATTCCCAATACAGGCAGTTGTGTCTCTTGGAACTGGTAATCCTCTTATATCCTATGGCAGCCAGGTCTTGTTTTCCCTACATTTGCACCTTGGGTCAATTCCACCAGTTAAGTATGTGGCTTTCCATCCTCTCCAACATGCACCTGGGCTTCCCATGAGCATGCTCTGTATTGTATCTGGTGTACGGTCCTACCCAATCATGGCACTGTGTGTGCCTCCACTTATGTGCCCATGCCACATGGCGTATTTCCATATCTAGTATTATTTACACTTGCTCAGGTGGCCTCACTTGTGTGGGTCTTCTGCGCTGCTGACCAACCCGTGAATATAAAAAGCCAGTCCTTTGTTGTCCAAGTGGAGAATGATGAATGTATCAAGCCCAGGTTGATCCCTGCTGCTTTGTACAGAAGTTGCTGTATCCAATGTCTCCAATAGTGATGTTTTCTATCTTCCTGAATAACATATATTTGTTTACATTTCTGTGATTGTTCCTTTGTCGAATAGGTCTGCTGTGGTCCTATGTTCACCTTGTTTCCAGCCTTTGACTCTGCCCCCTTTGTGTGCCCGGCTGAAATCCAGATGTCAGGGGAGACAGAGACATGGCCTGCCCCCTATGAGTCGCTATCAAGTAACTTACTTTACAATGTGCTGGTCATTTGACTATCACACAGTCTACTTGGCAAAGTATATATAGGAGCCCTATCCATATGGTCCTCACTGCCAGGGGTATGTCCATGTACGACCAGCGTCTATCAGAGCATCTCAGGAACCCTTCCACTATTACTTGGGTCTGCCTTGATCTCCCTTCTTTCTATTAGTTATCATTTTCCTCAACACTCTCTGAAATGTTCCTCACCATACCAAGTCTGTCAGAGTCATCTGGGTGGTCTGGAATCAGGAGGGCCATGAAGGTGTGCAACACTTCCGCAGAGGGCAAATGTACTGCCTTAAACTTCAACAGAAGGCGGATGCTGAGACAACTTCCGGTATTTGTACCGGAAGTAGAAGATTAGGATAGCTTCCATAAGTACAAGCGAAGCAAAGGGAAGAAGATAAAACGCACAAACAGTGAGGGCTCAACAGTGCAGTGCTGCATTTATGACAAAATACAGGCAACGTTATTGGCACCAGCAGAAATCAAGCATAACTCCTAACTCGCACCAAGGGATAATCAAGCTTATAAATATTCAGGGACAAAACTGTAAATACCGCTGTTTGCAACAAAACCAGCGATTCAGGCCCAGAGCATTTAAACTCCGCACAACATGGAGTTTCGAGCACACTCTTTAGACCATGTCACAGGCAAACTTCAACAGGTCCTAACCTAACACATCACACTGCAAACCATGAACTGCTCCTGTATGGAGAACCCACAGTAAAGGAAAAGACAGAAACAGAGATTACAATGCAGTCTAAACAGTGCCATTGTCCATAGCAGGATACAAAGTCCAGCATTTACTATATAGATAGATCATAATTATAGGAGGAGCTCAGTTGGCAATCAGGACATCCTGGGTTCTTGTAAATATAAATTGTGCATTTTTCTCTTACATAATACGTAGACCTAAATCAACAATTTGTGATCGTCACCACCCTGAAAGGCTGGCAAGAGACATGAATCTGAATAGTGGCACAAGCCACTTGTTCCATCGCTTTGAAGACACGGCTGGCAAAGCTGATGCGTTTCCACTTCTCTTCTAACCCAACAAGGCTGGCATCCACAATCAGTCCTTTGCTTTTCCTCACATCAAAGTAGCTGTAGGAGGCTGGCTCTCTATATAGTGTACTAAAATGACGCCCACTGTGGCAGAGAGTCCAGGCAACCCCACTTTAGTACACAGGGGCAGAAATAGAAAAGCCGCTGCTCTATCGTTGTGGCAGTGTGGGCGAGCAGTGCAGTTAGGCTTATACAGGAAATGTGCTAAGCATTTGTTGTAGGCAATAAACGAGACACCGACTCAAAGAATAAATTGGGAACAATTTACAAAAACTTCCTTATTTTTCTATTATTTGTAAAACAAAGAACTTCAATACAAGTTAAGTACTTTCAGAGTTAGCATTTTTCAATGTTCTAAAAAAAATATCACTTTTGTGCGCAATTTCGCTCCTTAGGAGCCATTGGGATAACCATCTTGTTGTTAATAACCATCGCTCTGCCACTTTCTCGCTCCATCGGGGCACAAGGCAAGGCTGCCCCTTGTCACCGCTACTTTTCGCCCTTGTCTTGGAACCGCTCGCGGTATGGTTTCGGGGTGATCTGGAGATACGGGAGCTCAAGTGGACGGCATACCATGTGGATCGCATCTCGCTGTATGCCGACGATATCCTCCTATACTTGGCTTCCCCTGCGCGGTCGCTGCGACGGGTGCTCCATATTTTTCATATTTTTGTCACCCACTCTGGATATCAGATCAACTGGTCTAAATCCCAGATGTATGCGCTATGGGGTTCCCCCCCCCCCGGCGAGTCCTCGGAGCTTTAGTGTTCCGGTGGCCCCTCGGGATTTTCAATATTTGAGCATTTTCGTCACTCCTGACCCCGATCTATTTTTCGAACACAATTTACTCAGACCGCTTCAGCGTTTTAAATCCGACGCGGTACATTGGCGCTCTCTCCCTCTCACTCTTCTTGGACATGCGTCTCTGTTCAAAATGTTAGCACTTCCGCGTTTTCTTTATGCCCTACAGAATACCTCTATCCCGATCCCAGATTCTTATTTTTCCCAAATCGACGGTGTATTGGTGGGACTGCTATGGGAGGGCCGTACGCCGCGCATCGCAATGAACAAGCTCACCATGGGCTGGTATGACTGGGGCATTGGTTTACCGGAACTCAGACTATTTTATCAGGCGTCCCAGATGAGTGTAGTCAATCGCTGAGTGTTTGAGCCTCATGATGAGCCTAACTTCCGTACGGATCATTGGCTCCTGGGACGTGGCAGTTACAACAGAGCACTCTACACCAACCCCCGCAAACTTAATTTAACAGGCCCCACGGCGCGCATTTAATCATAATCTCCACGGTTAGAGACATCTGGGTTAAGGGGAGGCTGGCATAGCTTCCGGAGCTCCAGGCTAAATATCAACTGGCTCCATCAGAGACGTTTAGGTACTTACAGATCACTCACGCTGTGTCCTCCACCCTGCCGAGGGATAGCCCTCTCCCCGACTCGTCCCCTCTGGAAGACCGTCTGCTGTTGGATCCCATGGACCGTAAGGCCCTTTCACTCACCTATAAGAAGCTGGTTAACAATAGCGCTGACCTGATGCTGAGATTGAGAGAGAGGAGGGAGAGAGACTTGGGGGTGATGGAGGATGATATATGGCAGGATGCTCTAGCTTCACCCCGGGAAATAGCTATCCCCATGCGCATACAACTTCTCCAGCTCAAGATCCTCCATCGGGCATACTTTGATGCCAAACTTTTGTTCAGGCTAGGCGGACGCCCTGATCCACTCTGTCTCTGACATTGCAATCAGGAGGGTACTTTTTTACACATTTTATGGGACTGCCCGCATATTCAGGACTACTGGGTGGCAATTGCTCAGCAATTTGAGAGGGCGGGAGGCAAACCCCTTATGTTATCTCCCAAACTATGCTTACTCAACATCTGGGGGGCGACTGACCTCACACACGCTGAACAGACATGGGCCTCTATGGGCTTCATTTTAGAGAAGCACAATATTGCACGACATTGGGGGGTTGCGACGGTCTCGCGCCTGGTTGACTGGGCAAAGGACATGGATACGGCCATGGTTGCTGAAAAGTCAGTATTCAAAGGACGAGGTTGCCCCAAGAAATGGGATCGGAAGTGGGGGACATGGAATAGGTACAGAGGAGACATCTGCTTCTCCCCGACGGTGGAGCTTCGGAGAGAAAGACGAACGTTCATGGCCCAGTTGACGGCGGAAGTGCTGGCTTCTCCCCCTTAGGGATGGCGCTCCTATTCTCCCCATCCCCAGCTGCCTCTTGCTGTTTGTATTTTCTGGATTCACTGGTCTCTTATTACTGCCTGGGAAATGTATAATGAGTATTGTTCTGCGGTGGACCCCTATTCCGCCATGGGGGGAATGGCTCTATGATAATGTATGTTTGTACTGGAGGGGGTACTCTTGACAATTACTTCACTTTGTATGTACCGGTGTTTGTTTGGTGCTAAAATGCAATAAAAAGGTTTTTTTTAAAACTACAGGCCCATCTCTAATGTCCCCTTCACCGCCAAAGTAATTGAGAAAGTCGTCAACACACAGCTAACGCACTTCATTGAAACCAACAACATCCTTGACTCCTCTCAAACCGGATTCCGCAGCAACCACAGCACCAAGACCACCCTCATAGCCACCACTGATGGCATCCGCACTCTCCTCACTGCAGCCCTCATCCTCCTAGACCTCTCAGCAGTCTTTGACACCGTCTCCCACCGCACACTAGCTGCCAGACTCCATGACACCGGCATCCAGGGAACTGCCTTAGACTGGACACAATCTTTTTTCTCAGGCAGAATACAAAGAATAAGACTCTTACCCCTCCTCTTCAAACCCACAGATATCAGATGCGGAGTACCCCAAGGATCCTCCCTCAGCTCCATGCTCTTCAACATCTACATGGCCCCCCTTGCAACCACTGTCAGAAAACACGGACTCAACATAGTCTCATAGGCCGAAGACACCTAGCTCTCCCTCACCAAATAACCTGACATCACCAGGGACAGTTTCCAAGAAGGGATGAAGGACATTGCATCCTGAATGAGCAGCAGCTGCCTGAAGCTCAAATTGGAGAAAACGGAAGTCCTCATCCTCGGCTCCAACCCCTCTGCATGGGACAACACCTGGTGGCTCCCGCCCTCGGAAACCCTACCACCCCTACAGACCACGCCCGCAACCTTGGCATCATAATTGACTCTTCATTCACCATGAACCACCAGATCAACTCCGTGTCCTCCACATGCTTCAACACCCTCCGCATTCTCCGCAAGACCTTCAAATGGATCCCTCCCAACTCCAGGAAGACCATCACCCATGCACTCACCACCAGAAGACTGGACTACGGAAATGCACTCTACGCCAGAATCAACAAAACACGACTTCACAAACTCCAGACTGTCCAGAACGCCGCAGCCAGACTCATCCTCTGCGTCGCACGACATGACCACATCACCCAGCAACTCCGCGACCTCTACTGGCTCCCTATCGATAAAAGAATAAACCATGCATACAAGGCCCTCCATACCACCGGACCGCAATACCTCAAGATAAGAATCTCTAGTAATAGTCCCCCGTATCCACAGGGCCAGAATGAGGGGCAGATCCTTCTCCTACAATGTGGCCAAGACATGGAACAAACTCCCGCTCTGCATCAGACGAAGCCCTACACTGCACCTTTTCAGAAAAGATCTCAAGACCTGGCTTTTCGGATGACCATGCAGAGCTGCCAGCACCTTGAGACCCTCGCGGGTGAGTAGTGTGCTCTATAAGTCCCTGATTTATTGATTGATTATACAGTGGCTCATGGGCACAGGTGAAATTTGGAGACAGCAGCAGAGTTACTTCGAAAACTAACATCAAAACGGATTGAAACAGGGAAGTGTTCTGGCCCTGAGTTTGTTCAACTCATATTTTGCCTGTATAGCTATCTGACAAAAGTAGATAGACGTCCACCAATAATGTCAAATGAGAAAATTCTATGCCTGCAATATGGCGCTCAGATGGTTGCATACAAAACAAGCATTTGCAATGCAATAGGTCTCGCATTTGTTAAAGTTAGGAGCTCTTGGCATTGTCTCTTGGCTTTGAAATTGACAATGTTTTTTACTTTTGTGTTTTTATTTGCATGCTTTGTTCTGTTGCTTGCAAATAGTCAGATAGCCATGGAGGCACTGTGAGGAAGAGCAAGGGAGGGAGAAGGATAGAAGATCCTAGTATGTGAGAGAAGTGCTTTAAGAGACGAGAAAAGCTGTTATGGGTGATTAGGGAGGTGGTGGGGGGAGGGGTTTATCTGCAAAGTGGGAGGGTGTTTTGGGGATGGAAGACGGAACAGGAGCCCTCAGAAAACTGTGGCATGCTTACAAAAATGCACAACCAGTATTGCTGGAAGGTGCAGTGGCAAAATATGACTCACGACACATGAGTGGCTGTGGCAGAATAGAGTTGAGATGTTACAGGAGACCGTACTGTGGACTACAGGAAGGCGCGTATGCACTGATAAAAACACACAACAATTATTTTGTATAAATATATCTATGTTTAACGTCAGCAGAGCTATAACAGTAGGTAAATATCTCAAGAAGCAGGACGGCACCGACCACAAGCAACTGCTTACTCAGACCTTGAACCCCTGCTGTTTCCTACCCGTCCACAATGCGCAGCCATTCTAAAATCCTCTGGGCTGTGGAAATTCAGACTTTTGTATTTAGAAGCTCAAGCTGTCAAGTGACGTATTTGAGAATGTCACAAAGTGCAACGTAAGCTAGATTTAGAAGCTATTTCAGCCAGCATAAAATGAAAATTATTAGCGAGGGAATAGGACAGTTTATTGACAAGAAGGTATGTCAAAAGACGGGTTAGGCTGGGAAGGAGTCAGTGAGATTTCAGGACGAATCCTCTTAAAGGATGGTGATGACGGCGACGTGGGACTAGTCGGGCGTCTGGTTGAGGTCTGTAAATAACTGCAGAGTCAATAACATTTTAGCATGGACCCTGGAAGTCCTGTTGAGCTAGGACAGAACCAGTCATGTCAAGGCACTACCTGTAGCAGACCAGAAGGGCTGGGATAGAGTCAGTCAAATATCAAGTGGAGTCCCCTGAAATGACAGCAGAGCCCAACTAAATGAAACATTTCAGGACAGTTTCTTTAAAAATGACCACAGGCAAGCTAATCTAGGTTAAAAGAGAGGCCGGTAGGGTGGGTCAGAATCACTGGTTTATTGTTTTTTAAAACAGACTGATTACATTAAGGGTGCATTTTTTTTAATGGTGAGAGTGCCGGTATTTTGGCCCAGTACAACCCTTACAGTGCAGTGGTGAGTGAAGCCGGCATGTCTAGAGTCAGCAGAAGATAGGACTGGCACAGAGTCAGTGACCGCAGCGCCAGCTGGCGTGAACTGAAGCAGACCATGAGAATCATTAATGCACCCCAGGAGATGCGGCCTCGGTTAGAGTCGCCTCGTCTCATGGGCCAGAAATGGCAAAAAGCCTAGTCTGTGGGTGAAATTAAGCAGAGCCCGTGCTGGAAGCCATGGATGGGGGAGGGAGTGTGAACAATGGCATATGGAGGAAGCGTCCGCAACGGCGTCCGCTTCACAAACCATGAAGTGCGGGAGTCCATGGAGGGAGGGGGGAGTGGCAAAGGGGACAGACCGCATAGTTATATAATGCAAACACTAAAACCACAACTCCCAGAATGCTTATTGCGGCTGACCACAAAAGCAGGGCGTCAGTTGAAAGGACCAAGACTACAACACCCAGAATGCACCAAGTTGATACTGAAATGCCCAGAACTGTAAAGTGGTGAAATTAAGTCATCAGGCAACCTTACCTAGAGAACAGATGTACATTTCAATATGTAGTCAGCGAAAATAACACAGTGGAAACTAGACTGCATCAGACGTTAGGAAGATGTGCAAAATCAGAAGGCAAGAGGGAGGGGGACAACACTCTTGGACTCCATCAGTGAAGATGTGTGAGAGACCGTGTTGTGTAGTGTCGTCATAGACTTGATAGGCCTGCTGCTCATACCCGAGTGAAACTGAATAAAAAGCCACAGCAAAGGTCCTTTTACCTTCCGACTCGTGGCCATTTTCCGCTGTTTATTCAGATACACTAGGCACTCAGAGGTGATTTGTTTACAAGAGGATGACATTGAATGTTGAATACAACATGAAACAAGCGCCGGGGTCTGAGCTTTCACTTTCATGGCGGCCCCTCTACTTTCTTTAGACTGGGCTTGTCTAAACAAAGGTGCACGGTCGCTATTAAAGTGAAAGCACAGAATGGGAGCTTTTACAAATCAAAGCATTTGTTTGTCAAGACGACAAACAAATGCACTTTTTTTAAAATAAAAGTGTACCATTGCACTCTTTCACTTTAATAGTGGCTGTGCACCTTTGTTTAGACGAGCCCAGTCTAAAGAAAGTAGCGGGCCGCCATGAAAGTGAAAGCACGGAATGGGGCGCTCATTAAACAAGCATTTCCTTTTCAGATAGCGGTCTCAGGCTGCGCTGAGCGGGGCTGGGAGCGGCTCTTACCCACGGTGAACTTGCGGGTCTTGCAGAAGGTGTCGTTGGTGAAGCGTTCCATTAGGCTGGTCTTGCCCACCCCGTGGGAGCCGATGATGATGGCCTGCAGCTTCAAGTCTGCCGGTCGGGGCGGCTGATTTCGTGCCCTGCGGGCCTGCCCACTGCCCAGAGCCAGAGAGCCACCAGCGCTGCCCCCAGCTCCGCTCCGATGCAGCTCGGCCCGAGAGTCCATGGCCACATGTGGCGGCCCTGCTCACGACAGCCCCTGTTGAGAGCACAGGGAGGGACCTCGCCTCTGCCTAGATGCAGATTGTCTGTGCAACCAGCAAAAGTCAGTCAAGGAGAGCAAGCCGAAGGCAGCTGGAGCTGCAGAGCCGGCGCAGCTCCCTGTACAGGCTGGAAGACCTCAGCCTACATAGAACAACAAGGAGCGAGGGGCGCGAAGCAGGCGCACATGGGAGAAAAAAAAGTAGTGCCTACATTAAAAGATGCCGCCCTGCAGCGCAAGTTAACAGTAGTTGATCGATGCTGCTTCCTCCAGAAATGGAAGAAAATGGAAATGACGTGACGGACTACCATCCAACAAAGAGAAAGTTAAGAAGAGCAATGACAGATTTCACCAATGGTAAGTGACGAAGCAAAGAGAAATGCAATGGGTGGAGTTTACCTAGTAATACTGATTACTTGATGCCTCGTAGAGGCAGCGCATGTGCTGCCTATGTCAGACCTAAAAAGATGCTTTATAGGCTTCTCGTTAAAAGACAAAATTCTTTCTGTATCCTCTTCTTTTGAAATTACTTTAATGCATTGTTTATTTAGCTGTTTTTCACCTTCTCCACTTGTCACTAGTGCGGATCACTTCTTGCACAAGCACATATGTGCACGCTCTCTTTGGGTTACACCCACATGTATTAATGATAGTGCTGACATAACTATTGTTGTATATCGAATTTACAAACATAGACCAGCATAAGTATTCCAAGAACACCTGTGTTTGTCTCTCTTCTTTGTTGCCTTTTTAATTAACAATTTTTTCTACAAATCTGTCTTTCCAAATGTGACCTGTTGAGACATTATTGTTTGTTGTAATTAATCCACCCGGGTCTCAACTGGGTTTCCGGGCCCTCCTCCTGTAGCTTTTCATGTTAATTTGAGCAACCGCTGGGTTGCGAGAGTACTCCTTACACTCTCATCATTGATCAGACGTACCAAGTGTAATTAATACACACACTATGTCTTCTAGGGAGCTTTCCAATTACTCAGACGAATACATTAAATTAATTCTAAGCGGCCCTTACCTTCTTTTTCATTCTTCCACTCCTTCCACTGTTGCCCCCAGCACTTCAGGGTCCTACTTGGCAAACTTGAGAAATTAAAAAAGAAACAGATCTGCACTAACCTACATGCACGCATTTTTTTGGAATATCTTAAGTCAGATGTGAATCCCCTAGGTCTCCAAATATGCAACATCCCTGCCATATTCACACAAGATCCCAAGTTCCGCACAGCCTTCATTCATTTGGCCACAACTTGTTCGAGATACCAGATGGTCTTAGGCATAGATATTGCTATCGAACATAGCCGTAAGGAGTTGGAAGAGATTGCGGTGTTGGAAAAACGAATAACTGGCGCAAAAAATCTTCTGGAAAAAATCAACAATACTATTGCTACCTTTAGTGTACACTGGATTATCGTACAGTGCAGTGGCATGTAATGAAGTGGAGTAAAGGGGAGTAGTGTAGAGTGGAGAGGTGTAGAGCAGAATAGCATACAGTGCAATGGTATACAGTGAAGTTGCATACAATGGAGACTACAAGAGCATGGTGTGTAGTATCATAGAGTTGAGTTGCATACAGTAGAATAGCATACAGTGGCATAGCATAGAGTGGAGGAGTGCATAGACTTGTTTGTCATGGAGTGGAGAGGCAAGGAGTATAATAATGTAAAGCAAAGTGGTGTAGAGTGGCGTACATTGGAGTGGTGTATAGTGGATTAGAGTCCAGTGGCGTATAGTGGAGTGGCGTAGAATGGAGTGTGTTAATTGAAACAGATATAGCCTGAAAGTGTATGAACATATGTAAATGTAATGTGGCAGGAAGTATGTGTGACTAGTTTAAGTAGTGTTAAAGTTATACATTTAAAAAAAAGTTGGCATATTTTGTGCTGTGGTATACCGCTGTAAGTTATCAGTATACCGCTGTGCATGCAAATGAGAAGTCAGTATGTGATTGGCTAATGGCTGGGTTTAACAAAAGTAAAAAGGCAGCCATGTAGTGCTTAACCCAGTTTTGCTGCATTCTGCAATCCACGTTTCACCCCGCTCTAAGGTATGGTCTTAGATATAGGTCAATATTAGGCTTCATTGTTGTTTACTACCTATTAATATTTTATTAAAGTGGTAATAAGTAGAGAAATGTATTTAGAATTTTCTATATATTTTTTGTAGCAGTCTAGGGAGAATTGCACATTTTTATATGGAGTGCAGTAATTTGTAGGTATTACCAGACTAATACGTAGACATTTTTGTGCATATCTAATTATGTTCAAAATATAAAATACACTTTAGTACACTAGGGGTCTGATTCACAAAGCTACACCTACACTTTTGCGTAAGTTTACTACTTTTCGGTATTCACAAAGGTAAACTTAGTCCAAAAGTTCAAGCTTACTACTTTTTGGTATTCAGTAGGGATACTTAGATCAAAAATCTAACTTTACTACTTTTCAGTACTCACAAATGTAAACTTAGACCAAAAGTCTAACCTTACTACTTTTTGGTTTTCACAAAGGTAAATTCGAATCAAAAGTCTAACTGTACTTGTAGTAACTTACCTTTGTGAATACTGATAAATAGTAAACTTGCACATACGTGTAAGGGGATAAAATTACTATTCCCACTCCAGGAAGTGCAACAGTAGGGAAAGTGTTAGATAGGGGAGGGGAACAAATGACTATTCCCACTCCAGCGATTGCAACAGTAGGGAAAGTGTTGGATAGCGGAGGGGAAAAAATTACTATTCCCACTCCAGCGAGTGCAACGGTAGGGAAGGTGTTCTATTCCCACTGAAGAAAATTCAAATGTAAAAACAAACAAAATATAAAGTACAATACAAAAAATAATGTAAAAAAAAAATATAAAACCTGTTGTTATATGTCTTTTATCTCTATATTTCTCCAAGGTGCTTTTTTCTTTTGTTCTGTTGTGTGGTTTTGAGTGGTATCAGGATGTCAAAAGCTTCCTGCAGCCACTCATATAGTTTTTTAACAGAATTTATTGTTTCCAGATTTGTACTGGATGTTAGTTGTGTTTCTAAGTGTTCCAAATGGAGTTTGTTCCACGGTCGATAGGTGGATGCATGTAAGGTAGTTTTAGGTGAGTCACTAAGTGTTATTTTATGTTGGAAAGCAAGCAAATGGTGGTCTGACCATGTGACTGGGGTTATAGTTTGAAAGTTAACTAGTTTGGTATTAGCAAAAATCACATCTAGGATGTGTCCAGCGATGTGTGTGGGTTTGTGGACGATCTGATGTAGGTTCAGAGAGTCTAGGCCAGTGATTATTGTTTTGGATGGGGCAAATTGGGGTTGTAAAACCTAATGTTGAGGTCACCCAGCATGCATAGATTGGAGTGTATTGTTATCATGTTTGAAACCGTGTCTAGAAGTGTGTCTGGAAAAGTCACCTTGCTAGGTGCAGGTCTGTAAAGGAGCAGGAAATTACAGGAGGAAGACAGTGTAGGATTGCATCTGTTTAGAAGAGCCTCACAATTCTTTATGGAGATGTCTTCAACTTTAGTGATATGTAATGTATGCCGGAACACAATAGCTAGGCCACCTCCTTTTTTGCCTATACTATTTTGGGTGACCGTTTGATAGCCCTGAGGAATGGCTTCATGCAGGACTGGAGCCATATCATCTCCCAACCATGATACAGAAATGAATAGTATGTCTGGTTTGGCATCAGTGAGAAGGTCGTGGATGTTTTGTTTGTTCTTAGATAGCGTTTGAGCATCTATTAGTAGACAATTTAGAGAATGTGCTTTGGAGATAGTGAGACTTTGTTTTGTAGAAGAGTGATCAATATTGTGTGGGTTTGTAGCAGGTGTGCTTTTAGTGCTGGTATGGGCTGTATTAGGATAGCACTTATGTAGCTGACCTGTAATGTGGTCCTCGCCCAGCAGGCTAAGAAGGGATTTTGATGGGTATGCGTGTGTAGGTGGTGTTTGAGGGTGAGTTGGTACGCTGTGTTGTTTTTGTTGTGTAACATTGTTGTGCAGTAGACATGGAGAAGGGAAGTTGTGAGGTGTGGCACGTTGTTTATATTGTTTGCGTTTGTTTAGGGCATAAGGTGTATGAGTTAGGGGTGGTAGTACAGCATGTGGATCATGTAGTAAGGTTCTAAATTGTCCAATGGATGAGAGGTGGTTGAGAGAGTTACTGTGTTGCTGTATGTGGTGTAGGTGTGCTGGAAGAGGGAAAGCTTGGCATTGGAGTTTGTTTCTTTGTGTAGTCTGAAAGGTGGGTTTGTATTTTGTGATGGTAAGTATTATGAGGTGTTGCGCTTGGTAGATTTTGTTGTGCTGGTGTGCGTGACTTGTTTTGTTTTTTGAGGAGTAGTGAAAAGAGGTGCTGGTGTATTTGTATTTGTTTCATGAGATGGATTTGTTAGTATATTATTGTTTGTGAGTGGAAGTTGTTAGGTAGAGTGGTGGTGATGTGTTTATGAGTAGAGTGTATGTTGTGTGTGGTAGGGGATGAAGTAGAGGTAAGAGTGTTTGTCTTCGACTGGTTTGTTGCAAGAGTTAAAATGTGTGGTGCCATGCAGTGTATGTGTTGTGTGTTTGTGTTATTATGGTATAAGGAAGAGGAGGGTGTTGGTTAAACAAAAGATGGAGGACAGAGTATATATTTGTTAGTGATAAAATGGGGTCTGTTGAGAGTAATTAGAGTGGGGAGTGTGTGTCTAGATGGGTTGTAGTTAAGTATGGAGTGCAATTGGGTTGTGTTAGTGATGACTGGATTGGTTAATGGTATAGGATAGAGTTGTGTTCTGTTTGTAGGTGATGGTGGAAGTGTGTGGTAGCTGGGATTGAAGGGTGTATAGGTGTGGTTTGTGTGGTTTCGTAGTGGGTGGTGAGACATTGAATTGTGCATAGCGTTTGTTTGTAGCAAATGTGTGGAGTACATTTGGTGTGGGTGTATTACTCTGTTTGTGGTTGTGGATGGTATAGGGTGGATAGTACTGAATGAGAAAAAGGGCAGCATTTCTCGCCCTGGTCCCGACCAGTCTTGAGCAGGCTCAAACAGGTAACTGCCCTTGTCCTCTCTGACCTTAGCCTCGATGTCCAGGCTGAGACACCCTAAACCCAGGCCTTTTACAGCCCTAGTAGTCAGGTGACCCCTTCAGCCAATGGGAACGCTATCCCTAACCCTATCCAATCACAACACTAGCCCTAAAATCTAGAACCAATAGGAGAGCAAGACCTAACAGCCAATTTTAGCCCTAATCCAAGCATTCAATCAGGTAAAAAAAACAAAAAATCTCTATGTCCAATAGAGGCCCTAGCCCTAGTCCCAACCCTAGTCCCAGCAACCAATCACACAGGATGCCCTAGTTCCTTCTTCCAGTAGAAAGCCCAATCCTAGCCCTAGTCCCAGCAACCAATCACACAGGACACCCTAATCCCTATTTCCAATAGACAGCCTAACCCTAGCCCTAGTCCCAACCCTACATTGATTGAATCACAGACCCAGAAACCAATCACAACCCTCAAATACCCAACCAATGAGAACACTAACCCTAATCCAATAGAAACACCAGATACAACCACTAATCAGTGCACACATGTACCAACCAATAGCAGACTATATAAGGTCCCAGCCACCTCAGACAAGGTTAGAATCTCCTAGGAGACAGACAGGCTCAATCAACACTTTGGGCTTCTGCAGGTAAGGACCTGACAAACTTTGAATGCAAACAATACTGTTTGTATCAAACTTTATTCATTCTCCTAGACAAAAAATGAGTGCACAATCCCTATAATTCACAGCTTAAACAACTTTCAGCAGATTACTGCTGTCTCAGAGCACCCTCTGTCCACTCTCTGATGTAGAATATCCCTGTTGCTAGGGGGTGGGGGGGAAGGAGGGGGTCTGGTTTCACTCACTTGCTAACACAAAATGGGAGCTGGTGGTGGATTGCTAAACATACAGGTCTGAGCACAGAGCTAGGGAGAACAGAGAGTCACGGGGAATGAGAGGGAACAAAAACTACAGATTCTGGATGGCAAATCCCGCAATGCAACAGGTTAAATGATAACAGTCACAGGCAAGTAAAAACCACAACTTTTAACACAAAACAGGTGATGAATTATGCAATCGCAGGCAGATCAAAACTACAATTTTTAAACTATAACAACCATAAGCAGAACAATTTTAAAAATGATGCAATCACGGGTAGGGAAAAACACTTTTTCTTTTCTTTTTGTTGTTAAATTAGAAAAGATACGGTGCTAATCTGCCTCCTTACCATCTCCTGGTCTTTGGCTCACTGCAATCTGGGGCACAGGGAAACTCCAACTGACAAAATGGAGGTGAATGTTTTGGGGTTCACCCACCCAGCAAACCCTTAAGGGGCCTGGGCAGGTGTGAGAGGAGGGCTCAGGGTTGCCTGGGAACTGGGGGGGTCAATCAGCAGGCTTAGCCTTGCAGGGCCTGAGGGCCTGGGAAGCTGCTCCTCTATTCAGAATCTCCTAGGAGACAGACAGGCTCAATCCACACTTTAGACTTCTGCAGATAAGGGCCTGCTAAACTTTGTCCGCAAACAATACTGTTTGTATCAAACTTTACTCATAGATAAAAAAAAGTCCCTATAAAATACAATAAAACATAAGTGTTTGGATTATCGTGAACAGAGTAAGTCTGAAAACACCCTGATTATCGAAGGCTTGTGAGTAAACCTTATTTCAGCAACATTCAACGTGTGTTCCCCTGTATACAAACGGATGCCTCAAGTGAAAAGCAAACTAATTGGAACGTGTAGGCTAAAACCAAATGGCACTCAGTGTCAGATTTGGTATAACAACAACTGAAAACCGATAAAAAGCACCTGTGCCCGTGGGTATTCAGTGAGACTACAATGCACGTTTTTGAGTTGAAAACTTTAGCAGCATAACCCATATGAAGTTGCCTTGTATTGATAACACGCACATATAATGCATGAGTGAGTGAACAAAAAAACAACAATGAACTGTGCCAGATACTATTCAGTGGCGTAGCAAGAGCGGAAGGGGGGTGGTCTACCTTGGGCTGCATGAGTTTTGGGGGTGGCAGCCTCCTCCTGGTCTCTTACCTGCCATCTTGGGACGGCAATTGCCACGCTGCTCTTCAATGCTGCTGTGGGCGGCTAAAGGGCTAGCTACGCCACTGACACTATTGGATAGATATCATGGATGTGGCATGGTCTAGATGCAGTTATGCACTGCATTCAGCCTTACTAAGTTGTCCTCACTACTCCAAAAGAATTGTGCTTGCTTTCTTAATGTAGACATGAACCTTTTGCAGTGAAGACTCTTATCAAGGTATGTTCAAGGAAGAGGGTTTATTTAGTAAATACATCCATGTAAGAAGGGGCTCTGGAGCAACTGACACAGAAAGGAATGTTAGAGAGAGAACACTCATCTCTTGATCCATGAGCTCATTGCATTCTAAGCCAAAGGCTTAATGAATACACATTACCACACATCTCCCTTTTTTTAAAACATAAAAAGAAGAGGAAGAAACAGAAAAACAGAAATTAAACTCTAAAATATTCCTAAACACATACATTTCTAAAATGACAAAATGTACCATAAAACTTTCGTTTAGAGAAAAGAGAAGATTAGGCAACTGAGTGATAGTGAACAATTGAATGACAGCAAATTGATTCAAGTTAAAATACACCAACCTTCACCCCCCTCCTCTAAAACTCTAACGAGAAACAAAATCATCAAATCTTTTAGGTCTCGAGTGAACACGATCACTTCTTCTACATAAAACAAGACCGTTTTTAGGGTAATTTACAACTTTCTTCGGAACTGAAAAATTACGAGGAATTAAAGCCACACGAGTAATGCCCCACCAATTCCCATCAGAAAGTATGACAGAATTCTTTCTTATTTCACAAACTTGAGCAGGATCTTTAAATTTTGAAAAACCTTTCCCAACCATGATGGGATTTTTGACACAAACCCAGTCTCCTATTTTTAACCTGCAGGGCTTCGTAGGAGCAGAATTGTTTTTTGCAAATTTTTTAAAATTGATTAAATTGGAGTTAGATTCAGCAGATTTGCACCAGCTATTGACACCCCCTGGTTTAGGCAACATTTTTAAAACCCAAAAGGGACACAACTCAGTGGCAGCTTCTCTGCCTCTCATTAGTTCAAATGGAGATTTGCCAGTGACTGAGTGCGGTGTGGTACGATGTGACCAAACCAATTCTTGTATTGATTGTGCAACATTCATGTTACTCTTAATTGAAGCTTGAATACACTCAACTAACACTTTGTTGAAACGTTCAACTTTTCCATTGCTTTGGGGATGATAGAGTGGTGTTCTTAAATGTTTTATCTTGCAATTCTCTAAGAGAGAAGACATTTCAGAAGATACAAATTGAACCCCATTATCACTGAGTAGTTCCTCTGGAAGACCCTCTCTAGAGAAGACTTTCTGAAAACAATCTAGTACTTTTTTGTGGTAGGTTCCGACACCGGTTCAACTTCAACCCATCTAGAAAGGTGATCTACTATTACAATGAAGTATTTTAAATTGTAGGGTAAAATTTGAGACGGGCCCAAAAAGTCAACACCAATGCGTTGCCAAGCTTTCTTAGGACAGAGGTTTACTGACTCAACTTGATGTTCAGTTGTTAACACTTTGTCACTTGACTTACATTTAATGCAATTTGAAACAAAATCTTCAATTTCTGAATCCATACGGGGCCAGCAGAATCTTTCTCTGACCCTTCTCTGAGACAAGGTAGTGCCTAAGTGACCGCTATGTGCCAAATGTATTACTTGTTGACTAGTGAGAAAGGTACAACTAGTTTTTCTCCACGAACTAGTAGGTTACCTTCTAAAGATAACTCATCTGCGATTTTCCAAAAGGGTTGCAAGTCATTTTTTTATTGAGATTCTTTAGGCCAACCAGATTTTACCAATGTAATCACTTTGTTTAAAATGCAATTTGATTGAAGGGCTGTCATCCAGTCATTTTCAGAAAAACTTGCATCCCCTATATATGCAATGAAACATTCTTCAATTTCGGCCTCCTAATCATGATTGTCTGAATCATCAATGGGAAGTCGAGAAAGACAATCTGCATGGGAGTTTTTTCCTCCCGGTATATATTCTACTGTAAATGAAAATTCTAACAATTTGTCTGCAAGTCTAGAGGTTCTAGCTGTTGTTCGTTTGATTTTCTTTCTAGATAAAATGTTCACTAAGGGACAATGATCAGTTTTCAGAGTGAAATGTCTGCCCCACACATATGCTTTGAATTTCTCTACGCTCCATACACAGGCTAGCAACTCTTTTTCAATTACAGAATATTTACGTTCAGGAGATCTTAGGGTACGGGAAGCAAAACCAATAGTGAACTCATGCCCATTTTCAGTCTGAGTGAGAACAGCCCCTAAACCGTATTCACACGCATCAACCGTGATGACAGTGGCACTTCTCTCACAAAAAGTTTGCAGGGCAGGAGCATTAACAATTCTCTCTTTGATGACCTTGAAGATTTGATCACAAGAATCTGACCAAGTGAACTCCGCATTTTTCTTTAGGAGAGGTCTGAAACATTCAGTTAGATTGGCAAAGTTTTTTAAGAACTTTGCATAGAATTCACAAAGTCCCAAAAAAGAAAGTAATTGTTCTTTGTTTTTTGGAGCCGGTGCATCCAAAATACTTTTTACGAGGCAAGGTTTGGGGTTTACACCTTCAGCTGAAAAGACATGACCCAAATATTCTATTTCTTTTGTTTTAAAAATACATTTGTCTTTCCTTAACGTTGCTCCTCTAGATTCTAGTATGCTCAAGACATTATTCACAACAACGTTATGTTCTGGTTCACTTTCTGTAAATACCAAAATATAATCTTGAAATACTACTACTTGGGGTATGTGATGAAACATACCTGACATTAATCTCTGAAAGTCTGCTGCAGCAGATGCAATACCAAAAGGCATTCTACAAAACTGAAAAGTTCCTTCTGGAGTGACAAAAGCAGTTAGATGACGAGAAGATTTGTCTAAGACAACCTGGTGATATGCTGACCTAAGATCTAGTTTCGTGAACCAACAAGAATGACCAATCCTGGAGATGAGATATTCTATCCTTGGTAGAGGAAAATTATCAACCCAAATCGCCTCGTTCACACTTCTTAAGTCAACACACATTCTGAGTTCACCAGTTTGTAGGTCTCGCCTGACCCAGCGCATGCGCTGGTCTGGCGAGACTTATTGAGAGGGCACCAAAAAGTGCTACCAGGCCAGCCTAAAGCTACAGTGCACGTGCGCGGGCGCGCGCGCCGCGCTTTACCGCAATTACTTTCGGTCTGCGGCCGCACGGCCGCTTTGATGTTTGATCGCGAACTATCTTGTTTATACCAGGTTTCAGTAAAAAAAAAATCAGTGTTCACATTGCTTAATAGGACACTACTAACAACATATTTACTGTGCCCTCACCCACGATGCAGCTGGCCGCAGTATGCCCACATCTACTGTCCACAAACACAGCGTGTGCCTCTCGGGTGGGGCTGATGGCTGCGTCCGTCCTTTCACGTGGATACATACAAGGATAATAAGAGAGGCTTCCATCTTACACTTTTATTGCCGTCCATGGTAGTTTTTTTATTGACAAGAAAAGGATGAAAGGCGGAGTCATTCTTACTGGGGTTCAACCCTTTGAAAACTGGTCTGGGATGGGACCAGTTTAAGGAGCTGATTTCATCCGCTACCAGTAGAGCTTCGCAATTCCATTGAAAAACACGGAGGTGAGTCAATCTGCAAAAAATACTTTCACAGTATCCGGAAGCGGCCATTTGAAAACGGACCATCCCGGGCAGCATTCGGTGACCTGCAGCCTCGAAGCATCACCGTCTCAGCTTTTATCGCTGTTAAGGGTTGAGTTGATTGCACACAGGGTAGGATTCAGAACTGAGGTGAGTTCAACATTCAGGCCATCTGTTCACTGGAACAGTTTTACGTCTGTCAGTACATGAAGAGAGAAGTGTAGAGTAGGCACCATCATTGAAGAAGGGCCTCCCACTGTGAGGATTGATGTCTTACATCTTTTCTGCGCCAGAATATGCCCCCCACATTTACACATAACCACTTTCACTTAATTTGTTTTTTTTTTTTTTATTCTGTTCAATATGTGTGTGTGTAAAGGAAATGCATACTGGCCAAGGGCAGACCTATTAGCTTTGACAATGCTTCTTCATATTGTTTTCTTCTGCTAGAATCTCTCTTGGCTTCCAGCCTTAAACCCTGGCACGAGGTGCTGCATTTACTCGTGGGGGTGTCTGGTCGGTGTTTGGGGGTCTCATTGGACCAGCAGCTCTATTGATGCGAGAGGCTTGACTAGATTCCGAGACTTGCCAACGGAAACCTATGTTATCAAATACGGACACTACTCTAATGTTGCTCAGCATTACCTGTAATGCGAAAAGAGTCCCTAATGAGACAGGGTGTTCCTGAGCGGTGATGAAGTAAACTATGAGCATCGAATCTGCTGTGGACTCATCCAGAACTTTGCTTTGTAAGCTTCCTTGCGTTCCGACAGCTCATGAATTACTTGTGATCATGAAATTGGCAAAGCATTCTGCACAGCATCGGTATTTGTACAAAAGGTCGAATGACCAGTATCCTGGGATCAATGCAGCCCTCTTAGAGCCTTCTTCTCTCTGAATTATAGAGTGGTCTGATGATAGTCAATGATTCACTAAGTAGTATGAATAGTGAGGTTCAGCTCGGGCAGTTCTATCATTCATATCTGTCAGGGGGTGTTTGACCACGAGCAGCCGGAACCGATCAAGGCGGCTGCGATAACCTTATACGGCTCAGACATATAGACTAGACCTTGCATAACGGCTAAGAGCACTGTGCGAGGGGCCTTAACTGACCATCTTCTTATAAGTTGACATCTTGTGCTCGGACTCTGGTCAACAGATCCTGCCAAATGCACCATAAACTGGCCACGCGGGCGGTTATACAGCGAAGTTTGAGTAGGTCCCTCTACAGCTACTCTACACGACTCGGACCCACGGAATCAACACTCGCCATCCCAATAACCAGCTGCCCTACACACTACCAGAGAAGTAATGGTATATGTGCAAAACACTGGGCAGTGAGTCTGGATTCAACTGCATGAATGTGTTCAATGTTTCTGTGCCGTACATTGCCTGATCACCAAAAGGTTAAGTAAAAAACTGCCACTTACATGAAATTATCCCACAAACAAATAAATCCTTGTGCAGCAAGCGAGGTCCATTTTGAGACGACAGTTCTGATCGCTTTTTGTACTGTAAATGTCCTTATTAGGTCTCGCTTGACCCAGCGCATGCGCTGGTCTGGCGAGACTTATTGAGAGGGCTCCAAAAAGTGCTATTAGGCCAGCCTAGAGCTACAGTGCTTTACCGCGATTACTTTCGGTTTGATGTTTGATCACGATCACTTTCACTTTCGCGGCCAATAGGTCTCCCTTTTGGGACCTTATAAGTATTTAGTTATGCAACTGTCGCATGGCTAAACACTTATAAGGTCCCAAAGGCGAGACCTATTGGCTATGCCAATGCTTGTTTTCTTTGCAAGAACTATGGGAGACAACCAAAGAGTTCCTTTCACTTTCTCGATGATGCCTTGTTTACATAAATCTAAAAGCATGTCAGATAGTTCTTTTCTGATACTTAAGGGTAAGTTACGTAATTTATGTTTAACTGGAGTAACTTGTTGTTTAACTTTTATGGAAAAGACAAAATCTGAAATTTTACCTAGTCTATCTTGAAAAACTTTGTTAAATTTCTTTTCCCAATCAAATTCTGAGGCAAAAGGAGTCTTGTTATCTTGTGAAATATTGATAGAGGCATTGGTACTAGAAATTTGTACTTGTTCAATAGTGACAGGGTTACAAGAACCAGGCCTTATGACTAAATTAAGCTCAGCTTGGTAAATCAAACCTAAGACATGAATGCCTTTCTGAGCAACATAAACTTTCCCATTGATGTAAGAGTCTAGAAATTTAATATTAGTTGAAAAGTAACCAAGCAGGTCCACTTTGCTGCCCTCAAATGCCACAGTAGTCACGTCTGGAGGAAGCAGAGAACGTTTACTCCAAGAAAATGCATATTTTTGATGATCTATGATCATGATGCGAGCACCAGTGTCTACTAGAAGTTTGATGGAGATTCCGTCAATCCAAACTTCAATTTCTGGATCTGGAACTGAAGAAGAGTTAAGTTCTTTTACACATCTGACGCCCAAAAGTAATTCATTATTGGTATCAGAGTTGTCCGTTTCAACTTCACAATTTTCAGTGATTAATGGACGAATGGGAATGTTGAATCTACCACCTCTACAAACCTTTGAAAAATGACCCATTCTGTTACATTTTTTACATTGTTCACCATGTGGTGGGCAATATCTAAAGGAAGAAACATGGTTTGGTGAACCACACCTGAAACAGATTATTTTCCTTTGCGGAAAAGTTTGAACAACGTGTTTAGCTGGAGTTGTGCTCTTTTTTTGGTCAATGGAAGGGGTGGGTTTGTTAACCACAACTCCTGAGACACTAGTTTTATTGAGAGATTCTTCAAGAAATTTCACATCTTGACAAGATGCCTCAATACTTTTGGCTATGTCAATGGCTTTATCTAGAGAGGGTTTTTTGCAAGTGAGTAACCATTCTTGAATTTTTTTAGAACTGCATCTGACAACAAGCTGATCTCTAATTAACTGAGAAGTGAATTCTTCAAATTCACACGTGGAGGCTAACACTTTCAACGCAGTAACACAAGTGTCAATATTCTCTGAGGGTTTTTGTAACCTAGTAAAAAACTTAAATCTATGAACAACCAGATTTTTCGATTTTGCAAAATATTTATCAAGTTGAGCAATTGCAGCATCAAATTCATCAATCTCTTCATCTGAACCATCATAATCAGGTAGATGATCAAAGATGTTTTGTCCCTTAACACCAAGATGATAGTACATTAGACCTTTCTTTCTGTCAGGTTTGAACTTATTAGCGTCAATTGCCACAAGATAAGCTTTGAATGAGCGAATCCATAGTTTCCACTCTAACGGTGGATCACCTGGGTCTTGCATGAAGGGTGCGGGTGCCGTAAAGCTCTGCATGTTGTTTAAGCGCAGCGATCAAAATAGAAGAATGGAAGAGGAGAAAATAAAGCGTGCAAATCGCTTTAGAGAAAATAAAAAATAAAAATAGCTGACTTGCACTTGATAATAAGCGTGCAAATTGCGGAAATATGTAGAAAACCAATTCAAAAATACAGCAAGAGTGTAGAAATCACTGGTTAACAGGCATGCACAAACGACGAAAAGCGTGCATATCGCTGAACGATAATGTAGATTGATTGTGGGCACATCAAAGAAGGAGAAAAACGTGCACAACGTTGAAAAAAAATAGTTTCCACTTGATGAAATACTTGTGTGCACGTCACAGAA
The DNA here is from genome assembly GCF_964204655.1 of Triturus cristatus. Taxonomy (NCBI): domain Eukaryota; kingdom Metazoa; phylum Chordata; class Amphibia; order Caudata; family Salamandridae; genus Triturus; species Triturus cristatus. The sequence goes on along the minus strand of NC_140589.1, from coordinate 1,869,911,440 downwards.
GAACTAAGTGAAATGGTTGCAATTACGCGGTGAGCCACTGGAGGCGCTGTTTATAGGAAAACTTCTAAGTCTCTATGACCTCCTTAATCATAGAGGAAACACGGAAGATAGAGAAGGCTTGTCTAAGCTCTCGTGAAGAACAGAATGAGGCTGTAGATGGTAAGATACGTTTCTCCTTCTTTCTTTTACAAACACGTCAGCTTGAATAAACGAAGAGTTGGAGCGCTTACACATTTAGCGAGTGCGAGTTAGAATGAAGACGCGAGCGTGTAATGATTTGAATACACGCTCACGACGTGCGATGAAAGATTCCTTTGATGTGGTAGAAGCTGCCGATAATGTTGTCTTTGAATGAACATGGCAGAAAGATTACTGATTTATTTCCATAAGGCGTTCTATCTGGAGGAAGCGGAGATTCTGTCACGCTTCAATGCCCTACGTGTTGCTGTTAGAAGAGACGAAGGTTCTTCCAGGTTTTTATACACGGCTGCTTGGGATAATGTTTACGACGTGGTAGTCATATAAACACAGCTTTCGCGGCTCGCTCAAAACGTTAATTGATTGAAAGTGATGTGAAGTGCGCTCTTTCGAAGCGTTAATTAGTTCAGAGTGATGCGCTCTTGCTGTGAATTACGTGCTGACAGTCACAAAAGGAGTTGTTAGGCAGCAGGATAAATGTTGATGTAGTTCAACAATTAGTGTAGATTAGAAGATAATTAGTTTGAAACGAAGAGAAGCGAATGCAAATTAAACAGTTCTCTCACCTTGAGCGTTGACTTACTAGTGACAAGTTCCTGCCAAAAAGATTTAAGTTGTCACTGGATCGTTCTCTGGCCCCTTCGAAACTTGGTTGGAAGGAGGGAATCCAAAATGATCCTGGTCGTCGCCAATTTTGTAGTGAAGACTCTTACCAAGGTATGTTCAAAGAAGAGGTTTTATTTAGTAAATACATCCATGTAAGAAGGGGCTCTGTAGCAACTGTCACAGAAAGGAAAGTTAGAGAGAGAACACTCATCTCTTGCTCCACGAGCTCATTGCATTCTAAGCCAAAGGCTTAATGAATACACATTACCACAGAAACTACAGGCCAAACTCACTGGCTAGCTTGGAAACAAGCAGAATCACGTTTGGACATTCAAACAGAGTAGCTGGGACATAGTGTTTTAAGTAATTCATAGACATAGACAGCCGTTCAAACTAAGAGTATCCATGCCAAGTCAAAACCTGAGAATGGTAAATAAATCAAGATGAAGGGTGGACCCCGAAAACACAAATGAGGAAATCATTGGTAAAATACAGAAAAAAATGAAATCACTTGAAATGAAACTTCCAAAATTCTGTCTAAAAAGCTAAAACAAGCCTGCACTGGGAACCATTGGGAACATGTTATATAATCAAAAGAAAAAACAACAGTTGATGGACAGAATGCAGAACAATGTCATACATTCACCCCAGTACAGAGATCTGGGCCTAAATCCATTGTTTTTTAGCTCACCATGCCGTTCCAGTTTTAACCCAGACATATGGAAATCAGTCTTGATCCTGTGCCTCATGGGTACAGTCCAGCCCGAACTGCCAAGCCAGGTCCACCCTGGACTGGAAACAAGCATCCTAGGACCGGTTTCGGGGTTTCACCCCTCTTCAGCCAGGATAGCTTGATTCCAGTGGCATGGAGAGCACAGGACCCACGTTTTGGCATACCCTTCCCACTCGGGGTGACAAATGCAAAAACAAAAATTGATGGACAGAATGCAGAACAATGTCATACATTCACCCCAGTACAGAGTTCTGGGCCTAAATCCATTGTTTTTTTCTCACCATGCCGTTCCAGTTTGAACCCAGCCATATGCAAATCAGTCTTGACCCTGTGCCTCATGGGTACAGTCCAGCCCTCACTGCCAAGCCAGGTCCACCCTGGACTGGAAACAAGCATCCTAGGACCGGTTTCGGGGTTTCACCCCTCTTCAGCCAGGATAGCTTGATTCCAGTGGCATGGAGAGCACGGGACTCACGTCTGAGCATGCCCGTCCCACTCGGGGTGACAAATGCAAAAACAACAGTTGATGGACAGAATGCAGAACAATGTCATACATTCACCCCAGTACAGAGATCTGGGTCTAAATCCATCGGGAACATGTTACATAATCAAAGTTGGCTGTTTTCTGTAATTAATGGAACCCTTACAAACAGTCAGAACTCCACAAAAAGCACTTTTTTTAAATGAATTAAAACAAAAGCACTTACCTACATCAGAGAAGACCCTCAAGACACTGGACGGCGTTAGTGTCTTCGGGCACTTCACTGTTCACAGAATTGGGAAGTGAAGAGCCAAAAAACAAACCAATGGTGGTTCTGCTCTCAGCGTGAGAACATCACCTTGATTGGTCTGAGCAGATTAACAGAGCGCTCATTTTTAGGGCGAGCCTAGGTAGCATGCATGCACTGTCTGGAAGACCTGGTGTAATCACTGTATGGAGTGTAATCCTGTCCACTGCTTGGGATCGGTTCACTCCTGCATTGCCCCTTATTGGTTGGCGGTCCCATACAGCATTTATGTTTTCTGTCAAGGCAGCACTGACTAAGTACAGTGGGGCAGATTTATGTTCCCTGGCGCATCCCTGCAAATCAGCATGGATGAGCCAGGGAAGATGCGTCACGCAAGTTTGCAATGCGGTGCATCGTGGCGCAAGGACAAGCAGATACGTGACGCATCTGCCGGCGTAAGGTTGGCGCAGTGCTGAAGTTGCGTCGCGCTCCAGCACTGTTCCAACCTTGCCTATCCCTAACATGGTGCGTCAAGCCTTACACCTGCTTCAAGCAGGCGCAGGGTTTTGACACATCAGCGTCGGGAAAGTGACTCAGTGAAATCTTATAGATTTCACTGAGTCACTTTTCAGGGGCGTTCCTGCGACGGAACGCCCCCCGGAGTGGAAACGCCCACATGAAACCTGACGCAGGTTTCATGTGGCGCAGGGCTTTACACCGTGACGCATCTCCATAGATGCGTCAGGATGTAAATGGGGCGCAACATGGTGCAGGGTTTACGCCACCGCTGCGTCACAAAAGTGATGCAACGGTGGCGTAAAAGGGGCGCAAGTCCCTCATAAATCTGCCCCAGTGTACTTATACTGTACGTGTTTAGCAGTTCGTTTGGGGACTACCTATTTTATTTCATGGTAATGATTAGCCACTGCAGACGCTTCATAACTTTGACATACAGGGACGCTGCTCATTATGTTTAGTCCGCTTTCATAATTACAACACGGATGCCGCGCTTTATGTTTAGCATGGCGCCCGCTCTCATAATTACAACACGAGCGCCGCGCTTTATGTTTAGTATGGCGCCTGCTTTTATCTTTACAATGCCAATAGCTCTCGTTCAGCTGGAGGGAAGGCTTGTGTTAAAACCTGCCCTTTTGCTCGTGGCACCCAGGTACTTGGGCCTTACAAACTTACGCAACCCTTTCGCGCCATTTCCCCCGCACCACAAGGGGCCCCCAGTAATCGGGCTAAGTCCATAACTACGCCCGACAAATAAAACGGGTCCACATCCCAACCAAGCCAAGCAAGCAGAAATCTGGAGATGCCGAGAGCCGAACCCGGGGCCTCATACATGCAAAGCCTGAGCTCTCCCTGAGCTCCGTCCACCGGCTCTCGAAACCCGACGCAAGACCAGGAGGAGCGACAGGCATCAGGCCGTCCTAAACCCGCCCCGAGCGTATCCCGCTGTGGCCGCCGCACTAAAACCTGCCCGCCGCCCCCGACCTCATGCTACCACCTCCTCCCCCCCGTGGTGTCCGACCACAGGGCCCCTGTACTACCCGGGCTTAACCCAGGGACGGGGCCGGGGGGAGGCAAGAGCGTGGACATACCGTCATGCTCACGACAACAGCGACGGCGGCGGACCGGCAGGAAAATGCGCGTGGCCAGGAGGAGAGCGCCGGAAGCAGAGGAAGATCAGAGGGGGTGAGGCGCCTAAAAAGGGGGGCTAGCCTCGCCCACCCTAGTGGCACGCCTCCCCCGGACAATCCCATTGGGGGCCTCCCCTCCCCGAGGTGCGACCTCACACAAGGGGGGAGGCTCCGACGGGCAGCCACTAGAAGGCTGCCCTGCTGATGTCCCCCTGCATGGGACGTGGGCAGCGGCATACCCTGATAGCCACCAGCTGCACAACAACACCCACGCTGATTGGCCAAGGCGGCCGGGAGGTGGGTGGAGGTCAGCAAGGTCGGTTGTAGGTACACTCTTGCACTTGTTTTCAACAATCTTTATTGAAAACTCACCATTAAGACAGGCATACAACAGCTGAAAATACGCGAGAATGGACCTACTATTTACAAGCATAACAGTCGAATATAAAGCCTGCAGGCTGGTCAAAGAAGGTTACCTGCTTTAGAGTGCAAGAGTTTTACTGTAATAGTTACTTAATGCGAGAGGGAATGTGGTCTAAAGGTTCGAGTCGGCATCAGCTCAACGCCTGTGATCTGGGCAAGTCGCTGAATCTCCGCGTGTGTTAACAAATAAACATAAATGTGACCTTGTGTGATCGAATCTGCTTCTCTCCCGTGCCCTCAGGAAAGTTTGCTCGATCCAAACTTGTAAACAGGTGTCTGATAAGCAAAGCATGATTCTGATTTCACGCGCGCTCAAGTGGCCCTCATGTGTTCTCTAGTAAGTTTGAATCGAAAGGGTTAAATACATGGCGCGAGGAGCTCGAGTCCGAGCAGACTTTTACCTTAATTAATGGGTGTTGAGAAATGTCTCGATTATAAAAACCCTTTTGGATTAAGAAAATAAAACTCAATGTCTTGCAGTCTGCTAACCAGTTAGGGGTTTCAAGTACCCACAAAAATAATGCATGAGGGCAGTTTGCATGCAACTGGTCAGAAATATTGCTCATTAGCATACGCAAAGCTTGGGGGATGCTTTTGGTGTATGGAAGAATAAACGAGGATGCAGGCTAATGTCTACACTGATGCTGTACGCAAATGAACAAGGCAGGCACAAATATTGCAGTGATGGGTTCCCATGTATAGAGTTTGAAAAAATATTTTATTTACTTTTAAATTAGAAATATGAAAAAAGCAGTATACACTGTCGGAATGCAGAGTTATGTAAAATCACCCTGCTGTGTGGGCAGAAAGCTGGGATAGAAAACCTGCACACAAAAATTAAAACAAGCATTTGCAATGCAATAGGTCTCGCATTTGTTGGAGTTTGAGCTGCTTTTTATTTATGTTTTGAAAAACTGCAAGCGGTTCATAAACATGCACTTTATACTTATAGATGCTGCCTACGAGAAGCAAGGCTGGCAGTAACTGCACCTCTTTTACTGCCAGCCTTGCTTCTCGTGAGCAAGGACTAGAAGTACAAAGTGTGTCTTGTTATGCACCGCTTGCAGGCTTTCAAAACATATTAATAAAAGGCTTTATTATTTACAATGTCAATAGCTCAACCTCTTGCAAATGCGAGACCTATTGCATTGCAAATGCTTGTTAGACTCTGAGCCTGTGCCTGAAGGCTGCCCGGCTGTTACGCAGCTGATCTAGGTGGTGTCTGAAGTGCTGGCTGGCCATCGCAAGACAGCCGGCCAATCCGACATGTGCACTTTAGGCTTAAAGCAAGTCCTTTCTGCTTCCCATCAACAGCAGGAATGGCCCCGCCCCAAGTCGCGAGAGACAGTAAACTTCAAATGGCCATTGACAATTTTATTAAAATCACATTTGCTGCAGCTGGGGCAGCGCTCCTCTGCCCCAAGAGATGAACCGCCCCTGGGCATTAAGTGCACTTTCTACACCATATTCTAGGGACGTACTGACAAGTTCAACTTGTCAAAATGGAATAAGCCAATAGAAAGGGGCAGTACCGAGACTAAATGGGATCTGCCATCAGATGCCCAAATATGTAGCCTCTCCAGTTTGGACAATTGGTGCATAGGTTTGTGTGAGCTCTGACCCAGAGAAAGCTTTAGATTTCTCATCAGCTCATGTAATAAAAAAGTCCTGATTAAAACGAAATACATGTATACATACAAAGAGAGGTGGTGTGTCAGCCCTTTTCATCTATCAATCAATCAATCATAGCATTTGTAAAGCGCACTACATACCCGTGAGGGTCTCAAGGCACTAGGGGGGGGGGGGGGTTGCTGCTACTGTGGTCTTGAGGAGTCTCCGGAAGGTTAGGAGGTCTTCGGGCTGCCGTAGGTGGATGGGGATTAGTCTCTACAACTGCAATTCACATTTGACTTGCACCCATCACAACATACAAAACACACAAGATGATGGACGGAATGTTGCACAATGGCAAAACACTCACCCCCAGTCACAGATCTGGGTTTAATCCATCGTTATTTTGCTCACCATACCACCCCAGTTCAGACATGGCCACATGCAAATCAGTCTTGACCCTGTGCCTCATGGGAACAGTCCAGCCCGAACTGCCAAGCCATGTCTTCCCTGGACCGAATCAAGCATCCTAGGACCGGTTTCTGGCTATCAGCCGTCATCAGCCAGGATAGCTTGACTCCAGTGGCGTAGTGAGCACGGGACCCATGTCAGCATTCCGTCCATCATTTGTTTGTTGTAACGCTTTTCGCCCTAAGTGGGATGGGTATTCCCAGACGTGGGACCCTTGCTCACTACGCCACTGGAGTCAAGCTATCCTGGCTGATGACGGCTGATAGCCAGAAACCGGTCCTAGGATGCTTGATTCCGGTCCAGGGAAGACATGACTTGGCAGTTCGGGCTGGACTGTTCCCATGAGGCACAGGGTCAAGACTGATTTGCATATGGCCATGTCTGAACTGGGGTGGCGTAGTGGGCAAAAGAACGATGGATTTAACCCAGATCCCTTGACTGGGGGAGAATGTCTGCATTGTCAGCATTCCGTCCATCATTTGTTTGTTGTAACGCCCATCACAACATACAGCACGAGGCACTGGGAAACCACTCATCAGCCGGTGTAGCGCCCGCACTTTGAGTCCTGCCATTGTGGCTGACTATAAGTGCCCATCTGAGCAACAAGAAGAGCACTTCGGTGCCACAGGTGGTTTTAATTTTTGTAATCATCCTTTTTATATATTTATAATATATTCTCAGGATAGCGTAATTCCAAGTTAATAGTTCATTTTCTTTGCACCAATAAGAATCATATATTAAAAGGAAGAACTGTTTCAATACCTGCTCTAAATACACCTGCCTGCTAGACACACACATACTGTGCTTATAAAATTACAGACAATTGACATTTATTACTTTTTTGATTTAGACTGATTATTGCCAGAATAAATATGGCCATTATTATAAAGTGGTATGTCTTTTTTTTGTTTTTGTGGCATATGCTTGTACAAATAAATAATTAACCATCAGACACACTGCCGTGCCAGACCTCTATTTTCTTTTCCAAAGCTTGTTATACAGAGGTTCTTCCTTTTCGTGTGCTTGGAATTAGGCCCGCCTAGAAACATTCTTTGGGATGGGGGTACAAGAGGGTATTACATTTGTATTCTGTTTTATAATGGAGGTGAACATTTTATCAGGATGTAGGGCATATGATTTGTAGAGCAATTTACATAGGTCACGTTTGTGTCCTGTCCATGTGTATCAGGTCCTACGTCATCCACATTGTAAGATTCAGAAGGAACTACTCTCAGGACAGGGGGTCGTATGGTACGGATAGTTAATTTATCTTTTTGCACCAGATTCTCCCATGTATGGCTACATCTGTTTGTGGAGACTGTGTATCCAATTAACATGCTATCAAATGCCAACCTTGTCAGTAAGTAGCTTCCCCTGCTTCACAGTTCCGCCTGGTAGCTGTTGCCCCCTGACCCTTCCAGGTTCTTAGTTCGAGGCCCTCCTCCAACCGCAGGCCCCTGCCTGCATCTCATCCCTGGTGGTCCAGTGGGGTAAATCTCTGTTCTTCTGCTTTCTGCCTTTTGTCCTGTGATCTCTTCTTTTCCTTAATTTCATATTTTCTGCCATGCTATCACTATCTGTATTTTTATGCACATCTGCACTTTTTGTGTAATTTTTCTCACCGTGTCCCCACTGCTGCTCATCCCCACCCCCCTCCAGCAGCGCTTGACTGCTTCCCGCTTTTCCCGCCTCCCAGCTGTCCAGCCCTCCCCTTCATGCTACTCAATGGGGGGCTGCTGTGCGGCTGCACGCAGCGGGCACACGCACCAAAGGCAAGCCACTCTGCACCCATCCGTGCCTGGACATAACCAGCATCACAGAGCCTGGTCTTCGGGCCAGCACCTTCCACACCCTCAACAATGGACGACACTCAGCCTTCCACCTCACATCACCGAATAACACCCAAGGCCCGTTCACTTGCAGCACCTTCAACTGTACCTTCACTGGCATCCGCACACCAGACCTACCATGACCTTCAAGAACCGGACACAACCACCTCAGATCTATCCTACTCAACACACTCTCCCTCAAAAAACACACAGTGGAGATCTTAGATCTGCTCGATTCCACCTTCCCCGACATCGTCTTCTTCACAGAAACCTGGATGAACTCCAGCTCAGCCATGGACATTGCAACTGCCATCACCGACGGATACAAAATCATCCACAAGGACCTTGTCAACTGGCTGGGAGTAGGCATCACCATCGTAAACAAAGACACCCTCCGCCTCGCAACCAGCTCCGACGACCACTTACCAACCTCAATGCCGCCCTTGACGGCACCCTCGTCTACAGACCTCACGGATCCGGCCCCCCTTCAGTGGAACCAAAGCCGACTTCATCGCTCACCATACTCTCACCTAAACGGACTGCATCCTCCTCGGCAAACTTAATTTCCACCTGTACAACCTTGAAGACAACAACACCTCATCCCTACTGGAGAACCTCTCCACCATTGGACTCAAAGAACTGGTCACAACGCCAACCCAGTTAGCAGCACACACGCTTGACCCCATCTTCTCACGAAGCAACAACATCTCCATCAGCCACACCTCTGAGCCACACTGGACTGACCACCACTGCGTCCACTTCTTCTTTGCCAAACCCACTGTAAGCCACCACGCCTGCCACCTTGTAGCAGTTGGAACAAGGTCACTGAAGACCAGCTCACCATCTCCCTCGGCAAGACCCCACCACAGACATTCACAGATGCCAACACCTCAGCATGCAACATCCACCGCTGGATCTCTGACTGCACCAACACACTGGCCCTCTCAAGAAACCCTCAGGCAAGCAGCCCTCCAAGAAAGACAGCTGGTTCTCTTTTGACCTCCAAGAGTCCAGGTGCACCTGCATTTGGCTCGAGAAAAGATGGAGGAGCAACAAGATGATGGCAAACCACGCATCCGTCAAATCCACCATCACCGCACTCCACCTCCTCATCAGAAAAACAAAGAAATCAGCCATCGAGGAATGTATCAGCACCAACGCATACAACAGCAAAGAACTCTTCGCTAAAGTGAAAGATTTCTCCAACCCCAGCACAGAGAAAGCAGACATCTCCCAGTGCCAAGACATCTGCGACAACTTCACCACCTTCTTCCACTGCAAGATCAAGGAGATATATGACAGCTTTGCAACCCAAAACTCACCCACTTCACCTTCAACAACCAAACCCAATGGCTCCAGCCCCCAGCTTGACCGACTGGAGCACCCTCACTTCTGACAACACCTTCGGGTTCATTAAAGAGAATCCACTCCAGAGCCCCCTCAGATCCCATTCTCTTACCACATCTCCAGAGCCGGCACCTCCATCACACCAAAATTCTTTCACACCATCAACTGCTGCATCAAGTCTGCAACTTTCCTGAAAGACTGAAAGCACACACAAAGCAACCCCTCTGCTGAAGAAACCTTCTGCAGACCCAACAGACCTCAATAACTACAGATCCATCTCTCTGCTCCCCTTCCCAGCCAACGTTATCGAGAAGGTCATCAACGCCTAACTCTCCGAGTTCATTGAAACAAACCGCATCCTGGACCTCTCCCAATCAGGCTTCAGTAGCAACTACAGCACTGAGACCGCTCTTCTCGCGACTGCAGATGACATCTGCACTCTCCTCGATAGAGGCAAGACTGCAGCCCTCATCCTCCTGGACCTCTCTGCCGCCTTTGACGCCATCTCCCATTACACCCTCTGCGCAAAACTCCACGACACCAAAATCTGCGACAAAGCCCTAGAATGTATCTGATCCTTTCTCACCAACTGAATGCAGAGAGTCAGACTTCCACAGTTCAAATCAGAACCCACAAAGAACAGCTGTGGAGTGCCTCAGCGATCCTCCCTGAGTCTCTTAAACATCTACATTGACCCGCTCACAGTCATTGACAGAAGCCTTGGTCTCATAAACATCTTCTACACCAATGACACCCAGCTGACTCTCTCTCTCACAGATGAGCCCACAGCCGCCAAGAGCAATTTCCAGGATAGGTTGAAGGCAGTCATCACCTGGATGAAAGAAATCTACCTCATGCTTAACTCAGACAAGACCGAAGCCCTTCTCCTGGGCTCCTCCCCTTCTGCCAGGGATGACTCTCAGTGGCCCACAGCGCTCGGAATCTCCCCCATCCATCACGCACGAAATCTCAGCATCATCCTGGACTCCTTGCTCTCAATGAATTGCCAAATCATACTTCTGTTTCTACATGCTCCGCCTCCTTCATAAGATCTTCAAGAGAATCCCCACCGAGTCTAGAAAAATGGTCACCCATGCTCTTGTCAGCAGCAGACTTGACAACGGCAATGCACTCTATGCCAGCATCACCCAGAAACTCCAATAAAAACTGCAGACCATCCACAACGCCAATAAAAACTGCAGACCATCCACAACGCCTCCACCAGACTCATCTTGAACATCCCACGCCAGAACCACATCACCGGTCACCTGAGATACCTTTACTGGCTACCTGTCAACATGAAAATCACCTTTAAGCTTCTCACGCAGGACTACGAAGCCCTCCACAACGCCGGACCTGCATACCTCAGTCACTGCCTCTCCTTCTGCACTCCCACCAGACATCTCTGTTATACTCAACAGGCCCTGGCCACCGTCCCATGGATCAACAAGACCATGGCTGGAGGAAGATCTTTTCTCTCTGCAAGGACCTCGAACATCCTGCCTCTGCACCTCAGGCAATCACCATCAAGACCTGGCTCTTCGACTGAACCACAGACTCAGCCCCCAACCCGGGTGAGTATCAGCGTTTTATACAATTCTGATTGATTGATTGAATACCTTTGGAAACTTTCTTGTTTTGATATTCCATGTGAAGTACAATTTTATTTTCTTCAGATTCTGAAACAATGTAAAAAATCTCAATTCCAGGGTCAGTCACATTCTTACATGCTTCTTAGTATTTGCTTGACTTTTATACTGCAATCTGATCTTTCTATAAAGCTACGTTTTTTCACACATTCATTTTTGTTCAATTTTTGTTCAATTTTGGAACCCTTAGATTAATTTATTGTTCATTGCCACAGGGTTTGAATCACATAAATAAATGTGCCTATAAGAATTTCGTAACACTGAATTGGATAAACCTTCATTTCATTATATTTCCTGACCCCACCACTTGCACAATATGGCACCTTTACTTTCACCTTCATGGATCCCTTCTTTCTTTCCCTTCCCAGCTCAGCATCAGCTAAAGATGCTTCCCTTTAAATTCTGGGGTGTCCAGTCTGCTCAGGACAGGAGAAACTCTCCCACATTATGCCAAGATTATGCTGCCTCAAAATATCAGACAAGTCTTCGTCAACGTGCTAATACCTTATGTTAGTGTTGTTTCCTGCATATATCAAACATCAGCTGTGAACAAACCTGGGCACTGTAGCACCTTCCTCCACAACTATCAGCCCGTCAGTGAATGGGCATGGAACAATAACTGCAGGGTCACACTTAGAGACCAAACATGTAATGTGTTTTTACATGACTATTAGTGAAGAGTGAATGGTGTCCAATCTTTGGCTGCCTCATATTCTGACGGTGCAATTTGCTTCACTTGCAACTGTCCATCGCAGCATGTGAAACAGAGCACCTTGCAGGCCTCACAACTCATGTGTGCAACAGTTGGCTATCACAGTGTTCACAATATTATGTCCAGCCATCATAGTTCATGCACTAGCACCCGGGAGGGTACACTGAGTGTATCCACCTACTACAGTATCCTACAGCACGCACCACCAGGAAACACTACATGCCCTCAAGAAACGCCACGCACACACCATCAGTGGACATGCCTGCCAAACTAGAAGACGCGTAACTCTTAAACAGACATTACACACACATAGGGCGATGTATAATAAGAAATGCTAGCATAACATATGACATGGCCAGATCTCAGCGCCACACATGGTCACAGGTTAAATTAGACTCCAATCTTCCATGGTAATCCCAGAAAGAAGTGGGAGCTCTCCAGACTGCTAAAATGGCTACAAGAGCCTACCAGTCAAAGAACAAGTGCTATACGAATGCTGATAGCAGAAGGTTCCACAAGCCTTAGCCGGTCATGACAGGGTCACATTTTATACGCCATCAATTGGCACCAACTGTTCGGGTAGTCCTGATCTGAAGGGGGCGGAAATGCTGACCGGCTGATCACAACATAAGCCACTCCCCCTTCCACTTCCAGGATGCTGGCGGAGATGCTGTAATGCTCCATGTTTGGCCGGAATGGCTGCAGCCAATTTCTTTAACAGGAGCAGGAGTCAGTGAGGCTACGGTGCCCGCGTCAAACCGAGCATTGTTGTTGGGCCAATTTCCTCTCCTGGATGGCAGGAAGCAGCTGTAGGAGGAGAGAAAGGAGAGAAAAAAAGAAGAAAAAAAACAGCAGTCCTGGAACAAAGCCACCGGCTGAAAAGCCTTTTTGATTTCAAAATCAGAATTTAAGAACCGGCTGGTGAGAGCCTTAATACCAACCAAGCTCCTGTTTTTTTCTGATCCCTGCTGGATTGCTCTGGGACAAATTCAAAGGATATGAAGAACATTAACGACACACTATTAAAAGAAAAATCTTTTTAGAGCGGGCAGAGGTACCGCCCAGTATTCAAGCAGACTACCTCGGAGACTTGCTTTCACAGCGCCATCAGTGACCACCAGGTTTCTCTACAAGGGGTAAGTGCATGTGATATGCTGCCTGTTTAGTGCTTGGGGCTTTTGTGCTACTTGGTTGAGGGTCGCTGAGGGAGTTCGATGAGCTAAGTCTTCTTTCTCCTTTCCTGGAATTTTCTGGTAATCTACCACGGGAAAGTAGTAGAAACCTTTTTGTACTCTCCAGAAATACAGCTGCATCCCATCTAGATTCTCCAGTTCTGGTTTAGAGGGTCAAAAAGCACGCCGGTCAAGCAGCAGCCCAGACTAACCGTGCAGCAACTTTGAGGAAAGATCTGGAACTGCCCACTAAAAACTCTCAGATGGCCACCGCAGAACTCTCCCAGAAACACTATCTGGGGGGTGTACTTTGCTGATCTGGACTTGAGTATCAGTCCAGTCAATTTTGTTTTTCCTGGGGCCGGTCCCTTAACTGCTCAAAGCGTGGAGGATCCAGATGCGATGACTCCTGGGGGTGACAATCTGGCTGTGAATTCTAAGAAACTGAGAAAACTGGGAAATCTTAAGGAACTTAACAAAATACCCTCTATTTTCCAAAGCTAAATCTGGGTTAACACCTGGCATAAAGGGGCGGAGAGTGTTCCGCCAACAGCTGAGCAACCTGCGAATTCCAATAAGGGGCGTCTCTCAATAGTGGTAACATTGTTTTTTTACAACCTCAAATTCAACTCTCCCCTGGATGGAGTTTATCGGATTTACCCGCTCTTGAAGACCATGGGCAGGCAGTTCCTGATAATACAGAATTTTCTGTAGCATCCACTGTAACATCTGCAGCACAATCTAAAGCTGGGACTGAATCAATTCAGGAGGATTCTTCGCAGGATGATAGATCTTTTTCGTTGCAATGGGATGCTAAGAGCTTGCTCAACTTAATTCTGGAGGAGATTAGAGAGCTCAAAACCTCTCAATCCACGGAAATTTCTGCTATCCATGCCCGCCTCTCTAAAATCGAAGATAACATGGTCCGGGTTCCAGCGCAACTTCATGAGGCGGAGACTAGAATCTCGCAGTTGGAGGACCAGGTCTCTGTTATGAATGACAAAGTTGCTGCTTATCAGAACCAAAAATCCGCAATGCTCTAATTTTCGTATTCTAGGTATCCAAGAAGGCCTCGAGGGGCAGCAGACACTACAATGGGTCGACTCATTCATTAAATAAAATGTCCTTCAGGAATTTATTAGAGAGCTAACTATTATGAGGGCCCACCGGGTGCCCGCGCATCTCCCCTCTAACGCTAAATTCCCGCAGACAATCCTTGTTAACTTTGGAGATTAAAGGGTCAAGGAACAAATTCTATCTAAGGCCATAAAGAAGCAACAAGTTCACCTCCTTGAATGTCCCATTATGTCGCATTTTCTCTGACATGTCTGCCTCCGCAGCTAAAAGGCGGAAAGAGTTTGTTAAAATGTTCCACTTATTTAAAGAACAGGGGGCACAGGCAATGATTGCACAACAAAGCAAACTAAAATTGCTCATTAAAGGTAGATTTCAAGTATTCTGCAATATCCCCGAAGCACTGAAACTACTGCAACAAATCTCTTCAAGCAAGTCTTAGATTTCTTAGCTTAGGGCCTTTATGGCCAGGGCTGGACTGGCCGTAGCGGGCACCGGGCGTTTCCCCGCTAGGGTGGGGGCCGATACGGGCCCTAGGGGCCGTTTTGTTACAGGGCCGTTTTTGCAGCCTAGCTGCAAAATCGGCCGCTGTAACAAAATCAGCCGAAACCGGCCCTGGTAAACAGCTTGGCTGCTCCCAGGGGGGCCGACCAAGCTCTTTGCCAGGGCCGGTTTTGGTTCCCAGTCCGGCCCTGTTTATGGCTGCTGGCTGCTGTTATTATCAGTTGTCCATTTGCTCTTTTGTCTGCTCTTCTTTTTTTTTAGTCTGGTCTTCCATTTTCTTAGCTTTCTTATAGAGTATTGTGGGGCGCTATCTTTTTTCTTTATCTGAGTCTCACTTCCTTTTTTTCTTTTTTTTTCTTCACATCCTGGGTGAGGGGGAACGGGTTTGTATGCCAGCAGCTCCTGGCACAAGGTCTAGGTGCCAGTTTTGGGAAATTGGGTAAGCCTGTCAGGTGTGAGCAGGGACGGCACACTGCTCACCGTGGCTTTTCGGGGAGGGGAGGTCCACAGGGGTGGAATGGGCAGCAAGAGGGAAATAAAAGATCTATTTGCAAATTCTAGGTTCATCCAAAATTTACCTATAAATCTATATCCTGTTAGGGCGAGTGGGGGAGTAATGACAGATCTTGTGTCCCTCCAGCACACTTCAGCACATGTTGCGTCCCCTTTAGGACCAGACCGTGCAGTGTGTTAATGGATAGAAAGGATTTCTTTAAGGTGGTCTCTTTAAATGTAAACAGACTCAATAATAAAAAGAAAATGCGGGCCATTGAATCATCGATTAAGACAGAAAATCCAGCTGTTATTTTAATTCAAGAATCTCATATACGGAGGAGCCTAGCGCGCAACCAAGATGGCCGCGTAGGTGCGAGGCTCCCGAGGACCTCCGCAACCTCCTACGTTTATCCTGTCCTCATCCTGCCTCGGTTGAGGGGACTGTGTCGGTGAGCCTGAGCCAAGGTGGTACCCGTTTCCCGTTTTCAAATCGGACCTCGGGTGCCGGAGTGAGCACCGATTGAAGTTTGCGGCCTTCTTCTCGCCGGACCCCGGATTTGCGCTGGGGGGCGACCCAGTGGCAAAGTGAACAACAACGGCGGGCTGGGCCTGGCGAGTCACGTACCCCATACTTTCGCTTTCGCTTTCGCACCCCCTTGCCGTCTCTGCAAGTGGGATCGCGGAGCTCTTTGTGTTGGTGTGGCCTCGCTGGGGGACCCTGCCTGCCTGCCTGCTGTGACCCACCCCGCCGATCTGGGGTGGCCCCCCCGGAGCTCGTGGCCCTGATTTCCTGCCTTCTGCGGCGTCGCTGGTGCGGGTGTGAGACCTGTGGCGATGGCCACGAAACAAGATGGAGATCGGTCAAAGACCAAGTCGACCCGGCGTGGCGCCGCACATCAGTCCAATATCATGGACCGCTACACCCTCCAGAAGGGATCTCCCGGCGCACCACACAAGTCCTCGGAGGGCCCCCCTGATGCCTCGGACTTGCCCACAGATCTGACTCTACAGGACGTCATGGGCGCCATTGCCGAGATGAAGGCCTCGGTGGGCCAGCGATTCGACACCTTGGCACACAAGATCGACGCGGTCCTCGTGGATGTCGGCCTGGTGAGGGCTGATCTTTCCAAGACCAACGACCGGGTTGATTCTTTGGCCCAAACCGCATCGGGCCTCACGACCGAGGTGGCGGCCCTACAAACGGAGGTGCGCCGACTTCATCAGGCGAGTGCACTTATGGATCGGCGCCTGGAGGATTCCGAGAGTCGGGCCCGGAGGAATAACATCCGTATCATCGGAGTACCCGAGGGACGGGAGGAAGCGGCGGCGGATCTATTTGTGGAGGACCTGATCGCTACCCATCTCCAGCCTCGGGGACTCAGCAAATTTTTTGCCGTGGAGAGGGCCCACAGAGTCCCCGGGGGTAGGCCAAAAGTCGGAGCCCCTCCGCAGCCTCTCATTGCCCGGATCTTTAACTTTCGGGACAGAGACGCGATCCTGCAAGCCTCCAGACAGCAAGGGCCGGTCAAGCTGGAAAATATGGAAGTGAACTTCTACCCTGATTTTACCCAAGCGGTCCAGAAGCAGAGACTGAGCTTCCTGGGCGTTAAGCGCCGACTTCGGGACATGAACTTAAAGTATGCCATGCTCTTCCCGGCCAAGCTGCGGGTGGAGGTGGATGGTCGCACGCACTTTTTTGATCGTCCCGAAGCGGCCGGGGACTGGTTGGACACTTTTTCTGGGGATCGTGATCGGGGCGGCGGGGGGGGGGGCAGCGGGAGGAGACGGCCCACTTGATCGAGACTGAGGGGTTGATTTTGGGCCTCACTCTGGACAACTATTATGCCACTTTTAACCAAGCTTCTGTCTTTGTTCTTTCCCCTCCATTGGAGGTTGTGTGGGGTCTAGAAGGGGTGCTCTTTCCTCCTCTGGGGGTCTAGTTAGTCTCACTATATAGGGGCGACAGGCACACTGCAAGTTGGGGGGCTGTCTGGGCTCATGCAGGGGTGCAGGGAGGGGGGAGTTTTGTTGGGGTGGGTGGGTTGGGGTGGGGTGTTGTTCGTTTATACCACAAGGCAAAACTGTTATTGTGTTATCTCTGAAGTGCTCTCTGGGGGACGAGTGATGACTTCTGTTTATGATGGGGGGTAGGGGATTGAGCCTGTTGTCCTGGAATGTTAATGGACTGGGGGACAGGATAAAATGAGGTGTGGTCCTGCAGTTTTTGAAGCGAATTTCGCCCGATATAGTTTTTCTGCAGGAGACACACCTCATTGGCAACTCCTTTTGTGCCATGAATCGACGGGGCTACCGCCTTGTGGCCCATTCGGGCTTCACGTCTGGCTCACGGGGTGTGGGTATTATGGTTAAGAGCTCGCTCCCGCTGGAGATTGATGAGGTGCTCCATGACGACAGGGGACGTTATGCGGTTTTGGTGGGAAGAATGGAGGGCAGAGTGGTCGTTTTTGTGTCGGTATATGTCCCGCCGGGGCTGCAGACGACCACCTTTGCAGATTTGGGGCGCCTCCTCCTTGGCCTACCGGAGGGGATCCTGGTGGTGGGGGGGGATTTTAATGCTGTGGTCTCCGGAACTGTGGATCGTCACCCCCTAGGGACCTCCCTCGGGCCCAGGCGTGGTTGTCTGGCCTCTTGGACACCTTGGGGATGGTGGATTGTTGGCGCTTGAAGCACCCCACGCAGTTACAGTACACTTTCCACTCTGGGGCCCATGGTAGTCTCTCGCGGCTAGATTATGTCCTGGTTCCGGCGGCTCATGTGGGGAGGGTGGGGGAGGTGCGCCATTTGGCACGGGGTATCTCGGACCACTCCCCGCTCTTGTTGCACTTTGATCTTTTTCCGAGGGGAGAGGGCAGGGTGGTCCCGATTAACCCCTGGTACCTGCGTGACCCCACCATTCGCGCAGAGCTGGTTAAATCCCTTCAGCGTTACTTTGACGAGAATGTGGGGTCTGTGTCATCGGCGGTCTCCCTGTGGGAGGCGTTCAAGACGGTGCTCCGGGGAGAGGCCCTGTCCCTTATTTCCCACTCCCGGAGGCGCGAGCGGGAGGAGGTGACCCGTGTTGAAGCTGAGATCACCGAGTTGGAGGGTGATCTGGAATGTGGGGTGACGGATGACAAATTGTATGTCCTCCGACTCAAGCAAGCGGCGTATAGGGCCCTCGTCACGGAGGCGGCCAGGGGCCTCAGTAGAGAGCAACAGGGGAGACTGTATGATGTGGGTGATAAGGCTGGTAAATTGATTGCGTGGTTGGACAAAAAGGAGAGAGCGAGTCGAGTTGTCCCGTTGATTGAGACACAGAGTGGTGTGTGTGTTACTGAACCGGAGGAAATTGTCTCCTGTTTTGCAGACTATTTCCGTGGGGTGTATTCCCCGGTGTCCTCCCGCTCTGAAGAGGATTCCCATGCCCTGCTCCGAGATATCGCGCTGCCTTCCCTTTCGGAGGAGGACAGGGTGTCGTTGGACGCCGCCCCAACTTCCGAGGAAATTGCCCTCGCCATACGTTCGGTCGCTTCCGGCAAGGCCATGGGTCCTAATGGTCTTCCCATTGAGTTGTATAAACTGCGACCGGATACGCTGGCGCCACACCTCCGTGCCATGTTCCTTGCGGCCCATTCGGCGGGCTCCCTCCCGCTAGACCAGCGCCTGGCTACCATCGTGGTTATCCACAAGGAGGGGAGGCCGCGGGACCGGGTCACATCCTACCGGCCCATTTCGCTATTGAATGCGGAGCCCAAAATTCTTGCCAGGGTGCTGGCTACTCGGCTGGTCGGCGTAGTGTGTGACTTGATTTACCAGGATCAGTCCGGCTTCATCCCCCATCGCAATACGGCGCTTAACCTGCGGCGTTTGCATGGGGTGCTCGCACGTGTACCGTTCATACGGGAGCCGGCCATCTTGGCGTCCTTGGACGCCACTATGGCGTTTGACACACTTGAATGGCCGTATATTTGGGCGACGCTCGCGAAGTTTGGGTTCGGCCCAGGATTTATCAGCTGGGTAAAATTGTTGTACTCTGGCCCGTTGGCACAGGTGGTTGTGAACGGTAGAGCGTCGGCTCCGTTCGAACTGGGTAGGGGCACACGGCAGGGCTGTCCCCTGTCGCCGCTCCTTTTCGCGCTCGCCTTGGAGCCCCTGGCGGAGTGGCTACGGTGGCATCCCTCTATCCGTGGTCTCCGCTGGACCCCCGAGTATGAGGACCGCGTATCTCTATACGCTGACGATATTCTCCTGTACCTGGCCTCCCCACGTGAATCACTGATAGTACTGGTTGACGTACTGCATTCTTTTGGCCACAACTCCGGCCTTGTTATCAACTGGGCTAAATCGTGCGTGTATGTTCTTTTTGGGGAGAATCCTATCCTTCCGCGGGGCTGTCCTATCCAGATCGCCCCGCGGGGATTTAGGTACCTGGGTGTCTTCATTACCCTGGACGCGGAGGCCCGATATAGTCAGAACTTGCTTCCCCCTCTCCAGCGCCTGAAGGAGGATGTCGCACGTTGGAGGCGCTTGCCGCTCTCGCCGCTCGGCCGGGCGGCATTGTTTAAGATGATGTCGCTGCCGCGTTTTCTGTACGCGCTGCAGAACACAATGGACGTCGTCCCGGCGCGTTACTTTCGCGAGGTGGAGAGTTTGCAGCGCCGACTGTTTTGGGAGGGTAGACCGCGTATCGCCCTGGCGAAGCTGACGCTCCCGTGGTATGACGGGGGGATTGCCCTCCCGGATATCAAACGGTATTATTGGGCCTCACAGCTGGCTGCGATCAACCACGGCTTGTACGGGCCCGCTCTGAACCCGGCTTTTGAAATGGATAAGATGCTACTACCGGGTGGTGATTATAACCGAGCGCTTTACTCCAGCTCGCTCGACGCACGTCTGACGGGCCCCACGCGGGTCATGGTACGAGTGTGGCACGCGGCTAATGTGGCGATGGGGTGGAAAGATCGTTTGACCCGGGCGTCGCCGCTATACGCATCCGAACAGCTGGGCTCCCTGTGGACCTCGAAGGGCTTTGAGAAGTGGGACATGATAGGCATCAGTAGGGTGGGTGATCTCTGGACGAGGGGGGGATTCAAAACGTTCGAGATGCTGCAGACGGAATTCCAGTTGCAGGACAGGGAGTACTTTCGGTATCTGCAGATCCGTCATGCGCTATGTTCCGTCTTCCCGGACGTCGCTTCCATCCCGGAGTATTCCCCTCTGGAGGATAGAGTGCTAGATGGACATGTACCGGACAGCACGATTTCACTAATTTACAAAAAACTCATCAATGACCGCTCGGGATTGCTGACGGGCCTTCGGGAGGCATGGGTGGCTGATGGACTGGAGCTGGATGACGAGGATTGGGTGTCTGCGGTGGCCTCCCCGAAAGAGGTGGCCATACCGGCCCGCCTTCGCTTCGTCCAGCTCAAGATACTCCATAGGGTTTATGTTACGGGGCCGAGGCTGATGCGTATGGGCTATGCTGTGGATGGGTTGTGTAAGCGTGGATGCGGATCTCTGGGGACCTTTCTCCATATTTTGTGGGAATGCCCGGAGGTGGAGCGATTCTGGCGTGGTGTGCATGAGGTCCTGCGGGTGGTTACGCGTGTATCGCTGCTGCCCGAAGCGAGGAGATGTCTTCTGAATGTGTGGGAGCCAACCGACTACTCGGCGCCGCAGACATGGTGGGTGACTCTGGGATATATGGTGGCCAAACGCGATATTGCTCAACTGTGGGGGTCCCAGAGGTCGCCGACTGTCTCGGCATGGAAGGAGAACATGGATTGGTGCATGTTTCGGGAAAAAGTGGTGTATGTTGCGAGAGGTAAGCCTGGGACGTGGGTGAAAGTATGGGGCCCCTGGAACGCCTACCGCGGGGGAATTTGTACCCCGCCGTTATTGCCTGATCCGTCTCCGGCCCCGTCTCCTTAGCCAGTTTCTCTCCCCGGTACCGAGCACCGAGTCCACCTAGTCCTGGTCCTGACCTTTTCCCCCCCTTGCTACTCCTATAGATTGGTAGGGTCCCCCTTCTGGGGGAGCACATGTTGCTGTTTTTGTTTGTGGATTGCCTTGTGGTTTTGTTTTTTGTTGTTATTTATATTAAAATGAAACCGTTATGTGGGGTCCGGAGGGTGTGGCTATCAATGCTGTTAACTCCTGTCCATTTCCCTTTGCCGCAGCTGGAGCGCTATTGTTTGTATCACATGTTCCTTTTGCTAGCTAGCGGCCGGCCTGAAGGTTGTAGGCCCATCTTTGTATATTTTTTTAATTTTGTAATAAACGGTTTCAAAAAAGAATCTCATATACCAGAGGGCAAGCTGGCAGAGTTTTCAATGTTTAAGTCTTGGGCAGCATACTGGGCCTTCTCCTCCTCCTCCTCCGCATCACATCGCAGCACAGTGATTTAGTTAGGCAAAAAACTTCAATCTGAGATGGTCAATTTTTTAAGTGATCAGAGAGGTAGGTGGTGTTGGGCGACCTGTCAATTGGGGAATAGATTTTTTACCTTTGCTAGCATATATGCCCCAGTAGAGGATAATCCGGCACCACATGAAGAGTTTTTTCAATCCCGAATACAAACTCCTGGGGAAGTGATTATAGAGGGAGATTTTAATTTCCTAGAGAATCCAAAAATTGATTCCTAAGCCATTTCTAAAAAACAATTAAAACTTAAAACCTGTAGAATTATTCAAAATGATAGGAAAACTCTGGATATAATCGACCCCTGGAGGGCAGTATTCCCGACTAAGATTGCATAAACCTACTTTTTGGCCAGATTTCGCACCTCCTCATGCATTAATTTCTTTCTTATGTCTAAGACCTTGATTTTTAGTCAGCAGAAAATCCTCCTGAACGGATTTTCAGATCATGCAATGTTCATTTTAGAGTTTGAGTTAGGTAAAATCTAGGCTCATTCTAAGGGATGGACTTTAAGTAGGCAATATCTTTCGGGAGAAAGTTGGGTACTACTCTGTAAAACAGGGATAAAGGAGTTTCTCGCCAGAAATCACGGGACGGCTCCTCCCCACATTGTCTGGGGTGCTCTGAAGGCTTATATGCGGGGTCTAGCTATTGGGAAGGATGCTGAAAGTTCCAGAAAAAAAAGTGACATTCAGAACAGGAGGCGCAGAGGTGCTATGAATTTTCTCAGTAACCCCTCAGCCCCCAATCAACGAAAATTTGATCAGGCCAAACGTGATCTTACCGAAGCTTATTACGTAGAATGCGAAACAGTTAATAGCAACCGTAGGCAAAAGGTATATGAAGAGAGCGATTTCACTGGGAGATTCCTTGCATGGCAGGGCCGGGAGCAGGCCGCAAGTATCCGGATTTATACTTTGAGATGACTTGTAACTGGCACCCGAAGTGAACTTCTTGCAGTCATATGGGAGTTGGGGGATATCATAAAAACCTCCCAAATGGCAAAGCCTGTGGACCGGATGATCTCCCAAGTGAGTTTTTAAAAACATTTTCAGATGTCGTTTAGAATATTTTTTGCTGGTTGCTAATTAAATCTTAGAGGGAGGCCCAATTCTGCCTTCATTCTAAAAAGGGAATGTAGTTAGTTTTTTAAAAAAGGGAAAAGACTGTGAAGACCCCAATTCATATTGCCCAATCACACTTTTAAATTCTGACTATAAGATCATCACCAAACTTTTAGCTAACAGATTCAATGCTATAGCCCCGAATTTGATACACTCTGACCAAAATGGGTTTATAGCAGGGAGGAAGCTTTGGACTAACACGCAATACCTAGCAGAAGCATTGGATTATTTTGAGACCAAGAAAATACCAGCACTGGTCCTTCTGTTAGTGCCGAGAAGGCATTCAACCTCATGGTCTGGGAGACTTTATTCCATATCCCCTCCAGCTTTGGCATACCTCCTAAAATCACGGGGCTGATAAAGAGAATATAAAAGACAGAAGCCAATATTATTGTTAATGCCTCTGAGGCTGGTCAAATCAGTGTAAAAGGAGGGACCAAACAAGGTTGTCCATTGTCCCTCATTTTATTCTTTTTTTATTGAACCCTCGGCCATCGCTATTCAAAACAATGCAGATATTCACCCCCCTTTACCTACTATTGGGAAACTAAAGTTATATGTGGACGATATCATGCTTACAATCAAAGGCGATAAGGGGGTCCAAGGAAAAGTCTTTGAGTTTTTTCAGCAGTTCGAATTGCTTGGAGGGTATAAAATCAACAAAAAGAAAACGGAAATAATCCAATGCGGATGCAAGCCCGATGTGTTACATCCTGACATTTTGTCCTGTCTAAATTCTGAACCAAAAAGATATCTGGGGTGCATTTCTCACCTCGAATCGTTGACCTGTATGATCTAAATTTTGTCCCGCTTCTGCGGAAAGTACAAGATTTACTGCCTCGTTGGAACTCGCTCCCGTTTTCTATTATGTGAAGGGTCTCACTGATTAACATGTCTGTTCTCCCGCTATTTAATTTTTCATTTTCTGCAATTCCATGTGCTTTAACAGCACCTTTTTTCACCAAATTGGAGTCTATGGGCACATCCTTTCATTGAGTAAAGAAAATTTCCCGAATTGCACTAAGCACTTTATATGAGGAGGTGGAGAATGGTCGGTTAGCTCTCCCTAATCTCAGGGATTATTATTTTGCATATTTTGCACAATATATGTCCAGGCTTAAATCAGATTTAAATACAGGACTATTTGTAAATTATTTTATGAATTTAATCTGTAAAGAGCATCAGATGCGCTGTCCTTTAAAAATGTCGAAATCCCCAGAAATTAGTGTGTTATAAGTGCATTCAGTGGTTCTTTTATAAACATAAGGACCTTTATAGAAGATATACAATTCCAGTTATTAACTTTTCAACCCCATTATCCGAACTCACTTCAGTATTTAGGACTAGAGAATCGACAGAAATAATTCAAAAATGGGCTGAGGCCAGTTTCTGAAAGATCTCAGATTTTATACGGATCAATAGGTGGCTTAACATTTCTGAAATGTACAATCTAATTCCGAATGATTTCCTTCTTCTCAGGTGATTTAAGATTCTTATAATGTTTCTTAAGAATCTGGATCTGATTAATGAACGTAAAAAGCTGATATATGCTCTTTTTGAAGAAATCACAGTCAGGACACCAGGGCAGTGTAATTTTTTTTTAGCCCCTATCAGGGGTTTGGATCTCTCTGAGAGAGCAATTACAAAATGGGAAAAACACGAAGGTTTGGAGGTTACAGCGAATATGTGGTCCAAATTAAATAAACGTAACTTTACAACGTTAAGGGGAGCTAATTGGCACCGGATGCTATTTTTCAGCAAATGGCTTCTATATAGAATCCCACATTTTTTATCTAACGTTTACCCCAGCCAATCCGGTCAACGTTTTTGCTGTTTAAATCATGCAATAGCCAATTGGACACATATTATATCAAAGTGCCCCTCAACTCAGGGGTTCTGGAATTAGATTTTTCATCATCTGAAGGCTGAATGTTTTATCATAGACTCCAATATTAGGCTGAAATTCCTTGGCTATGACCCTTCTTTACATCTCTCTGATAACTTGATTAAATTATTATATATTGCAATGGCAGTCACCAGGTCACTCTTGCTTTAAAGATGGCGATCAGACCTGGTACCAACAAAACTTGAATGTGTCTGGAAAATGAAACAGGTCAGAAATAGCGAGCGCTTGCATGCATTACAAATTGGAGGGATTAAGAAGTTTGAAAAAGTCTGGGCGGCTCATTTCCACTGAATTTTGAATAAGAGCTTTAGGGCCATATGTATGAAGCAAAATTTTATTCGCAAACACTGCGAATCGCAAAAAAAAGCGTTTGCGACAAAAATTTCGCTAAACGCGATGTATGAGACATTCTCGCTTTGCAAATATAAGGAATCGCTAAAATAGCAATTAGTCACACAGAAAGTCTGCGAATTTTCTTGCGATTACCAAAATTGCGATTAGCTCCTAGCGAAATTCGCAATTGGAAAAATCGCAATTTTGGTAATCGCAATAAAATGTATGAAAAACTCGCAAATTGCGATTTCATCATATTCGCAAATTAGAGATTCGCAATTGCCACCAAATCTGAGCAGGTGGTAACCAGGTCCACATATTTAAGGAGGCCCACAATGCAACAGATTTTCCCACAATGGCTGGGCTGTATGTGATAGCCAGGAGGCTGCAAATCAGAGCTGCTGCACAGAGGAGGAGACACCAGAAGAGGATCTTTCGTGCACGCATAACCCTGTTCCAGCGCACTGCGGAGGAGACCCATACAAACTACAGGCTGGATGAAGAGAGCATCCTTGATTTAATTGAGGAGCTCAAACCTATACTTCAACACCTCACACACAGGACACACACCATCCCCACCCACATCCAGGTCCTGTGCTCACTGCATCTCTTGGCATCAGGTAGCTTCCAGGGGGTGATAGCCTCAGCAGGAGGGGTCTCACAGAGTGCATTGTCACACTTTTTCCATGCGTTCCTTGATGCCATGCTTCAGAGGCTGCATCACCACATCCACTTCCCCAGCACACCACAGGCACTAGACCAGACCAAGCAGGAGTTCTATCAAATCCTCCAATTTCCCCACGTCATTGGATGCATAGATGGGACACATGTCGCAATATCCCCCTTCACAGAACGAGTATGTGTTCAGGAATCGTAAATCCTACCATTCCCTGAACATACAGGTGGTGTGTAATGCCAAGCACATTATCACCGACATAGTCGCAAAATACCCAGGCAGCACGCACGACGCATTCATCTTCCGCCACAGTGGGATACACCGTCGACTCGCAAGTGGGGAGTTTGGTGAGGGATACCTACTAGGTAAATGCATTTGTACAAAGGACACACAAGTAAAGGATGCAATTGTCAGGACAGTGTTTAACCATATTCCTCCCACCCCACAGGTGACAGTGCATATGCGGTCCGTGACTTCATTCTGATTCCTTACCTGACTCCTGCCATCGCTGGGAAGCGGAGGTACAACAGTGCCCACATAGCTACCAGAAGTACCATTGACCAGACCTTCGGGATACTCAAGAGCAGGTTCAGATGCCTACAAAGAGTGGAGGAGCACTACAATACAGCCCCCAGACCTGTTGCAAGATAGTGGTAGCATGTGCCATGCTGCACAACATCGCCACCAGGAAAGGCACCCCAGTCGAGCTCAGTGACTCGGATTCATCCGATGATGAGGGGCCAGCACCAGGACGCATGCCAGCTGGTGTTATTGGTGCAGCTGCTGGGTGCCAGAGGCGAGATGAGATTACACACCACTATTTCTAGGTAAGAATATATGACACAATGCTAAATATAATTTGGGAGGCAGTGTTTTATTTCCTTAATGTCAGGAAAAATGACGGCACACAGCCTATGTTCCCCACAATGTATAGTGAAATGCACGGCACATGTTATCATCACAGTGCGATTGCACAATCCGGAGCAAGTGTCCATGTGAACTGTGTTGAGGCACCCAACTCATGGTCCAATCCTAGTCATTGTCGTGCCGGAGCCCCTGGCAGGGGGTGCACAGTGCCCTCCTCACATGTCCCAGTAGGCCTGCTGTGACGCCCACTACGGCGCCTCTCCGGGAGGGTGGGGGGGTGATGCTGCTCCTGCCTGATTGTGCGTCCTCATCGGTTGGAGTGAGGACTCCTGGTCCTGTAGTGCGAGCTGCCCGCAGCTCATCCACAGTAGTTGTTATCTGTACTACGGCCCTTGCCACGTCCTGGCTGTTATGTGCCACCTCACGCTGCATGCATATGCTGCGCCTTGACAGCACACTTGTTGCTGAGGCCAGCCGGTTAACTGCCCCTGTGTACAGGTCTAGGCGCTGCATCTCCCTCTGCCTAGCAGCACGATCTTCCCTCAGTTCCACACAGAGTTCCTCCAGGGCACCCGTCATGCCCATGAAGCCAGCCCTGACCTCCCTCTGTAATGAGCTTATATTTTTTGCCTGCAGGTGCTGTACCGCCAACATTTGGCCCTCCAGCCCGCAGAAGACTGTGTCCTCTCTTGGGGCTGCTCCACTGGTGGATGGACGTGCCCTGCGCCTTGTTGGAACTGGCGGGATCGGATCAGCACGGTGTCGTGGCTCTGGCTGTGCTGGTACTGGTTCTCCATCGCCATCTGTGTCCTGGCCTTCATCCTCCAATGGGCGCAGTGGTGGCACTACAGAACGCCTGCGGCGTTGTGGAGGGATTACTGGGCTGTCCTCCTCCTCCGTTTCCTCCTCTTGCCCTGGTGCCTCTGGGTGTTGTGATTTGTCCTCTCTTCCCCTGGCTAGTTCCTGTGTTGCTGATGGTCCTGTGGACGTAAATGCATACATTAATTTTCTGTCCAGACTAGCACTTGTCATGCAATAAATTTCACTGTTTGGATTTATATGGGTACTGTCTGTCTGTCTGTATTTTGGCTTTCCTGATGTGCATATGCTGTTAGGGACTGGTTGGGTGTAAATGCACCACTGTAATGTGCATGTGACTACATCTCCCATAATGCATTGCTGTGTGTGCTTGGGTACCTGCACTGGAGTTTTTGTTTTATTCTGCCCATGGGTCGCTACTGGGTGTGTGGAGGTAGTTGGGGTGTATCAGGGGGGATGGCATGCTTCTTACCTTGTCTTGGTGCCGGGGGGTTGGAGCTGTCCAGGTCGGACACGCCCATCACACTCTCTGGTAGCAGGGTTCCCTCAACCAGTTTCTCGAGTGGTGTGGAGTCAGTGGAGTTGGAGGGCCCAGCACCAGTCTTCTTAGCTTGCTCCAACCTGGCAGCCACCTTCTCCTTGGAGCTCTGGCGCATGTCATACCAGCGCTTGCTTAGTTCTTCCACGCTCCTGTGGGTGACACCTATTGCATTGACTTTGCGCTGGATGTCCGACCAGATCCGGCGCTTGCGTGTCTTCGGCACCCGCAGGGACTTCTTCCCAAAGAGCAGTTCGTGGCTTGTCACCTGTATCAGGACCTCCAATTCAGGTTCTGAGAACTTATGTTTCCTCTTCCTGCCTGTTTCCCCCTGCTGTTGTTTGTCCTGGCTGGCCATTTCTCCAGTGTTTGCCATTGGTTCTTGCACAGCAGAGTTCCCTCACCTCCACTCCTTCTCTCACACTGTGCTTCAGAAACTCAGGTGCAGCATGAGTAGTCACACTTCCTGGTTGTGATGTCATCAAGCTGCACCTGAGTTTCCGATTCTCTAATTTGCGAATTTCGCAATTTAGAGATTTCTTATGATAATGTATTTCACATCTCGCAATTAAATAGCGATTTTTACGGAATCGCTATTTAATTGCGATTTTTTTATATACATCCCGTTTTGCGATTCTCAACTTGTGATTGATTAAAAATCGCAAATTGAGATTCGGTAAAGGGGGGTTTCATACATATGGCCCTAACTCTTTAAAGGAGGCCCTAATATGAAGAAATGTAAACTATTGCTCTATCTTGACATATTTGTATACTCGTTAGCACTTTATTGCACAATAGACACCTATTTTACAGCACTTTATTGCACCATAGGCACTTTAGCTTCCCTTTTCCAAAGTGGTTTAAGTCAACAGGACAAAAGAAAAGAAGGGAAGAAACAGAAGGAAAAAGAAGAAGAAGGAAGAAGAGGGAAGAAAACATTAATTATCACCTATATGTTGATATATCTGCATCATTTATTGGACCTAATGCACTATAGACACCTTAGCTCATTTTAGATATGACAGGCAACGTTGGATTTGATCTTTAGTATGCCAAATCATCATTAGTAGCCTTAACTTTGGCAATACTTCCAGCTTTATCCAGACTTATCTTTTACTGCTTTATGGACATTCTAGTGATTATCTAGTGTTGATGAAAGAATACTGTATCTGATCTCTAATGCTTTGCCTAATCCAAGGTTATTTTTTTTCTTTTTTTCTACTATGAAACTTGATTTCAACTGACATTTTATGATCAATATGGCTATTGTGTAAGGTTGCATTATTGGATAGTTGGATTGTGGTATTTGGATGAATTTGTACACTCTTGATGGATCTCAATAAACAAATACAAAAAAATAAAAAAGGTCACATTTATGAGACTTTTTCTAACCTGCAATATAGGGCAAACAAGATATTACATAGCGGTTACAAAAGCATTTTTCAACCATGTAAAAGGCTCTGTATCTAGTATTTCCATTGGACTTTCTGAAACATGATGTGGTTCAGTGGAGAGATAATGCTCCTGGGTAATGTGTCAGAACCCAAAGTATTAGAGTATTTTAGGACATTTTATTCAGAACAGCCACCAAAATGAATGGCTTTCAGACCAATTACATTTGCAACGCAGTGTTGTACATGCACCGTGAAGTCCCATTTGTTAACTCGCTAGTCGTGAAGGAGTTTTTCACAGTATCTGCCACCCTCCTCGAAGTAGTTGGGTTCCCTTGGTTTGGGACTGGGTGAGTGACTCACAACTCAGGCAAGAAGTTAGGAAACTTGACAGTCCTGTTTGAAGCAGAAAAATACCATTTTGGAGCCCTGACCTCCCGAAACCCATCTCGCTGTCTTTTGGGAGTTATAATTAAACTTCTCATTTTGAATTCATCAGGCAGTTCCTGAATATTGACACTGTGCCTTTCACATGGCCCTGTCAGGAGCCACATGTAAGTGATAACCCTACTTATACTGGTAGTGTAACTTCCTTTCAAACAAATTCCAATTTTATCATGTGTTACTATCTTCTCCAGTCCAGGCTTTTTCTTTGAACTATGGGATTTATAGTCTTGACTATTGCTGTATAAAATTAAGACTTCAAGTCCAAGAATACAAAGAAAAACCATGGAGGGGAACAGCTTGTCATGAAGGACCTGTCAATCTCAGCTGCTATTTTTCAGTAGAATCTATTGCATTTCCTACACGAGTGATCTCAGTTCTTGAATGCCACAAGACCCCGACAAAGTCACCTTCTGTGTACTGCTCCACCATTTCAATGCTCTTAGTAGTAATACACATGTCAGTGGCATAAATTAAAGCAGTAACTACTCTTCCTCCACTACAAAATGTGAAGAGGCCCCTCTAAGATCTGGCAACAAGTCAACATACAAAGACCTTAGAGTGAGAGACTCCTACCCCAGTACAGGAGCTTTACACCCCTGATACAAAACACTTTGGGGCAGATTTACGAGTTCTGGTGCGTCTCTGAAAATGAGCAGGGATGCGCCAGAAAAGAAGCGACATGCAATTCCCTCCCTGCGCCACCACAAATGCGTTGCACTCACAATACGGCGCACCGTGGCTCAAGGATAGGGCGATGCGTGTCGCATCTGATGGTGCTAGGGCGGCACATTGCTGGAGTCGTGTCGCAAGCACGACGCAACTCCAGCAATGCTCGGGGCGCCCTATGCCTAACACGCTGCGTCACTCCTTACGCCTACTTCAAGCAGGTGCAGGGTTTTGACGCAGTATGGACGGAAAAGTGACTCAGTGAAATCTTGTAGATTTCACTGCGTCACTTTTGCGAGGCGTTCCTGCAACAGAACGCCCACTCTGCGCAGGAACGCCCACATGAAACCTAACGCAGGTTTCATGTGACGCAGGGCTTTACAACGTGACGCATCTCCCTAGATGCGTCACGTTGTAAATGAGGCGCAACGTTGCACATGGTTTATGCCGCTGCTGCATCACAGAAGTGACGCAACGGCGGCGTAAAGGTGTGACAAGGGGCTTGTAAATCTGCCCCTTTGAGTGTACTTTACACCCACTCTCCCAACTCAAACACTTCCCAACAATTTAAAAAACACACTTGCCCTGATCAATTTTATAAAGACTTGACTGTCACAGTAGTGTGTCTCGTACACAATACAAATCTATTCAGATATTTCTGCAGTGATTCTCCAGAAAGATACACAACCTCGACCCCTCAAATGAATTGTGCAGTTAGATGCTGAGGGCCTGATCCTTGTGTACTCACCTGCAGGAGAGCCCTTCCCATCCACTGGAAGTGCCTCCCTGAGCCCAGGGAGGGCGACAAGGAGCAAGATGACACATAGAGTCTTCATTATGGTTTGGGCAGCAGTTTCTGACTCCTGTCTTCACCAGTGTCTGGGATTTATAGGATAACATGGGTTGAGAAGGAGGGAAGGATGACGCTAGCAAAGACAGACTGGACACCAGCCAAGGGTGGTTAAGAACTACACCTATCACATGCTACTGCATCAAACACACTCCTAGCCAAACTGGGTTCCTTCATTCTTCCCCCCTTGGTTAGAGACAAAATAAATGTTTGACTACAGTATGTGACTTTGGAACTGCCTCAAAGGATTTGACTCTGAATGAAATACTGACAAATTTATGAGCTATGTGCTGTTGCTGGACAGAGTGCTCCATCAGTTCCAGAACTCCTCTGCAAGAGAACATATTGAACATATTGACGCAGTCGGAACCGTTGAGTTGATTAATGATCAGAACAGCAGAGGACTATTGCACCAGGAACCATCAACCACAAAGCACCGAATTGCTCCTTGGGACCCCTGGCACTGCTTTTGCAACCCCTGGCAAAATTGTCAAAGAAGGTAAACGGTGTGTAAATGAAAACTGCTTACAGTCTATAGTTTCCAATGGAGACCCGACTGGAACTTTAGGTTCTGTAGAAGTAACATTCAGCAGCGCAATGAACACTCCTGCGATTTAATAAATAAATGAAATAAAACACATGCACATTTTTAAAGATATGCCATGTTTAATTGTCATAATTACATGGCATGATATACGTTTGAACACTTTAATGCTTCACATAATGAACATATATCAAATTGAATAAACAATAATTGAAATGAGTAACGTAATTTGGGAGTAGGCAAGGGTCGCAACTGCAACCCTTTGCTTGCTCCCTGCTAATCCTGGGACATCCTTTGCAACCCTTGGCCTTAGAGGGGGCAACACATGTGTCTCCTGTGAGGCCAGAGGTAGCAAAGGAAGAGCCAGGAGCAGCAGGGAGCACACTAGAGATCACAGCTGTGACCCCTGACACCTCACAAATGATGCTGCTGATTCTAACCAGTAGCATAGTTCTTATGCAGTAAATGGGAGCTGCTGCACATCACAAATATTAAAACTAGACTCACATTTTTAAATGTATGTCCAATTGTACTTTTACAACTTTTTGCAATGTGTATATTCCAATTGGAATCTTTAAGCAAATTTGCACCTGTCACAGATTTTCCTGCAGCTCCCTTGATTTCAATGTTTGGAATCCATTTTCACTGTATGCAGCTCTCTGGGGCAGAGAGTCCCACACAGTGGAAATCGATTCCTAAGGGCTACTTGGCCCCCTTGTATTGTAAAAGCAAGACCAGGTTTTTATTTTTTTTAATTTTTATTGGCAATTATAGTACTTTGCAAGTCGACATACATACCAAGCACACTTATTAACAAGTTGCAAGAAGAGCAGGTTGCATGGGAACACCATTCTCACATACTGCGACATTCAAATCAAATAAAGAAGGCGAACAAGGAAAAGAGAGGAACCATATTAGCGCTTGAATCCACATACCCTTATCTCAGATTATTTTGTGTAAGTGATTTCAACCTAGTATTCTTTTGTCAGTCATACATGGCCTGTCGTACATTTGCTACAGGGTAATCTATCGCTGCGACCTACTCTGTACCGGGTTGTGGTGTGTTCTGATTCTTAGCTTTCAGCCAGGTTAAAATGGTCCCCAAATGTCTTTTGGGAGAGAGGCCACTGGCATCAACTCCCAAAAAGCAGTAATTTGTTCCTGGCAGAAAGTAAGATCAACAATCCAGTCTTTGAGCTTGGGAGAGTGAGCCTACCCCCTTTCATAGCTACCCTTCGCTTGCCAATAATGGCAAAATAGCCAATAGTCTACGAATCCCTACAGGCATATCTTTTACGTATCCCAAGAGGTCCATCGTTGTCCCCGGTGTTATTTGTATTGTAAGTATCTCGTTAATAGTTTGAAAGATCTC
The DNA here is from genome assembly GCF_964204655.1 of Triturus cristatus. Lineage (NCBI taxonomy): Eukaryota > Metazoa > Chordata > Amphibia > Caudata > Salamandridae > Triturus > Triturus cristatus. The sequence goes on along the minus strand of NC_140589.1, from coordinate 1,869,878,289 downwards.
CTCCTAGTATGCTGCAATTGGGGGGAGCTCCAGGCCTAGTGTAGAAAAGTGGCTTTGTCTGTACGACATCTCCAGCATTCCGCGTTCAGCCTAACGCCCATGCTGTGCAATTGTATGGGTGTTCGATAATATTGATTTAGGAATTTAAAATGAATTAGCCTAAGTTTTGGGGGATAGTTGCTCTAACTGTGTGCAGCCGAACTTCCATTCCTCCTCTGCCACTTGTGGATGGAGCTCGGTGTCCCATTGGCCACCGGATGATGTGTCTGCATGGAGGTGTAGAGCCTCGGGATGAGTTTCTTTGCTGAGGGATTGGTAAGTATGCTTTCCGGGGTGAGATCAATGGGTGGTGTGTTTAGGAATGTGTTGTGGGTTTGCCAACAAACTGCTCATATGCGGTGGAACAGCAGAGTGTCAGAAAAAGAAGGGGGGTGTATCAGTCAGAGCCGGAGGCTCCAGAGAGCCCTCCTCCCTATGCAAGTCCGCGTATTGTTGGACACCCATCCTCTGAGCTCTCGCTATGGCTCCCTTGTCCTCTAATGGCGGCATTTGTGGATTTTTTGCCAGTTGTATTAAGAGGGCGTAAAGTATCTGCATGTTTGCATGCTTTCGCAAGCCATCCCAGGCCCACCGAAGTGTTTCCGTAGTGTCAATTTCCTGTCTGGAGAGTTTATACGGGCTATATAGTGCCACTGTCAAGGGGGCTGGTGCAGCTCTGTCCCCTTCCACCGCTACATGGGGCTGAAATGGGATTGGATGTATACAAAATTTTCAAGTATTGCGTCTGAGCACAAAAAGCATACACTGGAAATCTGGCGCACCCAACCCCCTGACTGCGTTTCCAGGCGATCCTAGCTTGCCTTCCCACCCATACCAGTGATATCAAAAGTGATCGTATCCTAGTGAAAAGTGTTTGAGTAAGTATGAGAGGAACATTAGCAAATATGTAAAGGAATTTGGGGAGAAAAATGATCTTTGCTATCGCTATTCGTCCTGCCATAGTCAGCGGCAGTGCAGCCCAGAATTTGATTTTGCCTTCCAGCCAAGTGATGGTGCAGCCAATGTTCATGTTCCACAGTTCTTGGACATCCCTGCTCAGCCATATCCCCAAATATTTCACAGGCACTTCTGCCAGCAGAGTGGGTAATCTATCTCAAATGGTATAGTGTCCTCTGTCAGTGGAAACATTGTGGATTTTGGTCCAATTTGTTTGTATGCCCGACATGCCCCCGAAGCAAGTCAGTTAGCGAAGCACCGGAGGTAGATTGGTGTGAGGGTGTTTAATATATAGGGTCATGTCCTCCGCTTATTGTGAAATTATCCCTCTGGATGTAAAGCAAAGCCCTCTTCCCGCATGATGCTGTCTCAGCCGAGCCGCAAGCGGCTCCATGGCAATCGCAAAAAGCAGGGGTGAAAGAGGGCATCCCTGCCTTATGACACGTGTAATTGGGAAGGCCTCAGTGATCTGTCCATTGAAAAACAGGCGGGCAGTGGGGTCAGTGTACAACAGTAACAGAGGGGTGAGCAGTTCCTTGTGAAAACAAGGGAAGGCGGGGGCAAGCAGGTCTTTCTTCGTGATGCCCTCACACACCCCAAGGAATGTCATGCTTCATCATTTGGGCATTTGCCCCTCGTCAGGCTGGCGCTGCAATGCCTGACGGGCTCCCGAAACTGGGGCTCTTTATCGGGGATCTTTTGAAGAAGCCGTTGGGTGCGTGTGGGTGTGGGGGCTGGGTAGTGCACCGGTACAGTGGGTTAAAAAGGTTCAGAGCGGTCCTACTCAAGTGAAGTTTTATTATTAGGTAGCTCTTGCCTGGTTAAAATAGTGAAGGAACCCTTATGTTGGAGCAATGTTCCTAAAGGGCTGATTTGGTGTCAAAGGTCAACATGTTTCGTGTCCAAGCTGCCCGGAAAGGGTCAATTGGCACTTCGTCAGGACCATAAACTAAAGGTAGTGTATGCACTACCGTCTGGCAAGTGAGGTTTATATGCCAGAGGCGGTAGGGAGTATACTGACAAGCTAGTGCTGGGGTCAGTGTACAACAGTCATATTTGTTTTATAAAAAGTGCGCTAAATCCCAATTAATGTAGAAACCACTCAAGGGAGTCAAAAGCCTTAGTGGCGTCCAATAGTGCTGCTACTGCTGGAAGATGTGGGTTTAGATAGTGTAGTATTGTGAAGAAAGTACGCATGTTGTGAGACGTACACCTCCCAGGAATAAATCCTGATTGGTCTGGACTGGCAATGAGCGTTAATAGTGTCTGTATCCGATTTGCCAGTAATTTGGCATACATTTTATTGTCGGTGTTTATAAGCGACAATAGACGATATGAATCACATTTGTTCATTGCCTTGCCGGGTTTAAGTAACAACAGGATACTCGCCTCTCTGAGAATTGGAGATAATCTGCCACTGTCTAAAGATTTTTGGTACATTGCCATGAGGTGAGGGGTAAGAATGGAGGCGTAACCTTTATAAAATGATCCCGGTGCGCCATCTAACCCGGGGCTTTATCTGGCGGCAAGCTATTTATGACGCCAAACACCTCTTCTATGCTGAATGGTTCTTCCAGATATGCTCAGTGAGTATTGCTGAGCCAAAGCAGCTACATAGAATCAAAATAGGCTTGCATAGTCTCTGCTGATGCATTGTGTTGCGATGTATATAATTGCATATAGTATTTGACAATGTGATTTTTGATTGCCTGTGGGCCCCTCACTTTGATTGCCTGTGGGCCCCTCACTGTCTGTTGCGTTTCATCTTGCATTTCAGTGTTGTAATCGGTAGTGCGCGGTGGTCTCAGCAAAGCTGCTAATGTTTTCCCAGGTCTGTTGCCCTCCCCGTATTTCCTAACTTGTGCATTTCTCCTCAGGTACTTGACTTCCCTCTGCGCTTCCTCTTCGTATTAGTTTAGTTTACTTCTCATCTGTGGCAGCAGCGCATTGTATCCGCTGCTAAAATAGTTACGTTCCAACTCCCGAATTTGCGCTTCTAGGGTAGACCGGGAATGCATATGGCTAGGAGCACCCCAGCTTGACGAGTAATGCATTTGCCCTGATCCACCATTTTAAAGGCCTCTCAAAGGGTTGACGGGGAAGACACTGAACCCTCATTTGATGCAGAGTAGTCTAGAATGTCCCGTTTTATTTCTTCTTTGAATGCGGCATCTAAAAGGGTGTGCGGTGGAAGCCTCCACGTGAAAGTGCGTCTGGGTATTTTTTCAACTTGGAAGCTTAGCAGACATGGCACATGATCTGAGAGAGTGTGAGTGAAGTATCTAATGTCTACCAGCCATGTGGCTATGTCTTTTGATATCAGCCAGAAATCTATACGGGACCAGGCTGATTGATGTGCTGATACACATGTACCTTCCAAATCGTCTGGATGCTAAACTCTCCAAATATCCAACAGCTCACCTTCTTTCGATATGGTTTTTAGGGTAGCACTAGAATTGGGATTCAACGAGCGCGACGTTCCCTTGCGGTCCCGGGAATCATCGAGGACGGCGCTCTAGTCTCCACCCCAAATAATTGTGTCACACCCAGTTTTCCATATTTGAGCCCAAATGTCAATATAAAAATCAGGGGTGTCTGAGTTGGGGGCCATATACTGTGACCAATACTACCCTCAGAGCACCGAGTGTGCCTTCTAGTGAGAGATATCTTCTCTCTGGATTGGACCTCAGCGATGACTGTTTCCAACCAATCATCCTACGAATTAAAATTGCAGTGCCCCAGGCAAAATTGAAGTAGGCCGCTAGATATATGTTTCCCCAGCACCTATGTTTAAGCGAGGTATTTGTCGCGCTAGATAAATGCATTTCTTGTAAGAAACCAATGTCTACACGATGTCAGACCAAGTAGGATTGCACCAACTGGACCTTCCAGCTGTCCTTTAATCCTTTAATGTTCCATGTTATGCAATTATATGTTGTCATTACAAATACTGTACAGTTCTTGCTCTATTGTCCCGCGACCTTTGTAATGTTGTATCATGCATGTCAACTTCGCTACTACACATGTTTGCCATTTTAATTTTAAACTGCTGAAACCCCCCTTAATAAACCACCCCCACCCACTCCAACCCCCAAATCAGGTTGAGCTAACACATCCCTCCCACTGTGTGAGCTTAACTAAAGAAACCAAAAGAGGCTTAACACCTGGACACCGAGTTACTACACAGGAGTTCTCCCTTAGGGGAGTGGAGCAATCGGCGTATACCCCAGTACAAGAACTGGGTGGCCGAGGGGTATGCCCTATCTTTGCAACACGTACAGATAGTTATTTAAAACAAATAACATGGCACCATTTTCGCTTGACATGCCAATGCGCAAGTCTGACTTGGAAGATGAGGACTATGCAAAAGAGTTCCCAAACACAGCAGCCTGTATACACCTGAGTATATCTATTAATCATTGTCACTTAAATTATGGTCTGCACTTCGTTGTGTATCGGTGCACGCCTTCTGTTTTTTTGACCCACCAATATGCTTAGCAAACTTAAATGCGGACTTCGCGTCTGTGTATAGGTTCGTGTCATTGTCATGCGTGACCTTAAGCTTAGCAGGATGGAGCAGTGCATATGGCACGCCAGCTTGCTGGAGGATCTTCTTGGCTTCGGTGAATTCACAACGTGCTGCTTGTACACCAGGAGTAAAGTCAGGGTAAAATGAAATATTGTTCCCTTTGTAGGAAATTTGACCACGTTCTCTGGTTCCCCTAAGTATAGCGTCCCTGTCCCGATAGTTTAATATTTTAGCAAGGATTGGTCTGGGGTTCCGCCTACCGGAGGTCTTGAACCAATGCGCGGTGGACCCATTCCACTATGAACACTGGAGAGAGTTCTAAACCAAAGAAGTTCTTAAGCTGTTCCTCCACAAAGTTTTCCATCCTTCCAGTAGCTGTGGTCTCCGGAATCCCTATGAGGCGAATGTTGTTCCTCCGAGAGCGGGCCTCCAAGTCGTCATTCTTGGCCCTTATGACCGCGAGGGCCCGTTCCATGTTCAGCATTTGCTCTTTAGTTTCAACCTGAAACTCATGCGCCTCAGTGTGACGATTCTCGGGCTGGTCCATCCGCAGTTTGTGAGTGTCAACTTGGGTCTTGACTTGGTCTAGCCTGGCATTTAGGCCGTCAATGGTTTTGAAGCTTGATTTCATTTCAAGTAAGAGGCTCCGGAGGTCAGCACCCCCACTCTCAGTATCATCCACTGGGCCGTGTGCTCTGTCTGGGTCGGGGTCGCCGTCCCCCTGCCGTGTTAGTCTTTTGTTTTCAAATGTCAGTTATGGTTGTTTTGCATCTGTTTTCCCCATTTTTGCTCTCAATAGTGCTGTTCTATCAGTGCCAGATTGATGCTGTTAATCATGCGCACCACGCCCAACAGGAGCCCTACTTGCTGCAGCAGCGCTTGAGCACCATTTAGATACGACGTAGTCAATGCAATGTTATATCGCAGCGACGACAGATTGGAGTGCCAATCTTCTCCCGTGTTACAGCCTGCGTTAACCCAGGTCCAGGACTGATAGTTATTGTGGCCACAGGCGTGAGGTGTCACCAGGGTGCTGTGTTGTCCCCACCCGGCATGTGTTTTTTGTTTTTTTTAACTCCGGTGGGGTCTCCACTGTGTCGATCCCCTTTGGTGCAGATTTTGCTAGTACTTTCTATGGGCCAGCCTGGTACGGCAGTCAGATCCAGAATAAATTCCCCCCGGAGCGGGTACGCCTCCGGCCACAAATGTTATATCAGGGATGCCGCCCTCCAGTGAGAGCGCACCACAGACCGGGGGGGAGTGGGGTGGTCAATCAGCGCCTCCCGCTTCCCACTCCCCGTGCCGGTGAAGTCCAGGCACCTTGAGGCTATGATGGCTCCGCCCCTGCTGTGGGAGTGGGTCCTCAGCCTCTCAATGCAGTGTGGGGGCAGCATGCAACACCCCCAGCACCGTGCGCAGACCCAATGCATTCAAGCGACTGCGCACTTACTTGTACAGGCAGCGCTCCTCGTTTCAGCCCGACCACCGAACTCTCTCAGTGGGTCAATACACTGGCGTCTCTCTTTTTATTGGCGATGTCCAGAGGTCGTCTAGTCGTGGGGGACAGCATATCCATAGAGCAGCGCACTATCCCATTTAGCGGCACCTGCACCGCAACGTTCTTTTACCAGTCGGTATCTGTCTCCAGTTTGCTCTGCTACTCCTCCCTCTGCTGTGGGGCTTCCTCACCAATGTTCGCCTTCCCTGTATGTCTTTTCCTCGATGTGGCTGGGTCTGGAGGCTCAGTATGCCGTATCGCAGGCAACACGGCCCGCTTATGCCGGAGTCGTCCCAGCTTAGCTTGCTTCCCTAGCGAAGGCACCCTCTTTTCCAAATCCCGCAGGTCGCCATCCGGGGGGGTCAAATCACAAATACTTTCCACTCCTCTGCCACCCTATTTAGAGTTAAATGCTCCGCCGATGGGCACCATCCCTTTGCCGGCCCTCCTCACAGCTGGCTGTCGCCCACGGTGATTTTCCTACATCAGAGCTACGCAAACAGCGGGGCCCGGGTCCGCACACTAGGCCCGACGAGCCCCGCCCCTCCTCAGCAGACGTAGCTCCAATACGAGCCCATATGGTGTCCCAGAAGTGATTTTCGTGGGTCACCAGGTGCACAGCGCAGCGTCAGCAATGCAGGCTGCACCAAAAGTGTTCATTTACTGCTCCGTGTAGCGTAGGATTTTTAACGGATCCTTCCTTGGCCTGCAGAGCCGTCTCACCGAGCCCACAGGTTTTCAAACTTAATGGATTTTGTGCTCAACCTGGTCTCGGCTATAGGAAGGAAGCGTATTGTACCTTTTTTAGAAGTATATACAATAATATATACCTATAAGGGATAAGGTACCCCTTAGTGCACATTATAAGAATAATACAAAACAAATCCGAGTTCTATTATGTTATAAAGACACACAGCATGGTGCCTTGCAGCTCTATATAACATAACATAGCATGTGAATTTGTAAAGCGCACATTCACCCACGGGCATCTTGGCGCTGAATAACAGATGTTTATTGTTACCCAACTCAAGGGTATTCATTTTGTCCCATATGTCATGGAACTCCATGTTGGCTTGCAGTATCCTTATAATGTACGGTAGAGGGTACTTTAGTCCATAGATATCACATCGGATTCTGCAAACCCTGTATAACAAAACTGTCTCCAATTTCTATATAATCCATAACTTGTAAGGTGCCCGTTCGCTTATTATAAAGAAATTACATAATAACTCTTGCTAAGCGCCCATATCCGTGTGATGGTGTTAGTGGACAATGCACATTGCACAAATTTGATAAGGTACCCCGACACAACTTTTATAGCCGATATTCCAACGGTTTGAATTAATGCGATGTAGACTTGCTCTGCTTTTCTTACAACAAAGCTGTGTCCACATGTTTATGAATGGCTAATATGGGTGAGTTATTGTTTAATAGCAGCTTCAGCATGTTTGAATATTGCATTGCAATGATATTTTATAAGGTGTAGTTCGTATTGCCAGTATCTTACATACTGTTTGATGTATTTATTCCTTTTATTTTTAAGGAAATTTATCTTTTTACTGTTGTGCTATCGTGGAGTTATGTTTGTAACCAAATAAAGTGTATTGATTGGTTGACAACATAACTCAGCAGTAATAAATTATTACAGTTGAATTCTGACCTCACAATGTCTGCTGCCAGCAGCCAAGGAGAAAGGCAGGTCAGGTCACAGAACATAATTAAAGTGGGTGTTTGCGGAAACAGGAAATGTTGATTTTTATTCTTCAAACTTTGTTTTCTAGAATATAGTGACAAACAAAATAGAGACATTTATTGCAGCATGTTCATTTTTGCACTTCTTAGGTAATTATAGAAAAGTTGGAGTCCTTCTGAATATTTCTACACATCCTCAGCTTCGGCAGCAGTTTTTTAGGTTTCGCCTGCGTAGGCTGCACACATGCGCAGTCTCGCTGGCTAGATCTTATGATTTTTAAGGGCTTTGACTATCGGGCTTTAAGCCCCACCCCTCTTTCCCATAGGCCGGCGTCACCGTTTATGGTAAATGTTGGCCAGAGATTGGGAAAGATCTCTTTGTGACATACACTTTTCTCTTTTTGAGCCGTCCCACTTGGACTGGCTGGCCTGCTTTCCTTCTGAAGTAAAAGGTTTCTTATCTTTATGAGCAGCACATGGCCCCATAAAGATAATAAACCTTTTACTTCAGAAGGAAAGCAGGCCGTCCAAGTGGGACGGCAGAAACAGAAAAGGCTACATCAGCTGCCTGGCGAGCGCTAAAACATGGGCAGCACGAATGTATTGCTCCCGTTTTTGGTTTGTTTTGTAGTTTTATTTAGAGCAAAATGGTCCCGGAGGTATTGGAGCGTGAGCACCAGATACATTAAACAGAGGTTTTAGGCACAGGCAGATTAAGTGATTTGCCCAGAATCACACGATGCTTAGCCGACGCGAGATTCCAGCCAAGTTTCTGCGCCAGCCTCTTCTTGCACATTCTCTGGAGATTGCATTTCACTCGGTTTCACTACTAGAAGCAAGCTGGGATCTGATACAAGGCTCGGGGTGGCCGCCAAAATGTTACTCAGCGCCTCCCAGGGGTTAGGTTACAGCCCGCAGGGGCCTGGGGGAGGGGTGGTAGGTAATGAAGAGAGGCGCATGGACTGCCAGCCGAGACCACAGGTATGTACGGAGAGAGCAGACTGGCAGAGACAGTACAACTCCACCGAAAAATAAACATGCAGCTACGGCGAGACTCTTAGCGCACTATAGACCGATCACCAGGTAAAGGAGACCAACAGCTGTACGGAGACACGCACTGCTAGATACGGGCGACTTGCAGCTGTACACAGACACTCACCGCCAGAGACGCGCCACTCACAGCTGTACCGAACCTAGATGCCCACTGTGAGAGACGGACAACCTACAACTGGACAGGGACACCCAGTGGCTAGCTGCCTACAACTTGAAGGAGACATCCACCGTCAGAGAGAGCCTGGAGAGACGTCAGCTCACCGTGGCTGCCTAACTTCACCAAGCAATTACTTTCACGATTTAAAAGAGACACCCGCTGCATCCAAAGAGACAGCCACAGGAGGCAGTGGGCAGGACCCCACAGACGCACTTTGATCGAGAGAAGAGCCTTATACAAACCTCCTTTGCTGACCTGACACTAACAGTGAAAGGGGGACCCTCACTCTCACAGTGTGAGAGAACTCCCTATACTCTGAGTGTGAGGGAGCCCCTGACTCTCGCAGTGTGAGATAACTCCTTGATACTCTTGAGTGTGAGAGAACCCCTGGCACTCAAAGTGTGAGCACACACGCTGTGAGACTTCTGGCTTCATTCACATAGTGCGAGAGTGGCAGTTGCAGGAGCCAGGCTGCTTCCCACCCAAAAGGAACTCCATCTTAACGTGGGCTCGGGCATAGTAAGAAAATTAATTTCTTCGGGTTGGCCAAATGCCTGCTCAGATTAGCAAGGGTGCAAATAAGTTGAACCAGGAGGAAATGCTTCCTTAATGTGTCTTTTGTGCAAAGACTGCTGTAGCTGTGGTGCCCTGGTGCCACTACACCTGCTGGCCTTTTCTAAATGAGCGTAAATCGCCACAATATGAATGGCTTTCATTGAATTCCAGAGTTTTCAAACTATAATTCATATCTACATCCTGAAGCCATGCGTTTGTCAGGATCGTTCCTTCCTAAATGTGGGCGTCCCATTGGCCACCTGCTTTTTGGCCCGTTATTGCCTGACTTCCGCTTTGGCAGAGCGTGAGATGGGATACCGTGTTTTGTGTCGTCCCCCCCTCGAGTTCCTCGGTCTGTGCGTGATGGGCTAGCCGCAGGCGAGGTGTTAGCAGCGTAAGGAATATATATGAATATAGTGGAGTGCGAGAGAGACAGAGCTGGAGGTAAAGCGAGAGATGGACACCTGGAGAGAGCGGAGTAGAGTAAGAGGAGGCAGGGATGGGACCCGAGGAGAGGAAATGAAGGCAAGGAGACAGGGAGCATGAGGAGGGAAAGAGACAGGGTAAGAGAAGGGAGGGTACATAATGAGAGACACAGGTGAAGGAGACATGAAGAGAGCGAGGTAAAAGCAGGGAGAGAGACAAGAAAGGTGAAAAAAAGGAAGACGTGAAAAAGAAATATGAGTAAAACTAGAAAAGCTGACATGAAGAGACAGAACTGAAGCAAAGGGTGGAAGAGGAATTCAAGAAAAAAACCCTAATGTGAGAGAGGGGTGGGGCAGGAAGAGAGACCCAAGAAGCAAGGGAGACAAGAAGAGAGATTCCTAGAGACATAAGCAAGGCAGGAAAAGTGAAAGAGGCAGCGATGAAGGGAGGGAGGGAGACAATATAATGACAATAAAATAGATCAGAGAAATCGTGAGATAGGAAAAGGAAGAGATTCGTCTGGAAAGAAAGAGTTGGAGACGGGTTAAGAAAGAAAGGCTGGAAAAGAGACACCAAGACATAGGAACAGCATGAGAAATGAAGGCGTGAATAGGGAAAGGAGATGGAGAGATGTGTGGGAAGACGGGAAGAGAGGGAGTCACTAGCAGAACAAGAATTAGCAAAGCCAATTGTTAGGACTTCCCTCTTGGCTTTGCTAATGCAGACTTATTGGCTTTGCAAATGTGTTTTGCCAATGCACTTTCAAACCAGAAAAATAAAAATTGCCCATGCTAAACAGCATAGCTGTGTCTTTATGCACATGTGTATCATGATTAGGGCTCCCAGTTACCACCACTTGTATATTTCCATTTAAAGCACTAAACATACAGAGCATGAAATAATAGCTCCGAAAGAGAGAAGGCAGAAAAGTAATTGAGAGCGTAGCAGGCGAGAAGAGCAGAGCAAAAAAGATGGGGCGAGAACAGTAAAAAAGACACAAAGAAATAAAAATGGCGCAAACAGAAAAAAAGAAAGGGAGGAAATGGACAGATGGGGAGTGAGCGGTATTAAACAGAGAGAGAAGGAAAACAAGATGAGGAAACAACAGTACAAAAAAGAAAAGATGATAAAGAGACAAAAGAAAACCAGTTTAAACAAGCTATAAAAATACAATAGGTCTCGGCTTTCATTAAGTTAAAGCCATTTGCTTTGCTATACAATACCATTAGCAAAGCAAATGGCTTTAACTTAATTAAAGGCAAAACTTATTGCATTTTCAATTCTTGTCTTTAAAAAGCAGACTTGTATTAAACTGATTCTACTTTCTTTTTTGCAACAAATATTTAACCGCTTTTTTGATGTGTTTAATTTTACACTTGAAATTCTGTTTTCATTCTTCATATGTGCCAAAATCCATTCCCTTTCATATGAAAGAGCTAATGACTTCTGGGAAAGGTACTGGGGTGACAATGTATTTCACGGTAGAAAAAAAAACCCTGCTGTACACAATAAGGATATAGAAACTCACCTCAGTGGTCCATCAAATTATTAAGGAACTCTGCCTTTGGTAAGTTTTTCTATATGATCTTGGAACTTCTCGGTGGTTTGCAATATCCTTATGCTGTATAGCATTTTCTTTTTCTTTTTCTGGTATATGCTTGCAATAATATGTATTTATTTTTTACTGGACTGCTTAGTACAAGAATATGGTCATCACAATTAAGTGGTGGCATGTTTTTCCTTTTGTGTCATATTCTTGCAATACTAAATAATGAGCCATCAAGCAAAGCACTGACTCCTGAACATTTGTCAAACTGGTAAATTACAATTTCTCCATCATTTAGCAGTTTTCTCTTCTTTGATCCTTGGAGGTTCTCCTTGTGTCCTTCCTTTTCTTTTGCATCCATACACTGTTTTGCTATCTCTTGCTTTGGACAGATTACCCATTTCTCATAAACAGGGTACTGGCTTAAATAAGGAGCATATGCCCTTCTCGACCCATTGTACTTCCTTACGTAGCTTGCATCAGCACCAACTTTCTTCTCATCAAAGTCAACCATAAAACACACTTGACAATGTTCTAGTTCGCGACAATGCTACGTATAGCACTCTTTCTTTAAATACAGTACTTCCAATATTCAGAAAAGCTTCATCTACACTTCAACCTTGCGATTTGTGGATGGTTACAGCATACGCTAAAGATAGTGCGAACTGCTTTAGCTGCACATATAAGTCTTTCACAAGCAAAAAATGTACAACGCTTCAACCAATCTACTTGATACCATCAACCTCATCAACTGTTATGGCAAAGTATTTCACCTCATCATCATCATCATCGTCACTTTATTCGGCTTTTATCATTGTACAAAAACCATAAAAGCAGTCACATTAAAATACATCAGTTGATTATACAAAGCATTATAGTGATATGACGTCTTTTTTATAAAAAGGACAATTAAAAGGTTAAGATTTAGATTAAAAGAAGATTACTTCTATACAAGTGAAAAATGCATGTCGTTTTTATAAATTCTTTCAATGACGAACAATATATTTTAAAAACTTAACTATTGACCTTGCTATCCATTCCTCGTCCAATTGCTGTAAGGCCAATAATGCGGGACAACATCTTCTAATTCCAATAAGTTTTAAAAGCGGTATAAGCCATTTTTTCCGGAACTCGCTATAAAATTGGCAAAAGAAAACCGTATGAATTGTTGCCTGATTAGAAATATTGTCACAAGGACAATGGGATAAAACCTTGTCCCAATTGTTCTTTGTTGGAAAGGCAACCCAACGGTGAAATGAATTCAGCCTAAATCTAACCAACAAAAATCTTTCGAAGGTAGTAAAATCAAAAGTTAGGTAAGGCTGAATATAAAAAGTGGTTTGAAGGGCAATACTTTGTTGTACAGTGGGTTTTGAAGCCTCGCTAGCAATCCGGAGCTCTTCTAAATGGCTAAGAGACTTCTTTTTTTAATATTTTTCTGGATACCGTTTTAATTGAGATTGGGACTAGATAGTATTTTTCCATGCCTAACTCGGTTAAAAAAGATCCTATATAAGTTAGCCATCTGATTTTTGTTACAGAGTCCAGCTCCATACAGTCTCGGATTATTGATTGTGAAAGGGAGTTCTTATCCGAAGACCAGATGCAATGCCAAAGTAAAAGGGGTTGGATTTTGGCCAAATCTGAAATATAGGGAATACCTAATTCATTATGGCAAACAAAGGTCGAAGCACTCATGTGAAGAGATAGAAGGTATTTCAGAAAAGCATTCTTGATTATCTGAAGTGAGTGTGTGTCTAGATAGCCCCATAGACCTGCCCCGTAAATTGCTACAGATTGACATTTATCAATATACATTTTTAGTAATTCCACAGGAGATCTCTTGCCCAATTTTTGGGCAAAATTAACAATAGCCTTTGTGGTTCGTGCAAAATGAAGCTTTCTAGAATTGAGTGCTGCTTTCCATTGTAATTTATGATCAATAATTATTCCCAAATAGGGGTATTGAGCTGTTGAAGCAATTTTTTCTTGGTTCAAATAGATTTCCTTCTTAGTTTTTTTGCAGGGACCAGAAGACATAACAAATGTTTTTTTTATGTTAATTCGTAAGTCTAAGGAACCCATAAAATCGGAATATCTGTTCAAAGCCCTTTGTAACTCAATTGGGGTTCTTGCCAGGATCACAGCATCGTCGGCATATAATAGAGCCAGGATCTGACGATCCTTGACACATGGGAGGTCCTGACTCCCCTTCAGCATGGCTTTCTCCAAGCCATTGGTATAGAGATTAAAAAGAAAGGGGGCCAGGACACACCCCTGCCTTACCCCTCTCTCTACATTAAAAGTGGCAGTCAGTTCTCCATTTATCCCAAACCTTACCCTCGCAGAAGCATTAGAATACAGTTCGCGTAGAAAGTTTAGTAATGCTGTATCTACACCCATATCCTGTAATATGGACCATAATTTAGAGTGACTAACGCAGTCGAAGGCGGCAGACTAATCTACGTAAACCATATAAACGTTGCCTCCTTTTGCAGAAGAATATTTTCCTAATAATAATGACAAATTTAGGGCCTGGTCAACTGTCCCTAGTCCCTCCCGAATCCGAACTGAATGTCCGATAGGATTTTTGAGTCCTCGGCCTAGTCCTGGAGACGTTCCAAAATAATCCTCCCCGCCATTTTACCCACCGAATCTAATAATGAGATTGGTCGGTAACAGGTGACATCTTGTCGATCTCCTTTCTTGAAGATAGGGATCATGATTGTTTTAGACCATGAAGCTAGTAAACCAACCCTGCATGCTGCATTAAGGACCCTTGTTAGAATTGGGGCCCAAAGTTCTAGGTTTGATTTAAAAAGATCTATAGGAACCACATCCGTGCCCGGGGCCTTACAGTTTTTACTTGCTTTTAGTGCTAGTATCACTTCATCCATGGTTATGTCAATGTCTAGAGGGTAGGGTGTTCCTGGAGAAGTTAAGGGCACTGGATCTTGAGTGCCCCCTTCTCGATGGTTATTTGAAAAGATCTTTGAGAAGTGCTCTACCCATGCCTCCGCTTCAATTGCCACCTCAATAGTTGGAGAATCATTCGTATTATTGAGAAAAGGGGATTTAACTATGGTCCAGAAAGCAGAACTATTTTCATTTTTAATACTTTCATGAAGTTGTGCCCATAAGTCCGACTTAAGTTGAGATTTTCTATCCTTTAGGGCTAAGTTGTATTCTCTTCTCAGGATTATTATTTCCTGGGGTACCCTATCTTTTTTTTGCCGAGCTTTTTTAAATTTGGTGGGTTAGTTTTTTTGATTTTACAAACAGAGCTTTATTTGTTGCTTTCAAGATCTCCCCAAAGTGGGCCAAGAGTTCAGATTCAGTGGTATGCAAATCTAGACATTTTACAATGTCATTAAAAACCTCTTTCATTAGTCTACCCAGTATTTCTGCAGAGTCCACCTTTTCCCATTTCAGAGCGTAGCCGTTGAGCTTGTCCAGGTAGAGGGAGTTTTGTCTCAATATATTGGGTACAATTTGATTTGGGATTCATGTAATGGAAAAAATGTTATAGTCAAGGCACAATGATCACTTAGTACGGTAATATGTGTACTGAAGTCCTTCATCCGGTTTCCCGCTAGATTTGAAATTAAGATAAAATCAATAGTAGAGTGTTTTTCTTTGCCTATAAAGGTCGACTCCGGCCAATTCGTTTGAGGATTCCTACTATTAGCGATTACAAGGTCCATGTTAATTAACATTTCATTTAGAGTGGGACCTGAGCCGTTATGCAAAAAATGAAGAATTGGTTCCTGTTGTTCATCTGTTAGCCCACACAAGGTACCTTTATTAATTTTACATAAATGTAAATTAAAATCACCTCCCCAAATAATAGTTGCACCCATATGGGATGCTTCAATCAATGTTGTCAAGTGAGAGGAACTCTGTCTAAAAGCTACCCTTAAATCGTGGTCATTTAAGTTGTTATAGAAATTAATAAGGAGAACCAATTCTCCTTTAGCAAAGCGGATGCTCAGTTTTTGGAAATTGACGTCTAAAATAACTGGACTAATATGGACATCTCCTAACAGATTAGTAATATAAATAATTAAGCCTCCCTATGCTCTGCCAGAGGATGTAGAAACGGCTGATGAAAAATAGGTTTTATAGCCTAAAATATGTATTGCGTCTGTAATCCACGTTTCCTGTAGGCAGATAATGCTTGAATTTTTAAAAAGAATGGCACCCTGACCGTTTTCAATTTTTGGGGATAAGCCTGCTATATTCCAGAAAAGCAGAGTTATTGGTGATCCTTGTTTGTTTAAAGTTGACTCCAAGGGTGTTTTATGGTTTTCTAGCTTAGAAGTATCCATAGGTCCGGGCGCGATGATATTGTCTCCGAGGATATTGGGTGTTATAGATTCGACTAAGTCTAATCTTTTATGGATCAGTTCGGGAGAGATTAACAGATCTTTCAGAGGTGTCGATAGGATTTGATGGCGACTGCCCGGCTGCGCTATCGGGCTTATATCATTAATATATGAGGATTTCGCTTTTTTAAATGATTGTGATTTTTCGGGTTGTGTATCCCTGGCGCCCCGGATAAAGCGTCAGTCCACTGATTCCATTTCCGAAAGGGCGGAATAACGGTTGAAAGTAGGGACATTATATCTGGATAATTCTCTGGTATAGGCGAGTCGGGGACAGATTCTGTTAGTTTTAAACAGCATAGATTCGGGATAGAAGTAAGTTAGATCTCGAGTAGAGATTACATCTCCCCCATACTCCCTTGGCCAGTCTCTCATATATCTCACCACATTTCTATCTCTAAAATTAATTATGATAAGGTCACCTCTGATATCCTTAGGTCTATGCCCCAACCACCATAATCTCCTTACGTTGAGAATTTCTCCATCAATGTAGGCCGGCAGAGGTCTATTACAACCTAACCAATGCATCACTTTATTCTTTAATTCCTGCTGCCCTTCGGACCTTGGTCCCTTTAGTTCCAGAACCCCTGTCAGTATCACCACATAGGGAGCGGCTTCTGGGGGAAGGTCTATTATTTGTTGTTTGCCCATTGTCGTGTCATTGGTTGTGAGAGGTTTACTCGTAGGTTTATTTTGTTTGTCCTGAACATTAGGGGTCTTATCGTTACCAACATCTCGATCCACACTAGATGTGATATTGATATTATTATGAATGGGGAGTGTCGTTGGTAAAGCTTCGTTCCCTCCTTCAGTCTGTTGGGTAGATGATTTATCACCCGTTCGCTCTTGGGAGGATTTATGGACCATTATTTTTGGGTCTAAAGTTGTAGTAGAAGCCCTAATTGTTTCAGTATTAGTTATGATAGTTTGTTTCAGGGAATCTAGTTGAACCGACATTATTTTAACTCTCTCTATGAGTGGCAAAATTAATCCTTTCACTAGTAATTCCATGGGGCCTAATAATTCCTCCAATGATTTGGGCGGACTGGGGGAACTTTCTGAAACAATATTCTCCATTCTTTGATTAGAGTTAACTGGAGTAGAATTTTTCCTCTTATTAACTTTAACGGACCGCCTAGATTGAGTAATCCCACTTTTGGTTTTTTTTGTATTTTTCAATACTGGATGTACTAGGGTTTTATGTGTCAATGGATCATTAGGATCGTCTATGGATGGGATTGTAGCATGATTGGAAGAATCAAGAGTTGTAGTAGATAGTAATTCTTCTACATCCCTGTAATTTGAGAAATTTGAATCCTGTGGCTCCATAGATGGAGTATGGTCATGTAATTGATCTATTTTATTCCTTTTATTAGGGGGAGGGGTGATAGCCCTTTGAATGTTACCTAAAGAGGAACGTTTCTTATAGAGAGGTTCAGACGATAATCGTCGTTCCGTAATGGCTATTTCGTGCTCCAGCGCTGAGGCTGCTCTAGTTATGAAGAGATCTAGTGTTCCCCTCACTGATCCGCCCACCGTAGATTTTCTGGGCTTAACAACACGCGAAGTCATGATACCTGAGCAGGATTACAAAAGTAGCACGGAATACAATTTGAGAGCTTTGGAGAAAATAGAATACAAAATGGTGATAACAATGACTTATTAAATGAGAACAGTCCAAGTATAATGTGGTCACCTGTGCGCAGGGAGGCAGTCCGGGAATAATTCCAGAATAACGAAGTGAGGAGCAGTCGCACAACCAAAGCTACAATGAATATGTTAGAGGACTGGCCCAGCCACGGCCAGCCCCGGACGGCCACAGACGGCCCACCCTTTGCCCGGGCTTAGCCCGCGCGCGGCCCCGCGACGCGGGGAATATCGTTGTTTTCATGGCGCCTCCAGGCGCGAATGCCGGTATGACAGTTTCCGGATTTGGGGGCAAAGGAGCCTGGGAGTTGTGGTCTCCCCTCCACACAGCGGCCGCGGGAATAGCAAATGCGGCGGCGGGAGAGAGACCCGACCAGCAGGAGGGACGTCGAGAAAGGGAGGACTCCACGAGGTAAGGACACAGTACTTGCTTCAGCCCAAAAGTACAAATATATTCAAGCACCCGCTCCACCGGGAATATCGTTGTTTTTATGGCGCCTCCAGGCGCGAATGCTGGTATGACAGTTTCCGGATTTGGGGGCAAAGGAGCCTGGGAGTTGTGGTCTCCCCTCCACACAGCGGCCGCGGGAATAGCAAATGCGGCGGCGGGAGGGAGACCCGACCAGCAGCAGGGACGTCGAGAAAGGGAGGACTCCACGAGGTAAGGACACAGTACTTGCTTCAGCCCTAAAGTACAAATATATTCAAGCCCCCGCTCCACCGGGAATATCGTTGTTTTTATGGCGCCTCCAGGCGTGAATGCCAGTATGACAGTTTCCGGATTTGGGGGCAAAGGAGCCTGGGAGTTGTGGTCTCCCCTCCACACAGCGGCCGCAGGAATAGCAAATGCGGCGGCGGGAGGGAGACCCGACCAGCAGGAGGGACATCGAGAAAGAGAGGACTCCACGAGGTAAGGACACAGTACTTGCTTCAGCCCAAAAGTACAAATATATTTCACCTCATCTCTGTTTGGGTAATTAATGACATTTATAGCTTTACCAATTGCACCATTTACTAACCCTTCTTCAACATTTAGATTCCAATTCAAAATTATACAACACTTTTTGCAGATATGTAACTGCTTCTCTAACCCTGCAGGTTTTAATATAGACTTCTCCGAAGTATCTAATTTTGCTTGTAGTTAATCTATCAGTAGTATTGTGAATCTCCGATTGTTCCATTTTATCAGTAGCTGAAATTTCAAAACAATCGTCTTTCTCCTGTTGTAGTAATTTTTCGTTGAAATTGGAGCAATCTTGGAAGGTTGGCCTTAAACAAACTATAGACGTCTCTTCTTTAATGAAATTATACATTTTCTGTGCTGCTGTAATATTAAATGGAAATAGATTCTTGATTAGGCGAGTTTATAAACGCACGCTTTACTTTTGTAAGAACTCCTACTCTAATGTCCTTCAGTATATCTACATATTCCACATCTGAAGCTTGTTGCGTATTTCTCACTTACTCTTTGAATTTTAAGTTTTGCCAAATATTCACATTCCCAATACTTCCTAGAGAATTTCTTGTTTCATTATGTAGAAGTGTCTTAAAAACAGGTTGTCCTTTTACAAGTGTTAGTTGTAGTAGATCACCAAATCCAATAAAATGTTTTCCACCAAACAGTACATCATAGCTTGCTTTTAATATCTGCTGCATTCGTAAATGTATTAAGGCAAGCATTAGGTTTAAAACACTGCTCAATACATCAACAATTAAAAGCTTCCATTTGTAATACTTTTGTTACCTCATGACAAGCGTCACCTGATAATTTCTGGAGTTCCAGTGTGTTGTCATGTTCTACAGGTAGCATTAATAGTCAATGAAGAGTAATTCCTTTAATGTTATGTGCAGCTAACTACACATGGCAAATAAATTTGAATCTGTAGTCTTCTGTAGATACCTGGTGAGTACTTTAAATAAGAAGCATTTTCCAATTCCAGCTGGACCACTTATGTATAGTAGTAGGGTGGGAGAGGGCAAGCTGTCACCTACCACACTTGCACTTTAAAGGGGCTGCTTCAGCACACTCACAGAGGACTTTACACAATTCTATTGTCAGCCCAGGCCCCTCTGAGCCAAGACAGGAATAAAGGAAATTCCAGATCCTGATGGGGGGGATGTCTGTACATTTCTTCCACAAAGCTGGCACTAGGTATACATTCTGGATGCTCAAACCACCACTACAGAACACTCATCGGGCCTGTGGACTCAACAAAAGAAGGACTGCACAGCTTGAGGACTGCCCTGTTACTTGAGAGTTGCCCTCCTGCCTGAGGGCTGCCCAGCTCCTTGAGGCCTAGCTTGCTACTTGAACCCAGGACTACCGGTCATCTGACCTGTTCTAGGCTTTAGTGACACAACAGGCTCCTTCCAGCCCAGTGGCTTCATCGAAAGCAATGCAGTGCAATGCATCTCAATGCAAGTTCTTACATCGCCATTTCCAGCCAGGTGTCTTCATCAGAACCAATGCACCATGGCACATCTCAACAGAAACCCTTGCATCTCTAAATGCAGCCCCGTGTCCTCATCAGAACCGATGCCATGCAACTCAGCTCACCAAAAGTCCTTACATCACCAGCTCCAGCCCGGTGTCCTTCTTTTTTGTTTTAAAGAAATAATGCAAGATATATTGTAAACCAATTACAATAATATACCAATTCTGTACCTATGAAACTCAACGTTTATATTTTATAATGTAGAAAAAAAAGAAAATAGAGGAAAAAGAAAAAGTGAAGAAAGGTGTAAGAAATATGCAATGTACATACTATACTTAAATCATATAATAACATCATATATTATCATAGCTTGTGGTATATTTACTATATATAAAATAAACAGGATGAAATAGAACATAAATCAAAAAAAGATTTTTATTTTCCACCCGACCCAAGTGCACCCTCAACAAAACCACAGCTACCCCTGTGTCCCCCTCCTTGGAGGAGGAATAGCCCACACTACCCCCACCCATCCCTTTCTAACTTTGGTACCCTGAAATAGCACCCTAACTTGCTCAGTAGGGAGAAACTATTTCCCACCCCTCCCCTCCCCTCCCTTTAATTGTGATTGCCATTAACCATATACCACGCAGAGAGTTTGAGCCATATAAACCCAGACACATTTTCATCATTGCCACCGACCCTCAACCAGACTACACCTTCCTCACCAGGTTCTGGGCATCTTCATGCAATGAACATATAAATAATTGACCTTTGGATAATACTTTAAATTTTGACTGGTGCACAATGGAGGCCTGGGACTCCGCTGCCCTGAATCAGTCCAATCAAGTCTCTCATTGTATGTGCCGATGCCACTGACAAATAAGAGAATACACAAACCTTCTTCTTATCTGTCAAACAAAATGATTTCTTTCTAATTGCTTTTGTAAAGATCTATTCCTTTATTCCGTAGTCTGAAAAATTTACAATGATGGTATGAGGATACTTTGCAATTGTCGTCCTTTGAGCAGGAATACGATGGACTGTCATAATTGTTAAATCCCCTGACAGGTTTTCCAAAATGCATGTTTTCATCAATGGTTAAAATAATTGCAACATATTCTAGTTGACCCCATTCTCTACCACATCTGTTATACCTACCACACAGAGGTCTGACCTCCAGGCGTAATTTTCAATATCTTCAATTATATTCAGGGAACCATCTTCCAGATCTGACATACTTTGCTTTAAATCTTGTAATCATGCTGGAATCTGACCCATCGCCTCCTCCATTTTGTCCAGCCTCTGACTGATTGCAGATGTCTCCTTGCCTTGTGTGTCCATTAGCTCTCGCAATTCGTACAAGATAGTTTCAAGCAAGCACTGTGACGGTGCTTGGGCCTGATCAGCTTTGCCTCACACTTGCAGAGTTTTGGATCTCTCTGTTAGGCTGGGGGTAGGCCCAATCCCTCTTCTGCTTTCCACTCATTTTACTCAAGATGTCATGCAAATGATTGATCTTTCGATAACTGCTCATCCAATTGCCTTTGCGGGCTCACATATCTTATCGACTCCACTAGCACTTGACTCGCCACCTCCTTTGCTGCCCAAATACCTGCCTGTCAATTTCTTTTTAAGAACAGAGGATAGTCTCTCTTGTCAGAGCTCAAAACATTCCCAACATTCAGGACATCTTGAGACTGACCTAATGTCTGTGGCTGGGGCTGGAAGCCTCCTCCTGCCTGCTTGATAGTCCCTGCCTCCATGTTGGTGACTGCTGTATGGACAGGAGAGATAGCTGCTGATGGGCCTGAATTCAGCATATGTTTCCCTGATTACTTTCCATACCTGGTATGGCATTGACCAAGCCATCAACATCACGTACCATCTGGGTCACAAAATCCATAGATGACACTGCTTTAGACATTATCACTGAGTGGATGTTGCTGGCTGTTTTCTCCTTTTGCTGTGCAGGAGGACATGTAAACTTCCTTTTGCCCTTCTGTAGCTGTGGGGGGCGAATCAGCATTTGCAGATTTGGAGCCTCTACCATGTGGTGCCACACATTCCTCCCCAATATCTCTTGCCAGGGAAGACTTGTCACAAACTGAGAGGGCTCCGTTGTGTTCTCATGAAAATTGTCAAGCTTATCTGCTAGGATCCCACCAGAATGAGCCGGATTCTGACCCAGTGACCCTGGACCACAGGCAAGAGACCGCGATAAGCTGATGTAGAAAGGAGCTCACTTGCACACTGGTGGTTCTTTCTTATGGTTCTTAAGCTGAGACACCTCCCTGCTGTCATGGATGTTACCTCTCTCGCGGCCTCTCCTCACTGCCCAGTCCAATCCAGAAGTGCTCCATGCGAATGCAGCATGTAGCGAAGGGGAGGTCCTAAATTTTGCCTACCAGCAGATCCGTCTGCTGGCTTGAGTTGAGTATATTATTTTTCATTTTATCCAAGCCGTGTTGAACCGCTGGGTGGGGCAGGAAGCAGTGTTGCTGGCTGCTCCGCTTTAAAATGTGCATGTCACTTTATCCGGCTGCCTTGCGACGGCTAGCCTGACATTCACATTTTAAACATCTCGAGCTAGCTGCATTAGACAGCTATGTGGAGAGCAGGCACAGGCCCTCTGTGCCTGATGGTGAGTAAAGGCAGCACACTCTAACCTATATTGGGGCTTCTCTCATGCAGCTAACATTATCAGCAGCTTGACAGCTGCATTTGGATTCATTGTGGGGAGTTGGTTGAGGCTCGAGGAGGACTTGGGCTAACTGCATTCCTGAAGAAACACAGAGCGGAGGACGAGGAAGCATGGGCAGGTACATTTTTTATTGTTTTTTTTTATTTTATGGTTGGCACTTTAACAAAATATTTAAAGCAAGCTACTGTATGTTGCTAGTGAAAACCCTATTATTTAGGCTAGATTCCTTAAAGTGTTTGGGAGATAGACTTGGAGGGAGCTTGGCTAACTGTGTGTGATCTAGAATGGGGTGGAAGGGGGGGCAATGTGAAGCTTCTCGCACTGGCTCCTGTCATGTGTTTCCTGCATGGCACATTGTAGTTTTCCCTATATTAGCCTTATTGTGCACGTTGTAGGCAACATTTTCCTTTGCTCACATTACCATTTAAACCAGGTTGCTTTTTGCCACATTGTACCTTCACGCAGAACCTGCATATGTTTTTGCATTCTGTTCTTTCCTGGGATTTAGTCTGAACACCATAGACAAGGTGAAACAACAATGCCCCTTCATATTCTCTCTTGTCAGACACTAACACCTAGACATAACACGAGAACCCGGCTGTTGTTTGTCTTGGCAACCAGCTGAGCACAGGAGTCCAAACACACATTAAGTGAGAGCTCTGAGACAAGATCACTGCATCAGAAGGGACGCAGATTGTCCATCTGTGTATGCTAAGGCACTGGGGTCCGCCAATGAACCCGGAGATCTTAATATATAATCATTTAGCTTCGGTAGCAGGGGAGTGGGTTTAGTCTAATCTGTCTTGAAACATGACTGGGCTTTTCATGGTATGTGGTTTATTAACCATGGTAACCGCCAGCATTTGTTTTCTTATTGTGACACCAAAACTACATTGTAGAGCTGGATAGTTTAAATCAATATTTAAGACTTCCTTTGTGTTGCTTGGTTATCAATTATGAGTGAGAGAGCGAAAAGGTGTTACCTCAATCCATAAGGGGGTTGTGTTCTGGGGTGTCAACTCACTTGTTTCTCTGGTACGGTTAGGAAACCAAGTGAGGCATAATAGCTAGTCGGAGTCGGCTCATAGATCCTAAGGCAGTATGATGTCTCAGTCCCTACCTGCCGATGGTTTATGATCCCAAGCATAGTTCTGTTTCTTGGCAGAATCTATGTAACATGGCATTCAATGTGGAGCTCGAAAAATCCAACTCAGAAGGATTTACCAATGGTGGATCTGTATAAATTACATCCGTAGCAGAAGACATAATAGTAGTAACTGGTACCGTGTCAGCTTAGTTGCTGTGGCAGAATCAGTTTGTGTATCTTGTATGCTAAGGACTGGAACATGAGCACTGTACGTTGGGCCGAATTCATTCTTGATTACCACCTTTTCCCGAACCAGGTCACCAATTTTCGGAAGCCAACCAGAAACCAGTAGTAGTAGTAAATATCTTTATTCCATTTTGCATTAAAACCATAAAAGCACATCATATACAATTCGTAAAAGAGAAGAGAATAATATTTTGAGAAGAACAATTGGTTGAGGAATCCAAAACTATCTGTCTTAAAGGTCTGGGTTAAGTTGCCGAAATACATGTGGTGACTAGAAGCTTAGTCCTGGACGTAAATCACGGGGGCACCGCCATTCATCTATTTTTTACGATAAACCAGGGCTATATCATTTCACTCGGATGACAACCATATATATATTCAAGTTTGGTAAAATGCATAATACTAATACCATTTAAAATCAGAGATAAAATGTATGCTAAAATTAAGAAGTTAGTTTGTAGTATTTAGCAATGACAGTTTGACCGATACATGCCACATCAATCAATCAATCAGTAGTTTATAGAGCGCGGTACGGTGTCGGATCCCAAGGCGCTGGGGGGGGGGGAGCAGATCCGGGTCAGTTGAAGAGCCAGGTCTGGAGGTCCTTTCTGAAAATGTGAAGGGTTGGGGAGCATCTGATGTTGACCGGGAGCTTGTTCCAGGTTTTGGCTGTTTTGTTTCTGCGGATGCGGGGGACCTCTGCCGGGGCGAGGTCGGCGGAGCGGAGGTTTCTCTTGGGTACGTGGAAACATACTCTGTCGTTGAGGTATTTGGGTCTGATGTTGTTGAGGGATTTGTAGACGTGGGTGAGGAGTTTGAAGGTGACCCTCTTTCCGACAGGGAGCCAGTGGAGGCTTCGTAGGTGTTGGGTCATATGTTTGTGGCGCAGTGTCCCTAGGACAAGCCTGGCTGCAGCGTTCTGGATGGTTTGGAGTTTATGTAGAAGAGTTTTGTTCATTCCGACATAGAGGGTGTTGCCGTAGTCTAGTCTGCTGGTTATGAGTGCGTGGGTGATGGTCTTCCTGCAGTCGGGGGGGATCCATTTGAAGGTCTTACGGAGAATGCGGAGGCAGTTGAAACTGGTGGATGCGACGGCATTGACCTGGCGGTTCATGGAGATGATTATGATGAGGTTCCGGGCGTGGTCTGTCGGGGTGGGTGGGCTCCCGAGAGCAGAGGGCCACCAGGTGCCGTCCCAGGCAGAGGAGCAGGGTCCGTGGATGAGGACTTCGGTCTTCTCAGAGTTGAGCTTTAGGCAGATGTCCTTCATCCAGGCTGCAACGTTTCTCATTCCTTACTGGCAGCAGAGGCTGGTGTCTTCTGGGTTCTTGGTGAGGGAGAGGATGAGCTGGGTGTCGTCAGCGTAGGATATGATGTTAAGCCCGTGTTGTCTGACGATGGCGGCGATCGGGGCCATGTAGATGTTGAAGAGCGTCGGGCTTAGTGATGATCCTTGGGGTACTCCGTAGATGATGTCTGTGGGATCGGAGAGGAAGGGGGGAGCCTGATCCTCTGGGTTCTGCCGGAGAGGAAGGATTGGATCCAGTCGAGGGCGGATCCACGTATTCCTGAATAGTGGAGTCTGGCAGCTTGCGTGCAATGTGAGATGGTGTCGAATGCTGCGGAGAGGTCTAGGAGGATGAGTGCTGCGGTGTGTCCCTGGTCTAGCAGCATGCGGATGTCGTCGGTGGTGGCGAGGAGGACGGTCTCTGTGCTGTGTTGCTGCGGAATCCAGACTGGGATGCGTCTAGGATGAAGTTTTCTTCAATGAAGGCGATCAGTTGGGTGTTCACGAGTCTTTCGGTGACTTTGGCTGCGAAGGGGAGGAGAGAGATGGGCCGGCAGTTCTTAAGGTCAGTCGGGTCGACTGTGGGATTCTTGAGGAGGGGTTTCACCTCCTCACGCTTCCAGTCGTCTGGGCAGATGCCGGATGTGAGGGAGGAGTTGATTGTCCATCCTAGTTCGGGTTCGATGACAGTGGCGGCCCTCTGGAAGATGTGGGGGGGCAGGGGTCCGTAGGGGCTCCTGAGTGCGTCTTCTTCATCGTTGAGGAGATGAGCTCGATGGACGTGGGGGTCCAGGAGGTGATGGTCGGCTTTTCGGTGGTGGTGGGAGGTGTGGTGCTGTCTTCTGCTGGTTCACTGAAGTTGTCTTAGAGGGCCTTGATCTTCAACTGGAAGTAGGAGCTGAGTTTGTTGCAGAGTTTCTGGGAGGGTGTGATGTCCGTGGCTTCGCAGGTGGGTTTTGCGAATTGCTGAATGACGTTGAACAGTTCCTTGACGTTGGCTACGTTGGTGTTGACTTTATCTCTGATGAAGGTTCTTTTGGTGTCCCTTATACACTGGTGGTAGTCCTTCAGGGCGCTTTTGTGGTTGTTCCGTGCTTCCGTGGTCTTCTGGTTCCACCAGCTTTTCTTCAAACACCTGCAGGTGCGTCGGGCCTCTTGGAGTTCGGAGGTGAACAAGGCGGCCTTCAGCGGGCGTTCTTTGGCAGTGCGGCTGAGAGGTGTCAGCTTCTCGGCGCAGAGGTATACCCAGCAGTGGAATTTCCTGGCTGCAGAGTTGGTGTCAGTCGTGGCGTTGGGGGGGTCTTGGAGGAGGGTGGAGTTCAGGTGTTCCTCGGTGACCTTACTCCAGTTCCGTTGCGGCGGGCGCGGGTGTGGTGGTGGTGTTGCAGGTGAAATGGACGCAGTGGTGGTCCGTCCAGAGGGTCTGGGTGGCGTGGCTGAAGCGGTTGTTTGATCCTCCCGCGAATATGGGGTCGAGGGTGTGACCCGCTCTGTGGGTGGGAGTGCTGACGAGCTGTTTCAGTCCTAGGTTGGTGATGTTCTCGGAGTGTGCTGGAGTCGGGGTTCTGGCTGTTTTCTAGGTGGAAATTCAGGTCCCCGAGCAGAATGTAGTCCATGGAGGTGATGGAGTCGGGTGTGACGAGCTCGGTGAGGGTGGTTGCGGGCTGGGCGCAGGGTCCTGGCGGTCTGTAGATGAGGGTCTGTAGATGAGGGTGCCGAGCCATAAACTTATAAGCGGTTTGTGTTACACCTCAAGCGCATTTGTCAAGTTAATGATGATAGCATTTGTATGATATAGATTCCGTCAAGTATGAAACATGTAAGATGCCTTCGACATATTGTCTTCGTCTTCCATTCGCCATAGTTCCTTTAGCCTATCCTAATTGTTTTTGTTGTGATTGTTACTTGTCCTGCTTCTTATGGTCCATACATGAAGCAGGTATATAGCTAGGGCAAAGACCAAGTATTCTGAAGTATCACTTTTCAGGATTCTAGTAATCTCATTTAAGCGGGTTGCTGCTAGAATCCGGAAAATCGGGATTAGCCATGTTCTTCTTGTCTCTTAGTACATGGGACAGAAGTACAAAAAATTTATTTCTGACTCAAGTGCTAAATCACACACAGGGCAACTGGGTGAAAAAACAACCCCGTTCCAGTTGCTAACAAAATTATTAGTTGGTAGAATACCATACCTACATTTTAGGTATAATATATTAGCAAGGGGCGGTTCTATTAGATTTAGAAATTCCTCTTGTAGCATGTTATCTTTGAAATTGAGGAACCTACATGTCAATTCACCTGCAGGACTCTTATGGAGCCAGCTATCCATGACATGATTCCAGTAATTATTTTTAAGGTGATTTACCGATCTGTTTTCAATTTTGCTGGGGGTAAGCCACAGATCAAACATGCCAAGTTTATTCAACCATGTCTTTATGTGGTTGAACCACTCAATACTCCCTTTAGTGTCTAATAATACTATATCTTGAATTGACTCTTTCAAGGGCTGTGGTGAATCATTCACCCATATGCGCATCCAATAGACTAATGGTCGGAGAGCAATTACATGAGAAATGCTCCTCATTCCTAAATCTAGGTGCATGGGTGTGAGTGGTGCGTTTTGGGGAGGTTTCATTATTGATCTAATGAAATTATTTTCAACCTTTTCAATGGCTGTCACATTTACATGCCCCCTATAGCTCTGGGCCATACAGCGTTGCCCCTATTCCCTTTGCCTGATACACTTGGGTTACTGGGATCAATGGTCTGAAGCTTGACTTTTTAAACTTTTTACATAGGGCTGATCCCACGTGTTTTAATGAGAATTGGCTTTTTTGTATTTGGGATGACCACGATACTGTGTTAAAAAACCTCACTCCCAGATAATCTAATTGTTTAACTTCCTCCAGCACAGTTGAGCCCAGTTTTATACTTCGGTTAAAAGACTTAGGACGATTAAAGACCATGAATTTCGTTTTTAGGTGATTGATTTCCAGCCCCTGTTCTTCACAGCCCCTCCCAAATTGGTCCACTTAGTTTGGGAGCCCCATCGGTGACCTCGAATTAAGCAGGGTGTCGTCTGCAAAGAGTAGTGCAGACACCTCACGTCCTGCAAGCTTGGAGGGAACATCCCTGCAAACCCTTAGCTGATCAATCAGGCCATTTATATAAAGCGTAAATAGTGTTGGTGCCAAAATGCATCCCTGCCTTACTTCGTGGCTGACCCCAATCCGGTTAGTTAATCCTCTGTTGTTACCCCATCTTATTTGGGCGCAGTTGTTTGTGTGGAGTCTAATAAGGATCTGCAAAAGGTTTGATGGCATCCCAAGGTTAGTCAAAGCTGTCCAGAGTTTTCCCCGTGGTACTAAATCAAACGCGGCCCTAAGATCTACAAACACCACGTATAGAGAGCCTTTACCTATTTTTGCATATTTCCACAGGATCAAGAGGAAGCAAAGCAACTGATCAACAGTGCTTGTCTTCTCTCAAAATCCTGCCTGCAGGGGTGATAATAAATCCCCCTCGGTGATCCATTCATTAGCTCTCTTCAGCAATTGCCGACAGAATATTTTCTGTGCTATATCAATAAGACTAATCTGCCTATAATTTATCAGGTCGCTTTTATCTCCTTTTTTATGGATGGGCACAAATTCAATGCCAAGGCCTTCATCTGGTATCTCTCCTCCCAGTTTGGCATTGAAAGTGTAATGTTATATCACACTCCATATTTGGGGTTCAGAGAGATGAAGGTTGCCCGGTATCAAATCTAGGCCTGGGGCTTTCTCCTACTTCATGGTAATAATTGCCTCATCAGTTTCATCTACTGAAAATGAAAGAAACCAGTTTTTGATCTGCTTGAAGAGTGAAATGCAGGCAAATGTGTCTAAGATTGAGCTTCCCTGAACTCGTGTAGGTCCTGTAAGCCAGCACAATGATTATCTACACCAAAGGTTTTGGCTAACACCACAATGTTCAGACCGTCAATGTCTGGAACATGCATCTTGATGCCAAAAAGTACTTCAAACTGGGCCTGCCCACAAAGAGATGTTTGGGAGGTTATTGAATGTTCATTGAACCCCACAGAGATGGTTCAACCAACCATGCCCTGTGTCTAATACTCTATCCTTTAAGAACTGCTTTAAGTCACTGTTCATTCTGTCCACAACTGAATTGTCCTCTGGCCTATACACAGAACACTAATGCACTTGCATACCAATGGACTTAATTGAATCAAAGCACGTCTTAGAAGCAAATCAGGACCTTGGTCTGAATGGAATGCGCAGCAGGCATAAGTCCAGATGAAGACTTGCAAATCTTTAATACCGGTTTGAAGCATCAGCTAAGCGCAGTGGCCAAACCCAGAGGAATCTAGGTCAATAACCAACTATAACCAAATACAATTTGAACGCAGTATCATACATCAGTGGATCATAATGATCTAAGTAAGTGCAGCCAAAAGGCTTGCTTGAAATGAAGAGCTTTGTCTTTGGGGGACAATACACAGTGGAATCTTTAATCAGCTAACATATGTCACAACATAAAACATATTTTTAGTGTGTTGATATGAGCCATGCCACCAATACCTTTGCAGTAAAAGAAAAATAGTGGCTGCCCCTCCTGTTTGAGCGGAAGCTACACCATCATGTGCGGCTACAATTAAAGAATGTCTGCGGTCTGCGTTGGAAATCAGACGATCATGAACTCCAGGAATGTTACGAATGGAACATCATGGTCATTTAAATGATGAGTCTTTAGAAAGAAAGCCCTTTGGCTAGGGGATGCCAATCTGAAAAGCATGAATGGCAGCCAATATATCATTATCGATAAGAGTTTTAGAGAATGTTACTGCTGCTATTTTAGGCGTAGCTACTGCAGATTTTGACACTCTCCTATAGAAGTGCTCTTACACGTTGATGACTCAATGTATGTATAACATGAGTTTGTGGTAAACTATTTTTAAGATTCGCCGCTTTAACCCATAGCAGCTTGTTCTTGATTGTGCTACCCTTGGAATCACTGAAGTCATTTTGTCACCAAAAATATAAATTGTCATTAAATCACTGTACACAATATAACGAATCATGCACAATAAGTGTGGCGAATTCAGGATCCATATTTTTAAGTGTAAGAAGTAAAGCTTTGAGTTCAGCAAGCTGTGCAGTGCAGTCTCAGTTAAAACTGAGTGCTATTCTAGCTACAAGAAGGGAAGACTCACTAAGACGCCAGGCCTGCACCTGGCAGCAAGAAGCAGACTACTGAGGCAGCAGGCAGACTCTGTGAGCACTTTAGGCCGTAAAGAAGCATGCACGTAACAGCACACTCCTCAGGCATTCCGTCCAGAGGCCAGTCCAACTCCAAGCAGGGCTCACAGCCTGCAATTAATTCAGACCTGTGCTATAGCACTCACACCCCTGGTTTGGTTTCAAATGAACCTGCCTGTGCCCCTCACTTCTGTTGAATCAGTTAGGACAGCACAATGTTATTTAAATGTTTAATATCATGAAACTTCGAAGAAAATGCACACAAAGTACAATTCACTATTATAATTTTATGTGATGCCTACTCTATATTTAAAGCCAGTCACACTAAATGTTGCATAATGTTGGTACAAAAAACGTAAACTAAACCTTTACTGAAAATAAATATTTAAGCATGATGTACATTTAATGAAGCAGCTCAAGGTTGTTCTTTTTTTTCACAACATAATTTTATTGTTGACAATCAAAACAAGGTTGATGCCTCAGTGCATCAGCAATAGGCAGATAAGGTGACATATATTGATATCAACATTTTCAATAATATTTGAAGTTATTCATACAAAGAATAAGTTGTGAAATAACTCTATAGAAAAACAAGTAACAGTGCCTCATAATATCTGTCTGAAAAGTAAAAACGACTCGTAGATGGGGAGCGTTCTAGCCACCCATAACCACATCCAGCATGCGTGCTATGTGAGTTCCAATGCAGTATACTCATATCAGTTGTTCTTCAGTAATATATGGGGAAGAAGGAGGTTCCAGATATAGCCCTCTATAATCTGCCCACCTTTTCCAGATTTTAAAATGTTTCTGAGGGCATCCTCTCGCTTCAAAGACCGGGATTTCTGGACCCATGCAAAAGTCCAATCCCTTCTTCCAGACCGCAATCAGCGGTGGGGATTTATCCTTCCAGGCCCGGGCGATGTCTCTTTTAGCCAACGAGAGGCCGAGGAACAACAGGTGACGCTTGTACCTGTTACCACCCAGACCTGCCGTAATATGTAGCATGGCTAATCTTGGAGAGAATGGAACACCCAACCCCAGAACCTCAGATAGACATGTAAGCACCCCCCTCCAAAACCTCGACAGTGTAGGTCAGGACCACACAGTATGCAGAAAGGTACCCTCCATAGACCCACACTGTAAACAATGCGAGGATGCAATCAAGCCAGCACGCCACAGTCTGTGCTTGGTGTAATAGGCTCTGTGTAGATATTTAAACTGGATGAGGCGCAAGCGGGCCGCTATCACTGCACTATGCAGGGATTCCAGGGCCTCCACCCAATCATCTTTCTCTAGGGGGCCAAGGTCATGTTGCCATGTCTCTCTAGTTTTATGTAGTGTTGTAGGTGTGTTGTTAATAAGCGTCCTATACATTTTTGTTATTTTATGGTCTCTCAGTTGACCCATAAAGACCTTTGCCACAAAGGGATTTAATTCAGGTATCTCTGTTTGTTGTGATAAATATGGGGTGAAAGCATGTCTAAATTGAAGATGTCGGTAAAATTGTGTGTGGGGCATATCGTATTCCGTTTGAATTTCTAGGAAAAACTTTAAGATACAGCCATGTATAACCGCCTGAGGTACAGAAAAATTTTCATTCCCAGGGTAATATAACAAAGAACTTGGCAAAAGAAGCTGAAATATGAAAAGACATCTTTATTAAACTCAAACGAGTGAGACTACGTCACACAGAAGCCTTAGAAACTGAACAAGGCAGTCTCCAGAACAAAAAACAGTCTTCTCTTTTATACAGAATATTACGCTTTGGGCAACACCGCCCCTGTTTTACAAGTGGTCATTCACATGTTTTTGCTTCAAAGGAAAAGCAGAGTCATGATGACAATCCCACATTTCAGTTCGTTCAGCCCACAATCATTTAACCCAGCAAGGCTCAGAACCCTCATCAGATATCAGCAGACCCCAATAAAACGGGCACCTCCTGCTCGTAAAACAAGCCATAAAGTAGGATGTGAAAAAGATTAGTCAGGGTTCGTGTGGGATGAAAGACTTTATGATGTGTCAAGCCCTGATGCTAATCCCATTTGGCCGCAGTAAAAGGAACCGGCCGGACATGAATGACCTCGGGCATTGGAGTCAGTTTGCACAGGTCACAAAGAAGTCATCAGAAGGTGTACGGGTCTTTTAGGCCTAGGCATGGCCTTAGTGCACAGCCTATGTGAGGGCAACCACGAAATGGCTACCGCTCTAAAATGGAACCCGAGGGTACGATATATAGTATCATATACAAGGTGAATTCATCGATGAAACGTAATGAAAACACTCGTACATATCGCATTTGCCATTTGCGGGTTGTTGACACCAAAATCGGCATGGTGGGGCCATGCCTCCAATGTGGTTCCGAATTTTATAGTACCACAGACCCTCCTTTTGCCCTTACATAGGCAATAACTATACTCATACTAATCTGAATCCAGGTCTATATTAATCAGATCATCAGGATGTTGCAGGAGCATAATCCTATTATTTAGCAACTCTCTCGGGACACGTTTCCTTACACATGTAGTAGCACAAAGGCCACATATGGCAGGACAAAATAAGGAATACCTCTATCTGTAGTAGGTGGCATAAGATCACACACCCAACAATTAGTGATGTTCACTACTAACTAGTGTTGATGCAGAAGCTGTACAAAAGAATTGCTTACGAATTCTGATCTTCTAACCTGCTCATGTTCAGGAAAAGGGTGAAAAGAGTGCAAAGAAACAGTAGTAGGAAAAGACATAGGTTGGGAAGCGGGTGCAGAAGTCAATTGAGTAGAGAAAAACAATCCCACCCACAAATGACAACGTCATGTTTAAAAAGACACTAGAAAACACGTTATTAAGAACATATAGACAACGGGAGAAAGTAGTGACCACTATTACAAATGAAATAATAATTTTTCACAACCCTAAGCAAAAAGCAAATCCTAAAATTATCTAGTAACATTTTTAGGGCTCCTATGCATTTCAGTAATTTTTGTATGTTCAGGTGAAACAGTGGTGACCCTCATCAATGCTCTGAGGTGAAAAGGGGTACTCTTTCCACAGAAAATGGACTTTATTCTGCTTTTACTAAACAGAATAGTACTTTAAAACACTGCCAGCAAAACAATCAGTCTCCTAACACCTAGTCTATACAATCACATGGAAACTTCTTGTGAAACCAACTATGCCCAGTGTCGGTTCAAAAAGCCTCTCTGGCAGGCTTCTATTATCCATCAAATCTTCTTTTGTTGTTTTCTTTCGCATGGGCCTCTTCATTCAAGCCTTTCATGAGAAAAGTACTGCTTAGTTGGAGTGCCCTCCTGGCAAACACCCACAGCTCACTCGAAAGTCTCAATGTCTCAAGGCAGTGCACCAGTGTCTCTCCTCTGCGGCAGACACTACAAATAATATGCTCTTCATTGGTCATGGGCACAGATCATCTTGTGCAGACCCGGGACCATTCTCAGGCTCCAACACTCATCATTCGGTGTCAGAGGACGCTCAGGCTGCTCTTTCATGGGCACCAGAATGTAGTGCCTTTTGTCAATCTTGGATCCGCCGGTGCACTGCACTTCCATTGGAGCAAAGGAAAAAGAGGGGGGGGGGTGGCCAAAAACTCAGGCCAAGGGGCTCAAGGGACTGCACACTGTCAGAGGTTACCAGCACATGACAGGCGCTCTTTTGCACTGAAATTCTGGTTCTGTGGCAAAACCAGCTCCTCCTTCTTTTCTGATGTTGAACGCCTTCTGATGAAGCAAGTGCGATGCTTTAAACAGTTCGTTGTATAACAAGGGGACTGCAAACAGGTGGCCTGTGATCTTCAAAGGAGTGGCCACATGCCATGGGACAATTTTGGTCTAGAATACACTGTCATTCTCAAAAAGCAATACAAATTAAAGGCAGTAGGCAAAACAGTGCCTCTAGGCTTTTCAATTGGGTTTCCATGTGAGAGCCTCCATCATCTAAGGGTAGATAACTACACGAGAATTCTATCTAAATGGATGTCTTCACATATGGTGGCATTGTCTAATGGGGCAAACACATTTTTTCTCAATGATTACATCTAGGTGTTCCTAAATTCCTTATCTAGAACATCTCAATAGAGAAATCACATGGTACAGATTATCATGGGCATGTAGAAAGCTTTCACATCAGGTGCACTATGCAATACACAGGCTAATAGTCAAATATGCAAACAAAAGACAAGAACTAGAGGGTCCTGATATTTGCATGATTAGAACACATCTGATCCCACCAAAAATTAGAGCAGCAGGAACAGAAGGGAACTGAAAACCAAATTAAAATAGACATTGATAATTCGTCATGTTCAAAAAGGTAAACATAAGATATCTCCTATTGAGATTGAAAACTTGTCTTATTATAATATTGAGTCAGTTAACCAGTCTATCGCTACCCTGGCAGTCAGGCTGGAAAACATTGAAGCAGGCCTAAGGAAAATTCTTGAAAACCAGTCTGGTCATACAAAAGGGAATTATACATAATATGGGGGTCCCTGGTGCATCACTGCAGTCTGGAAGTGTGTACCTAAACAATACACCTACAATAATAAATGGGCTGACTGGTGAAAGGAATACGGAAAAGGGAATTGGAACTAGGACACAACTAAAATCCCCAATAACTAAGCATGATGCGACATCGGTCAGGGGAGAAGCAACAAAAGAAAATAAATCTATAGGAAGAACAAGAATTTACTTGGGTGATAGTCAGGCATGTGACACAACACCAAGAGTACGGGTGATACACAAAAGGCCAAAGTTACACAAATTTCAACTCTACCGCTGGTGACTACACCATATACGATACTCCTAGGTAATGTTCCAGTCCCTTCTTCAGGGAAAAATGAAAACCTGGTTTTTCTTTTAACCCCTTCAGTGCCCATGACAAGCTGGACTCGTCATGGGCCGCGGTGGCGCTGTGCCCATGACGAGTCCAGCTCGTCATAGACCCCGCCCGCTAATGCAACGGCCGGCACTGGGCGGGGAAAGGGGCGGGCACTGAAGGGGTTAAGGAACAAAAGCCATATACTACTTAGGAAGCAAAACATCATTAACTAATGTAATATAGAAATTAGGCCACCTTGAGTCACAGATCTATAATTTCGTCCTTAGGTCCAATCAAGGATACATAAATGTAAGGCTGCCTGTTCCTTTAAGGGAAGGGGCAGTAACGTGACTAACTGCAGGTGACACACTTTGATCCTGTATATCTCTTTTTATTTTCCTTCAATACCATTATAGCCAAATAGACATGCACTGGTGAAGTGTTGTCTCTCATGTTCACAGCATGAAATATCATTATCTGTGGAATTTAGTAACCAGAATAAGTTCAACCAACTGTTGCGTAGCGATGGGCATCGTCATGACCATCCCCTCACAACACAGGCAAACTTGTAATAGTATCAAAAGCAGCAACAAAAAAAACACAAAAACATGCATAAAAATAAAAAATAATAAACGCACACAACGTCAAGCCATCCCCAGTTTTACCTTTCTAAAAGTAAAAATTGTTACACTGACACTTCATATTAATTTGGCACCTACAATTTCCACTGTGAAAAATAAGTCTTAATTGGCAATTCGTTCTCACTTAGGCATGTAGCCTTCAAAATTTTAGAAAAGGGCTGCATCTTATTTTCTGTCTAAGACTTAATGCAACACTTTGTTTCCTGTCAAATAAAAGCAACTAGCAGGCATCATTTTATTTTTTTAGAGCGAGACACAAATGTATCAGTTCTGCAAAGCATTTAACATGATGTTTGGACTTTCAAAGAAACCCTTTTTCTATATTTTCCCTTTGGAATTAAGTTCTTTAGTTTTATTGATGTTCTTATGGAGAAACCAGAAACCCCACTTTTTAGAGGCCCGTGTAGCAAGGTCATTCTGCATTCCACAGAGACAAGGCCCTAATTTAAATGGGCATAAATGTCAATGTGGCAGCCTACTCCATTGTTTACGGGAAAACTAAAGATAGCATCGCAGCAGCGTAACTTGAGCCAGCCTCTGCAGCTCTCCTAGCCCCCAGCTTCTGCCACTCTGAATTTGTCAAAGTCAGGAGGCCTTCCTAATTCCTCCTAACTTGCAATAATTTACTCTATTGTGACAAATAATTTCTCCTTTTTAGGCGCTAAAAACAAATTATCTCTATTCCCAGATTATTAAACTACATTTACTGTGAATAATTCACAAAACTTAATAACACACATACCAGTGTTTAGATTAAATGCTTGTTGCAATCCTATGCAATGGTACACATTTCATCAATCTTAAATGAATGAACGTCTCAGTAGGCCCAGCTGAAGTTAGAACCTTCAACCCTGATATTAAAACAAGCCTTTGTACTGGCACATTGACTCATTGAATCATAAGAAGGCACACCCTGTAAATATATATCAAACCTAAATGTATGCATTTACTGAAGCCTGAGACACTTTAAAAAGTACTCTGAATGAAAGAAAATGCAGTTTAAACAGTACTTTTACCCAAATTCGACTTTGATATTTTAGGCATTAAAAAATGAATATCCTACAATTTTCTTGCATAATATGCATTACCAGAATGTCTATTACACAACCCATGAGTCAGGCATTGGAAATAATAACTTATACTTTATAAAAATGAGCTTATTGGCGCCTGCGCCAAGGGAAAATTGTACACACAAATGCTTGTTATTTTAGTGATGCAACGCAACTTATATCAAATTTAAAGCTAGGAGGTCATAGTATGAGTATTAAGCTTTATAAATATTAAAAAACGATTTTGAAAAGCACTTTTTTAAAAAAAATAATTTCTCCATGTTAAATAATTTTTTTTTAAAAACAACCAAATTATTCGTTTTTGTGATAATTCCACATATAAAAGCAAGCTGTATCCCTTGCCTATCATTTTGGACACATTAACTCACAAGCCTAAGCGCATAAGCTTAACTTGAAACGCGTCACATTTTTTTTCGCCACTTTCATTTAAAAGGACGGTTATGCAAAATTCCACCCGTGTTTAACTGGGAAAGTGCTGGCTGAATGAACATTCCTATCAAATATACTGCAGCTGAAAAGTTTGCCTGTGAACATCTCATACAATGCATCTAAGAAAAACGCTGTAAATTTATTTATTTTTGCAAAAATAGATAATTTTGTTTTTGGGGCCTTATTTATATCTATTGACTGTTTTTCTAATTTTATCCTTTAAGCATTTAACGGCAGTTTTGTATATGTGCACAATTGCTCATTCTATAAATTAAAGAGCAACATATAGCTATTTTAGCACATCACACGGTTCATTTCTGGATTTTTCCTAAGTTTCTACTTAATATTAATTAACCAACATTTTACTTAACAGACTGAAAACATCAGAAGACCCACAAACACATATTGAGCTCATTTCAGACATAAACAGAAAGGGGTCAAACACTCAGGACACAAAACTACAGCGCGCTCTTGCATTTTCGTGAGTAGCGCCATCGCTATTTCACTAATGGGAAGACATTTAAACACACATTTGACCCACAAATCAATACTCAGGACAGAAATAAAGAACAGCTCACAGACTGTACTTGAACCAAACCATTTGCAAATACTAGTTGTAAGTCATATTTACAAGAAACGCTTCTCAATAGTGTTCCAAAACACGGCATAAACAGCCCAACAGACTGATGTATCTCCATGAAGTAGTGAATGCGCTCAATTCACTAGCTTTGGCTAGCAGAACACCAAACAAAATCGTTCTGCATATCTTCATTCATAAAACTGCGCAGAACAAAGGATCCTTGTTTTGTATTATGTGATATTTTAATTCCCTGGGGATACAAAATGACCAAGGAAGAAATATGTTTTCAAATCTAACCGATTTTAGATATTTCCCGCTAGGGGGGGGCGGCTAATTTACTTCACATCAAACTATGGTACCTTCCAAAAAAGCAACACATTTTTCCATGTGAGCTTACAAACAGGCATGCCAAAAATACTGCGGAAAACGCAAGTATTATAATCAAAATGGTGCTTAAGGTACTTTTCGTACGTGCACCGTTCAACTAAACCAAATGGAGAAATATCTCCTCATTACCTGCCTACACAAATTGCAATTCGCATATCCAACCCTATACAAACCAAAAGTTGGCCAACACAAATTTCAAAGTTCCAAAGCTGCATTTCCAAATTTGCTAAGATCAGGCATCTTATAGCTCACTAATCTAGCTTCAAACTTTAAGAGGTTATCTCTACCAATACACTCGCAAATATACGAGACCCTTGGCTATGGTTATTGCAATGACCAAATCAAAAACCAAGAAACCAACCCCTTGGCTTTGGTAATTGCGATAACCAAATCAAAGACCCAAAGAACCAAAGGACTGGGAGCGACCCACTTATACTTAACTCTTACTTTTACTAATCCAAATTCTAACTGTCAAGTTCTACATGACCTAACGGTCTTTTATAATACACACGCCAAAAAGGTTGGAAGATCAGAAATATACTGGGCTGCATAATCAAAGAATCTCCAGAATCCCTGCGCACAGAGTACCTTCTTGGTAGAATCCTGTTCTGTCCTCCTCAGTAGATTTCAGTCTCCTGACAAGATCACTCCCGCAGAAAGTCACTTCTCTGATGAGCCGCCCAACGTTGGGTGCCATTTGAGGTACAGAAAAATTTTCATTCCCAGGGTAATATAACAAAGAACTTGGCAAAAGAAGCTGAAATATGAAAAGACATCTTTATTAAACTCAAATGAGTGAGACTACGTCACACAGAAGCCTTAGAAACTGAACGAGGCAGTCTCCAGAACAAAAACCAGTCTTCTCTTTTATACAGAATATTACGCTTTGGGCAACACCGCCCCTGTTTTACAAGTGGTCATTCACATGTTTTCGCTTCAAAGGAAAAGCAGAGTCATGATGACAATCCCACATTTCAGTTCGTTCAGCCCACAATCATTTAATCCAGCAAGGCTCAGAACCCTCATCAGATATGAGCAGACCCCAATAAAACGGGCACCTCCTGCTCGTAAAACAAGCCATAAAGTAGGATGTGAAAAAGATTAGTCAGGGTTCATGTGGGATGAAAGACTTTATGATGTGTCAAGCCCTGATGCTAATCCCATTTGGCCGCAGTAAAAGGAACCGGCCGGACATGAATGACCTCGGGCATTGGAGTCAGTTTGCACAGGTCACAAAGAAGTAATCAGAAGGTGTACGTGTCTTTTAGGCTTAGGCATGGCCTTAGTGCACAGCCTATGTGAGGGCAACCACGAAATGGCTACCGCTCTAAAATGGAACCCGAGGGTACGATATATAGTATCATATACAAGGTGAATTCATCGATGAAACGTAATGAAAACACTCGTACATATCGCATTTGCCATTTGTGGTTTGTTGACACCAAAATCGGCATGGCGGGGCCATGCCTCCAATGTGGTTCCGAATTTTACAGTAGCAATGCATGGTGTACGCGCTTCAACACAAGACATGGAGAAAGCGCATCGGTGTGAGCCATCCCCTGAGCCAACTGGCGAGAAATTTCTCTGCATTATTTCCTTCGCATCGCTCCGGAAATCAAATAAAACGAAGATTATTTCAGTAGGCACGTCCCTCCACGTCCTCCACTCGTGCCGCCAAGTCCCAGTTGAGTGTTCCAAGAGTAGTCACTTTTTTCTGTACTGTGCCCTCTGTGTCCTCCACATTTGAAATTCATGACTCTGTTCCTGCGGTATGTTGCACAGCATTTCGGAGATCCTGCCGAAGCAACATTACATCTGCGCCCACAACACCTATCTTGGTCTCCAGTGTTTCTCTTGACTGCGTGATCGCTGCCAATAGCGCCTTATTATCCGGCATAGTTGCCTACCCAGCGAGGGTCCTAAAGCTACTGTCCCAACATATGTGTCCATTGTGCATTGTTTAGAGGACGCACCAGGCGGCTTAACCTTGGGCATTGTAGAGCCCTACGTGGCAAAAGAGGGCAATCCAGGGATTGGGAAGCAGTTTTCTCCTGATGCGCTTATTGGAATGATTTGAGCAGCAAGCACCAAGTTTTCCACCCACAGTGGGGGGAGGGCCAGACCAGGCACGGACACCACACTCACAGGCCGCACCAAACCTAATTCGGCCACCTCCGTGAGCTAGGCACCCCAGCCTCCCCTAGCGGGTGTCGAGGAGCAGCCCCCGGCCCCAGGACAGCAATGAGACAGGCTGTAAATCAGGGCTCCCCCACCACCAACATCAGACACAGCACACAAGAGATGATCAAATCAGTAATTTTATGTTTCTACTGTTGCAGGGATTCTGCATGCACAAAACTGTGCCAGAAAACACAGGACATCAGAATGTAAGGGCTAAGTCACTTTCCCATCAGTATGTGTGCGAGCAAGTTCGACTAGCACATAGTGCCTTACCTGCCCTCCAAACCTTTCCAGAGTAACAGGTAAAGGGGCAACCTCTCCATTGTGAACCGTGGAAATAAATCAAACACTTTTGTTTCTCTCTCACTCATGCATATCCACAATAAACAAAGAAAGACACAATATACGTTTGCAGTATTTTTTACAAATTATTGTGCTCTTTTGTGAAGCAAATATACTACGTTTCTAAAACATATGAGACTAAACAATGTAGTTAGCATAAAAAGAAAAGTGTATATAATATATAGCCCTACTATGGTGACAGATATATTATTCTGAGCCTACCCTCACTATGTGAGCACAGGAAATATATCAGAGATCTCTGGGATAACAGCCAGCCCCCATCCCTGCCCTTCATAGTTAGGTAGTCTGCATTTCAAGTTACGCAAGGTCAGTGCACACGCTCCATCTGCATGCCCTCTGCAAGAATTCTCCTCTCTCACTCCAAGGCAGCAAATCCTGGTTCCTATGATACGAAGTGCTGCACTAGAAAACAGCAGATTTTCCCTAGTGTTGTGTCTAGGTATTGGGAGATGTTGCTGACCGGCCACAGCAAAAACAGGGCCGCATTTTATTCGACCTTCTACATGCTTGCGCAGCCTGAATCCCAGAAAGGCACCCTGAATAATAACATACTGTATTTCAAAACTAATATCATGGAAGAAACTAAACATGTATGTGCAACGTGTGCAGAGCAAAGCAGCCTACAACATGGAATTTAAGCTACTATAATGAGAATCAGAGTGGGCCCTGAAGGGGGCAGTAACTGAGTGACTAAGTGAATAATAAATGGGAAAAGCACAACTTAAACAAACTCAATGCGTTGCCAATAAGCATGTGATTATATAAAAAACTAATATTATAAAAAATCATAACAAACTTGATGTACATGAGAATTTGAAAAGTGGCCAAATTAAGAAGATCTAGAGACACTCAGGGTTTCTTCCAAACGTTCCATGAAAAAATAATCCAGGACGACCACCGCGGATGGTGCCCAATTGATAAGTTCCAGAGAACAGACATGATCCTCATTATCAGACGATGCTGCGGAAATAGCCGGCCAGCCAGCCTTTGTCCATGGTATTAGAACCAGAAGCCAATGTTCCACATGTAGAAGCACACCTTCCAGGTAGGAGTAATGTCTCCTATTGTGCCTCCTATTGCAGTTGAAAGCTTAAGGGACAATTCTGATACTGGGTCTTCATGGGATCCATCAAAAGGTTTATGTCCACAGGAACCAGACATCGGAGAGCAAGGCAAAAATCTAGTGCTTTTTCGAAGGGGCACCAGAGGCAATGAAACACAGGTTGGACGCAGGTAAATCAGGAGGGTCAGAATGAAAATAACCAGACCGCGCCTAATGCCTGGAGTAAAGAAGCATGTGCTTATGACACAGATTGACTGGTGGTAGTTCCAGTGGCTTTTGAAGTGGAACATCCCTTGCAGAGGAGGAGAAATAGGACCAAATAGCCACAAATGAGGAACAACACCATGAGGACGCCTCCAAACATTCTGTAAATAGGGAATGAATAAAAGCTGGTATTATTTCAAAGAGTGTTTGGAACAAACTGACTAACCAAGTCCCTATACCTTTAAAAAAAAATGCAATTCCAGCTGTATTGGATGCATTAAATATGTGGTGGATAAATTCACTGAAATATAGTGGGCGATTTATGGTTAACAAGGAAATTATTATACTGGATGTCCATGCCACCTCTAATTTAAATGTTAACCTACCAGATGTCAAGGTTACATCTTTTCAAAACAATAGCACTTTGAGTCTGCTTGGTTTGTTAAAGTCTGCTTTCAAGGTTGGATTGGAAGGCCACAAGGAGCTATATACACCTCCCTGAGGAGGTGGGAAAAACACATTATTACATGATTTCCCACCTGAGAAGCAGATTCAATTTATGGGATCCTGGCCTTCATTCCGCAACAGTTTGGTCGCTGAGCATTAAATAGCTTCCATTTGAAAGGACAGTGATGGTGAGATGTTGCAAAGTCATCCCTATGCCCTGGGCACTCCCATTATTTGCTGACTGGTACTGGTGGTAAATGACTTTGACTGTCCCTGGGCTCTGTCTAACCAGGCCGAGGGCCAGTGCCATGCTGAAAACACACTTAAAATACAGTAAAACACCTACTTACACCAGGGTACACTATAGGTTAGGGTACCCCTATGATTGGCATGATCTCCCCTTTAAGGCCCTAGTACATATAGGGCAAGGGGATCAAAACTACCTTAAGTCCCTAGTATATAATAGTGCATGGCAGTTTAGAGGCCAGCAAACCTTTTTCTACTTGTATGAGGTGAGGTCAGTTTAACAGCAGCCCTATGTTGCAGGGCTGCTTTTAACATGTAAATTGTGCTCAAACTCAATGTCGATGTTTAGGGCAATTACAAATTAATAAACTACAAGATTTTGGCATATTAGGTACCCCCAGGTTCTCCCCTAGGTGTCCCAGTGGTGGGGGGCCAGGTACTTATAAGGGTAACCCTTATAAAATTGGTTTTATATGCCCTGAGAAGTGACATTGCACATTTCACTCCCCCACATTGCAGTAAAATGGTTCCCAAAATCGACTTGTGTGCTAGGAGCATTGTGGGGTGAGGATCTGCAATATGTTTACAAATTCAGAACACCTAAAGTCTCCCCAGGTGTTCCAGTGGTGAGGGGTCCTGTAGATATAGGCAGGGTCCTTATAAAAGATGTTTTACAAGCCTTATTGTTGGAGAAATTGCCCAGTTCATTTTCCCCATTGCAGATCCCCAGTGACATTGGTTAACATGGTAAGAAGTTATTAATTAATAAATTCCACCATGAAACACAGGAAATATCATTCAAGGACTTACTAGAATGGTATTGATAAATCCAACAATAGGCTATTGCTGAATTTATCCTAAAATGTACAGACAAGAAGTTACTAGATCTTCTTTTCTGTAAGCCAAAATTCAGCCTACCCGTGACCTGCCGTCAGAGTTAAGTGGATTAGCCAGGCTGCTTTGATGAGGTGATAAGTAGCTCCGGGGTAAGGAGCCATTTTGTGAGGAGAGGGGTCGCAAACCATAATCTTCAAAAGAAGGAGGGAAAGGCGGAAGAAGCCAGTTTCATTTACACCTGTAGTCTTTGAACCCAACCAGATGGCATGCTTAAGGAAGGACTGATGATTAAACACCCTAGCACACGTGCTATTCAAATGATGGTTCTTTTCCCATGTTATTCACAACACAACAATAAATCCATTGGTCGAGTTCTTTTTCTTTTTCTTGTCTTTAATCCAGTAAGATGTTCTTAGGCCAACACGTGTTTCGTCGCCTTAGTAATTTAATACACGCGACTTGTTCACGGCTAGGTAAGAAAACAGGACGGTAGCTTGTGTTACATATTTTAGGAACAACGTATACATTCGTCCAATCAGAACAGATGAAAAGGTGCTCGTACGTGCATATGATACAGTGACTGTAAAAGTCTTGATTTAGGACCCAGATGAATAAAGATTCCCATCATCTCAAATCATTTGAACAAGGATTCAATTGCACAAGTGAATAGTGAAATTTGTATGTGACAGAATTAAGTTCTATTTGGCTTTGCACCCAGAAGCAAAAAACTATATCAGAAGGTGGACAATACAACTCAAAATCACCATGTGCCCTATGACCAAACAGAGGAAACCACCACTTCCTTCATCAAAGAGATCCGACTCTTAAAA
Source organism: Triturus cristatus (assembly GCF_964204655.1). NCBI lineage: Eukaryota > Metazoa > Chordata > Amphibia > Caudata > Salamandridae > Triturus > Triturus cristatus. The sequence goes on along the minus strand of NC_140589.1, from coordinate 1,869,833,677 downwards.
CGTGCAGTAACAGTCCAAGAAAAATAGTGATAACCAACCTGAACAGTAATACTGAAGAGTGGTCTAGGGGGAGACATAAAGGAAACGCATATATGTAGATCAGTATGCGTCAATATACTTCTATCCTAAGTTATAAACTATGTTAAAAGCTCCTATAAGAGTGTGTCTACAAGAGTAGAGTCAGTATACGTACTCCTATTGTGGCGATAATTCCAGGCCACAATACTCCTGTGGCGTGGGGTGTGGGGTATTCTCCAAATTATAACAAAATATGATCTCCGTAGTGTGGTCAATAAGCACCCTTCCTCAGCAAATAAGCTTCAAAGTCTAAATAGGCGATAGAACGAAAAACAAGAAAAGTCTTGTTTACTAACCGAGTAGTTCTTAAAAAATGTAATAAACCTAAGGTCAGGTAAGACCTAAATTCCGCGCTCTAACGCATAACAATTCGATTTGTGTGTCGGTACTTACTAGACAGAAGTCTTGTCAGTCCGTAACACGTCCCCCCATGCCGGTCTCCTCGTGTGCGAGTGCCGGCGTTCAAGCGTAGTGTATCTAAATAAAAGCGCCCATGCGATCATGTGATCAAGTCTCGTGTGTGTTCACGTGGGTGTTTGGTAATCAGCGCCATGTTTGAATGGGCTGATTTAGAGAGAAAAAGACGATTAAAATGTTTATATCCAAACCTCTACTAAAGTGTATTAATTAGTTTGTCCCCGATATTTTGGCTAAAAAATAGAGTATAGCAACATGATTACAATAAATACACTAAATTAATAAAATAAAAAAAAATAAAAAGGTGGAATGAGGTCGTAGTATAGTTACTCACATCTGCCTCTCTGTGAAGGTCTAAAACGGAAAGTAAGATCGGCGTACCGTAGTATCAATAGGTGTGGGAAAGACTATTTTGTGGCCAGACAAAAAGGGAGGCAACTGTCTGCGTCGATCCCTACTATAAAGTGCATATGGTTCCCAATATTAGCCGTGGAAATACCTAGATGATAATTGGTGGGTCTTTGTCCCTAAGCAAACAAATAATATCCAAACCGGACTCTGAGTAACGACATCCGAGCCTAATTATACGCAGCGTGATTTTATCGGCTAAAACCGGAAATATATCCAACCGGCCTATATTTACAGTCGGACGAGTATAAAAGTTCCCGTCCTCCATGGTTATCAACCAGACTAGTTCAAGTTTCCCATTATGTGTTTGTATTTACTCCAAACTGAGAGATCGTTTTCAGTGACTATTTTGTGTGGGTGACATTCATATACATACAACCCGATACTTGTACATATTTGTAACATTTAAGAAGATAGTATATTTTTTCTCACTTTGTGATGATTGGTAGTTTCATTAGATCAACATACTAGTTAATTAGATTGACAAACTCCGCTTAGTTAGCACAACTTGTATATATATGCAGTAAAAAAACACAACATGGTGGTTAAGCATCAGAATACATCTTGTTTTTAAGTTACTGATAAGTGGGCTTGGTTCTAACTCAACATCTCATTTGCCCAAAAAGTAATGCATCTCCTGGTCAACATTCAACCCTATGTCAGCTGTACGTAGCTTCAGAATCCAGGATGCCTCATTTCTACGTAATTGTAATTCTCTGTTACCACCTCTCGGGTGTCTTTAGGTTTGTTCTATCCCATAAAAGGAAAATTCTTTATGTTGTCCTTGTGTATGGCAGTCCGCGATGTGTGTCGCTATGGGGTATCTGAGGTCGCCCTGTTTGACCGCCCTCATATGTTCCCCAATCCTCTCACGTAGTGGTCTTATAGTGCTCCCCACATATTTTTTGTGGCATCTGCATTCTATTATGTAAACAACAACATTCGTGCTGCAATTTATACTGGTGTTCATCTTGTAGCATTTGCCGTCAGGGCCAAAGAAATCTAATTTGTTTTTAATGGCCCATTTACATGCCATGCAGTGCCCACACCCATGAAAGCCCTTTGATCGTGTTGTTAACTAGTCAGTGTTTGTTTTCATAGTGGGGTAGTTTGGGCTCAAAAGGTTCCTGTGGCACATACCTCTTTTATAGGTTATTTCTGGTCTTTTGTCAATCGTACCGGATAATGTAATGTCCTCCTTTAGAATGTGCCAGTGTCTATTTAAGCTCTTATTTAGGAGACTCGATAGGTTATTGTAGTTGGTAATGAACCTGACTCTGCCGTCAATATTCCTCTTTTGGGGATTTTCTCTAAGTGTTTGTGCTCTCTCTGTTTTTTCAATCCTGTTTTCTGCCTTTTCAAGTATGCCTCCACCATAGCCCCATTGTTTAAAACGTTGTGTCATTTCCTCAGTGCATGCTTTAAAGTCAGTTTCCGAGCTGCAATTACGTCTAGCCCGTACAAATTCCCAATAGGGGATGGCATTAATTTGGTGTGACGGGTGTGTGCTGGATGCATGTAAGATTGTGTTGCTAGCTGTGCTCTTACGGTAAAGTCTACTGTTGATTTGGTCATCTCTGATATATAGTTCTATGTCAAGAAAGGCTATTTTTTCTTTGCTATATTCATAGGTGAATCTGATGTTCATGGCGTTGTCAAGGTGTTCCACGAATTTCACCAGTTTACCTGTGTCTCCCCTCCAGATCATCAAACAGTCGTCGATGTATCTGCCCCAATACATGATGTAGTCTGTCCATTCTGTACCATTCGGGCCACAGATCCACCTCTCCTCTAGCCAGCCCATGAAGAGGTTGGCATACGAAGGAGAGAATCTGGAGCCCATGGCTACTCCCTGTTTTTGTCGATACCATTTGTCTTTGAAGATAAAGACATTGTTGTCTAGAATCAGTTATATCATTGTAATCAACATTTCTGTGTGCTCCCATGTGCTTGCTGAGCGTGTGCTGGATATTTTTCTGATAGCTTTCAGTCCACACTCTCTTTTTATGCTGGTATAGAGAGCGGTGACATCAAGGGTCACAAGCGTAATTTCATTGTCCCAAGTAACATCTGCCAACAGCCCCAAGACATGTTTTGTGTCCCGTATGAACGACGGTAAATTGTTAACCATAGGTTTGAGGAAGATGTCTACATATTCGGATATTCTCTCTGTGGGGCCCTCTATTCCTGATATTATGGCCCTCCCAGTTGGAAAGGGTAGGTTTTTGTGTACCTTTAGAAGTGTGTATAAACACGGGTATCTGGGTCTGTCAACCCGTAGGTAGCTGTATTCCTCTTGGTCCAAGATACCCATCCCATGCCATTGTTTAAGGTGTCTATTTATGTGGTCTGTCAGTTTCCAAATTGGGTTGGTGATCAGTGCTTCGTAACATTCTACATCTTCGAGTTGAGATAAGATCTGGTTGTCGTAGTCTGTGCTGGTCATGATGACAATGTTTCCCCCCTTATCTGCTTCCTTAATGATAATACTCTGATCATTCCTTATTGATTTAAGTGATCTTCTTTCCCAGTGTGTCAGATTGTCCCTGGCTACATGTGGCCTACGCCTTTTGGAGTCATATTTATCCAAATCATTCAAAACAAGTTTGTGAAAAATATCGATGGTATTGCCTATGTGTAGGGTGGGTGTCCATTTTGATTTCTCTTTCAAACCACTTGCAATCTGTCTATCATTGATGACATTCAAATCCCTCATGACGATATCAGCAGTGATTAATTCATCCTCACAATCTGTAAGTGAAAGCAATAATCTAGTATCAATTATTTTTTGGATAGTGATCTAACTCAGAGGGTTTGGTTGCTGCTCCACATTCATTCTTTTATTAGTGTCATCACACATCATGAAATGCTTTTGAATTTTTAGTTTTCTGACAAATTTGTACAAATCAATTTTCAAATTAACCACATTGCCATCACTTTTGGGACAAAAATTTCAACCTTTTTGTAAAGGAGACATGTCATCCTTAGTAAGTGTTTTGGCGGACAGGTTGATTATGCTAACATTGTCTACTTCTTTTTGTTCCACAATCTTGTTCTCATGCCTTGTTTCTCCTCTCCTAGTACCTCTTCTCTTCCCTCTCCTTGTTTTCGGCTTATCGTAGGGCGTTGGTTTTGTTCTCTGTTTACTCTCTTTATTCTCAAAACTTCTTTTAAAAAAAGGTTCTCCTTGCCTGTTATGTCTGTTGAACTGTCTCCAAATTCTGAGCCACTGGTAACTGGGGTTTCAAGTGATGTGGTGCTTGAACTGATAGAGCCTGCCAATCTAGGTGTAATATTGTCATCTTTAGTTATTAAATAATCATATTTTTTCGCAAAGGTGAAAATTCTACCATTCAGGTAGTCCACTTCATCTCTTTTAAGTTTCTTGGTTTTGCACATTTTGATTTCCGAAATATATGTCGTTTCATAACGTCATTTAGAATATTATAATTTTTCTCAGTTGCTTCGGGGAGATTGAGTGATCTAATTTCCAATTCTAAGTTTCTATGTCTGCCTGCAATTTTGTTGTTTTTCTGTCACAGTTTTCTATCAAAATCGTCATTAATTTGTTTGAATTGTTAGTTAGTTCCTGTTCCCAGGCTAACAACAGATCTGGATCCAAATCATCATATGTGGGTATGATCTGGGAACGGAGCCCCCTAGGTATTCTTTGTACTTTTATGTATTGCCTTAGGGTTGCTCCGTCCCACCATTTGGATGTCTCGTTTTTACGTTGTTTTTCCAAACATATGAATTTATCTCTGAGACCCTCATTTTTTCTATCGTTAACCCCTGGGGTAGTCGATGTGGATGATGTATCATCCGTTTTATTGTTGAAAAGGTCATCTGCTTCTTTGTCCCTATTCTTCTTTATATCTTCAAAACTAGTCATAGTGTACCTAAGCTGCCCTCTTTTGCTTGTATTGCTTAAGAGAGATTTAGGTGGTATAGTTCATAGGATGTAGGCGCTATAGGTGATTTCACTGGAATTTAATGGTATGTTTCTGATTATTGGCGGTGCTATAGGGTGAGGGAGAACCACCTGCCTCCCCAGGTTATTGTGGCAAAAGCAACAAGATACAATGATTAAACACCGTAGCACACGTGCTATTCAAATTATGGTTCTTTTCCCATGTTATTCACAACACAACAATAAATCCATTGGTCGAGTTCTTTTTCTTTTTCTTGTCTTTAATCCAGTAAGATGTTCTTAGGCCAACACGTGTTTCGTCGCCTTAGTAATTTAATACACGCGACTTGTTCACGGCTAGGTAAGAAAACAGTACGGTAGCTTGTGTTACATATTTTAGGAACAACGTATACATTCGTCCAATCAGAACAGATGAAAAGGTGCTCATATGTGCATATGATACAGTGACTGTAAAAGTCTTGATTTAGGACCCAGATGAATAAAGATTCCCATCATCTCAAATCATTTGAACAAGGATTCAATTGCACAAGTGAATAGTGAAATTTGTATGTGACAGAATTTTTATGACAAGCAGACTGATGAAAGTTGTAGCATCTTTATTAAGATGATAAGAGCAACCCCCAGTTACATCTGCTCCCCGCAACTGCCAGCACTCCTCTCTCTAGCATCCAGTTCCCATGGATACCCCAGAAGAATCCAGGCTCCGTCGCTAAGGCAACCCATGAGCTACCTGATATTAAGACATAACACATCTCCTTCCCTTACAATATAATAATACAACAGGAATAACAAGTGTACTTTAAGCATTAATAACAATGGTATCTATATACATTTTATACATCCTAATCAACACAAGAACAATCAATAAGTTACATAATCATTAAGCCATCTTGGAGTCTTCCGGGTACGTTTGTCTTTACATGTTTCATCGACCCCCTTGTGACCATTGTTGTCACTACTCCCTGATGCACAAGATTTCACCTCCAATTTGTTACATAAGGTTACATTACGAATGTTCCACACCTTACCATCGTTTAACCAGACACTGTTACCACGAATCTTTGTTATTTGCTTCGGTACAGACCACTTCGATAACCCCCTCCTCTGAGACCCAACACTATATGTCCTCACCCAGTCACCAATGGTGAAATGTCTCTCATTCCTTTTTATTTTTGCATTGTGTCTTTGTACATATTTATCCTGATGTTTCATTACCCTACATTCCAAACTCCTAGTGCAGACTGGTCTAGAAAATCCCTTTAACATCCACCCTGGAGTAACCTTGGTACCTGGTTGCCTGCCTTTAAGAAGTTTAAATGGTGATTCCTTGGTAACTGAGTGAGGTGTGGTACGGTAATTCCACAACATTTCTTTTACCGCCTCTTTACAATCTCCACCACTTTCCTCAGCTAATTGTATACACTCCTTTAACACTCTGTTGAACCTTTCTACCAGGCCATTTTCTCTTGGATTATAGACAGCCGTAGTGTGATGTATGATGCCCATTTTGTTCAGGTATGAGTTAAATTCACTAGATATTAGTTGTGGACCATTGTCCGTGAGTAACTTTTCAGGGCACCCTTCCCTGCGGAAGATCTGGTCACAAAACTCTATAATATTACAGGCTTTAATGTCATTTGTGAATGCTACCTCCGGCCACTTAGAATAATAATCAATTAGTACTATTGCAAACTTATTAGTGATGCCCTTGGATGAAAATGGGCCACAAATGTCCATAGCAACCCTCTCCCATGGTCTGCTTGGAAATTGTGTTGAGGAAATGGTTGATTCTTCTACCCTATGAGTTTTGTCACTACACATACATTCCATGCAGTCACGAACATATTCCTCAATATTCCTGTCCATCCCAGGCCACCAGAATGTCTCTCTGGCCTTCCTTTTCATTCCCGACATGCCACTATGTCCCTCATGTATCAAATTGAGTAATCTGTTGTAGAGGCTAGTCGGGACTACTAACCTACCATTCCTGCGTAGTACACCTTCCACCACAGATAGCTCTGTCCATACTGTCCAGAATTCACCAAATTTTTTTTTAAAGATAATATCCGGAACAGATGGATTTGATAATTCACTCATTAACTCTGTGATGGTATTATCTTTGTTTAAAGCTTCCTTGCATTCATCACAAGATATAGCACCTTTACACGATCCCACTACCTCCGCTACCACACAATCATCATTGTGGTCTGTGTCATTGTCATCACCCTCCAATGGTAACCGTGAAAGGCAGTCAGCATTAACATTGCGATTCCCCGGTACATACTGTAATGAAAAATCATATCCCTGTAATCTGTACAGCCATTTGGCTATTCTAGGAGTAGCCTTAGCAGCTCCTTTGGTTGTGAATAACTCTATCAGAGGTTTATGGTCTGACCTAACCTCAAAGCGAGTGCCCCATATGTAATTCCTGAAATATGTTACACCCCACCAACACGCGAGTGCTTCTTTCTCGATTACAGAGTAAGTAGCCTCAGCCCCTTTCAGAGTGCGTGACGCGAATGCTACTGTTCGTTCTTGATCCAAATATTTTTGCATAAGGACAGCACCCAAACCATAAGCACTTGCATCGACTACAATGATACTCCGATGTGACGGATTGAACGGTTTCAAGTGAACAGATTTGACAATCTGTTCTTTAATATAGGTGAAATCATTTTGGCATTCTTCTGTCCAATTAAACTTCTCTCCCTTCTTCATTAAGATTCTGAGTCTGTGTACTTTGTCTGCAAAGTGATTGACAAACTTGGAATAGAATTCCGCCAGACCTAAGAAGGAGCGTAACTGTTCTTTGTCTTGCGGTGATGGAGCATTTGTAATTGCATCTAATAATTTTTTTTTTGGTTTGACTCCTTCTTTAGACAAGGTATGTCCTAAGTATTCAATTTCTTGGACACCAAATTTGCATTTTTTGGTTCCTACAGTTAAGCCTGCCTGTTGTAACTTCTCCAAAGTTTTAGTCAGTGTTTCATCATGCTCTAAACGATTGGCACCCCAGACCAAAATATCATCTTGAAACACCAATACTCTGTGTATTCCTGATAAAATTTTGGACATCACCCTCTGAAAAACCGCCGATGCCGAAGCTAGGCCAAAAGGCATTCTTATGAATTGAAAAGCTCCCTCCGGTGTGATAAAAGATGTGAGGTGTTTGGAAGATGGATTTAATTTAATCTGATGATAAGCATTAGATAGATCAATCAGAGAAAAATATGCCGCATTGTTCACAGAAGACACCATTTCATTTATGTGAGGTAATGGATAACGATCAATGAGAATGTTTCGATTTAGATCTCTTAAGTCCACACACATTCGTAAATTTCCGTCCGGTTTTTGTGCCAAAACTACCGGACTGAGCCATTCCGAAGATTCTATGGGTTCTATTACCTGAGCTTCGCACAATCTTTGTAGCTCTAATTTTAGTTTCTCCCTCAACGTGAATGGTACACTCCTCACCTTGTGAACACATGGTACATTTTGTGCTTTTAGTTTAATACAGTGTTCAAATTTTTGTAAGCAACCTAGTTTCCCACTAAATAATTTTGGAAACTTGGTACACCATTTGCTAATTTCTGCTTCTTCCGTAGTGAGAACCTGTTGTGGGTGATTTGGATTTAATGTGATCCCCAATTTTTTTTGTTCACACCATCCCAATAACGCTCTTCCCCTTTCCACTACATATACTTTGCTAGTAGTCGTCCTGCCTTTGTGAGATAACGTGCATTCAAAGTACCCTAACAAAGGAAGTTTAATCCCACAATATCCCACCGGTTCAACATCAGGCATTTTCAATTCTTGACCACCAACTTTCTCCCACGCATATTTGTCGATGATAGTATATGGAGAACATGAATCTGCCCACACAGTTATCTTAGTTCCATTGATTCCTAAATCACACTTGGGCGGATTATAGTTCTCTGATACCTCATTTATCACATTATCGCATATGACCATTATCTCTACTTCTCCTTCATTACCTGAACTGTCATTCTCAACATCCTCTTCTATCGCATTTACTGGATGTTTCCATTTTGGATTAAATACAGACCCCGCTTTACACATGCGTGCCAGATGACCCACTTTCTTACATTTATAACATTTCTCCTTGACTGCATAACATTTCTCGGAATCGGCTGTATGTCTGGTGCTACCGCATCTGTAGCATGCTTTGTTGTATTTTTGAGTAATATATGTCTTATTGCTAATGTTTTCTTTCTTGTTACTTTGTTGTATGTTCTTTTTTTCTACTGCACATACTTTTGTTGTGCTTGATTTATCTGTACTTAATTCTTTTACATATTTTGAAGTATTTTCGATCCTTCTTGCTATTTCTATGGTTTTCTTTAATGTTGGGTTATTCAGATCTAAAAGCCTCTCTTGAATTTTAATGTTGCTGGTTCTGTTTATGAATTGATCTCTTATGATTTCTTCATGAAGATCTTTAAATTTACATGTAGATGCAAGTGTTCTTAACACTGAAATATATTGTTCTACAGTTTCTCCCGCTTGTTGCGACCTAGAAAAGAACTTATGCCTTTCTACTACTATGCTAGTTTTCTTCCCAAAGTTTTCCTCTAAAGCATTCTTTACACAAACATATTCATCAGTGACAATTGTATCCTCATACAATATCTCTGTTACATCACCTTCCTCCTTATTCTCATCATCATTGCCTTTTTCATCAATGACTATTTGTTTCACACTAGTGCCGATAGGTAATGTTTTTAAAACCTTCCTCCCTTCTATACCCAGATTATGTTTTAATATTGCAACTTTCCTGGAAGCTAGGAAGTCCTCTCCACCTATGGCCTCTAAGTAAGTTTCGAAGGATTCTATCCAATCCTCCCAAGGTAGAGTAGGTTCTCCTGGGTTTTGTAAAAATTTAGGAGGTGCAATAATAGATGATATATCCATCTTATTAATTAATTAGACTAGCGTGATTAATTTATAATTAATACCATGTATATATGCAGTATTTGTAATGTGTGTACTATTTAACTTAGGTTAAGGTCAAGCGTGTATGTTTTGATGAACTCTGCCAAGTAAACAGTTAAATAAAACAACAAATTAACAAAACAAATGTAGTCACCGTTGTCTGTGTCTCGTTAAAATGACGATGTAAATCCTGGAATAAGTTTTGTTGAAGTTCTAAAAAAAAATCTTCTTGCTTTAGCCACTGTTTATTCCCTCTTTGCACACTTCATGTGCGCCGATCTCTCCCTTTACACAGTGCATCGGGTGGATAAGTTACTATGGCAACGTTGTATTATGATCTCACAGCGTTGACGGCTCATACGTCTTGACGCGCTGCCGCTCCCATGATGCACTACACGCATCCGCCGTAGAGAACAAGGAACACGGAAAGAACAACGAAGCTGATCCACGCGATGCGTATCTATGGCAGCAACGGGATCGTGGCCACAACAGCTGTTTCAAATGTAAGCAATTTTAAATATAGCGCTCGCGAGGCTCCCTCGACGATCAAACTTTGCTAAAAAAAACAATTCCTTTGGTTTCTTCACTCTCCGCTTCAAATGCGCTGCGTTTCTTCACCACGCAATCGCACGCACACGCTCACTGTAGTTAAAATCGTTCATGCCCCAAGTCAACAGTCCAATTTTCCTTCTCTACATGTAGTACTTTCTCGCGTATGACTATGACTTTCACAACTTCCACAGCTTGTGAGTGAATATGCCCAGTCTTACTCACACTTGCTGTATTCCTTAGTAAGGGCAACAAAAAAATTTTTTTCTTCCTACAGAGTTCACAATTGTAAGTTAACTTTTACACACGGCATCTACTTCCATTCTGGAACGATCTCACCATAAATTCGTCCTCGAAAGTCCTGAAGTCCAGATCACGATGCCAAACAGCAGTGTGTGTTCAGTTCATCTGGGGGTTGACGCTTCTCACTTCTTCTTGATTTTCTTTTTCCTTTGTCTGCTTAAATGATCCCATCCTCTGTTGCCACTTTTATGACAAGCAGACTGATGAAAGTTGTAGCATCTTTATTAAGATGATAAGAGCAACCCCCAGTTACATCTGCTCCCCGCAACTGCCAGCACTCCTCTCTCTAGCATCCAGTTCCCATGGATACCCCAGAAGAATCCAGGCTCCGTCGCTAAGGCAACCCATGAGCTACCTGATATTAAGACATAACAAGAATTAAGTTCTATTTGGCTTTGCACCCAGCAGCAAAAAACTATATCAGAAGGTGGACGATACAACTCAAAATCACCATGTGCCCTATGACCAAACAGAGGAAACCACCACTTCCTTCATCAAAGAGATCCGACTCTTAAAACGTGCAGTAACAGTCCAAGAAAAATAGTGATAACCAACCTGAACAGTAATACTGAAGAGTGGTCTAGGGGGAGACATTAAGGAAACGCATATATGTAGCTCAGTATGCGTCAATATACTTCTATCCTAAGTTATAAACTATGTTGAAAGCTCCTATAAGAGTGTGTCTACAAGAGTAGAGTCAGTATACGTACTCCTATTGTGGCGATAATTCCAGTCCACAATACTCCTGTGGCGTGGGGTGTGGGGTATTCTCCAAATTATAACAAAATATGATCTCCGTAGTGTGGTCAATAAGCACCCTTCCTCAGCAAATAAGCTTCAAAGTCTAAATAGGAGACAAAACGAAAAACAAGAAAAGTCTTGTTTACTAACCGAGTAGTCCTTAAAAAATGTAATAAACCTAAGGTCAGGTAAGACCTAAATTCCACGCTCTAACGCGTAACAATTCGATTTGTGTGTCAGTACTTACTAGACAGAAGTCTTGTCAGTCCGTAATTCCTGCCGCAGCCAAGGGGTTAATTAGTTTGTCCCCGATATTTTGGCTAAAAAATAGAGTATAGCAACATGATGGAATGAGGTCGTAGTATAGTTGGATGAACATTGTTGGTCCCTTGGGCCCACCTACTGACTCAGGGAACATGTATATCTTGGTGGTAGAGGACACTAGGGGATATATTCACAAGAACGTTTGATAACTACCTCAAGAGTAGCATAACGCAACTTTCAATATCGCAGGAAAATAACCCCATGCCAACGTGGAATTCACAACAAGGCGGTACCATGCGATAGTCACCAGATAACCCACCAAATCTCCTGGTGAAAATCAACACCACGCCGCATAAATGCGATACGCGAACGCAAAAAAACATGCGATGAGGCCAACCGTGGTACAAAAAGTAGCGAAAACCTGCCACAGGCCTGCAAATCTCACGCGCCTGGCGGAACAATGCACCATAAAAACCACAAAAAAACACACCAAAATCAATCCAAAGCGCGTAGCAACATGGATGCACCCTGACACAGTGCAGGGGCCAACTCGAACCCCACAACCCCCACAAACTACCAGCAAGGAACAACGGGGTCCGGGAAGGCCAAGGAGAAGAGGGAGAGGAAGACGCGGTGCAGACCGCAGGAAATCAAGACCAGCATCACGGAGGTGACAGAACACTACCAGCAACTGACCCACTAGCAGACCACCTGGATTGCAGTTGGAGTGCCCAGGAGGCCAATAGGTGCCGGCGTGACGTGACTACCTAAACCAGGCACAAACCCTCTGCAAACAGGAAAGCAGCAATGGCGACAGGAGGTGGCAGTCCAGCACCACCTGAGGAGCTGAAGGAAACCCAGGCCACAGTCATCAGTGAGGAGACGGTGCAAGGAGTAGGGAGTACGGACACAGCTCGAGAGGACCTGACACAACATCAACAGGGAGTGCAATGAACAGGGACTGGGGGACAGGGGGAGATGGGCACAATGGCACACTTGCACAACGAGGTGTAGCACATTGCACACCCACAATCACCCAGGTCCATGGGCCTGATCCCCTTGGCACACTGCAGCACACACACATAGCATGAACAGCACACCCACATTGACGACAACGAGGTACAACTCATATAGCCGACACTGCAGAACAGAGGACACAACTGGCTCCACACATGTACAGAAACATGCCTACTACATCTGACGGAGCGGGAAACTGTGAAATGGAAATAAACGTGTACGACATCTCATCCGTCATGTAGACCAAATTTACACTGCCCCGCAGAAGAATCCAGCACCCACAAACAGTCACAATGTACATTGCCATACAGTCTGCATGCATACCTGCACAATGTGCCAACATACATGTCAACGTAAAGTCAATACGCACATCCCCTTCACATCGCAGAGGGGCACACAACGCCTTCAGCAGAGCACAGAATACAACACATCAGTGATGCCAGAGAGGACCACCACACCGTCGACACTGACGCCCTACAACAGCACATGGATATCCCACGCAACATCCCACCAGGACCCAGACAGCTAAGCTACTCAGAGGAGAACACCCAGCCTGCAAAAGACCACACAGCAGGAAGCACCCACAAGCACAGCTGGTCCACGACACTTCACCCACCCACACATCGCACCCCAATGCCATGTTCCTGTATGCCAGAAAGGAGGTGGCCCCACAGGTGTGGGTGGGGGCCAAACCCATGGAATGCGAACCAGGACACATATTTAGGTGTCTATCACCCTTCAGGGGCCACCAACACCCCACTAAGGAAACCCATACTGCCATAGAGACACATGCAGTTGCACATTCACAGTACAGAACCCCTGTCAGGGGCGCTCAAATTGCAGTCACACACCCATGTTGGCTCTGCGTACGACAGCTCTGGCCAGTCCCCTTATGAATTGAGTGGGTGACGACAAAGCTACATGTCCTAGCTCCAACCCGCTGCCTGCGGTGTCATGTCTTCATCCGATGTACACAGCACAGTGTAATATCCTAAGACCCAGGGCCCTCATGCATACAACAAGACCACAGGGACACACATAGATATCATGTTGAACTGGCTGGGGGCATGTGCGCCCGGCCCCTTTATTGGCAGGGCAACATGTAGAGTGACGCCTGTGCTGGATGTGTGTGGGGTGAGTGTAAGCCAGTCCGCACAGAATGCTTGGTGCTAGTAACTACTTGAACATTGGACACCAGTGCAACGGAAATAGAAAACACATGCATAACAAGGTCAACTGCACAGCAACATGGTGGGAGCCGGAGTAAGGACAGAGGTCCCCCAATATTCAGTCAGGAGGTTCCTTGAGTTGCAATGCACTGAGGTAGAGGCACTAGAGATGAGCGCGCTCATGTGAAGGAATTGCTAGGATTGTGTCCCTTCGGGTTAGTCCTTATACAGATGCAGTGGTGTGTGTTACACCTGCATCAACTTCCTGATCAACGTCCCAGGTATCCCACACTCCCTGAGTTGAATGTTGAGTCCGCAGTCCACAGTACAATACCCAGTAATGGTTCTGGGTGTGTGGCTCGATTACCACCTCCAGTTTGCATTCGTGCCTTGGGGATGTTGCCTCCTGCCCTCCCATTGTCTGTGCCATCTCCCGTACACACACTTGACACATCTTCCCTATCATATTCCCAGGTCTTCCACACTGCATGAGGTGACATAGCTGCACATCATCTCCACAGCACAAGACACAATCACTAAAAGACAATGGCTTGCAGTGCACTGAGTCACTGGCACATGGAGTGCTGAGCAGGGTATTAGACCAATGATGACATCCACGACATGTCTGAGCAACTCCGTAGGTCTGTCAGGACCACCGTATCAACTCTGGCAGATGGCGGTTGGAGGTGGTCCCTGCGGTGGTGGCATGTGCCTCCTGTGGTGATGCGACATCCGGGCCGATCAGAACCCGAATCTCTGTGTGGGCCCTGATGGCCCGCAGTTGAGGCCGCGGACAGCGCAGGGCCACAGACACATGTCGTTGATGACCCCAAGGCCAACGCTTCAGGGGCCATTCAATATCCCAGAAGAAGGGGTCCCGGATCTGACCAGCACAGAGTTAGTGGCCCCGGATGCACATCGGCCGGCACAATCACCCAGCCACGGGACGGTGACTTGCGGTGCAGTCAGATGGGTGAAGCAACCTGAGCGGGTCACCATTAATGTCCGAGGTGTATGTTGCGGAGGGTATCGGGGGACAGTGGAAGGTGTCCTCCAGTACATGACGCCAAAAGGTTTGATTTTATCTGAAAGCAGCAAATGGAGGAGTGGAATGCGACAGCCTTGTTGCCACCACCAATTAGGTATCAGCTACATGAGGATGAAAACTGCCCCCTAGGCCATAGACTCAGACGCCACCAAAGTTCGACCAGAGAGTGTCCATGATTGTCAGGGAACAGACTTAGTGGCACCGGGGTTGAGAGGGGATGCTGTCTGCGATGATGCCAGTACGCTGATATGAACTCAGCCATTGCAAAAAGAAGAGTCTGTGACCTACTGGACCGCAGTGTAGGTCGGAGGCAGCGCTCAGCAGTGGCCCACAGCCACATGTCGTTGGCTGGTGAGGCACAGAGTTAGTGACATAAGGGCATTTGTCGGTAGTGTTCGATCACCTCGGTAACGATGATCTTGTTCCCTCCGGACTGCAACGCGTCATCCTCTTACGCCTCTCCGTGCGTGCGATGACATGTATTCTGCCTTTTGAATAACCGATGTTCAGTTTCAAATCTGTGACCTACCTGACCGTGGTGTAGGCCTGAGGCATAGGTCAGCACGGCCCATCCTCCGGCATAGGTTGGATGGCCCCCCCGGCCTGCGTAGTTCTGGTTCAGTGGCACCACATGTTGGGACACCTCCGTGTATGTGACCCGGGTTTCGTCTGGACTGAGCCTCATCTTCCTCTTACTCCTCTCTGTGCGACCACTGGTGTGGACTCTGCCACTCGTGCTGTGTGCCTAGGTGCTGGATGTGGGACCTACTGGTCCGCAGGGCAGTCCTAATCCGTCATCCATGTATCGCCGGCTGGCGTTGAACAGGGTGGGCCCGATTCACAGAATTAACTTAAGACTAAATCCTAAACTTACTACTTTGTGGTATTCACAGAATGCACTTACTACTTTTGGTATTCACAGAATGGATTTACGACTACTAACTTTACGTCCGCACTCGGGCCGGAAATTCCGGCCCGGAGGCGGGGCTTCCGGCCCGGAGGCGAGGCTTCTGGGGCAGAGGCGGAGCTTCCGGGCCGGAGATGGAGATTTTGGCCATGGCTAAATCTCCGCCACCGGCCGGAATCCCCACCTCCGGGCCGGAAGCTCCGCCTCCAGCCCGGAAGCCCCGCCTCCGGGCCGGAAGCTCCGCCTCCGGGCCGAAATTTCCGGCCCGAGTGCGGACGTAAAGTTAGTAGTCGTAAATCCATTCTGTGAATACCATAAGTAGTAAGTGCATTCTGTGAATAACAAAAGTAGTAAGTGCATTCTGTGAATACCACAAATTAGTAAGTTTAGGATTTAGTCTTAAGTTAATTCTGTGAATCGGGCCCGGTTAGTGGCACCACGTGTGGCTGGCTGGTGTTGAACAGGGTTAGTGGCACCACGTGTCGCTGGCTGGCGTTGAACTGGGTTAGTGACACCACGTGTCGCAAGAAGCCCATATGGAACTATGCCTCACGGATCGAAGGGAGTCTGGTGCTGTTGCCGGTGGCCAGGATATGACGCCACTACCATTAATGACTCAGGACACAGTTTCACACATGGGACCTACTGAGCCGAGGAGTAGGCCTGAGGCGGCAGTAGAGTACGTCAACGAAAAAGGACTAAAGCGGGCCCGTATCGTGGAAGCCATGATGGTCTGACGAGGCGGCCAAGGTCACGGAACTCGGGCCTGGAGCTTGTGCCAGAACGTGGTAGGCCCTCCTTGACACACGCCAGTGTCGGCAGATGATCAGTGAGGCCTGGCTGCGCAGGGGCATGCCTGACGGGTTTGTGGTCCGGCGGGCGCACAGCGTCGCAGGCAACTCCGCTCTAGAGGACAACGTCGGCCTCATGGTGGGGTGAGAGGTGCTGCCCTGGCAGAGACGTTGGGGTTTCCAGAAGAGGACCACGCCCAGGGCTACATGCTTCTTATTCACACCCCTACGCTGGCGTGGCGTACGCTGGGCCGTCCCACTCTGATCACGCTTGGGGGGGCGTAACAGGCAAGATTTCCGTGAGGTCTCCCACTGGCTTTGGTGACATGGTTGTGTCCACTGTCCTCTACACTCCATACACCAGAGGTGTACGTCGCCATGGATATGGGTGTGTGCTGCATACTGCAGTATGTCCAGCACATCTCCACCACTCTTGGCATTGTGTGCTTTCCCAATCATGGTACTACTGCATCCTTCACACATGCCTGTTTGCCACCTCTCCCCACATTCGGCTGTTGTGTGGCTGTGGTGCCATGCCATTGATGGCTCATGTTCACGGCTGGGCCAGGTAACCACTGTGAGTTGTTCTGTCGTGTCTGGTGGGTGGGCATGTTGTTGTGCATGTTGGTTGTGATTTTGTGATGTGTGCATTGCCAGAGTTGTGATTTGCATGGTTGTGGAGTTGAGGTGAGTGGGGTGTTCATTTGGAACTTGCCAAGGGGCTGTGCATTTCCCTTGTTGCCTGGGGGTCCACTGTCTTTGTCTGCGCTGCGTCTGTGGTGGTCCGGGGAGTGTTCTGGGTGTGGGTTATGGTCCTGGGGTGGTGTGGGTGGGTATTGTGGCCCTCTTGGGTGTCTGGGCCACATGATTGGTGACTCCATGGCATCTGTTGCCCTTCCGATGTGGCCCTGGGCTGGTTTCCCTTTTGTGGTGCAGGCTGCCGTCCGACTTTACACCAGGTCAGAGCAGGTGTAGATTTCCTGGTGCTAATGCGCCTTATCGCCTGTTTTGTGTTTTTATCGCAGTTTTGTCTGGTCGTTGAGAATGTTGAGGTGTGATGTTGTTTTGGCTTTTGGCACGGGAACGCCCACTCTGCATCTCATTAGCGATTGTTGCGGTGGGCCTCTGTGGTGATGTTTTTTGCGGCTGCTATCGCAGGTAAACTGGAGCTGTGAGCTGTTTTCACAGGCTTGTGAATGGGTAGGTATTTTTATCACGACTTTGGCTGCGATAAAGTGACGTTAGTTTGGGGATAGTTTCTTATGAATATACCCCTAGATACCCTGAGGCAATACATCTTGAAAACCATAGACGCCCCTGCAGTGGTTAGGGCACTGATTGGTGTGTTCACCAGAGTGGGTTTTCCAAATGCGGTTGTGCCAGATAGAGGCACACACTTTCTATCCAAATATCTGGCTGCGATATGGGGATTCACCACCCCCTAACACCCCCAGACAAATGGTCTGGTGGAGAGGCTCACCAAAACCCTGACGGGCATGATCAATGGGTTGACTGAGAAACTCAGGTGGACATGGGATGTTGTCCTATCATGCTTACTGTTTGCATACAGAAGGTTCCACAGAAAGGGGTTGGTTTCAGTCCCTTTGAGTTGCTGTTTGGACATCCTGTAAGGGGGGCATTATGCCTGCTGAGAGAGTCTTTGGAGAAGCCTCTCAAAGAAGCAAAGGACAATGTGCTGGACTATTTGCTAGGCCTGAGATCCAGAATGGAGCACATGTACAAGGCAAGCAAACAGCTGGAGACTTGTCAGGAGCTCATGAAGCACTGGTAAGATCAGAAGGCTACTATGCCTGAGTATACTCCAGAACAGCTGGTATGGGTGTTGGAGACTGTGGCTTCCAGGGCCCTCCATGACAAGTGGAGGGTCCACTACCCAATCTTAGAAAAGATAACAGAGGTTACCTATCTGGTTGACCTTGCCCCCCCAGGGACCCTCACAGAGTCCTGCGTGTGAACAGATTTAAAAACCGCCATAGCTGGTCACTGATGAGGAAGTGGAGGAGGAAACTGAACCAGTGTCTGACCTCCTTTCCAATAATGTGTAAGATAGGTCAGTGGAGTTGAACTCTCTCCCAAATTGACAGACCAGTAGCACAGAGACTGCAAATGGGAGCTGGAAAGGTTTGCTGGCCTGTTCTATTTGACACAGGCATCACTGAGGCACATGGCTGCTTTTAAACTGACCTCAGGCATCAGCAGTGCACACATGCAAGTGCAGAAAAGGATGCTGGCCTCTACACCGCCATGTCCTATTATACACTAGGGGCTTAAAGGTAATTTTGGAAGAATAAGGTGCATGAGACCGGTGCGATGGAGATCCACGCCTCCACGCGCACCTGAGGATTCCCGGCTCCTGGCTCCTGGCTCCTCCCTTTCTCCTCGAGTTCTGCAGCTCCGGCGGCGGTCGATGGCGGCTGATGGCGTGAGCGGTTGGCGTGTCTGAGACGCGACGGCGGGGGAGCAGCACACTGTTACTAGCTTGACGGGAAGCTCGTTTTCATCGTTCTGGGCGGAAAGCAGCTCGGTTCATTTATCTTGAGAGATGCCGCTTCTGACATAGCGCTGTACTTCGGGCGTTTCTCAGCATCGCAGGGCAGCGTCCTCAGCACTATTTCAGTCCAGAGCCGGTGCCTGTGCCTAACATTGACGTTACGCCCGAGGGTCTATGGATGCGGCAGTCACGGTGAGAGGTAGCTGAGCTGCAAGCAGCAGCAAGCAGCAGGAGTGCTCCGGCAAACAACATTAAAATTCTTTTTCGAACTTTCATATCTCAGTACTTGCTTATCGTAGCAATATTTGGCGACAACGATTAAGGCCTATATTTGCTTTATCTGCTCTTGGGATGGGGAAGCTGTTGAATACACGTAAGGCGAAGGCTTCTCGCATTCAGGCTAAAGAGGCGCGGAATGCCGCCAAATTATTAAATAAGGGGTGCCTCGGTGATGGCAAGGCAAAGGAGAGAAGTCATAGTGCAGGAAGTTCGGAAGAGCTCGAGGAATCTATCTGTGAGACTCTATCTCCATCTCTATCTCCATCTCCATCTTCAGCTTTGAAAACTTCTCACTGCACAGAAATCGCAGGGTCCTCGTTCTTCAAAGATGGCTCATCTACGCAGGCGAGCCCAGTGGAGGGGCTTAAAGGTACTAAATCATTTCCTCTCTTTGAAAAGAAAAATGTCGCGTCTGCCCAAGTTTCTCCTGCTCTATCTCCTTCAATTATTCACCCTCCTAATTCTTTGCCTAAATCTAACTTAGGGGCACCCCCTATGTTATCTATGCCTTCTACGCCTTCGTCTAGTGACAATCCCTCTGCACATTCCCCAACAACTACGGCGGGTGCTTCGACCGCTAAATTTGTTTCTAATGTTCCTAATGGGGATCATCTCAGTCCTTTGCTTGATTTGGATACTGAGACCGTGGGGGAGATTAAGATGACAGTCAAGGATATGTTAAATTTAATCCTCGACGAGGTTAGAGAGCTGAAGAGGTTTCAAAGATCTGAGCTTGCTTTAATCCATCAACGTCTGGATAAAATGGAGGATCTCTTTTCCGCATTTCCCGCTCGATTGCAAGAAGCCGAAACCCGCATTTCTAGTTTGGAGGATCAAATGATCAAGGTCAAACAGGACACAAATCAGCTCTCCATCACTTCACGTGCTCTTGAATCCAAATTGGACGATTTAGAGAACTATAATCGTCGATCTAACCTGCGCATAGTGGGGGTTCCGGAGGGTCTTGAAGGGCCCAGCACGCTGCAGTGGGTCACCTCTTTTTTTAAATCTAAAGTCATCCCTAATCATGAGGGCGACCTGACTATCACGCGAGCACATCGCATTCCCGCTCAGCCTTTCCCAAATTCTTCTCTTCCTCGAACAATTTTATTGAATTTCTCGGACATACGGATTAAGGAGACTATTCTTTCAACGGCAATTCAGCAAAGACAATTTTTTGTCAATGAAACCGTGAAGTGTCGCATTTTTTCAGACATGTCTGCGTCTGCTGCTCGCAGAAGAAAAGAGTTTGTCCAGATGCTACAGTTATTCAAAGCTAAAGGAGCTCAAGCCACGATAGCGCAGCAATCCAAACTTAAAGTTTTAGTGAAAGGCAAATTTTTTATGTTGTCAGATATCGCAGCAGCACAGGAATTACTCCGGGACATTTCCAGCTCTTTATGAGGTTAAATTTGGGAAAATTTGGGAAATCTATGGTCTTTAAGGACTCTGCTTTTGTGGGGTCTTTGTTTCTTTTTCCTAAATATAGACTGATAGTTATGACGGTTGTGCTTAGATGGTGAAACCCTGTCTTGTTTTCTTCCTGTTGGTTTTTTTTTTTTTTTTTTTTGAGTAGGGTGAGGGGAGGATCAGTTGCACAGGATGGAGTGCGGAATCCAGGGGGTCCAGGGGGTGCAAGATGTCACCCGATTGGCAGGGGGTTGGAACCATTGGTCCGCGTGGGCTGGGGAATCCCGGCCAGTGGTGGGGGTGGGGGGGGGCCATTGGAGGGTGGGGTTTGGGGGGGTGGTGGGGGTGTTGTTGGGGGTGCTCGGGTTGTGAGCAGAATGGGTAAAGTAAAAATAATGAAGTCTTTAGTGCTATGTTTATTATTAACTATTCTATGCCTGATAGGTGATTCTTTGTTTACAAAAGATAAAATGAGAGATTCCTCCAGAACATATGTAATCTATTTAAATACTGAGTAGCGACTGTTTGAAAATTATTTCTGTCAATGTGAACGGCTTAAATAACAAAAAGAAACTACGGGCCATAGAGCTATGGATTAAGTCGGAAAATCCCTCGGTAATATTGCTGCAGGAGACTCATATCCCAAATGTAAAATTGTATCAATTCTCTATGTTTAAAAAATGGGCCTCATATCGTGGTTTCTCCTCATTTTCAGAGGCTCAGCGAGGGGTTGCCATATTTCTGAATAAGAATATTTATCCTGAGATCATACAAACAAATGAGGATGGCTCAGGACGTTGGTGCTGGGCCTCCTGTAGAATAAAAAACAGATTGAGACCTATTACATTCGTCAGTTTATACGCTCCGGTAGACGATTGCTCCTCAGTTTATGAGGATCTATTTCAATCTTTACTGATGGTGGTAGGAGATATCATTATTGGAGGAGATTTTAATCTAATTATGAACTTAAGGCTGGATAAGACCACGCAATCTAGGAAACAAGTTAAACCTAAATCATTGAAAGTTATTCTTAATTATAAAAAAACTTTAGACCTTTGTGATCCATGGCGCACTCAATACCCGTTAAAAAAAGAATACACATGCTGGTCAGGCAGGTTTAAGTCTTTTTCGCGGATTGACTTTTTTCTAGCCTCCAGACAGCTTAATATGTTGAATCAAAGGCCTATCCATAATGGGTTCTCAGATCATGCAATGTTGGTTATTAACTTTGCTTTGGATCCAAACTTAAAGACTCCTAAGCGTTGGGTATTCAACAAAACATACTTGAATGATGAAATGTGGGTAACGTCTCTGAAAACAGAGATCAATGATTTCGTATCTCGTAATGCCAATTCGGCCCCGATTAATATTATCTGGGATGCTATGAAAGCCTTTATTCGCGGTATAATTATAAGTAAAGATGCAGCAGTATTTAAAGCAATTAAAAGTAAAAAAGAGGCGTTGGAACAAAGAATACAAGCTTTAAACGAATTAAGACAGGCGAACTCATCCAATACGATCTCACATCAATTAGATGAAGCCAAAAGGGCATTAAGTGCATATTATTATGCTCAAAGCGAGGAGATTTTTCGCAGACATTCTCAAAAAATATACGAAGAAAGTAATTTTACTGGGAAGTTTCTAGCTTGGCAGGTGAGAGAACAAGCAGCGGCTAATTTGATTAGAGGATTAAGATGCCCAGCGACTCAAATAGATACATTAGACTCGATTGGGGTAGGGAAGATAATGCTCGCTCACTATAATAAAATCTATAGTCAGCAACATAATATTGATCAAATAAAACTATCGGATTTTTTAGAAAATTGTGCATTGCCCTGCCTTTCTCAAACTGATCAGGAAGCATTGTTATGTCCTTTCTCATTGGAAGAGGTAGAATTGGTGGTTAAAAATCTACCAAATGGGAAG
The DNA here is from genome assembly GCF_964204655.1 of Triturus cristatus. Lineage (NCBI taxonomy): Eukaryota > Metazoa > Chordata > Amphibia > Caudata > Salamandridae > Triturus > Triturus cristatus. The sequence goes on along the minus strand of NC_140589.1, from coordinate 1,869,810,974 downwards.
GCTTCTGGCCCAGACGGATTGTCAGCGGAATTTTTTAAAATGTTTTTTTGCACTTTCTCAAATATTTTTTTGTTATTATTAAATTCGATGTTGGAAGGAGGCCCGATCCCGGACTCTTTTAGAGAAGAAACGGTGGTGAGTTTTCTGAAGAAGGGGAAGGATGCTAAAGATCCAAATTCGTACCGACCAATTACCTTACTAAACACAGATTATAAAATCGTTACTAAATTAATATCAATGCGCCTGAATCAAATCTCAACAGAATTGATCCACCCGGATCAGAACGGTTTTATTCCAGGAAGGCAACTGTTTACAAACACACATTATTTAGTTGATGCCTTAGATTATTTTGAGACACGAGGGATCCCAGCATTGATTTTGTTATTAGATGCAGAAAAAGCTTTTGATTTGGTGGTTTGGGAGACACTTTTTATTATTTTAAGGCACTTTGGTATTCCCCATAAAATTGTAAATTTAATTTGAAATCTGTATACTATGGCCAAAGCAAATATTATTATAAATACGGTAATGGTCGGCACTGTTTTTGTTAAGAGAGGTACGAGACAGGGATGTCCCTTATCCCCAGTCTTGTTTGCGTTCTTTATTGAGCCCCTTGCGGCTGCAATAAGGAACTGTGTTAATATCTCTCCCCCAATTCCTTCAATGAGTAAGATCAAACTTTATGCGGATGATATTATGTTATTAATTAAACCTGAGCTTCATTCGCAAGTTAAGATGCTTCAGATCTTCGAAGAGTTCGAAGCCTTAGGGGGTTACCGGATCAATAAAAAGAAAACAGAGATCATGATCTGCGGGAATAGAGATCCAGAAATACATCCCGATCTAAAGTGTTGCATTAATACTAAACCCAAAAGATATCTCGGGGTCTATTTCTCACAGTCAGTTAAGGATTTATATATGCTTAACTTTGATCCCCTTCTTCTAAAGATCTGCTTAATGTTTACACGCTGGAATTCTTTGCCATTATCAATCCTGGGTCGGGTTGCCCTGATAAAAATGTCTATTCTTCTGTTATTTAATTTTTTGTTTTCTACTATTCCTTGTTTCTTATCAGGAACGTATTTTTCCAAGATTGAATCTATGTTCTCTGCATTCGTATGGGCAAAGAAGCCTCCTCGTATAGCAATTAATACTCTCTATGCGAAATTAGATCAAGGAGGACTTTCTCTGCCAAATATTAGAGATTATTAGAATGCTTATTTTATACAGTATTTGTCGAGATTTAGGAATCAAACTCAAGGTCAAAACTTGTTTATTAATTGCTTCTTCGACTTAATTTGTTTTGAAAATGAGCTACCCCCCCCCCCCCCCGCAGATCTTTAAATCTCCCAAATTAGTTCGCTATAAGATTCTTTTATGGTTTCTTAAAAAACGTACTGTTATGTTTAATAGATATTCACTCCCACTATTTAATGTAACAACTCCACTGTCCAGTATTTTTCCACTGATGGGTATTAAAGGTGGATCTGATATAGCGGACAATTGGGCCAGAGTAGGATTTAGTAAAGTAACTGATTTTTTAAAAAATGGAGGCTGGATAACTCCTAGAGAGATGGCAAGTCTTGTTCAGACAAATTTTTTGTTGGTTTTGTCATATAATACTATTTTTAAATTTTTGGGCCAACTTGATATTGAACAGCTTAATCAACCAACGCAATTGGTTAAAGATCTCCTTATAAATGAGTGTATAAAGAGACCAGGGGAATGGAAACGTTGTTTAGCATATAGTAGGGAAACGGATTTAAGTCAAAAAGTAATTAAAAAATGGAAGGAACAAGAAAACCATGTACTATCTATGAATACTTGGAAGACTATTAACCATTTTAACTTTAATATACTTCGGGGAGCTAATTGGCGTAGAATGTTATTTTTGGGGAAATGGTTATTATATCGTACGCCTGCTGCTATTTCCAAAATGTATTCAAACTATCCTTCAAACTGTTTTAGATGTACACAACACATATCCGCCAACTGGTCTCATGTAATGGCTCATTGTACCAATATAAGGGAATTTTGGGACGATATTTTTGTGTTCTGCCAGATTTATTTTAAAATTACGCTCCCCTTTAATGAAAAACTGATACTATATGGTTTTGATTCAGATCTTAAAATATCCGCCCAATTGACTAAACTACTGTATATAGCAACGGCAGTTGCAAGATCTTTACTATTGCAAAACTGGCGGTCAAAACAGATTCCAAGTAAATTAGAGTGGATGCAGAAAATGAGGAGAGTAAGAAAGAGTGAACAAATTTATGCTCTGCGGGTGGGAGGAGGGAGAAAATTTGATAAAATTTGGGGTTCTTTTTTTGATTCGGACTGATGGTTATTTAGTGGATGATGCTTAACTTTATCATTTGAGAATCCTTTATGTTGAAGCTGTCTTTTATGGTGTTTGATCCTGTGTATGTTTGACCAGTAGTCTTTATTGTCACTAAAGTACTTCAATAAAAATAAAAAATAAAAAAAAAGGTAATTTTGATCCCCCTGTCCTATTATGTACTTGGGCCTTATAGGGAGGTCATGCCAATAATAGGGGTGCCCTAACTCATACTGTGCCCTAGTGTATGTAGATGTTTTTACAGTATTCTAAGTGTGTATTCAGAATAGATTTCATTATATGTGCCATAAATCTTTTTAAACAGGGAGACTTGGGACCCAATAAGATATCCATGGATCCATGTCTTCCGACAGGAGGTAAAGATGTTTTTGACTGCAGACTATGTAGAGTGCTCTAACCATTGTTGACAAAGTTTACCTACTTATTAGGTGGTAACAATACCTAAATGTTGACAATGGTAACATCGGAATATTGATTAGAATATTGGGTCTGCTTGCTCTAAACACTGTTGTGGAACTTAAAAAGCGAGCATAGCAGCCATTGGTTTCAACGGGCCACCGCAACTACCGGTGGAGAGCTCTAAGTGTGGAACTAAATGTACCATTCCGCAACATATCATTAGGATGTTCTTCGGTGTAGTTTGTCAAATCTTGCCAATTGTCAAATGGGGCAAAAGCGGGAATTTTGAGTGTGTTTATTTCTTTCATTTTTGCCAGTCCCAGACATGAAGTATGTTGAACTGTGTCATTCAGAAAAATTATTTGTGTTGGAATCAAACAGGCTCGGAACAAGGTGTCTGTCGCCTTAACTTGCCAGTGCCCCAAATTGATTTTACGTTAATGGTTTCTTTTCCAATTATCATAACCCTTTACAGCTAATTGTGTGACAAACACATCTGCATACTTTAGCTTAGTTTGTGTATGCATATGTTTCTTTGGTGATTTCTGGACAAGTTTAAAATAACATGATTCAGGTTCCGATGTATCATATCCAGAAAAATATGTGGATTTATCCCTGTATTTTTTTAACTCTCTTTTGGAAAAATGGGTCAATGTTCCCATTGTGTATGATTAAAAGGTGTGCATTGAACACTAGCTCGCTGCAAGAAATGATGTCCGTAGTGATGGTAACAGAAAATTCCATCGTACTTAGCAGAATATAAATACAAATCCTCTGATTCAAAAACAGTGTAATATTCCAGCTCTGAAAGCATTGAATTTACAGTGTCAACATCCTAACCATCTGAATGCAACCCAGGTACAATTACATCACCCATAGAAACTATGAACACATATGTTAGGCAACCTTATCCCAAACAATTCCATCAATTACTGGTATGGCTGAAATGTTCACGAGGGACAAGTCTCTTTTCAACGTGTGTGGAGATGAGTTAGACGTCAACACCTCATCGACCAGATCTATAGCAGAGTGTTCTGGAAGGTAATGACCATTAATCAACAAAAAGAAAACAGTGACAAATCCCCACCAAATGAAGAAAAAAAACAAGGAAATTGTAATCAAAACATATATCCAAGGTGGGACCAGATAAATGCATTTTAGCCATGAAAAGAAAACACTTATCCAATTAGTTTCAATTAGTGAAGAAAAATCAGAAGGGTCAGAAGAAAAATCATCTGAGCCCATATAATACCCAGTCAGTGAGTCAAAAGCTTTTATTTCGGTAGAATACCATAAAAAGACATAAATAATTATTTACAATAAAAAATAATTAAATAGACATTGCATAGAGTATAATCCATCAAAACATTAATAGTTTTTTATAATAAAAATTACAAGGCACAGTTAAAAAGAATTTTATCCCATAAAAACATAATATTAGAACAATATCCATATCCCAAAATAGTCACACAACACCACATGCTTCTATAATAACAATAATATCAATACTAGAAGCAGGAGAATTATATGGCAGATAAAAATTTTTTGGACCTGGCAAACCACATGGAGAGAAGAAATCTAGCCATCACAAACACTATCAATGGGGTAGTGTCGTACTTCAGGATTCTAAACACCTCCTGATAGTCCCTAAAACCCCTGGACTTACAGAGTTGAATGATCCACTTCTTCCTCGCCTTGTTGTATAAAGGGCAAAAAAGAACAACGTGCAAATCTGTCTCACAGATGTCAATACATTCAGGACACGAGCTTAAAGGGTCAGATGCATTAGACCATCCTTGTGTGAAGGCCCTCAGTGGTAACGAGCCGTGTCTAAACTGAATGTAAAGTTTCTTTGCCAAAGGGGGTTGAATAACATCCAAAAAAACTTCAAAATGGGGACTGATCTTAATATCCAGAAAGGTGTTAGTAAGCCTTCCCAAGGACGAATGCAATAAAATTTCCTTCCGGTACAACTGCAAAGCCTCACGCAGTGATTTCTTAGTTAACGAACGGCTTGTGTCTTCCGGTGCGGACCATAGGTCCCCCATCCCTATAAGATAACAAAGGTTCTTTACATATGTTAGCCACGGTATTTTTCCCAAATTCCCCCTTAACAGTAGATCACCAATATCATGCCTATAACTTGCAAGCTCGGGAGTTGACCAGAGTCGTCTCCAATACAGGAGAGGGCGATTCAGGGTGATCTCTTCAATGGGAACTAAGCCTAGATCCAATCTCAAGGGGATTAAGGGGGTGCTCATTGGTAATTTCAGGAGTCGCCTAATAAAAGAATTTTCGGTTGACGATAAGGAGGCAATAGTACAATATCCCCAGAGTTCAGCGCCATAGAGCGCGCCCCCTCTTGCTTGGGATTTGTAAATTTCCATGGGGGGGCCCAGAGGTTTAAAAGAAGTATTGTTAAAAGCCTTCAGGATACCCCCCACTGATTGTGTTAACTTCAAATTAGCCTTCGCCATGTGGGACCCCCATTTCATTTTATCATTGAGAGTTACCCCCAAATAATCGAAAGTAGAAACCCTTTCCAGCTCTTCATCTCCCATCTTGGGGTGAGGACAGTTGGTTGAATTAGAGCTGAAAACCATGAATTTAGTTTTAGATAATTCAATTCCAGATCCCTTTTTTTGCAGAAGGCGCAGAAAGCCTCTAAGGAATGCTGGATGCCCATATAAGATTTAGACAACAGGAGCGTATCATCCGCGAACATTAGGGCCGGTATCTTACGCCCCGCTAGCATTGGGGAATCCAGATTGGCGGCACACAAAAGGTGCTCAATCAACCCATTGATAAAAAGGGAGAAAAGTGTATAACCATAAGCAGAGCGTCGAAAAACAGGTGCCAAGGTACAGTAACTGGGCAGGTAAAGTCCAAAAGGGATGGATTAGAATAAACAACGTCAGCTGCAACAGTAAACACTTCAGTTGTATGGCTGAAAGTTGTAGCAATACCAGGAAGTAACTGATGAACATCCCTACCCCCCCATCCGGGGTAAAACCGCTGCAATGGTGTTCACTGACTGTAGAGGAATTTCCTGTATGGTAGCAAGAGGAGTGAGGGAACTATCAAGGACTCCTCGTGGCCTACTGTTGAGAAACTACCACATGCTGCAATTTGATGAAATCAATGGAGACAAAACGATTGTCCTTAAAGTCAGGAAGCGGTGGCAAGAATACAGTTCTTGTGCCCTGAGTGGCAAGGACTTGCACTGGTGCTCTGTATGATGGAGCAAACTCATTTTTTATTGCAACCTTTTAGGGAACAAGATAGCTAATTTGTGGAATCCAGCTGGAAGGTTCAAGCTTCTCTTTAATTCGCAGAGGTAGGCATCTTCAACTGATCATTTGATTAGTTGTTACAGAAGCTTTCTAGATTATGTAAGACAGCACCACTATCACTTAACCCCAAGGGCATGGCTTCTGAGGTCAGGAACGTAATTGTGATGGCAAAAAGGACTTTGTATGAGGTCCAGCAACCCAGAGATCTTTTTGGGATCTTTTAGGGAGATTGAGTGCTTGTTGCACCCCACAGAGATGATGGATCCAACTGCACTGCACCTTGTCCCTAATTCTCCAGCTGTTAAGGACTGCTTTATGTCATGCTTCATCCACTCACAGCAGAATTGCCCTTGGGCCAATATGGAGAACAAGAATGCACCTGTACACCCAGGGGTGTCATAGCTTCGTAGTGTGCCATGGAGGCAAAAGACAGACCCTGGTCCAAGTGGAGCACACTTCATGCATGTTTTCTGATAAATGTTTTATAAAGAACAAGGGTACCCCAATATACGAACCTGGGGTGGTAAAGTGTGAAGAGAAACACAATGGTTCTAAATGGCCTAAAAAGGTCCAAGTTAGAAAAACCTTAAAATTGGGTAAGCGTATGAATAAAGGTTTTTTTAAATTAATTTTAAAGAGAAAGAGCGATAGTTAATATAGAGCAGGGACAAGAAGGTCACGGTATAACAGATATTTTATTACACAAGATAACAGATATTTTACTACACAATGAAACAAATTCAGGTGCTCACAAACTTAGTGACAATAAGCGTGACATAGAAAGTGAAAGTGAACTTTAAAAGAAGACATCGCATTGACAACAAGAATTGAACCACTTTCTTTTTAACTTAATATGATGGGTTCATGTTGTAAGCGGTCGACGACGTTTCGAACTCAGTTAGTTGAGTTCATCTTCAGGACAAAAAAGTGAGCATCTATAATCTAAAAAGCAAGAATACAAAATATAAGTGAACCATAGTTTAGTCCCTGCAAGGAGCATCACATTTAAAAATTAATGTAAACTACACATTGCTCTCTCTAGAGTGATGCTACGTATACAAAATGAATTCGAGAAAACATAACATAGAATTGTTAGAGCGAATAATTATTGGGACTGTTTTCATCAGCGAAAAAATAAATTAAGTACAAAGCTCTAATATAATTCCTAATCTTAAATTCGAAAAAAGGCCACGAAAGCACAGATCAGCCAAATAGTCCGTAGTCCAGGATGAACAATAGTTATTAAATTCATCAAATGCCCCATAAAGACTTACTGTCAGTGTAGATATAAAGAAGGGGTCGAGTTTATCAACTGGGAATATGGTAAATGGATCACGAGATTTCAAGTGCAAATTAATGCATCATAGTGGGGCCCTTTGTCATAGCAGGAGGCCTAGAAAAAAACGAATGTATTTAAGCAAATGAATGGAAGGGAAGTCAGGGGGGGAAAAACAGGGAAAGCAGCAGGTGCGGACTTACTTGAGAAACCTTATGAATTCATTATATCGGGACCTCTGAGAGTCAGGTGCCGTGTGGATTTAATCTGAAAAGAATGGAGGGGGTGTGTGGGTTAAAAAATGAACAGCTAAGCCAGCTAGGAAAGTTAACAGCTAATGCGGTGACCGAAAGGGAGGGGGGATGTGCGCAATGTAAACTTACTTTTTCTACGCTGGAATTGCATTAAATGCGAGCCTCCCGGTAAAAACGAACGAGTCCTGTTCAAGTGCTGCTTCGCGCTGGGACAGAGAACTTGTGCTGGATGACCTCGTCATTTATACATGTCAGTCAGGGGGCGTGTTAAACTAATTGATAGCAGCTGAACGTGCAAGCCAGCACGTATAGGCAACAGGTGAGAGTGAACTCGGAAAACGCAGGTGGAGGTTAATTAGCGAACACAGCTGGGAGAAAGTGTGTGAAGAACTGACTACAGAGCTCTGGCCACGTGTGAGGCCAGATCTGTGTTGATGTTAACGTGGAGCCCGAGTCACTCGAAGGAAGTTGGAATAGGCTGAGTTCAAATGGGGAGATTTTTACAGATTTAAGACGCTAGGCAATAAGGCTGTGAGACATCAGCTGCTCAGAACTATTAGACAATAAACGTATCATGCTAGAGGGATTATTGATGTACATTGCATTCAATGTTTTCATTATTAGCAACACAAAAATTCACTCATAAAGAAAAATAATAGCAACATCAGTATTGAAGGATAAAATGTTTTTTTGGCATCCAATATTATGTCAACACCCTATGTACTCACTCTGAAGGAAAAACTATATATAATAAAAATTATATTAGCGGCATGTACCAATGGTGTAGAAGTATACATGACATCCAGAGTGCTATTACCAGCTTGGCAATGTACATAGTAGACAAAAGACATTTTAAAAAGGTCAAGGTGGCTTGCAAAACCAAAAAATGAGGAATACCAGAATAGCAACAGCAGGTGTAAGTTAAAGAATGGTATTGTAAGCGTCCAGGGTGTTCAGCCCTTGTTCGATGGTACGACATTTGAAAATCCATTTGCATTCTAGGCGATTAAGGGTTTGTTGTTGATTCCCTCCTCTATGGTTAGGATGTAGGCTTTCAATCACTTGCCATGTAAAATCAGTCTCTGAATGTCCTTTGGCCATGAAATGTTCCACTAGTGGTGCAGTTTGTACTTAGCACTTCCACACACAACCCCAATTTTTTAGGGAGAGGCCAACCTTTCTCAGGGGAGAGATCCAGAGGCAGAGGCAGAGGGAGGCCCAGATACAACTTCCCGCCAGGGGAACGACAAACACGCAGGAAATTTTACCAATGGGGTTACCAATATTAGACCTTGTTCCCCCCTCTGCAACTCCTACTCCCCACTTAGACCAGATGCCAATTTTTAACTTGTCCAAGCACCAATTGGCTTCTACTGATATCGCTCTACTGAGTAGAGGATTGTCCTTTGTCATCACGGAAAAACCTAATTGGTTTGATATCCATACTGAAATTCTTCAGTTCTTCAGAAAAGTACGACTTAATGTGTTCTTTCAGAAAAAAGAAACTACCACCAATACTGACATTACAGGACTATGCCCTAAGTCTACTTTTAACCCACCAAGTGGCACGATGCCCCCTGAAGTCCTTACATTTGAACACCTTGTACTTAAAGAATTTAATGAAATCAGATCCAATTACAGATTTACCCCTTTCAATGTAAGTCTAGAAGAAAGACAAAGCCTTAACACCCTTAAAAACTTGGATGATGTGGTTATAAAACCTTGCGATTAAGGGGGCGGTATTGTCCTGCAGGATAAAACCGCCTATGACAATGAAATTCACCGCCAACTGCGCAACACCTCACTTAATGAACACCTTATTCGCAACCCTGTCCATGACATCAGTAACCTGATTCTCACTATTACCAAGAAAGGTCTAGAAGAAGGCTACATTAGTAAACATGAATTTGCCTTCCTTAATAACAAAAACCCAAGAACACCGGTTCTGTACACCCTCCCGAAAATCCATAAAAACTTGGAAACACCACCTGGCAGACCCATCCTTTCTGGATGTGGTTCAATACTAGAACCTCTAGGGATATATATTGACTTCTTCATAAAAAACATGGTACAAGATACCACAACGTATGTAAAGGACACTACACACCTGATCAACCTCATTGAATCTCAACCTTTCGATCCTCAAATAGAACTCCTTGTCACCCTTGACATCGAGTCATTATATACTAATATCCCTCAAGACAAAGGTATACAGGTAATCAAAAAACACCTCGACCTGCGTCCGGCTCCACATCAGGTCCCCACAGAGTTTATAATTTCACTACTTGACATAGCCCTAACTAAGAACTACTTTATGTTTCAAGATCAGTTCTACAGACAGTGCATGGGTACTTCTATGGGGGCTGTTTTTGCCCCAAATTTTGCCATCCTTTTTGTTGACGATATTGAGACCAACATCATTCTCAATAGAGCTAATCCGTTTCTTCAAAAAATCCGGACCTGGCGTAGGTATATAGACGATGTCTTTATGATTTGGTCTGGTACCGACATTGAACTCCGATCATTCTGCTCCTGGCTCAACAACACCCAAACTGATCTCTTAAGTTTACTCATAATTTTGACAGCAACAAAATTGACTATTTAGATGTCACCATCAAGAGCGCCAATGGCGAACTCTACACTACCTTATTTAGGAAACCCACTGAGCGAAACACACTATTACAATATAACAGTGCTCATCCTAGAGCTTTGAGAGACGGTCTGCCTTACGGACAATTCCTCAGAATCCGAAGGAATAGTAAATTCAAAGAGGATTTCTTTTTAGAGGCAGAAATCCTATGCAAAAAGCTTACTGACCGAGGCTATCCGAGACGGCTAGTTAAACGCTCAATGAAACGAGCCTGGTATTCCCATAGAGCCAAAAGAAAGAGCACCTACCTCAAAGATCACGTTTGTGACCACTTTCTGCCCAGTTAGTAACAAACTAACCAAAATGATAAAAAAACATTGGTCAGTATTAGGCCCATTAGAGCTTAACACAGGAACCCCTCTTTTTGCTTTCAAGAGAGGCCGTAACATCAAGGACCACTTAGTCAGGGCCCAAAAACCCACACAGAAAGACAATACCTTACATTCTTTTCTTGGTCTTCCTCCTCTTCAGGGCCACTATAAATGTAACAATTGCATGGCTTGTGATTCGACTGTCAATACTAAGTTGTTTGAATTCAATGGCACTAAGCACATTTTGAAGTTTTTTTCGAACTGTAATTCACACAATGTGATCTACTGTATTGAGTGTCCGTGTAAACTGCTTTATATCGGTCACACCACGCAGAAAATCAAAGCAAGAATTTCGCAACACAGAAGTAGGATCTGTTGCAAAGTACAAACTGCACCACTAGTGGAACATTTCATGGCCAAATGACATTCAGAGACTGATTTTACGTGGCAAGTGATTGAAAGCCTACATCCTAACCATAGAGGAGGGAATCAACAACAAACCCTTAATCGCCTAGAATGCAAATGGATTTTCAAATGTCGTACCATCCAACAAGGGCTGAACACCCTGGACGCTTACAATACCATTCTTTAACTTACACCTGCTGTTGCTATTCTGGTATTCCTCATTTTTTGGTTTTGCAAGCCACCTTGACCTTTTTAAAATGTCTTTTGTCTACTATGTACATTGCCAAGCTGGTAATAGCACTCTGGATGTCATGTATACTTCTACACCATTGGTACATGCCGCTAATATAATTTTTATTATATATAGTTTTTCCTTCAGAGTGAGTACATAGGGTGTTGACATAATATTGGATGCCAAAAAAACATTTTATCCTTCAATACTGATGTTGCTATTATTTTTCTTTATGAGTGAATTTTTGTGTTGCTAATAATGAAAACAGTGAATGCAATGTACATCAATAATCCCTCTAGCATGATACGTTTATTGTCTAATAGATCTGAGCAGCTGATGTCTCACAGCCTAATTGCCTAGCGTCTTAAATCTGTAAAAATCTCCCCTTTTGAACTCAGCCTATTCCAACTTCCTTCGAGTGACTCGGGCTCCACGTTAACATCAACACAGATCTGGCCTCACACGTGGCCAGAGCTCTGTAGTCTGTTCTTCACACACTTTCTCCCAGCTGTGTTCGCTAATTAACCTCCACCTGCATTTTCCGAGTTCACTCTCACCTGTTGCCTATACGTGCTGGCTTGCACGTTCAGCTGCTATCAATTAGTTTGACACGCCCCCTGACTGACATGTATAAATGACGAGGTCATCCAGCACAAGTTCTCTGTCCTAGCGCGAAGCAGCACTTGAACAGGACTCGTTCGTTTTTACCGGGAGGCTCGCATTTAATGCAATTCCAGCGTAGAAAAAGTAAGTTTACATTGCGCACATCCCCCCTCCCTTTCGGTCACCGCATTAGCTGTTAACTTTCCTAGCTGGCTTAGCTGTTCATTTTTTAACCCACACACCCCCTCCATTCTTTTCAGATTAAATCCACACGGCACCTGACTCTCAGAGGTCCTGATATAATGAATTCATAAGGTTTCTCAAGTAAGTCCGCACCTGCTGCTTTCCCTGTTTTTCCCCCCCTGACTTCCCTTCCATTCATTTGCTTAAATACATTCGTTTTTTTCTAGGCCTCCTGCTATGACAAAGGGCCCCACTATGATGCATTAATTTGCACTTGAAATCTCGTGATCCATTTACCATATTCCCAGTTGATAAACTCGACCCCTTCTTTATATCTACACTGACAGTAAGTCTTTATGGGGCATTTGATGAATTTAATAACTATTGTTCATCCTGGACTACGGACTATTTGGCTGATCTGTGCTTTCGTGGCCTTTTTTCGAATTTAAGATTAGGAATTATATTAGAGCTTTGTACTTAATTTATTTTTTTGCTGATGAAAACAGTCCCAATAATTATTCGCTCTAACAATTCTATGTTATGTTTTCTCGAATTCATTTTGTATACGTAGCATCACTCTAGAGAGAGCAATGTGTAGTTTACATTAATTTTTAAATGTGATGCTCCTTGCAGGGACTAAACTATGGTTCACTTATATTTTGTATTCTTGCTTTTTAGATTATAGATGCTCACTTTTTTGTCCTGAAGATGAACTCAACTAACTGAGTTCGAAACGTCGTCGACCGCTTACAACATGAACCCATCATATTAAGTTAAAAAGAAAGTGGTTCAATTCTTGTTGTCAATGCGATGTCTTCTTTTAAAGTTCACTTTCACTTTCTATGTCACGCTTATTGTCATTGAGTATGTGAGCACCTGAATTTGTTTCATTGTGTAATAAAATATCTGTTATCTTGTGTAATAAAATATCTGTTATACCGTGACCTTCTTGTCCCTGCTCTATATTAACTATCGCTCTTTCTCTTTAAAATTAATTTCAAAAAACCTTTATTCATACGCTTACCCAATTTTAAGGTTTTTCTAACTTGGACCTTTTTAGGCCATTTAGAACCATTCTGTTTCTCTTCACATGTTTTCTGATAAAGACTTGCAGATCTTTAAAAACAATGCGAGCATCAGCCACATGCTGCACCCATACCCAGACAAACATTGAGCAAGAATCAATTGCAAACAAAATAAATTTAAAGGCAATGACTGAAACAAGAGGACCACAGGTGTGTCTGCAGTCGACGAGCCACAGTGAAAGGTTTCTTTTTTCAACAAATGTCACAATGAAAGATTTTTTTGGGCCTGTTGGTATAAGCCTTGCCACCAATAAAGCTGCTGGAGCAACAAAAGTGTGACTGCCGCACATGAGTGTGCAGAAGTACACTCTCATGTGTAGCTATCACTAAAGCTAGTCTGCAGTCGTGGGTGCGTATCAAAAGATCACCAACTCCGGGAATTGTTACAAAAAGAAGTGTATTTGAGGGGAAACCCTTAGGTAAAGGGGTGCTGTTGGTATTCAGCCAATATATAGAAAAAAAGATTGCTATATCAAAATATTGTGTCCAAAATATTCTGGTATGGAAATATCATCAGAGAGAATATCTTTGCCAAGAATATTGATTTTGAGGTAAGTAACATTTATCGTTTGCAAAAGTATAGTTGTTTAAAATATACGTTTTTTGATTATTGGCATGTCTTTTAGTATACTGTTTAAATGAATTTGATGTAAATTTTTTCTATAGTTATTGTTTATGTTTTTTTATGTATTTGTTAAAATTTTTGTGATGTAATTATAATATATTACTGATTATTTTTGATGTAATATACTTTTTTTAATTGATATTTAATTATGCTAATTGAGCTATTGTTATGTGTGGGTTGTGGGGTTTATAGGAGTGAAGGGTGGGAAGTAATTTATTTGTATCGAATTAATTAGTTGTTAATTACTTTTAATTAATTGATAATTAATTATGTTAATTGTGTAATAAATTTTTTTCTAGGAGCGGGTTGTGGGGTTAAGAGCGGGGAGTAAATCAATTTAAATGAAACAATAATTAGTTGTTAAATACTACTAATTATTTACTTGACAATTATTTTAATTGCGTAATGCATATTTTTCAATTTTTATTTTAGTTGTGGGTTGTAGGGTTTTTAGGGGAAGGGTGAAAAATTAATTAATTTTAATTAATTAATATTCAGGGCCTCATTACGATGGGTGACGGACTTAAGTCCATCCGCCATCATCTCGGAGTAGGGACCGGCTGCCCACGAGGTGGCCAACCCACACTTCGAATTACAATGCGACCACCAACATGGCGGTGATGGACGGAATGTGCCACTGGAATCAAGCTATCCTGGCTGATGAAGGGTAATACCCAGAAACCGGTCCCAGGATGCTAGTTTCTGGTCCAGGGAGGACCTGGCTTAGCAGTTCGGTCTGGACTGTTCTCATGAGGCACAGGGTCAAGACTGATTTGCATACAGCTGGGTCTAAACTGGGCTGGCATGGTGAGCAAAAGAACAATGGATTTAACCCAGATCTCTTGACTGGGGGTGAATGTATGATTTATTCAGCATTCCGTGCATCATTTGTTTGAGTAGCACTATTCACTCTAAGTAACATGGGTATGCCCAGACTTGGGTCCCTTGCTAACTGTGCCAATGGAATCAAGCTAGCCTGACTGATGAAGGGCAATACCCAGAAACCGGTCCCAGGATGCTAGTTTCTGGTCCAGGGAGGACCTGGCTTAGCAGTTCGGTCTGGACTGTTCTCATGAGGCACAGGGTCAAGACTGATTTGCATACAGCTGGGTCTAAACTGGGCTGGCATGGTGAGCAAAAGAACAATGGATTTAACCCAGATCTCTTTCCTGGTGGTGAATGTATGATTTATTCAGCAGTCGATCCATCATTTGTATGCGTTGCAGTTTTCACCGTAAGTGGGATGGGTAAGCCCAGACGTGGGTCCCTTGCTCACTGTTCCACTGGATTCAAGATAGCCTGGCTGATGAAGGGTAATACCCAGACACCAGTCCCAGGATGCTAGTTTCCGGTCCAGGCAGGACCTGGCTTGGCAGCTTGGTCTGGACTGTACCCAGGAGGCACAGGCTCAAAACTGATTTGCATATGCCTGGGTCTAAACTGGGGTGGCATGGTGAGCAAAAGAACAATGGATTTAACCCAGATCTCTTGACAGAGGGTGAATGTATGATTTATTCAGCATTCCGTCCATCATTTGTTTGCGTAGCACTTTTCACCCTAAGTGGGATGGGTATGCCCAGACGTGGGTCCCTTGCTCACTGTGCCGCTGGAATCAAGCTAGCCTGGCTGATGAAGGGTAATACCCAGAAACCGGTTCCAGGAAGATATTTTCTGGTCCAGGAAGGACCTGGCTTGGCAATTCAGTCTGGACTGTTCCCATGAGTCACAGGGTCAAGACTGATTTGCATATGGCTGGGTCTAAACTTGGGTGGCATGGTGAGCAAAAGAACAATGGATTTACCCCAGATCCCTTGACTGGGGGTGAATGTATGATTTATTCAGCATTCCGTCCATCATTTGTTTGCGTTGTAAAAGATTAAGAACATTAAGATCAGGGTATAGGGCGTATACAGCCAAGGACGGCCAGGTTGCCCTGTCATTACTGATGGAACCCATGCTTACAAGAATTAGTACATGAGGGAGGGCGCCTTCATACCAGCTTTAGTGTTCCCAAACTTACAAAGGTATTTCAAGGAGTGCATATGGTCTGTACAAGTTTAGTGGGTGTTGTATAGTACATGTGTGAAATGTATTAGTGTTTACATCTACAGACAGAAATTGAAGAGTTAAACACTTCAAAGTGGTAAGCATCATCTGCTTCCACTGTGAAAATAAAAGCACCATCTGCATTGGTAAGTCCATGATGTGTTATGTGTGCATAGACCGCAGGTCAGCAATTCACAGGAATGGCAACGGGTTGTGCCAGCAATGGAAAGTGAATCTGAAATGGTTTACTCTCTTAAATATTTAATGCATGAAAAAATCACAGAATTTGGTGCTCCCTAAAACTGTGAAGGTTGAACATCACAGAAGTCTCCGGTGGTAGGTGTAAGGGGTATTATGGACATGCACTAGTACAACGCAGGAGACTGGTTGAACAAGTGCCAGACCAAAACTTGGCAGTGCCATGTTGCATGGATTTTGCTTGCAAAGAACTGTCCCAGGAAACACAGGACATCGGAGTTTAAGAACTAAGCGGTCGATTAGGATGGCGGTCATAAAACCATTCTGACCGCCGTGGTAGCAGAAAATAACCGTCCTCAGGTACTGCAGCAAAACCGGCAGTCAGATTAGGATCAACCAACAGAAAAATCCGACCGCGGCAGACCGATGTCACGAAAGACTGCCGGTAGCGTGCGGAGCAGGTGAAAATCCATCCGCGGCAGTCAGATTTGCTGCCGAAATACCCCAAAGCGGCGCACGGCCAGCAGATTGACCACACGTTAAATTAGGATACCATTGCGGTGACAGCGGAACAATCCACTGTTTCTGACCGCCGCGATCGCAACTAGTGATAAATGGGAGAGCCGGTGAAAGGGTTATTGTATTTCCACCGCCACAGTCACTCCGGAACAGTAATGGCGGTCGACAAAAAAACACACCACAAGGCCACCAAGTGTGGCCATGAACTTGGCTCAGCCTAAAAAAAAACCTAACACACCCCAAGAACACATCTCCATGGCAACTAAAAAATACAAATCCCAGGTCAACTCACACAACACAACTGACAGGAAGACTCCATTTTGACCCACCCACATAGCCAAGTACAAAACCAGCCCCATCGCTGACCAGAATCCTTAGCAATGCTCCACTACTGAAGGAACCTATCCTACAGCACAAAGGAGAGGCAAATCACCACACATCTCACAAGCACAACAACACATACACACCACACACATCACCACCACAACCTTAACAACTGCACTTTTCACACATTTGCACACCATGTCACAGAAGAAAATGCCCAAATTCACTGACAATGAGTTGTTAGTGATGGTAGATGAGGTAATTAGAGTAGAACCACATTTGTTTGGAAGCCTTGTCCAACAGACACCACAAGCCAGAAACACTCAAATGTGGGAAAGGATAGTATACAATTTCAATGCAGTAAGGACCATCCCCCGCTCCAAGAAGGAGATCAGGAAGCGGTGGGATGACATCAAGAGCAAGGTGAAAGAGAGGAAAAACAAGAACATTAAGCTGGCTCAGATGACTGGCGGTAGCCTCCCATTCCACCATGAACATTCACTGAATGGGAGGAAAAGGTGCTTGCCACACTGCATCCAGAGAGTCTCACAGGAACCCCCGGGGGAGTGGAGACTGGTAAGTGCCAACAAATGTCTCCCATTACACTGCTATGTACTGTCTTTCTCAACTACAAATCGATACCTCCTAGGCCCTAATGCATTCATGTGCACCACACTCCCCAACATATGTCACATAGATTCTAACATTTACTCCCTGTGATTCACCCCAAAGGTAGCTAGCATTTTTTCCATGGGGGCATGTGTTCAGGCAGCCAGCACTACAACTGGCACCAGGCCCCCTTGTTCCACTGCTGAGCAGGATGGAATACTCTACCCCACACTCACAACCACGTGGCAGCCCTTGCATTGCCCTCATCAAACTAACAGGTAGGCAGCCATCTTAACAGGGAGGGGGGTTTGCTCACATCAAACTTACAGGTAGGTAGCCATCGTAACAGGGTGGGTTGTTTGTGGGTGGGAAGACTGCACTACAACTCCCACCAGGCCCCCTGTCCCAAAGCCCAGCAGGATGAAGCACTCCCCCACCCAGAAGCATGTGGCAGACATTGCATTGCTCACTTCAAACTCACAGGTAGATAGCCATCTTAACAGGGAAAGGTATATGTGGGTGGGAAGACTGCACTACAACTCCCACCAGGCACACTTATCCCAAAGCTCAGCAGGATGGAGCATCCCCCAGCAAACATGTTGCAGCTATTGAATTGCTCACCTACACCTAACATGTAGGTAGCCATCTTAACAGGGTGGGGGGTTTGTGGGTGGGAAGCCAACACTACAACTCCCACTGTGCCCCCTTGTCCCACAGCTCAGCAGGTTGGAGTACTCCCCCCACCCACAATAATGTGGCAGCCATTGCATTGCCCTCATCAAACTAACAGGTAGGTAGCCATCTTAACAGGGAGGGGTGTTTGTGGGTGCGAAGACTGCCCTACAACTCTGACCAGAC
The DNA here is from genome assembly GCF_964204655.1 of Triturus cristatus. Taxonomy (NCBI): domain Eukaryota; kingdom Metazoa; phylum Chordata; class Amphibia; order Caudata; family Salamandridae; genus Triturus; species Triturus cristatus. Next base: position 1,869,792,742 of record NC_140589.1, on the reverse strand, counting down.
CCCCTTGACCCACAGCTGAGCAGGATGGAGTACTCCACCCCACACCCACAACCTTGTGACAGCCCTAGCATTGCCCTCATCAAACTAACAGGTAGGTAGCCATCTTAAGAGGGAGGAGTTTTTGCTCACCTTCACCTAACAGGTAGGTATTTGCGGGAGCCAGCATTGCTTTTCCACATGTGGAAAAGCAATGTGGTTTGGATTTTGGAAGAGAAAGCAGGTTTCCTGCTCTCTCTTCCAAAAACCCAAACCACAGTTTGCTATGCCATTGCAAACAGCAATGTCCCGGGGGTGAGCACCCCGGGACACTGCAGGAGCCGGCCCTAGGGGGTGGCGGTCCCCAGGGCCATCACAGGCTCCAGGAGGAGGGCCGCGCGGCCCCCTCCCACCATTGGCAAAGCCCCGGGGAGGTGGTGGTCCCGGACCCCCAAATTTGAATATTAGTGCCCCGGGGAGGTGACGGTCCCTGGGGCGTGTGGGGGGGCTCGAGCCCCCCCCCACAGGTGTTGTTTTAAAAAAAACAAAAGCCCGGGGGGTGGCGGTCCCTGGGGCAGCAGGGGAGCCATGTGCTCCCCGCAAATTAAACAATAAAACCCCTGGGGGTGGCAGTCCCCGGGGCTTGGGGGGCCTTGGGGGCCCCCACTCATTAAAAAAGAAACCCTGGGGTTGCGTGACCCCCGCAACTAATTAATCAAGCCCCGGGGAGGTTGTGGTCCCCGTGGCAGTGTGGGGGGATTGGCCCCCCCACACTTTTTTCTCTGCCCCCAGGACCTGGCCCACCTGGGGGCTAAATAATAACAAAGCGCGGCAGGATCCACGGATCCTCCGTGACTTTTGCTGATTTACAAAAAAAATGCTTTTTTTGGCCCTTGTGGGCCCCCTTCAGCAGGCCTAGGGGGTCAGGGTGTTTCTACCCTGCCCCCTTTTCTTGTTTTGTGCCTTTGTTTCCCTGTTTTCTTGTGCCTCGGTTACATAATATAAAAAAAATATATATATATATATATATATATATATATATATATATATATATATATATATACATATTACCTACTGGCGGTCGCCAGTAGGTAGTTATAGTTAGGACCACGTTTCCATAGGAAAACCGCAACATTCTATTTTGAATAACTTTGGCGCCGGTCGACGAATCCTCGCGAAATTTTCAAAACTAATGGGGCGCTACGCTCCGCTCCTACCCTGAAAGTCTCGGGGGGATTCGTCAAGCGGGGGCTGAGATAAAAGGGGGGTCCCAAAACGCGTTTTTCCCATGCATTTTTCTATAGGACCTTTAGACACAGCTACAGCCCGAACGGCTGAACAGAGTTCCTTGAAATTTGGCAGAGAGGTAGTCTACAGGTCAAGGAAGTGCCTTTTGTAGGTTTGGTGTAAATCTGTTCAGTAGATTCTGAGAAAATAGCCTTTAAATCAATATATATATCTGAGCCAGCTTACGGTGCGCTTACGGTGCGCTTACCGTACGCGTACGGTGACGTGCGCAAGCGCGATTCTGATTGGCTGTTAGATCTTAGTAAACATTCGAATCGGTCGAAACCAGGAAGCGGCGGCAGCCATTTTCTCTCTCGCACTCTGAGTGGGGCAGCCAAAACAAAGGCAAAAAACATCTAAAGGGGCAGTATATTCAGTTTTTAACCACCCATCATTGATATAGGTGTCCCCAAACAACCCCCAAGGCCCAAAAAACAATTAGGAAATGACTAAAGAAAACCTTTCACAACGAAGCGCATAATATGTCCCCCATGTGCGCACGGTGCGCGAAGCGCATCGTGCGTACATGGCCCATCCAGCGTAACGTGGGCAAGCGGTGCGCACGGAACGAACTGCGTTAACGGGGCGCGCACGCCACGAACGGCGTAAAGTAACTTAGCATTTAAAAAACCGTACAAATTCACTGAAAAAACCATAGGTTTCACACACGTTATAGTTAGGAAATAGCATTTAAAAAACCTTGCAAATTCACTGAAAAAACCATAGGTTTCACACATGTTATAGTTAGCTGGACATTTTACTGATAAAAAACCAATGAAATTCCCCCGTTCTAGTTAGTGCAGGCAACTATAACTCACGCGACCGCAATCCTCTGCTGATGACATATGTGTCTTTATGAAAAAAAAATATTTGTAATATATGTATAGCTAAAATTTAATGGAAGAAGACATGGGCAAATAAGTGTCTAAATACAGTATTAGCATCAGCAGAGGATTGCGGTCGCGTGAGTCATAGTTGCCTGCACTAACTAGAACGGGGGAATTTCATTGGTTTTTTATCAGTAAAATGTCCAGCTAACTATAACATGTGTGAAACCTATGGTTTTTTCAGTGAATATATATATATATATAACATTCTTAAACTTTTTAGAAACACTCACAGTCACTGGATGATGCCATCAGTGATGTCATCAGTGATATAATATGAGATGGCGTCAGTGATGTTATGAGTGATGTCACTGACCATGTCATGAGTTATGTAATATGTGACGTCTTAAGCAGTGCATTGCGGTGCGTAAGCTATAGTTTACCCAGCTAACACCTGAAGTTCACATGTTTTGTACAAGTGAAATATCATCCTAACTATAATGTTCCTGTAACTTGTGTTTTTTCCGTGAATTTCTAAGGTTTTTTTAAATGTTAATTCCTAACTATAACGTCCCTGAAACCTGTGATGTTTTCAGTGAATTCCCAAGGTTTTTTAAATGCTAATTCCTAACAATAATGTCCCTATAACCTTTGGTTTTTCCAATACATTTCTAAGTTTTTAACTAGCAGTCACGTTTGCAGAATGGTGGAGAAAAGGTTCTGGGCCTCCTACCAGCTCTCAGGAATTCTGCTTTGTAGTACTTACAGGAGCTACCAGGAGGGATTCTTGGTCCCCAAGGTCCCTCTGAAGTAAGGTGGACTTCATCCCCAACCAGCAGTGCGCAAGGAGGTGTGTTTTCAGAGTGGTGGAGAAAGAGGGCCATGGTCTCCAAAGACCTCTTAGCAATCCCACTGTGTGGGACTTGCTGGAGGTAACAAGAGGGGTAGTTGGTTCCAAGGATGTCCTTGTGGGCCAACTATCCCTCCTGTTACCTCCAGTAAGTCCCACACAGCAAGATTGCGGAGTTCTAATAGCAGGCTACACCCCCTTTCTCCACCACTCTTCAAATGCGCCTCCTGGCCCACTGCTGCTAGGGGGATGAAGTCCACTTTAGTCCTGAGGCCCTCAGGACGTAAAGGGACCTCATAGCTCCACCAACAGTGCGCTGACAGGTGTGTTTTGCAGAGTGGTGGAAAAAGGGGTGTGACCTCTGACCACCTCTCTGCAATCCCAATATGTGGGGCTTACTGGAGGTAGCAGGTGGGCTAGTTTGCCCCTCAAGAGCGAAAAGGGATTCTTCCCCCTACAAAGAGCTCACCAGGAGGCGTGTTGGAAGAGTAGTAGAAAAAGTGGGCGGGGCCTCCGGCAAGTTGCCGGCTCCTGACTTTTGGGGGGACGTTAAGAAGGGAGGCTGTGTGGCCGCACTTCCCCTTGACGGTTTTGGGCCCAGGGGACCCCATCCCTAAGTGCCTGACCCATTTTCTTTTATTTTGAAGTTAAAAAAGCCCCCCTCCTGAGGCCAATTTTGGCCCAGAGGACCCCATTCCCTAGGGCTAGGCCTTTCTTTTTTGTCGAAGTTACAAAAGGGGAGAAGGGCTGTGCGGCCCCCTACCGGGTCATTTTCAGCCCCGGGGACAGCCAGGGCCAGGCTATTTAATTATGATTTTGTGCATGCATTTTGTTAGGGAGGGGGACAGTGCAGCTCCCCTCTCCAGGCTGATTTCGGCCCCAGGGACCCCATCCCGAGGGGCCTGGACATTTTATTTTTATAAAAAAAGGGAGGATGGCTGAGCAGCTCCCCTTCTGGGCCATTTTTGGTCCCGGGGGAATCCCATCCTCAGGGCATGGCTAGCTGGTTGGGGACCACGGGAGGAGCCTGAATGCCCCCCGCGGTCCCACCCGGCTCCCGCCTCCTGTGGGAGCCGGCATGACTTTTTACCCTCAGGGAGCTGCTGACATGTAGCTCCCAGGGGTAAAAAGCAAAGTGTACTTGCTTTGAACAAGTGAGAGCAAAGTGCTCTTGCTTGTTCAAAGCAAGCACACTCTTCCACCATCCATAGCAAACTGCTGTGTCCCAGGGGTGGGCACTGCAGGACATTGCTGGAGCCGGCGCTGGTGGGTGGCAGTCCCCAGGGCCATTTACGGCTCCAGGATAGGAGCCGCACAGCCTGTCTTCAATTTTGAAAGTAGCCCCAGGGTGGTGGTGGTGTGTTGAGGGGTTTGAGCCCCCCACACATTATTTTGAAACATAGCCCCGGGGAGGCGACAGTCTTCGGGGTTGCGTGGGAGGGCAGGAGCCCCCACATGCATAAGTATCTAAATAGCCGTGGGGAGGTGGTGGTCCCCGGGGCTGCAGGGGACAGTGTGGCCTCCCACATTTAACATACATAGCCCTGGTAAGGTGGCAGTTCCGAAGGCAGGGTGAGGGTGTCAGGAGCCCCCACACATTTTTTTATCACTATAGCCGAGGGGAGGCAGCAGTTCCCGGGGCTGCAGGGGGGGCCTTGTAGCCCCCACATTCAATGAATAAGCCCCGGTGAGGTATCCGTCCCTGGGGCGACAGTGGCCTAGCATCTCATTTTTTTATTGCCCCTGGGACCTGGCTCATCCGGGGGCTTAATGAAAATGAAGCGCATATTTTTTTTTAAAAATGTCAGTCGGATTTGCATGTCCACCTCTTTTTCCACCGAAATATTTTTTTAATGCTTTTTGGGGCCTTTTTACTTTTTTCTTGTGTCTCAGTTTAACCGAGTCACAAGATGGCTTCTGACAATTGAAGTGTTGGCAGCCAATCAGATCGGGAGAGTTCACAGATCCTCCTCGTCCCCAGTTGTATATCTGAGAAATGTTTAAATTTCTCAGGAACTACTGATTTACACCATTTAACAAAAAGAGTGTTTTCTGAACCAAGAGCTACCTTTTTGCCAAATTTGGTGTAATTCTGTGTCTAAAGTTTCCTATGGAAATTAACATGGAGAACACGCGTTTTGGGACCCCCCTTTTTTTTGGCCTCCTCTTGATGGATCAGCCCGAAACGTTCAACACAGCAGCTGAAGTGAGTGGGCCAAAAGGGTTACTTGGATGGCAAGGATGCTTTTAGGGTTTAGGGTGGGTGAAGGTATTGGGTTGCAAGGGTATTTTTATGGATTAGGGTGGGTAAGTTTTTTATATGGTAAGAGTAGTAGGGTTTAGGGAGGATAAGGATATTTTGGTAGTAAGGGAATATTTAGGGTTTAGGGTAGCTAAGGGTATTTGGGTGTTAAGGGTATTTTCAGGGTTTAGGGTGGGTGACAGTATTTGGGTGGTAAAGGTATTTTTAGGGATTAGTTGGTGAGAGTATTTGGTGTTAAGGGTATTTTTAGGGTTTAGGGTGGGTAACGGTATTTGGGTGGCAATGGAATTTTAGAGTTTTGGGTGGGTAAGGTAATTTGGGTAGCAATTGTATTTTTAAGGTTTAGGGTGGGTGAGAGTATTTGTGTGGGTAAAGGTATTTGGGTGGTAAGAGTATTTTTAGGATTTCAGGTGAGTGAGGGTATTTGATGCTAATAGTAATTTTAGTGCTTAAGGTGGATCTTTATTAGTTTCGTTTCTAGTGCATATCTAACCTGTTTCATTAGCAGTGCTTAATATGCAACCATTGTAGGTGAAAGAAAAGAAAATATATTACAGCAGATTTCCCATGCCCTTACAGCAGCTTATGGTCAACACTCCCAGATGTTGGCCTAAAGTTTTAAAACTTCAAATTTAAAAACAGTTCGTATTCTACTCCACATTGGGGTAAATGTCAATTTTCCTCTTTATCGTTCTCTTGCCATTGCTTCTAAATATGGTCATGTTTGTGTGGGCATCCACAGTTTCCATAAACTTGCTTCAAGAGCAGTCTGCAGTGGTTAATCCCACCCTTTCCATGTTGCTATGCCTGGTGCTTTTGTTGCTCTCTATGATTGAGCTACATTTGATTTTGAAATTAAATTTAAAATCCTAGCCAATAAGGGTTGTTTTGTATCTATTTGTATTGATATCATCTAACATAGTGGTTCTTAACCTGTGGTCTGTGAACCTAGATTGTCCACAAAACTTAATTAGCGGGTCCATGACTGATTAGAAAATGTAAAATTATTAGCACATAAAAAGTAAATATACATTAAAAAAAACTGAAAATGTAAACATAAATAACATTTGTTAAATGTGAGGAGATTTCAAATTGGGTGCTAAAAATTACATTGGTTTCTTTATCTTGATTTGTGGGAGCAGCACAAGTATACCAATAAAAAGTAGTGCTGATTGCTGACCTAAAATGAAGCACTGGAGTGTGCAGATTAAAAGAAATCATGCATTCACATCCAAAAAGGCAAAATTATATGGTAGTGTTCAACATATTGTTCCATCATTTAAAAAGAAAACTACATTTTGAAAAGTTTCAACCGTCCCAATAAAATTCAAATTGTGACTATCAAAAATGTTTATGGCTGTGTATTAAATAGTTCATAATTGATGTATTTGTTTGATCTACACTAGCCTAGGTATGTTTGTGTCCACCAGCACTTATTCATTAGAGGTTCGCAGAAAACCAAAGGTTGAGAACCACTGATCTAGCATATTTATTAGTCCCATTTGTGGAGTGATGGCTATGGGACAATGTGTGATCACTGAAAGGATATCTGCTCCCTTCCCACAGTAACTCTGCAAAACACAGCAATCCCTGAAAGAATGTGAAGAACCTGCCCTTGCCTCATTACATATTAAAAACTGATTTGTGTTGTGGATATTGAGGGGCAGATTTACAAGCCCCTTGGAACACATTTATGCTGCCATTGCATCACTTCTGTGACGCAGCGGCAGTGTAAATCATGCGCCATGTTGCACCGTATTTACAACGTGACGCATCTAGGGAGATGCTTCACGTTGTAAACCCCTGCACCACATGAAATCTGCGTCAGGTTTCATGTGGGCGTTAGAGCGCAGGGTGGGTGTTCCCTTGCAGGTACGCCTCGTAAGAGTGACGCCGTGAAATCTACAAGAGTTCACTGAGTCACTTTTACAGCCATGCTGCGTCAAAACCCTGCGCCTGCTTGAAGCAGGCTTAAGGATTGACACGGCGGAAATGCCAGAAACCGGTCCTATGAAGCTTGTTTCCGGTCCAGGGAAGACATGGCTTGGCAGTTCGGGCTGGACTGTTCCCATGAGGCACAGAGTCAGACTGATTTGCATATGGCCATGTCTGAACTGGGGTGGCAGAGTGGGCTAAAGAACGGTGGTGGATTAAACCCAGATCAGTTGACTGGGGGTGAGTGCTTGCAGTGTTCAACACTCCGTCCATCATTTGCTTTGGTTTTGCTTTGTTCGCCATAAGTTGGCAGGGTATGCTCAGACGTGAGTCCCTTGCTCACTTTGCCACTGGATTCAAGCAAGCCTGGCTGAAGACGGCTGAAATGCCAGAAACCAGTCCTAGGAAGCTTGTTTCCGGTCCAGGGAAGACATGGCTTGGCAGTTCGGGCTGGACTGTTCCCATGAGACACAGGGTCAGACTGATTTGCATATGGCCATGTCTGAACTGGGGTGGCAGAGTGGGCTAAAGAACGGTGGTGGATTAAACCCAGATCAGTTGACTGGGGGTGAGTGCTTGCAATGTTCAACACTCCGTCCATCATTTCCTTTGGTTTTGCTTTGTTCGCCATAAGTTGGCAGGGTATGCTCAGACGTGAGTCCCTTGCTCACTTTGCCACTGGATTCAAGCAAGCCTGGCTGAAGACGGCTGAAATGCCAGAAACCGGTCCTAGGAAGCTTGTTTCCAGTCCAGGGAAGACATGGCTTGGCAGTTCGGGCTGGACTGTTCCCATGAGGCACAGGGTCAGACTGATTTGCATATGGCCATATCTGAACTGGGGTGGCAGAGTGGGCTAAAGAACGGTGGTGGATTAAACCCAGATCAGTTGACTGGGGGTGAGTGCTTGCAATGTTCAACACTCCGTGCATCATTTCCTTTGGTTTTGCTTTGTAAGGATTGACACAGCATGTTAGGCATAGGGCACCCCCGAGCCTTGCTGGAGCCACGTCGCGCTTGCGGCACGACTCCAGCAATGCGCCACATTTCCGCCGGGGGATGCGACACGCATCTGCCCATCCATGCGCCATGGCGCGCCGCATTTTAAATGCGGCATATCAGTGGTGGCCCACAGGTGGTTTTGCGGGTCGCAAGTGTTCTGGCGCATTTCTGCTGATTTGCAGGGATGCACCAGACCTTGTAAATCTGCCCCTGAGTTTCTAATCGTCAAACTATTGTATGTATTTGATTTGGCAGTGCAAATTCACATCTATTAACGCTAGCACTGCATTATTCCATATGATGTATTTTCACTGCTGACACAAAGCTGTGCATGTAACCTGCCCAATGCAATTAAAACCAGATACCAAAGAAGAATACATGGCTACCGGATCCAGTCCTAATATGCAAACCACAAGGACCAGAGTGCTTGTGGCAAGAGATTATGTGTTACATCACAAGGCATTAGATCACTATCTTTACTTCTGCTGTCTAAATAATAGGAATTCTAGAAGTACCATAAATACATGTTTTGAGAATTGTAACACTTTGGAGGGAGGAAGAAGTACTTGTCTGTGAAAATCAAAATCCTACCCCTCTTTGTACTTACTCTCTAGAGGGAAAACTGATGCCCTGGACACCTTGAGATGCGGGTGAGAAGCACCAGGAGGAGGAGAGTTCCAGCTGGTCTCTTCATGGTCCTCTTTCAGCTTTAAATTGATAGACTCTTGGAGTTTGTTTATTATTTAAAGTTTCACAGACACATCTATTTGCAAATAAATGTGTTACAAACTCAGCTCTCCCAGCCCATAAATCAAATAATTGCTAATTTGCTAATGCTGTTAAATGTAGGGCAAACTGCCCCAGGATGATGCTACCTAAACTGGTTTAGTGGCTTCAGTTAACACTTTAGGTCATAACTGTATTTGTGCTGCACTTGCTCATACAGCCTTTTTTAAGAAATTATGTTCTCTCATTTCAAAAGGTGTGTACATCATTAAGACAGTATCTTAAATGTATCTCTGCATTATGTCATTTATTTGTATATATGTCTTGCATGGTGCCCACATGACTCAGTTTGCGTTGGATTGTTCCTATTAGAGCAGGGTCAAGACTGATTTGCATATGGCTGGGTCCAAAGTGAGGTCAATCAATCAATAAATCAGGGTTGGTAAAGCCCAATTAGTCACTTGTGAGGGTCTCAAGAAGGTGGAGGTAGTAGAGGCGGCTCCGTTGAGTGCTGGGTTCACCCAAAAAGCCAGGTCTTGAGGTCATTCTTGAACTGGGGCAATGTGGGAGATTGCCGTAGGTGGAGAGGGAGGGAGGTCCAGGCTTTGTTCTAGTCTTTTTGATATGTGGGATGGTGGCCAGTGAGAGCTGGGCTGATCAGAGGAGTCTTTTGGGTGCGTGGAAGTAGAGGCGGCTGTTCAGGTTTACAGGTCAGGTGTTGTGAAGGGCCTTGCATGCGTGGGTAAGGAGTTTGAAGGTTATTCTTCTTTCCACTGGAAGCCAGTGGAGATTGTGGAAGTGCTGGGTGATGTGATTGCGACAGGAATGTCGAGGATCAATCTGGCTGTGGCGTTCTGGACAGTCTGGAGTTTGCCATGGTGATTCCGGCGTAGAGAGCATTGCCGTAGTCCAGTCTGCTGCTGATGAGTGCCTACCTGACCATTTTTCTGGATTCGGTGGGGATCCATCTGAGGGTCTTTCGAAGCATGCAGAGGGTGTTGAAGCAGGTCGAGGAGACCGTGTTCATCTAGCAGTTCATTTTAAGCAATTAGTGTAGTATGATGCCGAGGTTACGTGTGTGGTCCATCAGGGTGAGAGATTTCCCCCGAGGGCGGAGGGCCACCAGGAGTCGTTCCATGTGGAGTGGGTGGAGCCGAGGATGAGGACTTCTGTTTTTTCTAAGTTGAGTTTCAGGCAGCTGTTCTTCATCAAGGTGGTTACAGCTTTCATCCCTTCTTGAAAGTTGTGTATGGTGATTTTGGGTTTGTTGATGAGGGAGAGGATCATCTAGGTGTCGTAAGCGTATGAGACGATGTTGAGCCCGTGATTCCTGATGATGGTTGCGAGGGGAGCGATGTAGATGTTGAAGAGGGTGGGGCTGAGGGAAGAGCCCTGGGGCACTCTACAGTTTATCTCTGTCGGTTCCAAGAGGTAGGGAGGGAGTCTGACCCGCTGAGTTCTGCCAGTGAGGAAGGAGTGGATTCAGATGAGGGTCTTGCAGCAGATGCTGGTGTCGTGGAGTCTGGTGGCTAGGATGCGGTGGGAGATGGAGTTGAATGCGGCCAAGAGGTCCAGGAAGATGAAGGCTGCCATTTCACCCTTGTCGAGAAGGGGGTGAATATCGTTGGTGGCAGTGAGTAGGGTGGTCTTGGTGCTGTGCTTACTTCGGGACGTTGTCAGCTTCGATGAAGTTTGCAAGCTGGGTTTTGGCGGCCTTTTCCCTGCCCTTGGCTGTGACGGGAAGCAGGGAGATGGGCCTGAAGTTCTTGAGATCTGTCGGGTCTGCTGATATTTTCTTCATGAGAGGGTTGACTAAGGCATGTTTCTAGTCATCAGGGAAGGTAGTAGTCTCAAAGGAGCAGTTGATCATCTGACGTAGTTTGGGTGTGATGGCAGAGGCGGCTCTGTGGAAGATGTGGTGAGGGCAGGGGTCTGAGGGTGCTCCGGAGTGGATGCTTTTCATGGTCTTCAAGGTGTTTTCAGTTGTAAGCGTTATCCATTTCAGCAGGGTCTGTTGGGTTGCATCACATGAGGTGGGAGCGGCATGGGGGTCTTGGTTGTCTAAGTTGTCGTAGATCATCCTAATCTATTGGTAAAAGAAGGTCCTGAGTCTGTTGCAAAGGTCTTGGGAGGATGGGGCTGCTATTGTTTCCCTGCAGGGTTTGGCTAATTCCTTGATGATGGAGAAGAAGTTCTTTGGTGTTTTCTGTGTTGGTGAGGATTCTGTATTGAGGGATTTCTTCCTTATGGATTGGATGATTTTGTGGTATGCTGTGGTGGCTGCTTTGTGGTCGGCACATTTTTCCATGGTTTTGTTGTTCCTCTATGTCTTATTGAGTCATCAGCAGGAGCGTCTGGATTCTTGAACTGCAGGGGTGAACCAACTTGCTTTCTTAATATGTCTTCTGGTGGCTTTTTTGAGGAGGGCGAATCTGTCGGCGCACTTCGTGATCCAGCATTAGAGTTTGCGTACTGCAGTGTTTGCATCTGACATAGTCGTGGTAGGGTGCTGATGAGGGCGGAGGTGAGCTGGTCTTTGGTGACTTTGTTCAAGCTTCTGCAGGTGAGACGGTGGCCTTGCTTGTGTACGGTGGGTTTTTGAAGGAGAAGTGGATGCAGTGATGATCTGTCCAGAGGAGTTCCGTGGTGTGGCTGTAGGAGACTCTGCTTCCTCTGATGAAAAAGGGGTCAAATGTGTGTCCCACTTTGTGCGTGGGGGCGGTGATTAGTATTTTCAGTCCTATATTGGTAATGTTCTCTGAGAGGGAGGCAGTGTTTGAGTCATCGTGGTTATCCAGGTATAAATTTAGATCTCTGAGTAAGATGTAGTCTGTGAATGTGAGGGTGTGGGGCGTGATGAGATCGGTGAAGGCGTCGGGAATAGGAGCGCAGCGGTAGGGCAGCCTGTATATGAGGGTTCCGTGTACGGTCAATTTGGGGGTTGGTCTGGATCTGGAAGTGGAGGTGCTCCATCAGGATTATTGTGTTGTCCGGGAGGGTGGTCATGCGGAGAGCACCTTTGTGAATGATGGCAATGCCTCCTCCTGGACGGATGGGGCGATCCTTGCATAAGATCCATAGGGAATGGCGGTGGCAATGTCAGGCGCAGAGTTGGAGTTGGTCACGGTTTCCATGAGGAAGGCAAATTTGGAAAAGTAAATGTTGAGGAGGTCACAGATTTCTATGGCATGCTTGTGTAGGGAACGTACGTTGAGAAGGATGCAGTTGAGTGGTTTGTGAGTGGTGATGTCCGGTAGGTTGGGAGATGTTTCTGGGGTACAGAGGAGTGTGATGGTGCAGCAGCAGTGTAGACAGGAGATAAGGCTGTGGATGTTATTTGTCATCGAGTTCCAGCAGTTGTTGAGGCAACCAGGGTTGCAATCATTGAGGGTGCTCGAGGTGTAGTTATGGTGGGAAAGAGGACCAGGGTCCCAGGCACTGGTCACGGTTGGGTTGTAGACTGGTATAGACGGGCGCAGACGGGCTTCTCTTTGGCACACCAGCGGCATGCCCAATGCTCGTGGCAGCGGCCTTGCAGTGGCTGCCATTAAGGAAGGGCTCGGGGGAGGGCGAGTCAGCTGGGATGCAGGAGCTGGAAGGACACACTGGAATAGGGAAGGGCGGCAGCGGGGGGAAAATAAATGAAAGAATGAGAAGAGTGAGGAGAGTGAGAAGTGAAAAAGTGAAATGTGACAGAAGTGCAAAACGAAGAAAAGAGAAAAAGAGGGCACAAAAGGAAAGAGGCAAAGAGAGACAGAGGCAGAACAGCAGAAGAGCAGAGTGCTCTCCCACTGGACCACCAGGGATGTGGCACAGGCAGGAGCCTGCGGGGGGAGGAGGGCTTATAACACCCTGCCAACATAGAGCTCAGAGGGGTCAGGGGGAGGCACTTAGTGGTGGAGCTGCACAAGGTAGAGCAGTCACACTGACCAGGTCAGTGGCCTTGCTCTTCTAGCCGCGCAGCAGCCGACATTAAGTAGGGTATCAGCTGTGAGGCGGGAGTGGAAAGGGCATACTGGTGGGGGCATGGGCTACAGGGGCAGCAGGGGAACGTCAAAGGAAAACAAAGGAGGGCGTAAGATGTGTGAGAAGAGTGAGAAGTAAAAAAGTAAAAAGTGACAGAAGGGCAAAATGAAGGAAAGAGATAAAGATGGCACAGAAGGAAAGAGGCAAAGAGAGGCTCTCCAATTGGACCCCCAGAGATAAGGTGTAGGCATGAGCCTGCAGGTGGAGGAGGGCCTTGAACACTTTGCAAACAGAGAGCTCAGGGGCAGCGCTTAGTGGTGGAGATGAGCTGGAGGGGAGCAGTCACAGTAACTAGGTCAGTGGTCTTGCCCTTCTTGCCGCACAGCAGCCACCATTAAGGAGGGATTGGAGAAGGGTGGGTCAGCTAAGAGGGAGGAGATGGAAGGACATGCTGGAGGGGCAATGGAGGCAGCAGCGGCGGGGGAGAATGAAGGAAAACAAAGGAAAGAGTGAGTAGAGTGGAAGTGAAAAAGTGAAAAGAGACAAACAGAAGGGCAAAACAAAGGCAAGAGAAAAAGATGGCACAAAAGGAAAGAGGCAAAGAGAGGTAGAGGCAGAACAGCAGAAGGGCAGAGTTATTTCCCACTGGTCACACTGAACAGTCAGTGATGGCATGATGTGCAAAATAACAAGTATATAGCATGTAGCCATGAGTTAATACCAGTAACTGAGATCAATTCAAGCATTCCATCTATCACTTTTGTATATGTCAGTGTGACACCTTAAGTGGGACGGGTACGTGCAGACGTGTGTCCCGTGCACACTGTGCCACTGGAACCAAGCTGTACCTGACTGCCCCAATAATGGCTACAAACAGTCTAGAGAGAACCTGGTCTGGCAGTTCAGGCAGGATTGTTCCTTTAGAGCAGGGCCAAGACAGATATGCATATGGCTGGGTCTAAACTGAGGTGGCATGGTGGATTTACTGCCAAAATATTGCCTATGAAAATATCACCATACTAAAATGTTGTGACCAAAATATTGTTGTCAAAAATATTGCCATCCTATATTATGGTTAGTATACAAATATCGCAAAAAATAATATGGTTGTCATTAATATTGTTAATTAAATATTGTTTTTTAAATATATATATATATATATACATGTGCAAACAGGATCCGCTCTTCCTGGGGATCTCGCCCGTGGTTGGGTGGCGCGTAAAGCCGGTAGAGCTACCGCCGGCAATAATCAATCCAAAATATATGCAAATAAGCCACGCACTCTCAGTAGCAGTCACGAGTAACGAGTTTAATACACACTGTTACGCGTTTCGGGAGTCGCGCTCCCTTGGTCACACAGTGATACTTTCGAACACAATCCTCTATAAGTGCATACATTTTGGTAGACATAGTCATAGGACTTGGGATCATAGTCATGTGTAAACAGAAGTGACTTTGGCGGCCATCTTATAGTGGGTACATTCAGATATGCAAAGTGAAGCAAACATGTTAATACAGTTAGTTTCCTACATAAAAGCACAGTGCATTATCAAACTGAACACGTAAAACTAGTCATAGTGACTAATGAGCATCGGAAGGCCACGAGGAACATCATTTAGGTTGGCGCCTTTAAACTTATTATGAAAACGCGTGCTCACACTGTAAATTAGTCCTGTTCACGTCATAGTGACTTTTAGCCAATACATGTGCACACCGTACACTTACTGATAAAAAGTTTTTCCAAAGGCTCAATACTTACACCATAGTGGTGGGACGTAGCTTCATAAAAGGACCAGTAGCTGTACAAGATTGCATTAAACATTTTTAGAGCTCGTCATAGTGACTCGTGTGCAAACAAAACAACCACACAAATGTTCCAAGGATCACGCCTAGGGTGGCCTCATCTCAGCAATTACAAGTAATTAATAGCCAACATTCTTTGCGTCAAGGTGACATATGGCCATAAAATTAGCCCAACAACGTGTAGACACAATTGCATGTACTCATTATCTTCATCTAATCAATACTCGCACCATAGTGGTGGTACCATAAGGAAAAGCTTTTTGCCTCTAATAAAGTTTTCTGACTATAGACCATCTTATAAATCCATCTACACAAAATGTGCATACACAGAACAGAAATTTGTGAAAAAAGATAAGTGTGGAAAAAGAGGTGATTTCTTATCTACTCATCTTCAGATTTCTTATCTGTGGATATGAAGAAAAGGGTAGGAGCCCGTGAAGTGCTCGTGAAGATATAAGGGGCCCCATCCTTTCCTCCTGAAAGATAAAGGACAAGAAAAATAGTATTAAAATATTACCAAAACAGTATTTTCAATAAAAAACCAGCATAGGTTGTGTACAGTATGCATGTAAATGAATAAAGAACATGGTAATTGCCCAAGTTAATCTTCTATCAGATGAGTTGCCAATTCCTCATCTAAATTGTGGCCTCTTGGGAACTTAGTTTCCAGGTCCATAATCCACTTCGATTCCTGTTTTCTTAAGGTCAGTTCCCTATTACCACCTCGTCGCCCTACCCTCACTTGTTCCACTGCAAAGTAGGAAAGTAAGTTGCTGTTAGATGAATGTAGTTCTGCAAAATGTCGTGCAATGGGATAATGAGGGTCCCTGTTGTTAACTGCTCTCAGGTGCTCCAGAACTCTCTTTTTAGCCATATGGGTAGTGCTCCCTACATACCTCTTTTTACAGGGACATTCCAACACATATACGACAAATGTCGTGCTACATGTAAGAAACTGTGTTATGGGTTTCATATCTTTCTTCCCCGGTACGCTAAATTCTTTCACCATTTTGCTGTTTCTGCAGGCCTTACAATGGCCACAGGGGTGAAAACCCTTCAGATTGTGTTGATTGAGGTCTCTGTTAGCAGTGACATCTCCACGTACTAGTATATCCCGTAAGCTTTTGCTTTTTCTATATGTTATTTTGGGTCTAGTACTAATTGTGGGGCCTATGATAGGATCATTTTGTAAAATGTTCCAATTTTCACTGAGTATTTTCTGAATCTTAGATGATTCTTTATTGAAGGTAAGGATCACTCTCGTCTCTTTGCTCTCTACGATATTCTCCTGTGTTTTAGCTCCTAGAGTTTCTTCTCTTGTTATATTCCTGATTATGGATACGGCTTTATTAAGCACCCAATCAGGGTACCCTCGCTCCTTGAATCTGCATAACATAGTTTTTTCTTCCTCCAAATATCCCACCATCTCACTGCAATTTCGTCTTGCCCTCAGCAGCTCACCATAAGGTATGCTCCATTTGAGTGTTTCAGGGTGGCTGCTGAGGGCATGGAGGAGACTGTTACCCGCTGTTTCCTTACGGTACAGTCTTGTTTTCAGTGTATTCCCTGTAGCCATAATCTTAATGTCTAGGAATTCAACTTCCTCTTTTTGCAAGTTGTGAGTGAGAATGATGTTATATGGGTTATCATTAAGCAGATTCACAAATTCCATGGCCTCCTGTTCACTACCTGTCCAGATAAGAAACAGGTCATCTATATATCTCAACCATGTGTCCACTTTGCTGAGATGTATTGCATACTTAGGGTCCCTCCGTACTTCATCCTCCCACATC
Organism: Triturus cristatus; assembly: GCF_964204655.1. Taxonomy (NCBI): domain Eukaryota; kingdom Metazoa; phylum Chordata; class Amphibia; order Caudata; family Salamandridae; genus Triturus; species Triturus cristatus. Next base: position 1,869,776,317 of record NC_140589.1, on the reverse strand, counting down.
CCTAGAAACAGATTCGCGAAACTTGGCGCCAAACATGTTCCCATTGATGTACCAGTGGTTTGCTTGTACAGGTCTCCATTAAATAAAAATATGTTATTATGAAGACACATGTTCATCATCTCTACCAGCATCTTGGTGTGATCCAGGTACATGATGTCTCTGTCATTAAGATAATGTGTGCATGCTCTGATTCCCTGATTGTGTTCAATAATAGTGTACAAAGAAGATACATCTAATGTTAAAAACATGTGCCCTTCCTCCCATACAATGCTGTCAATTTTGCACAAGAAATCCTTTGTATCTTTAACATGCTTTAGCAATTTAAACACATAGTCCTGTAAAAAATGATCGACATATTTAGAAATGTTCTCAAATACACTCCCTATAGATGAAACAATGGGTCTTCCGAGGGGTGCAAGGGGATCTTTGTGAATTTTAGGGAGAAAGTATATAATAGGAAGTTTGGGGTAATCCCTTTTAAGAAATAAATATTCCTTCCACGAGATTATACCTTGTTGTTGCCAGGTAGATAATTTCTCCCAGGTTGTAATGATACTCTCATTATAATCTCGTGTGTTGCTTTTTGAATAGTATTTGTCATTTTCTAATTGTCTATACGCTTCTTTGAGGTACATTTCTTTGTCTTGTAAGACCACATTGCCCCCTTTGTCTGCAGGACGGATAATGAGGTTGTGGTCATTCCCTAAGTCTGTGATGATGGATTTTGGTTTCATGGTGAGGTTGTAAGAGTTAGCTTTACCTCTGCTTTGCCCATGTTTACAATCAAGAAGTGATTTTGTGACAACATCATGAAATGTATCTATGTTGTCGTGGGGAAGTACTGGGTAAAATATAGATTTGGGCTTAAAGCTTGTACTAGCCGCTTTATCTGTCACGATATTGCTAATCCCAGCAAATGTATCTTCACTGACATCCTCCCTAGCTGTATTAAAAGCTAGATCTTGCATGGTTCTTACAATGCTAGCATCTCCTATTGTGAGACTTGGTTGATCATTAACATCAAACAGTACTGGGTTACATTCTTTGGTTCTCCCTTTTAGAGTATGCCATTTAGAAAGTTTCAACTTCCTAATGAATTTAAACATGTCTACTCTGGTATTAGAATAGTTGAATATTTCCGTGGGGCAGAATGATAAGCCAAGACACAGTGTTTTCTTCTCAAGATTTGAGAGATGCCGGTTAGAAAGGTTAACAATGGTTTTGTTTACCATAGCATTGTCATTCATAATTGTTTCATTCTGTAGCCTCCCCGTCTGGTTCCCATCGGCTCTGTGTTTCTTTCTCTTGTTAGTTCTGTGCTTCCGTCTTGTTCTCATCTGTTTGCTGCGCCCCTGCCTCTTCCTCTGCCTCTTCCTCTTCCCCGGTTTCCTCTCCCTCTTGGTGTTCGTGCTTGTGGAGGGGTTGGTTTCCCCGATTGCCGCCCCTTCTTCAGCACTCGGAATTCGTCCAAAAAAGTCGCTGGTCGAGTTATCACCTCTACCTCTGATGTAGTGCTGGTAGTGTTTTCTGAATTATCCGTGTCTGAGTCATAAGTTACGGTGTTTGTAGGAACTAGGGTGGTTTCTGTGGCGTTGATTTTGTCTTTATCCGATTTCGATTCTTGGAAGTCATACATATGATCATACTTTCTACTATAGGTAAGTATGCGACCCGTCTCATAGTCTGTGCAGTCACGATGAAGTTTTCTTTGTTTTCTCAATTTAATGTCTTCTTCATGTTGGATTAGCCTTGTTCTTAATTCATCCTTGTATTTTTTGATTATAGTTTGATCGTTATGTGTCTTTAGTTCTTCTTCTAATTCCGCTATTTCTTTGAGTATACTCTCACGATCTTCCCAAGCATACTTCACAAGGATACAGAGCATAGTTCTCGAGCTCTTTGTGGAGTTCTCAGACCATTCCTCCAACATACGAGGGTTGGGTGACTCGTATGACGGTGTGGTGTAAATTCTAAGTCCGCGTGGTACCATCCCGTTATCTATATAGTCCTGGAGGGAAATTGCTTCCCACCATTTAGATGTTTCAGATTTCTTAAGTTTTTCAAATCTCTTTAATTATGTCGTGAGGGTGGTATCCGCTTCTGGTCTCACTGTGCCCTGTTGTAGTTTGCCGGGTGCTCGTGCTAGGAGTGTTTGGGCTGCTAGACGTCTTTGTGCGTCTTCATCCATATTACATGGATAACCATACAACCTGTGGAGATGTATTTAATCTGGTCTGTTTATACTGGATATGGTATACCATATGTGACAAAACGTCACTTATGTCCTGAAATTGTGTCCAATATGTACAAATAAGCTTCTCAAACTCACTCGTATGCTGCTACCCCTTGAGGAGTTCAAAGTTCCCAATGCCGCAATATTACTTAGGATAGACACTTCATTTTGGTGCAGTTGGGACACGTGACAAATGTTCGTTGTGTCAGCTTCAAAAAAACGAAGCGATCAAAATGAGGACAATACCCCAGTCCCTCACAGTGTCAGAACATACAAAAACCCTCCCCGACAGCCAACTAGAGATGCCTCTCTCCCTGTGGAAACGCAGCCGAGCAGATCAGCGCGTATCCCGCGCTGAACTCCCGATCACACTCCCCGGACGGGACGGGCTTACCTCTAGGACGCTGTTACGGGTGAGGTCACCGATGGTACTGGTGCTGGAAGTATCCTCGTAAAATCCAAATCAGTCGTGAATGGACTCCGCGGCCGGCAAGATTCCCTCGATTTGTATGTGCAAACAGGATCAGCTCTTCCTGGGGATCTCGCCCATGGTTGGGTGGCGCGTAAAGCCGGTAGAGCTACCGCCGGCAATAATCAATCCAAAATATATGCAAATAAGCCACGCACTCTCAGTAGCAGTCACGAGTAACGAGTTTAATACACACTGTTACGCGTTTCGGGAGTCGCGCTCCCTTGGTCACACAGTGATACTTTCGAACACAATCCTCTATAAGTGCATACATTTTGGTAGACATAGTCATAGGACTTGGGATCATAGTCATGTGTAAACAGAAGTGACTTTGGCGGCCATCTTATAGTGGGTACATTCAGATATGCAAAGTGAAGCAAACATGTTAATACAGTTAGTTTCCTACATAAAAGTACAGTGCATTATCAAACTGAACACCTAAAACTAGTCATAGTGACTAATGAGCATCGGAAGGCCACGAGGAACATCATTTAGGTTGGCGCCTTTAAACTTATTATGAAAACGCGTGCTCACACTGTAAATTAGTCCTGTTCACGTCATAGTGACTTTTAGCCAATACATGTGCACACCGTACACTTACTGATAAAAAGTTTTTCCAAAGGCTCAATACTTACACCATAGTGGTGGGACGTAGCTTCATAAAAGGACCAGTAGCTGTACAAGATTGCATTAAACATTTTTAGAGCTCGTCATAGTGACTCGTGTGCAAACAAAACAACCACACAAATGTTCCAAGGATCACGCCTAGGGTGGCCTCATCTCAGCAATTACAAGTAATTAATAGCCAACATTCTTTGCGTCAAGGTGACATATGGCCATAAAATTAGCCCAACAACGTGTAGACACAATTGCATGTACTCATTATCTTCATCTAATTCACCTTGACGCAAAGAAAATATTAAATAGTACCATTAACAAATGTAACAAATAAACTACATATATCTAGTTCAAAAACTATTATTAAACTAATAATTTGTATGCATATTATGTTAAAATGTTTTAAATAATGTAATGTCACAAATATATATATGTATAATATGTATATTATCTACTGGCGGTCGCCAGTAGATAGTTATAGTTAGGACCGAGTTTCCATAGGAAATCTCAAAATTCTATTTTGAATAACTTTGGCGCCGATTAGCGAATCCTCGCGAAATTTTCAAAACGAATGGGGCGCTCCATTCAGCTCCTACCCTGAAAGTCTCGGTGTGATTCGTCAAGCGGGGGCTGAGAAAAAGGGGGGGTCCCAAAACACGTTTTCCCCATGGATTTTTCCATAGGGACTTTAGTCGCAGCTACAGCCCGAACGGCTGAACAGAATTATGTGAAATTTGGCAGAGAGGTAGCTATAAGGTCCATGAAGTGCCTTTTGCAGGTTTGGTGTAAATCTGTTCAGTATTTCCAGAGAAAATAGCATTTAAATCAATATATATATCTGTACGCAGCCGCGAGCGCACTTCTGATTGGTTGTAAGAAGTAAGTAAACATTCGAATCGGTGGAAATCAGGAAGCGGCGGCCGCCATTTTGTCTCTCGCATTTTGAGGGGGTTAAAAAAAAAAAGGGGGAGAATGTGTAAAGGGGGCAGAGTGGGGAGATATTGACCCACTAGGCATTGTCAGGGGGTCACAGTAGGACCTTGTAGGGCAAAAAAAAAGATTAATATTTTTTAAAAAAATATTGCCGAGTGCGCGCACTCAGCGCGCACCCGAAAAAAAACTTTACCAAAAAAAGAATAAAAAATCGCATTTAAGTGTTTAGATATTAGGTGGCTCTAAAAAGAGCCCTTGTGTTCATTGAGTGTTTTTTTGGTACCTACAAGTAAGTACCGATGCAGAGTCTTAAGTTCAAGAGGAAGACTCTGTTGCCTTCATCTGTGAAATGTACACCATCTCCTCTATAAATGCCTTGCATGTTGTAACGCAAGTTGTTGTGGTATATAGAACCCATACCATAGTCTCTGAGGAAAGCAGAAATAGATTTGTTGATGTGCTTCCTTGCTTTGTCAATCTGTGGACAAAATTGGTTGGACCAGTTCCACTTTTGCCTTTGGCATATATTAGAATATACAAAGGCAGTTTGTGGAAAAAGCGCCATCAATTGCACAAAGGTGTCCTTAACAAGCATTTCCAGACCTACCCCAGTTAAAGTGCCTAGGTCATTTCCACCACAGTGCACAATAATAAGGTTAGGCTGTTGGAGATGAAGAAAAGATTTCACCAATGGCATTAATTGGTGCCACTTTAACCCTCTCTGACCAATCCATTTAATGTCTACATTTGGCAAAGCAAGGTCTTTCACCATACCTCTTTTTTCTGCATACTTTTCACTCCAGAAGACATAGCTGTGACCTACAATCCACACTGTGAACATCTTCCAAGGAGATCTGGATGCACTCAGGAGGTGTCTTTCAGCAGAATGGCAATATGAAATGAAAGACAGTTGAAAAATGGAGGCATACATATTTTTTTTAAGAAAAAGAACTGATTGGCTGATTCAAACTATTTTACAGTTAAAACTAGGCTGTCTGTATACATTTTTAGAAGCATGGTTTGTATTGGTTCTGAAAAATGTGTTCCCGCTGAACATTACTTTGGATTTGCTGAGAGGTTTGACAGGTCAAGCACTCTTGCTCTTTGGATTAGAAACATTGTGTGCTGAACTTCTGACCTCTCTGCACACACCAGTGTTCCATGACCTGTTGCTATGCCAGCAGGTAGAAGTCATGTTGGGGGAAGGGTTCAGTTGGAAAAGGGTTGAAAATGTCAACCAATAAAAATGTGTGATTCCATTTGAAAAAATGTGGGAAGGAATGTGATTTGGAGTTAACATGTATATGTGTGAAAAAAGAGAGGGAAACTGTGCCATTTACTGGTTCTGGTGAGACGAGAGAGGTGTTCAGCTCAGAGATTCTGGTCTGATAAACTGCTGTGTGACTGCCACATTTCTTTCACAACTAACTAATTTTAAAGGTGAGTTATGAGTTTGAGAGGGGGTGTATGTGGTCAATTTAGATATAAATAATAGAATTGTGATTCTTCGTTTAAAGTTGTGTTTTACATTTTGTGTTTTGGGAGATATTTAACTGTTTTGAATATGTAAAATATTATGGAGTATGTTTTCACCATAAGTTAAGGTGTACTGGTAACAATGAGGAATACTGTTTTGTGCCTACCCATCAAACCATGAGTCTGTGTGCAGAGAGGAATTGTTGACAGAGATTTAATTTGTGTTGCTGTTGAAAAGTAAGACTTGCAGTTGAAAGAAAAGGACAGCTTCTTTTTAACTGTGATGGTTAGGATTTAGCAGAAATCACTTTGAAAGAAATGAGAGGCAAATGCCAACACATTTGAAATTAGCATGGTAGATTTTAGTTCTACTTTAAAAGTTGTGAATTACATTTTATGTTGTGGAAGATATGTATCTGTCTTGAACATGTAAGATATTTTGGAGTATGTCTTCCCCATAATTTAAGGTGTGCTGGTACTATCCAGGAACACTGTTTTGTGCCTAAAATCACAGCATGAGTCTGTGTGCATACAGGAATTGTTGTCTAAGATTTAATTTTTGAAGTTGTTGTTCTGTAAGTATTGCAGTCCCAGGAAAGGGGCAGCCTGTGTTTTGTGCCTAAAATCACAGCATGAGTCTGTGTGCATACAGGAATTGTTGTCTGAGATTTAATTTGTGAAGTTGTTGTTCTGTAAGAATTGCAGTCCCAGGAAAGGGGCAGCCTGTGTTTTGTGCCTAAAATCACAGCATGAGTCTGTGTGCATACAGGAATTGTTGTCTGAGATTTAATTTGTGAAGTTGTTGTTCTGAAAGAATTGCAGTCCCAGGAAAGGGGCAGCCTGTGTTATGTGCCTAAAATCACAGCATGAGTCTGTGTGCATACAGGAATTGTTGTCTGAGATTTAATTTGTGAAGTTGTTGTTCTGTAAGAATTGCAGTCCAAGGAAAGGGGCAGCCTGTTTTCTAAACTCAAATTAACCCTTACCACACATGCACTGTTACATACATCCCAGCAGTATTCATGTAGTTGTGGAAGTCTCTTTGCTCATCTCTCTTGCACCAGACAATACACAGTCTCCAGAAACACACTCTTGGCACACACGCAGCAGCTTCTCCAACACTCCCATGCGTAGTACTCAGCTCTGTGTGATGTTTGAGATAGCAGTGTGTAACGCAAACACATTCAACCTCACCAAGGTTCATTTCCTTTGCTCTAGTGTAGTCACTCACCCAGGTTGCACATGCTCATGTTATGGAGTAGCTGTTAGGAAATGTATTCTTTTCTACATCTGTAATCTACAAGGAAAATGTGTCAGGCTGTAACAGTAATTATCACTTGCTCTACCACAGTAGTAAATGTGCTTTGAAATTGCAAATCAAATTCTGTTTTCTGCTTAGAATCACACCATGAGGCTGTGTGCGCACAGGAATTGTGGGCAGAGATTTAATTTGTGTTGCAGATGTTCTATAAAACATGCACTTGCAGGAAAGGGACAGCTTGTTTTCTTCAAATGTGGTGGTTAGCACTCAGCAGAAGATCAATAAATCACAAATAAGAGGCAAATGCTAAAACATTTGAAACCAACAGGGTAGATTTTCCTTTCAAACTTGCAAATGCACAGGTAGTTGCCACATGATCAAAACTCAAATTAACCCTTAGCACACATGTACTGTTACATACATCCCTGCAGTCTTCAAGCAGTTCTGGAAGTCTCCTTGCTCATCTCTCTTGCACCAGACAATACACAGTCTCCAGAAACACACTCTTGGCACACACACAGCAGCTTCTCCAACATTCCCATGCGTAGTACACAGCTCTGTGTAGTGTTTCAGATAGCAGTGTGTAACGCAAACATATTCAACGTCACCAAGGCTCATTTCCTTTGCTCTAGTGTAGTCACTCACTCAGGTTGCACATGCTCATGGTATGGAGTAGCTGTTAGGAAATGTACTCTTTTCTGCCTCTGTAATCTACAAGGAAAATGTGTCAGGCTGTAACAGTAATTATCACTTGCTCTACCACAGTAGTAAATGTGCTTTGAAATTGCCAATCAAATTATGTTTTTTGCCTAGAATCACACCATGAGGCTGTGTGCGCACAGGAATTGTGGTCAGAGATGTAATTTGTGTTGCAGTTGTTCTGTAAAACTTGCACTTGCAGGAAAGGGACAGCTTGTTTTTTTCAACTGTGGTGGTTAGCACTCTGTACAAATCAGTAAATCACAAATGAGAAGCAAATTCTAAAACATTTGAAACCAACAGGGTAGATTTTCCTTTCAAAATAGCAAATGCACAGGTAGTTGCCACATGTTCAAAACACAAATTAACCCTTACCACACATGCACTGTTACATACATCCCTGCAGTCTTCATGTAGTTGTGGAAGTCTCTTTGCTCATCTCTCTTGCACCAGACAATACACAGTCTCCAGAAACACACTCTTTGCACACACGCAGCAGCTTCTCCAACACTCCCATGCGTAGTACTCAGCTTTGTGTGGTGTTTCAGATAGCAGTGTGTAACGCAAACACATTGAACGTCACCAAGGCTCATTTCTTTTTCTCTAGTGTAGTCACTCACCCAGGTTGCACATGCTCATGGTATGAAGTAGCTGTTAGGAAATGTACTCTTTTCTGCCTCTGTAAACTATAAGGAAAATGTGTCAGGCTGTAACAGCAATTATCACTTGCTCTACCACAGTAGTAAATGTGCTTTGAAATTGCCAATCAAATTATGTTTTTTGCCTAGAATCACACCATGAGGCTGTGTGCGCACAGGAATTGTGGTCAGAGATGTAATTTGTGTTGCAGTTGTTCTGTAAAACTTGCACTTGCAGGAAAGGGACAGCTTGTTTTTTTCAACTGTGGTGGTTAGCACTCTGTACAAATCAGTAAATCACAAATGAGAAGCAAATTCTAAAACATTTGAAACCAACAGGGTAGATTTTCCTTTCAAAATAGCAAATGCACAGGTAGTTGCCACATGTTCAAAACACAAATTAACCCTTACCACACATGCACTGTTACATACATCCCTGCAGTCTTCATGTAGTTGTGGAAGTCTCTTTGCTCATCTCTCTTGCACCAGACAATACACAGTCTCCAGAAACACACTCTTTGCACACACGCAGCAGCTTCTCCAACACTCCCATGCGTAGTACTCAGCTCTGTGTGGTGTTTAAGATAGCAGTGTGTAACGCAAACACATTGAACGTCACCAAGGCTCATTTCTTTTTCTCTAGTGTAGTCACTCACCCAGGTTGCACATGCTCATGGTATGAAGTAGCTGTTAGGAAATGTACTCTTTTCTGCCTCTGTAAACTATAAGTAAAATGTGTCAGGCTGTAACAGCAATTATCACTTGCTCTACCACAGTAGTAAATGTGCTTTGAAATTGCCAAAAAAATTCTGTTTTCTGGTTAGAATCACACCATGAGGCTGTGTGCGCACAGGAATTGTGGACAGAGATTTCATTTGTGATGCAGTTGTTCTCTTAAACATGCACTTGCAGGAAAGGGACAGCTTGTTTTCTTCAAATGTGGTGGTTAGCACTCAGCAGAAATCACTAAATCGCAAATGAGAGGCAAATGCTAAAACATTTGAAACCAACAGGGTAGATTTTCCTTTCAAACTTGCAAATGCACAGGTAGTTGTCACATGTTCAAAACTCAAATTAACCCTTACCACACATGCACTGTTACATACATCCCTGCAGTCTTCATGTAGTTGTGGAAGTCTCTTTGCTCATCTCTCTTGCACCAGACAATACACAGTCTCCAGAAACACACTCTTTGCACACACGCAGCAGCTTCTCCAACACTCCCATGCGTAGTACTCATCTCTGTGTGGTGTTTCAGATAGCACTGTGTAATGCAAACACATTGAACAGCACCAAGGCTCATTTCTTTTGCTCTAGTGTAGTCACTCACCCAGGTTGCGCATGCTCATGGTATGAAGTAGCTGTTAGGAAATGTGCTCTTTTCTGCCTCTGTAAACTATAAGGAAAATGTGTCAGGCTGTAACAGCAATTATCACTTGCTCTACCACAGTAGTAAATGTGCTTTGAAATTGCCAAACAAATTCTGTTTTCTGGTTAGAATCACACCATGAGGCTGTGTGCGCACAGGAATTGTGGGCAGAGATTTAATTTGTGTTGCAGTTGTTCTCTAAAACATGCACTTGCAGGAAAGGGACAGCTTGTTTTCTTCAAATGTGGTGGTTAGCACTCAGCAGAAATCACTAAATCGCAAATGAGAGGCAAATGCTAAAACATTTGAAACCAACAGGGTAGATTTTCCTTTCAAACTTGCAAATGCACAGGTAGTTGCCACATGTACAAAACTCAACTTAACCCTTACCACACATGCACTGTTACATACATCCCAGAAGTCTTCATGCAGTTTTGGAAGTCTCTTTGCTCATCTCTATTGCACCAGACAATACACAGTCTCCAGAAACACACTCTTTTCACAGACGCAGCAGCTTCTCCAACACTCCCATGCGTAGTACTCAGCTCTGTGTGGTGTTTCAGAAAGCAGTGTGTAACGCAAACACATTCAACGTCACCAAGGTTCATTTCCTTTGCTCTAGTGTAGTCACTCACTCAGGTTGCACATGCTCATGGTATGAAGTAGCTGTTAGGAAATGTACTCTTTTCTGCCTCTGTAAACTATAAGGAAAATGTGTCAGGCTGTAACAGTAATTATCACTTGCTCTACCACAGTAGTAAATGTGCTTTGAAATTGCCAATCAAATTCTGTTTTTTGCCTCGAATCACACCATGAGGCTGTGTGCGCACAGGAATTGTGGCCAGAGATGTAATTTGTTTTGCAGTTGTTCTGTAAAACTTGCACTTGCAGGAAAGGGACAGCTTGTTTTTTTCAACTGTGGTGGTTAGCACAAATCAGTAAATCACAAATGAGAAGCAAATGCTAAAACATTTGAAATTATTGAAAAGCTTAACTTTTTTTTAATGAATTATAATTACAAAAAGGTATTTTTTTTTTAGGTTTCTTGCAGGTATTGCTGAGCAACAGTGAAAAAATAAAAAAATGCCTTTAAGGACAAGAAAGAGGAAAGAAAAGCAACAACAACTATATCTGGACAAAACTGGAAAAAAAAAAATAGGAGGAAAAGCTTCTGATGGCAAAAAGAAAAAGTCTACTGGTAAGCAAAGTAAAGATTTCTTAAAAAATATCTTCAAAAAAACAAAAAATGGAAAAAATAAATGTAAAACAAACAGTGTTTTATGTACAAAGCAACAACAGAGTCAACAGCAAAAACCAAAAGCTAATGTACAATCAGAAGTAAGTAAAAGTGATTTAACACGAAAATTAGATTTTAAAAACATTCGTCGAAAAATGTTTCAGAGAAGAGTGATGTTAAATTTGCTAAAGGATGTGAAAAAATATAAGAAAAAAACTAAATTTATTAAGAATTTTTTTTTTATATAAAATATTGTAAGTAAGGCTTTGGAAATAAAAAGAAAAATTTTTATTTTAATTTTTAATAGGATGCGTAGATTAGAAAAATTAGTCAATGCAATGAAGTCACAAAGCAAAATGAAAAGAGAAGTGAAAAAAGTAACTTTTGTAAAGTGTTCTTGAGAGAATGGAAGCACAGTTCAAGTACTGAACCATTTTTTAATGAAGAGAGTTATCTTCAAAGTAATAGTTTGTTGCATGCAGTTGACACCAATGGTAGAGCATATGAAGTTAGAGATGGTTGTGTGATGGAAAAGGAGAAAATGGTTCCAAGAAATGAGGAAGAAGTGATGGCTGCTGAGGCTATGGGGAGACGTCCAAAAGCCCCAGTGTACACTTGGAATTGTAGTAGTATTTGTACTGTGCGTCAGGAATCTATTGATAAATTACGTGACTTTCTAAGAGAATATAGTAAAAAGAGTGTAAAACAGAAGATTAAGGTGCTTCAAAGACTAGATCCATGCAGAGTGAGAGAGAATACTGGTTTGCAAGGACATTCTCTGGCTTGTCTTTCTAGGAAAGTTTGTCAAAGTGTTTTTCACCATTTTAGGATGCTGGCAGTACATCATACTGAAATGAGAAAGTTTGTGAGAACATTGTATTTTGCTAAAAGTCCAGCAGTAAAGTTAAATGAGTTAAATAATGCTCTGTTCCGTGGATCTGTATCAGATGTAGTGAAGGTTACTGATGAGATTCAGTTTTGTTACTTCGGTCCAGAACAAGAAAGTGCAGAAAAGGACACAGTTAATGAGGAAAATGAGGAACAGAATGTAGAACTCATTATTACTAAAAATTTTGAAGATGAAATGACAAAATTTACTATCATCTCTAATGAAAGACCAAATATTACTTGTATTTGTTGCCGCAGAAGCCATTATAAAATTCAAACAAGGAATGTTGATCTGTATAAAAAAAGTGAAAATGAAGATAATTATAAGTGGAAGGATTTTGCAACATATATATTTCTGGAAAATTGTTTTGAATTGGGTGAAGATCAGCGTATTTGTAAATACTGTTATAATAAGTTAGAAGAAAATAGAATGCCGACCAGAGCTGTACATAATAATTTAGAATTGGATGCTATTCCTGCCGAACTTTCTGATTTAAATACATATGAGTCTATACTCATTCAACGTGTTCATCCGTTCCAGACCTTAGTACGTATGGAGCCCAAAACTGGTAAATTACCTCCTTCAGATTTACTGAGAGGTTTAAAAGGAAGAGTGGTGTATTTGCCATTGGATTTGAAAAAAAATATGGAAACTATTGATGCAGATACTTTGGAAACTGAACCATTAGTTATTCTGGTTAATGGTGTACCTACAAAGAATAAGAAGATTTGGCAGGAGCTGGTAGATGTACGGAAAGTACAAAGAACAAATTTATATTTGAAAAGGAATAATAAATGGTATGAATCAATTTATATAGATGAAGATGAAGAAGATTTACAAGAAGACACAGAAACACCAACTGGGCAAATTGAAAAAGTGGACAAGTCAAAAGAAGAAGAAATTTATGAACATTTTAGCATACATCCTCTTCATTCAAAAGAAGTTATGGGAGACACTATTGATCTGTTTCAGATGAAGAAAGCAAAAGGAACTCCCATGAGTGTATGGGAGGAGAGCTTGGAAGCTCGATGTCTTCCCCAGCTGTTTCCTACAGGAAAAGGTGGATGATACGATGAACGCCCAGAACAGATTCAAGCTTCTAAATATCGGACTACAAGATTATATGCAGAAGATTCAAGATTTCGTCAAAGTATTCCTTATTTGTTTCATCTTTTATTTGAAAGCGACTTGTCTGCACTATCTTATGCAGTAAATCACATTTTAAAAAGTGGAGTACATCTACATAATGTGTCTGCTAAGGATTTTATGGACAAAGTGCAGCACCGAGATGATCATTTGGAAACACAATTGATCAATCTGATGGCTTGTCAGCGTGGGACCAATGAATATTGGTACCGACGCCATGGAGAATTAAAATGCATGTTACGGAATTTAAGAACTCCAACATGGTTCCTTACCCTAAGCTGTGCCGAGTACGCTTGGGATGATTTACTGGATTTTCTTCGAGAGGCAAATTCTAACATTAAAAACATCGAATACAAGACAGCAGGAGAATTGTGCTCATTGGATCCGGTTAATGTTTGCAGATATTTTAATCATAGATTTGAGGCTATGATGTCCTTCATCTGCAATAAAAAAAATCCACCTCTTGGAGAAGTTGTGGATTTCTTTTGGAGAAAAGAGTACCAAGCAAGAGGTGTTCCTCATATTCATATGCTGTTGTGGATCAAGGATGCCCCAACATTTGGAACAGATGCAGATGAAGCAGTTTTAAGTTTTATTGAAGAATATGCAACATGTGCTATACCTAAAAGCACACAAGAGAAAAAGTTAAAAGAGCAAGTTCTACGTTTTCAAAATCATCGGTGTGGAAAATACTGTCGGCGAAAGTACAAGAGCAAAGATAAATTCTACACAAAATGTCGATTTGGATTTCCACGACCTGTTCTTTCAAAAGGAAGAGTAAACAGTTTTATGTCAGCTGTGCGACATACTATTACAAGAAAATAAACCTAAGAATACCTACAACCTACGAAGAAAAGAAGAGTCAAAATACATAAATGACTACACCCCAGTCATTTTATCCATGTGGAATGCTAACATGGATATTCAGTATGTGGCAGACAATTCTATTGCTGTTGCTTGGTATGTCACATCATACATCACTAAATCTGAGAAAACAGAATTGAAGGAAATGTGGGAAAAGATTTCTCATGAGAAGACTGTCAGTAAGAAGCTATACAGTTTCAGTTTAAAGATGTTATCGCATCGAGAAATTGGATCCTACGAATGCTCAGATAGGTTATCATCTGCAAGTCTTTACTCGAAATCCAGAAGAATAATTTGGGTAAGTTTAGGCCTTGCAGCAATGCGAAATCGGGTACTGAAATCTGTTGGAGAAATTGAATATTTGGCCGAGTACAACCCGGAAAGTACAGATATTTTGAAATCAAACATGTTGGATACGTATTACCCAAAAAGAAGTCGTCATCTTGAGAACATGTGTCTCTATGAAGTGCTGCAGAACTACATTTTTTCACGGAAAGCCACAGAAGACATCAAGAATGGAAAATATAAAGTTATTGGTGAGGAAGGATGTTTGGTGAAGCAAACAAAAGGAAGTTTGATTAATCACAGGAAGCTGAGTTGTGATACAACTGAGAAAAAGGAATTTTACTACTTGGCACTTTTACAGCTGTTTAAACCATGGCGTTCAGAGGACGAACTACTGGGAGAATTTCACAGCTATGAAGATTCATTTAATGCGTATAAATAAACAATTCAATGCAGTACTTTCACAAATTACGTGCAAATGTTAAATGAAGAGATTGAACAGGAAAGTACAATTGCAGCTGAAGTAGCTAGAGACAGTTCTCAAGACAGCCAAAGTTCTGGAACACTCAGTCAAGATCCCCTAGGACAACCTATTGTAGAAAATGAAGCTGCAATAGCCATGACTGAAGTAGAAACGGCTATGAATCAAGCACAGGAAGATTCAATAGACTTACTAAATCTGGAACAACAGCTGAATGAAGAACAAAAACAAATTTATGAAGAAGTCACCAAAAAAATTGATCATGGATTACTACATGAAAATAAAGAGTGCTCATGCACATCATTTGAACCAATCAGGATGTATGTGAGTGGACAAGCTGTAACTGGAAAAAGTTTCTTAATAAAAGTCATCAGAAGCTACCTACAGCAAAAAACAGCTTCAACTTTGTCTTGTGTTGTAACTGCTCCAACTGGGTTAGCAGCCTATAACATAAAAGGAATTACCTTACATCGCTTGCTGATGTTACCAGTGGAGCATGAGAAAAAAATACAATATCACAAGCTAACAGGAGAAGCATGCTTCGAAGTTTCAAGAGTGTTGAAGAAGATGCAAGCTCTCATTATTGATGAGGTGAGCATGGTATCAAACTTAATGCTTGCCTTTGTGCATTTAAGAATGCAACAAATTCTAAAGAGAGACTATGACGTGTTATTTGGAGGAAAACACGTCATAGTTTTTGGGGATCTTTTACAGCTCACTCCAGTTAAAGGACAACCCGTGTTTAATACTGTGACACATGAAGACACGAAGAAGTCATTAGGAAGCATTGGTAATGCGAATATTTGGTCGTTCTTTGAGTACAAAGAACTCACTCCCAATATGAGGCAAGCAAACGATAAAGATTATGCAAGTATTCTGAAAGATATTAGAATTGGACTACTCACAGAAGTTGGCAAAAAAGCATTATTATTATTATTATTATTATTATTTATTTTTATAGAGCGCGTAGTCACCCGTAAGTATCCCAGCGCTAAAATCAGTACAACTGGGGGGTCAGCAGGGGCAGGGAGGGCGACAGGTTACATAGTCGGATGCTACATAATTTATTTCCAAAGGAAACAATAGTTGCAGAGAAAATATTCAAGAACATTGCTGAAAAAAATACTGTAATCTGCTTAATGCCAACACTACGTGAGTGCTCGATATTCAATGACGAACTTTTGAAATTGGAAAAAGAAGAGATTAAGAAAATGGAAGCAGTGGACAAAATTCAGCATGAAGGAATTACTATTACATTAACAGGCAAACTGAAAAATAAATTGGATTCACTAGAGAAGAACATTTCAAAAACAGCTGGATTAGAAAAAAATCTATATGTTTGCATGAATTGTCGAGTGATTTTAAGGAGAAATTTGGATGTAGAAAAAGGTTTAGTAAATGGAGCTATGGGTAAAGTTGTGGGTTATGAGAAGTACCAGAAAAAAGATGGAATTGAATTTTTAAAAATAAAATTTGACCAGATTGAAGAGGTTAAAGACATTAGTCGTTGTTCAGTTCGTTTTTTGCTAGTGAAAGACTTGTATGTACGTAGGAAGCAGTTTCCATTTTCTCTAGCATATGCTGTAACTATTCACAAGTCGCAAGGATTGACTGTAGATAGTGCTTTTGTAAACATTGGTTCTACTGTATTCAAAGAAGGTATGGCATATGTTGCTTTGTCATGAGTGAAAACATTATCTGGTTTATTTATGATAGACTTTGATGACTCAAAAGTTAGTGCTGATGCAAACTGTGTAAAGGAGTATAATAGATTAAGAAGAACCTATGCTCCTCATTTAGGTCAGTATCCTGTGATTGAAAAACATGTTGTTTCTCGGAAAAGGAGAATTGAAAATATCTGTAATGTGGATGAACAGAACAGAAAACAAAAGGACAGTGACGTGATAGCAAGGACAAAGAAAAAGGACAGTGTTGAAGAGGTTGTTGGTTGTCATTTTGAAAATAGCTCTGGTGTCAACTGCTACGCAAATGTAGTGCTGAATGTTGTATTTTATCTTGAAAAGTTGCAAGAACAGATAATAGTAAATCATGGAAAAAGATTCTGTTCTCTGCTGAGTCTCCTTTATGAGAAGCTAAGTAATGATAAAACTAAAATAGAAAGTGCTTCTGTTAGAAATCTTTTAGATTCTGGATCTACACAGTTTAAAGAAAATGTCCAGCAAGATGCACAGGAATTCTTAATATATATGCTGAGGTTACTTGAAGATGAAGGAGTAGAGGTAGAAAACATATTTGGTGTCTCTTATAAATGGGAACATTGCTGTGAAAACTGTATGAACACATGCAGTAGTAATGTTGATTCTGAAAGGTTCATATATTTACCATTACCACAAAGTAAATCAGTGACTTTTAGTAAATTAGTTAAAGATGCCAATCACAACATGGAATGTTCTGAATGTAAATCTGACATGTTTTCAACGTTATTTTTACAGAAATACGGTCAGTATGTAATTTTAATGATGCAACGTTGTAGAGCTGATGGTTCAAAATTGGATACTTTAATAAAGAAGTTTATAGGACAACAATTATCAATTTCTGGAAAAACTTTTGTTACAGTTGCAATAATTTTTCATGAAGGACCTACTGTAACTTCTGGACATTACACAGTTTATCTTAAATGTGAAAAAGGCTGGAAACTGTGTAATGATTCCCAATTGATTTTCAAGCAACGTTTGCCTTATGATTTACCCGATTCTTACTTAATTTTTCTGAAACCTAAATTTTAAAAACTAAAAACTGCATCTGAAGAAAGCATTTTTTGTAATTTTAAAGGATTATAATTGAAGATATCACTTAAAAAGGATTTTGAAATTACTATTTGGCCTAAAGGAAAAGTAATAAAAACAATTGTGGACTTCTTTGACAGATATTATTTTGGAATATGTGCTTTTACAACAAGGTTTAAAGACGGAATATCTACAAAATTTTTATTCATCTAGAAAGGTATTTGTAATATATATGTAATATTTCTATCAAGGTATATTTTAGTGTGGATAGTTTTGGGGCTTTTTTAAACAATCTTTCAGATTGGTTTTTTTTTGCCCGCTGTTGATGAATACAATTGTTTTCACTATTTTAAGTGAAAATTAAAAAATTCTGAAAACAGCAAAAAAAGGGCAAAAAATTGCTTTGTAAAATATGTAAAAACATGTACTGCTTTATAAAATGTATGATCGAATATTAATACTTTTTTTCTTTTTTTTCAGAACTAGAAAGACAAATTAAAAAATGAAATTCTGTTTCCTTGCAAATTAGTAAAAATGTTTTTTTTCAAAATAAGTTATTTTAAAAATAAGATAAGTTAAAAATATTTGTATTTCTCAATCCTTCCTTTTCATGCTTCCTTTTCTTCACCTCTCTTTGTTCATTAAAATTAAAAAAAAACATTTTTTTAAAAAACATTCTGGGGTGCGCGAAGCGTGCGTGCACCCCCCCAAAAAAATAAATAAATAAATCCCCCAAAAATATTTTTGGGTTTAGTTTTTAGGTGGCTCTAAAAAGAGCCCTTGAGTTAATGCAGGGAAACAGGAAGAGAAAAACGAAAAAAAGAAAAAACATCTATGGCCTAGTGCACTGATGCACATCAAATTTTCTCTGAAGGAGATCAAGACTGGTCTCCCCACAGAAATAAGACTACCGCAATCAGTGCACCGTGTAGACAACCTCGCCAAACAAGGTGGACCAACAAGAGGTGTAGAAAAAGGTGAAGGCACCATCGCAGTAGAAGTGCTCGCCTGAGCTGCCGAAGATGTGCTCGGCTGAGCTGCTGCAGATGTCGTCGGCTGAGCAGGTGGAGGGTTTGCACCAGAAGCTCGACGAAAAGTCACAGGATGCATTACCTCAACATGCCTCATCATTGTGTGTATGCTAAAAGAGTACTTCTTGTTAGCATTCCCACGTGATAAGACTTTTTGACACAGTACACAAGTAACTTTCGGTGCATTCACCTTTTTTTGTCTCTCGGGGAAAGTAAAAAACTGCCATATAAAGCTGTCTTTCTGCTTCCTGTTCCTCTGTCTCTCAAGAGTGTCCTGTTCACTCTCTGAAGATGGTTGCTGCTCAGCCATTGTCTCTCAACAACAGATTAGCTCCTTCTCCAAGGGAATCAGAACTAATAATGAGGAAAGTGGGAGTGGTGTTGGAAGAATCTGGAACTGAAAGTACTTCAAACCAATCAAAAGTGATTATTCTTGATCACATGACTTGCCATGAGGGGATTTGATGTGGTGTTGAAACAATCAGAAACTGATGTCATGAGTGATGTCACTGACCATGTCATGAGTGATGTAATATGTGACGTCATCAGCAGTGGATTGCGGGCGCGCGAGTTATAGTTAGCTGAACTAACTATAACGGGGGAATTTCATTGGTTTTGTACGAGTGAAATGTCCAGCTAACTATAGCATGTGTGAAACCTATGGTTTTTTAAGTGAATATATATATATTTGTTACTTTATTTATATATACATTCTTTTACTGAAACAAACAGTGGTTTAAGTGACATTATAGTTAAAAATTAGCAGTTAAAAATTGAAATTCACTGAACAAACCACAGGTTTCAGGGACGTTATAGTTATAGTTAGGCAGACATTTCACTCACACAAAACCAGAGAAATTCAGTCGTTATAGTTAGCTGAAACCTATGTTTTTTTCAGTGAATATATATATATATATATATATATATATATATATATATATATATATATATATATATATATATATATATATTCACTGAAAAAACCATAGGTTTCAGGGGTGTTATAGTTAGCTGGACTTTTCACTTGTACAAAACCATTGAAATTCCCCCCTTATAGTTAGTTCAGCTAACTATAACTCGCGCGCCCGCAATGCACTGCTGATGACGTCACATATTACATCACTCATGACATGGTCAGTGACATCACTCATGACATCACTGATGACATCTCAAATGACATCACTGATGATATCACTGATGACATCATCCAGTGAATGTCTGTTTTTCTGAAAATTAAGTATGTTTTATATATGTATATCTCAAGGTCGATGGAAGAATAAATGGGTATATAAGTGTCTAAATGGATGATTTGTTTTTGAAAAATTGATTGTGTAACTGACTGATTAAGTGTATCATAGTGAATACATGGCTTAGTGAGTAATGTTTAAATATGTAAATATCTGTGTCAGTCTCTCACTTTGTGTATAAGTGGCTGCATGGGTTGGTGAGTAGCTACATGGGTGTCTATATAGGTTATTAGTTGGTTTTTTGAGTATCAGTCTGAGTGTCTGCATGGTTCGGTGGGGGGTATTACGTAGTGCATAGGTGCATGAATGAGTGACTCACTGTTTGTATGTGTTGAAGACAGCATGTGTGCAGGACTGTATGGGTGGATGAGTGTGTGTATGGGTGTGTTAGTGAGTGAATGACTGTCTCAATAGTGTCTTTATGAGTAACTACATATGTTTTAAACTAGTATATGTGACTATTGGTGTATATAAGTGAGTATATGTGAGAGTGAGTGATTGAAAGAGTTCCTGTATGAATAAGTATGTGTTTCTATAAGTGATTGTTTAAAATACTAAGTATGTGTAAGTTTCCGTAGAATTAAGTGTGGTGGTGTGTGTATAACTGTATATGCAAGTAAATGTATGTTTGATTCTTTATTAGCATGAGTGACTATGTGTGTGAGTAACTCTATGGATGAGTGGCATTGTGTAACAGGATGTATAGGTGTATGAGTACATATGATGAGTGAGTACATGTATGAGTGACTGTATAGGACTGTTGGTGAATGAGTGGATGTGTATGTGGATCTTAGAATTACTGAAGAGGTTGTTGTAACTGGTATTGGTATGTCCATTGTTTTGAAAAGTTTAGTCTCTATTTTTGAATGTGTGTATCACAGGTTATATTAGGGTGAGAGGAGGTCTGCCACTCTATCACAAGGATGATGTTATCAGTGATGTCATCAGTGATGTCATTTGAGATGTCATCAGTGATGTCATGAGTGATGTCACTGACCATGTCATGAGTGATGTAATATGTGACGTCATCAGCAGTGCATTGCGGGCGCGTGAGTTATAGTTAGCTGAACTAACTATAACGGGGGAATTTCAATGGTTTTGTACAAGTGAAATGTCCAGCTAACTATAACACCCCTGAAACCTATGGTTTTTTCAGTGAATTTCTGAGGTTTTTTAAATGCTAATTCCTAACTATAACGTGCCTGAAACCTATGGTTTTTTCTGTGAATTTCAAAGGTTTTTTAAATGCTAATTTCTAACTATGCCTACAGAGATAGGACATGTGAAGAAAGAAGAAAAAATGCACAGAAAGAAAAAAAAGAAGTGCAGAAAGAAGCAACAGAAGTCCTCAAAGACGAAGAAAAGTGCAGGAAGAAGGATAACGTGCAGAAAGAACAAAAAGAAGAGCAGAAAGAATCCTTGTTGCAAAATCATCCTGTACCCTCAACTTTTTCAGACGGATACTGGTGGTAACTGAGTCTGACTAACCAGTCCTAGAGCCAGTGCTATGTTAAAAGACACTTAGAATACAGTGAAAACACCTACATACACTAGGGAACATTATGTGTTGGGGTCCCCCTGTGATTAGCATGACCTCCTCTGTAAGCCCCTAGTATATAATAGGGCAGGGGGATTAAAACTACCTCTTAAAATAGGCCACAGGGCATTTTTGAACATGTTAACTCAGGCCCCGTCCCCTCCCTTCACCACTGTGTGAACACGCCCTGTGTCCGTTTTTAGTTGGGAGATTAAGTTCATTTGAATCCTGAGGGTCCCTAGGGTCCAACTAGCCCACTAGGTACCTCCCGTAAGTGTCACAGAGCTGCGTTGCAGAGAGGTGTAAAAAGTGGCACAGCCTGGACCACCTCTCTGCAATGCAGCTCAGTGGTGCTTACTGGAAGCACTTGGTGGGCTAGTTAGCCCCCAGGGGCCCTCAGTATTGAAGGGAAATCATATCCCCAATTTAAAACGTGCCATAGTGCGTGTTTGCACACGTCACCTCAGGCCCCGTTCCCTCCCTTCACCACTGTGTAAACGCGCCCTGTGGCTGTTCTAAGTTGAGAGATTAAGTCCCCTTGAATCCTAAGGGTCCCTAGGGTCAAACTAGACCACTAGGTACCTCCAGTAAGCGCCACAGAGCTGCGTTGCAGAGAGGTGTAAAAAGGGGCTTGGCCTCAGAACACCTGTCTGCAGCGCAGCTCCCTGGCGCATACTGGAGATGCCTGTTGGGCTAGTTGGCCCTCAGGGACCCTCAGTATTGAAGAGGAATTAATTCCCCAACTTACAACTCGCCAGGGGGCGCGTTTGCAGAGTGCTGCAAGGAGGGGGCGTGGCCTCCGGCACGATGCCAGTCTTTTATTTATTTTAATTTTTTAAGAAGAGGGGCTGTGTGGTTCCCCTTCTTATTCTAATTTATTGGCCCTGATGACCCCATCCCCCAGGGCCTGTGTCCTAATTATATTTTTTTGACCCCAATCCCCAGGCCCGGCCACTGTTTTTTATTATTTTTAAAAAATATATATTTATAGACACACCTAGGACATGCTGGACAAACCGTACGTACCTATCACCATGACGATTTGAGTGATATTCATTAAAAGGCAACTATGCATACAATGAATCCACGTGGAATGTATTTACACCACTAGTGAAGCTCTGACATGTCTGATGCCCTACCGTACCTAATCCCGGTAGACACCCTTGTCGTTTATTTATACAAACATGGGTAGCTATTGACGGGCACATTTAATACACATGCACACCAAGCCATTCAAAGAGGATTCGACAAAAATTCGACCAAAACTATGTAAGAAACCCCCGTCACGGTTAATAAAACACACATCCACTGCCGGATGTCTAATACTTTTTATTTTACTCTCTGGAAAGGGGACGAACATCACTTGAGAGTCACAGCGCGCTCCTGGCAGAGCCCAATGCTGTGTTACACCCACCATTTCCTGCCAAGTGCCACACACCTCTGTGTTGTATTCCACCAGCTCGTGCATATGCTATGACACTCTGTAGCCCATGTGCACTGTAACACCACCCCGTGAATATGTCATGCCACACTTTTCTTCGCACGGGTTATATTGCCCCATCTAACGTGCCTTCCTCGATGCCTATGTTATAACGCACAGTGCTATGCCATACATATTACAATCTGGGATCCATATCTTTGTCACAGTGCATATGCAACATTACACTCCCCAGCACATATTTTATATTACAACTTTAGAGACTAATTAGGTTACACAACACTGCCCTGTGCATATTACACTCCAAGGCGCACATCGCATAGCACGCGCTAGTGCCTGTGCTATCTCGCGCTCTCCAATGAATCTGTCATTGCGCACAATGTATTGCATATTATATTTCACGCCCGTTTCATCTTATATCACACTTTTTGGTGCATAGTTTATACCATACACTATATCTAGTTTTCATTTTCAATCGTGCTCTCAGGACTATGTTCTATATAACACTGTGTTCACCTACCCTTTTCACGGGCATTACATTTAGCGATAGGGGGTGGAGGGTCAGTGGGTGTTTCTGCCAAGTGAGCCCGGAGTCACAGTCAGAAACGTCCTCTTCTTCCTGAATAAAAGTGAGATTATGCTGCATACTTGTTCATATTTTAAGTAGTTCGCACAGACACACGTTTTAAAAACAATAAAGTTCCTAATATCCGCCTTCTCTGAACATTTAGCTTGCTGCCCCATCCCCCTCCTCCCTATCCTCTGTTGTGTGAATCCATGGACTAGCCTCCTCCCTCCTGCCATGCATGGTCTGATGTGCTGCCACTGCCCTCAATTTAGTATGATGTACCAGTCCCCTCCTCCTGCCCTCCATTGCCCAATTCTATGCCCCATCATTGACCTCCTGCTTAAACTCTGTGCTTAGCTTGCTGCCCCTATTCTCCTTACCCCTGCCCTCCGATGTCTTTGTGCATGCCCCTGCTCCATCCTTTTTGCCCACCATAATCCATGGACCTGCCACTCCTATCTACTCTGAGTGTTCTGTTGAGCTGCCACTCCCCTCCCACCTGCCTAGCATTGTCAGATGACTGTAACCTGTCCCTGCCACCTCCACCCTGCCTGTCCACATGCCATGCCACTATCCTCTTCCTCCTGTCCTACATGGTCCATTGTACTGCCACACCCTTCTGCCCTCCCTGGTCTGTTGTGCTGCAACTGCTCCTCCTGCCTGCCCCGTGCGGTCTGTTGTGAGGCCCCTTCCCCTGAACTTTCTTGTCTGTGCACAGGTCCTGACCCTCCCTTCTATCCTCCATCGTCCTTTGTGCATGCCCCTGCACCCTCCTTCTTGCCCATCATAGCCATTGTGCTGCCACTAACCCTCCCACTTGCCATGCATGGTCTTCTGTGCCCCTCCCACCTTCCCTGTGTGGTCAGTTAGCTGCCCCTGACCCCCTCCCACCTTCCCTCCATGGTCTGTGTGTATGCCATCACAGTCTCACTGTTGCTCTTCATGGTGTGTCTTGCTTCTAGTGCCCATCCTGCCTGACCTCCATGGCTATCCTGCTGCTCCTGCCCTGCCCCCTTGCCCCCAGCCCTCTGTTTACATGTGCAGACCCCTACTCCCTCCCTCCTGGCTTGTCTGTTCCATTGTAATGCCCCTGATCCGTCCCTCCTGCCCTTTATGGTCTGTTTTGCTGCAGCTTTCTCTCCTGTCTGTCCATTATGGCCAGCTAGCTACCATTGCCTCTTGCCCCTCTGTTCTCTGTTGTGCATGTGCATGGTCCTGTCCCCTCCCTCTTGCTTTCTATGGATTGTTGTGCTGCACTCCCGTCCCGCATGCCCTGTGTGGTGTATTGTGCTGCTGCAAACCCTGATGCCTGCCCTGCAGGGTCAGTTTGGTGCACCTCTCTATGTCCCTCCTGTCCTCTGTTATCCAAGTCCATGTCCCTACCCCATTTCCTTCCATGATCCAATGTACCATACTTGCGAACATTTTGAACTTGGTAAGAGGGAGATTTTGAAAAAAAACTGGGGTATTGATTTTCCCCTTTGAGTTACATTGAAAAAGAGGAGATTGTAGACAGGAGACAGATCAAATAAAGCCCATTTGAGCTTAAAAACATTGGACGTTTCCTGACTGAATCGGGTCTGTTGGCATGTATGGTTGTACTACCATTGCCTCTTCCTTCTGCCCACAATGGTCTATTACATTGCCACAGCCTCTCTTGCAAGTCCTGTATTGTTGGTTTGTTACCCCTGCCCCCCTTTCCACTGCCCTCCATAGTCTGTTGTGCTGCCACGGCCCTTCTTGCCTGCTCAGTGTGGTTAAATTGTTGCCTTTGCACCCTCCTACCTGCCTTCAATTTTCAGAGTCCGTGCCCCTGGCCTCTGCCTCTCAACAGTATCCTAATGAACAACTAGATTGCTAACATTCTATATTTATTACAAAAGTGTGGAACGCCTGACGTCATCTTGATGTAATCAAAACTGTAATACCTAGAGCATTTCCTTTAGAAATTACATATATGAGAGGGTCTTATCGGCATCAAAATTATGGTTAGTGCTCTAAAAGACTAAAATAAGGACATATTTTCTGAGTTTTCAAATAGCGACAAAGCACTTTTAAATTATTTGTTATCTTTATGTTTTTTTATTCAGTTGACCACTTGATTAAATGTTGCACTTAGGGGAGGATGTATGACGTTACAACGCATACTTTTACAACGTATGCACTTACAACGCAATGTTTACAACGCAACATCCACTACAACGCATTCCATTACATCGCATGACACTACAACGCATTTAAAAAAACTACCTTTACAACGCATTCCATTACATCGCATACTACCTTTACAACGCATACCATTACAACGCGTAATGTTACATTGCATTTAAGGTAAGTATTGGATAGTATAGGGGTAAAAATTACTATTCTTACTCCAGGGAGTGCAACAGTAGGGTAAGTGTTGGATAGTGTAGGGGTTAAAAATTACTGTTCTAACTCCAGGGGGTGCAACAGTAGGGTAAGTGTTGGATAGTGTAGGGGTTAAAAATTACTATTCTAACTCCAGGGGGTGCAACAGTAGGGTAAGTGCTGGATAGTGTAGGGGTTAAAAATTACTATTCTAACTCCAGGGGGTGCAACAGTAGGGTAAGTGTTGGATAGTGTAGGGGTTAAAAATTAATATTCTAACTCCAATGGTATGCATTGTAATGGTATGCGTTGTAATGGTATGCGTTGTAATGCCTGCGTTGTAGTGACATGTGATGTAGTGTCTGCGTTGTAATGGTATGCGTTGTAATGGTATGCGTTGTAGTGTCATGCGTTGTAAAGGATGTTCCGTTGTAATGCCTGCGTTGTAAGTGTAGTGCGTTGTAATAGTTGCGTTGTAAAGGTTGTTCCCCCTTAGGGGAGAGGATGTGGTGTTACTTCCAGAACTGCAGACTTTGCAACTGGGGAACCAGGTTGGAGTTTCTGCTTCAGCTCGAAATTCTGTGATTCTGGTCAAATCACTTAGTCTCCCCATGTCTACAACCAAAATGAATGTGTTCTTGTGTGATGTAACCAATGCTCATGTAAAGCACTCCAATACCTGACAAGTCTGCACTATAGAACACTGCAAAAACACAAAATAATAAGTGTTTTGCACACTTCTGTCATTGGGCTATATTTGGGCTACATCTGGGTGATTTTGGGCTACATTCAGGCTCTTTTGTCTCCGGTGGCCATCTTGGGAGATTTATTTGTTATGAAGTTTCCTAATTTCCTCATGTACTGCAGTCTCCTCAGTAGGAAATGCTTTCAGTTTTTTACTTTGATTCCATCATGAAGGTATTCAGATATGTCACACATTTGCCATAAATTCTGAAAGTTAGCACTCTAGTTGCTCATTAGATCACTGTAGTAAAACTACTGTTCACCATGGAAGTCTGCTCCTGGTATTAAAAGTGCATGTTTCAGTCTGCATGTCAGAATTTTTTAATGAAATAGAAGAGGATTTGAGAAGTCACTCAAAATGTGCCCTCATTTTCTTTCTTCAGCATTAATCATAATTTCTATGGCAAAATGAACCCCCTCATTGTGTTCCTTTTTAAATTAAATGTTTTAAGTGTTACCAGTTTATTCCAATCAAGATGGCTTCAGGTGTGCCATACTTTTGTCATAATGAAGACAGTAAGCGCTCTAGTTGTTTTTAAGAACACTCTGGGACATTCTGTCATTGGGCTATACTTGGGCTACATCTGGGTGATATTTGGGCTACATTTGGGCTCTTTTGTCTCTGGTGGCCATCTTGGGAGACTTATTTGTTATGAAGTTTCCTAATTTCCTCATTTACTGCAGTCTCCTCAGTAGGAAATACTTTCAGTTTTTTACTTTGATTCCATCAAGAAGGCATTCAGATGTGTCACACATTTGCCATAAATTCAGAATGTTAGTACTCTTTTTGCTCATTAGATCACTGTAGTAAAGCTACTGCTCACCAGGGAAAACTGCTGCTGGTATAGAAAGTGCATGTTTCAGTCTGCATGTCAGAATTTTTTAATGAAATAAAAGAGGATTTCAGAAGTCAAAATGTGACCTAGTTTTTCTTTCTGCAGCACTAATCATACTTGTTATGGAAAAATGAACCCCCTCATTTTGTTCCTTTTTAAATTAAATGTTTTAAGAGTTACCACTTTAATCCAAGCAAGATGGCTTCAGGTGTGCCATACGTTTATCATAAGTAGGACTGTTAGCGCTCTAGTTGTTCTTTGGAACACTCTGGGAAGCTACAGTAGAACACAAAGGAATCAACTGACAGTCTCTGCCCTTGTTGTATGTACATGTTTTACTGAGAATGTCAGACTTCATTCTCACATGACTGAGAAAGATAATGTGAATTTACTGAAAATAAGCTCTCAGTTTAGCTTATAGATCACCTTCCAAACCTCTGTGGGAAAAGCATGAGAAAATATTTTTCTCTCAATCATGATATCCTAGCAGAAGGCTTTTTCACATGGTGAAATCACCTTAGAACATACCACAATTCCTAAAATGAGTATGGTACCATCAACAAATGATTTATAATGTAACTAAAGTCTTAAAACCTTATATTAACTTCAATGCTTTTTAATGAGGTGCTATCATGTATATTGGTCCCAAGATGGCTGCCAACACTTCTTGGATGAAGTGCTGACAGCCAATCAGATCTCAGGATGAGATGTGTGGTTAGGCTCCGCCCACATATATATATGATTTTACTTTTGATTTTCTCAGGAACTACTGAACAGATTGACACCAGACCTGCAAAAGGCACTTCCCTGAGCTGAGGACTACCTCTCTGCCAAATTTCAAGTAATTCTGTTCAGCCGTTCGGGCTGTACCTTGGACTAAAGGTCCCTATGGAAAATTGCATGGGGAAAACGTGTTTTGGGACCCCCCTTTTTTCTCAGCCCCCGCTTGACGAATCCCCCCTAGACTTTCAGGGTAGGAGCGGAGCGGAGCGGAGCGGAGCGGAGCGCCCCACCTATTTTGAAAATTTCGCAAGGATTCGTTCACCGGTGCCAAAGTTATTCCAAATAGAATGTTGCGGATTTCCTATGGAAACACGGTCCTAACTATAACTATCTACTGGCGACCGCCAGTAGATAATATATATATATTCACTGAAAAAACCATAGGTTTCAGGGGTGTTATAGTTAGCTGGACTTTTCACTTGTACAAAACCATTGAAATTCCCCCGTTATAGTTAGTTCAGCTAACTATAACTCGCGCGCCCGCAATGCACTGCTGATGACGTCACATATTACATCACTCATGACATGGTCAGTGACATCACTCATGACATCACTGATGACTTCTCAAATGACATCACTGATGACATCACTGATGACATCATCCAGTGAATGTGTGTTTTTCAGAAAATTAAATATGTTTTATATATGTATATCTCAAGGTCGATGGAAGAATAAATGGGTATATAAGTGTCTAAATGGATGATTTGTTTTTGAAAAATTGGTTGTGTAACTGACTGATTAAGTGTATCATAGTGAATACATGGCTTAGTGAGTAATGTTTAAATATGTAAATATCTGTATCAGTCTCTCACTTTGTGTATAAGTGGCTGCATGGGTTGGTGAGTAGCTACATGGGTGTCTATATAGGTTATTAGTTGGTTTTTTGAGTATCGGTCTGAGTGTCTGAATGGTTCGGTGGGGGGTATTACGTAGTGCATAGTTGCATGAATGAGTGACTCACTGTTTGTATGTGTTGAAGACAGCATGTGTGCAGGACTGTATGGGTGGATGAGTGTGTGTATGGGTGTGTTAGTGAGTGAATGACTGTCTCAATAGTGTCTTTATGAGTAACTACATATGTTTTAAACTAGTATATGTGACTATTGGTGTATATAAGTGAGTATATGTGAGAGTGAGAGATTGAAAGAGTTCCTGTATGAATAAGTATGTGTTTCTACAAGTGATTGTATAAAAGACTAAGTATGTGTAAGTTTCCGTAGAAGTAAGTGTGGTGGTGTGTGTATAACTGTATATGCAAGTAAATGTATGTTTGATTCTTTATCATCCTGTGGCTGTTCTAAGTTGAGAGATTAAGTCCCCTTGAATTCTAAGGGTCCCTAGGGTCAAACTAGACCACTAGGTACCTCCAGTAAGTGCCACAGAGCTGCGTTGCAGAGAGGTGTAAAAAGGGGCTTGGCCTCAGAACACCTGTCTGCAGCGCAGCTCCCTGGCGCATACTGGAGATGTCTGTTGGGCTAGTTGACCCTCAGGGACCCTCAGTATTGAAGAGGAATTAATTCCCTAACTTACAACTCGCCAGGGGGCGCGTTTGCAGAGTGCTGCAAGGAGGGGGCGTCGCCTCCAGCACGATGCCAGTCTTTTATTTATTTTAATTTTTTAAGAAGGGGGGCTGTGTGGTTCCCCTTCTTATTCTAATTTATTGGCCCTGATGACCCCATCCCCCAGGGCCTGTCTCCTAATAATATTTTTTTGACCCCAATCCCCAGGGCCGGCCACTGTTTTTTATTATTTAAAAAAAATATATATTTATAGACACACCTAGGACATGCTGGACAAACCGTACGTACCTATCACCATGACGATTTGCGTGATATTCATTAAAAGGCGACTATGCATACAATGAATCCACGTGGAATGTATTTACACCACTAGTGAAGCTCTGACATGTCTGATGCCCTACCGTGCCTAATCCCGGTAGACACCCATGTCTTTTATTTATACAAACATGGGTAGCTATTGACGGGCACATTTAATACACATGCACACCAAGCCATTCAAAGGGGATTCGACAAAAATTCGACCAAATCTATGCAAGAAACCCCCCTCATGATTAATAAAACACACATCCACTGCCGGATGTGTAATACTTTTTATTTTACTCTCTGGAAAGGGGACGAACATAACTTGAGAGTCACAGCGCGCTCCTGGCAGAGCCCAATGCTGTGTTACACCCACCATTGCCTGCTGAGTGCCACACACCTCTGTGTTGTATTCCACTAGCTAGTGCATATGCTATGACACTCTCTAGCCCATGTGCACTGTAACACCACCCCGTGAATATGTCATGCCACACTTGTCTTCGCACGGGTTATATTGCCCCATCTAACGTGCCTTCCTCGATGCCTATGTTATAACGCACAGTGCTATGCCATACATATTACAATCTGGGATCCATATCTTTGTCACAGTGCATATGCAACGTTACACTCCCCAGCACATATTTTATATTACAACTTTAGAGACTAGTTAGGTTACACAACACTGCCCTGTGCATATTACACTCCAAGGCGCATATCGCATAGCACGCGCTAGTGCCTGTGCTATCTCGCGCTCTCCAATGAATCTGTCATTGCGCACAATGTATTGCATATTATATTTCACGCCCGGTTCATCTTATATCACACTTTTTGGTGCATAGTTTATACCATGCACTATATCTAGTTTTCATTTTCAATCGTGCTCTCAGGACTATGTTCTATATAACACTGTGTTCACCTACCCTTTTCACGGGCATTACATTTTGCGATAGGCGGTGGAGGGTCAGGGGGTGTTTCTGCCAAGTGAGCCCGGAGTCACAGTCACAAACGTCCTCTTCTTCCTGAATAAAAGTGAGATTATGCTGCATACTTGTTCATATTTTAAGTAGTTCGCACAGACACACGTTTTAAAAACAATAAAGCTCCTAATACCCGCCTTCTCTGAACAGTTAGCTTGCTGCCCCATCCCCCTCCTCCCTATCCTCTGTTGTGTGAATCCATGGACTAGCCTCCTCCCTCCTGCCATGCATGGTCTGATGTGCTGCCACTGCCCTCAATTTAGTATGATGTACCAGTCCACTCCTCCTGCCCTCCATTGCCCAATTCTATGTCCCATCATTGACCTCCTGCTTAAACTCTGTGCATAGCTTGCTGCCCCTATTCTCCTTCCCCCTGCCCTCCGATGTCTTTGTGCATGCCCCTGCTCCATCCTTTTTGCCCACCATGTTCCATGGACCTGCCACTCCTATCTACTCTGAGTGTTCTGTTGAGCTGCCACTCCCCTCCCACCTGCATAGCATTGTCAGATGACTGTAACCTGTCCCTGCCACCTCCACCCTGCCTGTCCACATGCCATGCCCCTATCCTCTTCCTCCTGTCCACATGGTCCATTGTACTAACACACCCTTCTGCCCTCCCTGGTCTGTTGTGCTGCAACTGCTCCTCTTGCCTGCCCCGTGCGGTCTGTTGTGAGGCCCCTTCCCCTGAACTTTCTTGTCTGTGCACAGGTCCTGACCCTCCCTTCTATCCTCCATCGTCCTTTGTGCATGCCCCTGCACCCTCCTTCTTGCCCATCATAGCCATTGTGCTGCCACTAACCCTCCCACTTGCCATGCATGGTCTTCTGTGCTGCCATGGCCCCTCCCACCTTCCCTGTGTGGTCAGTTAGCTGCCCCTGACCCCCTCCCACCTTCCCTCCATGGTCTGTGTGTATGCCATCACAGTCTCACTGTTGCTCTTCATGGTGTGTCTTGCTTCTAGTGCCCATCCTGCCTGACCTCCATGGCTATCTTGCTGCTCCTGCCCTGCCCCCCTGCCCCCAGCCCTCTGTTTACATGTGCAGACCCCTACTCCCTCCCTCCTGGCTTGTCTGTTCCATTGTAATGCCCCTGATCTGTCCCTCCTGCCCTTTATGGTCTGTTATGCTGCAGCTTTCTCTCCTGTCTGTCCATTATGGTCAGCTAGCTACCATTGCCTCTTGCCCCTCTGTTCTCTATTGTCCATGTGCATGGTCCTGTCCCCTCCCTCTTGCTTTCTATGGATTGTTGTGCTACACTCCCGTCCCGCATGCCCTGTGTGGTGTATTGTGCTGCTGCAAACCCTGATGCCTGCCCTGCAGGGTCAGTTTGGTGCACCTCTCCATGTCCCTCCTGTCCTCTGTTATCCAAGTCCATGTCCCTACCCCATTTCCTTCCATGATCCAGTGTACCATACTTGCGAACATTTTGAACTTGGTAAGAGGGAGATTTTGAAAAAAAGCTGGGGTATTGATTTTCCCCTTTGAGTTACATTGAAAAAGAGGAGATTGTAGACAGGAGACAGATCAAATAAAGCCCATTTGAGCTTAAAAACATTGGACGTTTCCTGGCTGAATCGGGTCTGTTGGCATGTATGGTTGTATTACCATTGCCTCTTCCTTCTGCCCACAATGGTCTATTACATTGCCACAGCCTCTCTTGCAAGTCCTGTATTGTTGGTTTGTTGCCCATGCCCCCCTTTCCACTGCCCTCCATAGTCTGTTGTGCTGCCACGGCCCTTCCTGCCTGCTCAGTGTGGTTAAATTGTTGCCTTTGCACAATCCTACCTGCCTTCAATTTTCAGAGTCCGTGCCCCTGGCCTCTGCCTCTCAACAGTACCCTAATGAACAACTAGATTGCTAACATTCTATATTTATTACAAAAGAGTGGAACGCCTGACGTCATCTTGATGTAATCAAAACTGTAATACCTAGAGCATTTCCTTTAGAAATTACATATATGAGAGGGTCTTATTGGTATCAAAATTATGGTTAGTGCTCTAAAAGACTAAAATAAGGACATATTTTCTGAGTTTTCAAATAGCGACAAAGCACTTTTAAATTATTTGTTATCTTTATGTTTTTTTATCCAGTTGACCACTTGATTAAATGTTGCACTTAGGGGAGAGGATGTGGTGTTACTTCCAGAACTGCAGACTTTGCAACTGGGGACCAGGTTGGAGTTTCTGCTTCAGCTCGACATTCTGTGATTCTGGTCAAATCACTTAGTCTCCCCATGTCTACAACCAAAATGAATTTGTTCTTGTGTGATGTAACCAATGCTCATGTAAAGCACTCCAATACCTGACAAGTCTGCACTATATAACACTGCAAAAACACAAAATAATAAGTGTTTTGCACACTTCTGTCATTGGGCTATATTTGGGCTACATCTGGGTGATTTTGGGCTACATTTGGGCTCTTTTGTCTCCGGTGGCCATTTTGGGAGATTTATTTGTTATGAAGTTTCCTAATTTCCTCATGTACTGCAGTCTCCTCAGTAGGAAATGCTTTCAGTTTTTTACTTTGATTCCATCATGAAGGTATTCAGATATGTCACACATTTGCCATAAATTCTGAATGTTAGCACTCTAGTTGCTCATTAGATCACTGTAGTAAAACTACTGTTCACCATGGAAGTCCGCTCCTGGTATTAAAAGTGCATGTTACAGTCTGCATGTTAGAATTTTTTAATGAAATAGAAGAGGATTTGAGAAGTCACTCAAAATGTGCCCTCATTTTCTTTCTTCAGCATTAATCATAATTTCTATGGCAAAATGAACCCCCTCATTGTGTTCCTTTTTAAATTAAATGTAAGTGTTACCAGTTTATTCCAATCAAGATGGCTTCAGGTGTGCCATACTTTTGTCATAATGAAGACAGTAAGCGCTCTAGTTGTTTTTAAGAACACTCTGGGACATTCTGTCATTGGGCTATACTTGGGCTACATCTGGGTGATATTTGGGCTACATTTGGGCTATTTTGTCTCTGGTGGCCATCTTGGGAGACTTATTTGTTATGAAGTTTCCTAATTTCCTTATTTACTGCAGTCTCCTCAGTAGGAAATACTTTCAGTTTTTTACTTTGATTCCATCAAGAAGGCATTCAGATGTGTCATACATTTGCCATAAATTCAGAATGTTAGCACTCTTTTTGCTCATTAGATCACTGTAGTAAAGCTACTGCTCACCAGGGAAAACTGCTGCTGGTATTGAAAGTGCATGTTTCAGTCTGCATGTCAGAATTGTTTAATGAAATAGAAGAGGATTTGAGAAGTCACTCAAAATGTGCCCTAATTTTTCTTTCTGCCGCACTAATCATACTTTTTATGGAAAAATGAACCCCCTCATTTTGTTCCTTTTTAAATTAAATGTTTTAAGAGTTACCACTTTAATCCAAGCAAGATGGCTTCAGGTGTGCCATACGTTTATCATAAGTAGGACTGTTAGCGCTCTAGTTGTTCTTTGGAACACTCTGGGAAGCTGCAGTAGAACACAAAGGAATCAACTGACAGTCTCTGCCCTTGTTGGTGCCATGGAGAGTGAGAAATGAAGACCGGATGGCCGATTTGCAGTCGTGTGCCTTCCTGAAGCTGCCCCGAGACCTACAAAGGGAAATAAATCTTTTAAAATGCACAATTTGTCAACAGCAATCCACTAAGGATAAAATTATGCTCGCCATTGGACTGCACTTCCCAGCATGCTGTAATATGAGGCACTAAGCGGAAACCCACTGAGGGTAATTAACCAATCAAGCATGCGGCCATGAAAATAAAAGAGAGCCTGGCTGTCGAATTTTGTGAAGCAAAGCCTATGATTAAGATACCTTGGCATCGAAACGCGTCAGGCAGCAGAATGAACTTGTGGGTGCCATGGAGAGTCAGAAATGAAGACCGGATGGCCGATTTGCAGTCGTATGCCTTCCTGAAGCTGCAGGGCAATTTGTTGGATAACATAACTACACGACGGTCCGGTCGTGAGGAGGAGCACCATCTCCGTGATGTAAGGAGAGGCTGTGTCATGGAACTGCTCCGTGATTTTTCTGCGCTGCAAATCTAATGTAAATAGACTCACCGTGATGCCCCGAGACCCGCAAAGGGAAATAAATCTTTTAAAATGCACAATTTGTCAACAGCAATCCACTAAGGATAAAATTATGCTCGCCATTGGACTGCACTTCCCAGCATGCTGTAATATGAGGCACTAAGCGGAAACCCACTGAGGGTAATTAACCAATCAAGCATGCGGCCATGAAAATAAAAGAGAGCCTGGCTGTCGAATTTTGTGAAGCAAAGCCTATGATTAAGATGCCTTGGCATAGAAACGCGTCAGGCAGCAGAATGAACTTGTGGGTGCCATGGAGAGTCAGAAATGAAGACCGGATGGCCGATTTGCAGTCGTGTGCCTTCCTGAAGCTGCAGGGCAATTTGTTGGATAACATAACTACACGACGGTCCGGTCGTGAGGAGGAGCACCATCTCCGTGATGTAAGGAGAGACTGTGTCATGGAACTGCTCCGTGATTTTTCAGCGCTGCAAATCTAATGTAAATAGACTCACCGTGATGCCCCGAGACCTACAAAGGGAAATAAATCTTTTAAAATGCACAATTTGTCAACAGCAATCCACTAAGGATAACATTATGCTCGCCATTGGACTGCACTTCCCAGCATGCTGTAATATGAGGCACTAAGCGGAAACTCACTGAGGGTAATTAACCAATCAAGCATGCGGCCATGAAAATAAAAGAGAGCCTGGCTGTCGAATTTTGTGAAGCAAAGCCTATGATTAAGATGCCTTTGCATCGAAACGCGTCAGGCAGCAGAATGAACTTGTGGGTGCCATGGAGAGTCAGAAATGAAGACCGGATGGCCGATTTGCAGTCGTGTGCCTTCCTGAAGCTGCAGGGCAATTTGTTGGATAACATAACTACACGACGGTCCGGTCGTGAGGAGGAGCACCATCTCCGTGATGTAAGGAGAGGCTGTGTCATGGAACTGCTCCGTGATTTTTCAGCGCTGCAAATCTAATGTAAATAGACTCACCGTGATGCCCCGAGACCTACAAAGGGAAATAAATCTTTTAAAATGCACAATTTGTCAACAGCAAACCACTAAGGATAACATTATTTTCACCATTGGACTGCACTTCCCAGCATGCTGTAATATGAGGCACTAAGCGGAAACCCACTGAGGGTAATTAACCAATCAAGCATGCGGCCATGAAAATAAAAGAGAGCCTGGCTGTCGAATTTTGTGAAGCAAAGCCTATGATTAAGATGCCTTGGCATAGAAACGCGTCAGGCAGCAGAATGAACTTGTGGGTGCCATGGAGAGTCAGAAATGAAGACCGGATGGCCGATTTGCAGTTGTGTGCCTTCCTGAAGCTGCAGGGCAACTTGTTGGATAATATATATATATATATATATATATAGAGAGAGAGATAGGGAGAGAGAGAGAGAGATAGATAGATAGATAGATAGATAGATAGATATCTCCCTTAACAAATTACGTTGTCTAGTGCAACATACAAAATGTGGGGTCATGGTGACTTGTGGAGTTACATTTGCCAGTGAATGCATGGCTGCAATCTAAGCACACAGTAGCATCCACCACCCTTCATTCTTTTTATCTGTATTTTGTTTTTTCTAAATTTGAAAAACTCTTTTTTTATCTGCAAAGCTAGGTCTGTGTGTTTGAGAGTTCATGGCTAAGTGAAGATTTGTATGTGTGTGCATATGAATATGTGAGTGTGTGCCTGAGTTAGTGGGTGTGGGTTAATAAATCGATTTTCCAGAGTGTGCCCATAATTATGTGCTTGCACCTATAATTAGGTGAGTGTGTGTATGACTAAGTGACAGTGTTAAATTAATCAATCAGTCTAACAATTGGATCTATATAGTGTCGCTAATCACCCATGATATTATCCAGGTGCTTGAGGGCCAAGATGGTTCAAGTGACTCAGTTGAACAGTCAGGTCTTAAGTGGTCGCTACTGGCATTCCAGTAGAGAGGTGGTGATCCATAGCTGCAAAGGGAGGTAATTCTAGGTTTTTGCCTTGAGGTAGGAGAAGGACTGTTCTCTCCTGTTGCGTAGGTGGATGCAGGTGCTGTGGGCAAATGAGAGAGAGGCAGAGCTTAGTTGTCTGGTAGGGTGGTGGAAGTTCAGCTGATGGTTGATGTAGGCTGGTCCTTGGTTGTGCATGGGTTTGTAGACTTGGATCATCAGCTTGAATTGGCATCCCTTCTGTATGGAAGCCAGTGTAGTTTTCTCAGGTGGGGATTATTTGGGTCTGTCTGGAGAGGTTGAGGATGAGACTGATTGTGGAGTTTTGTATGGTCTGGAGTCTATGCAGAAGGTGTATATAGATCCCAGTGTAGGGAGCGTTGTTGTAGTCTAATTGGCTGGTGATTAGGGCCTAAGTGATGATACATTTGGTGTCAAAGGGGAGCCATTTGAAGACTTTTCGTAATCTGCGAAGTGTGCGAAAGCAGTCAAAGGCAACTGTCTTGATCTGGGATTAAATAGTCAGTTTGCTGTCCAGGATTAAGCTGGGGTTTCTGACATGGTTGGTTAAATGTATGTAAATGTATGTGTCTTGTAAAGCGCACTGCTGCCCTGAGGCGTCCTGGCGCTGTAGACCGCTGGGGAACCCGTCCTGGCTATCCCTGTGAGATGGTCCCTCCTGGGTATCTCCAAGGTGAAACCAGGCATCCCCGGCGAATGTGGGGGGCCGTTGTGGAGATGAGGCAAGCTAATGCCCAGAGTCACCGAGTGTGATCCCTGGTTAGAGTAGGCACCGAAGCGAGAATTATCGAGTCTGCTGGCCCTGGTCCACGACCCTGCCGCGTCGGGGATTGAACCCTGGTCCCGGGCCGTCCTCTGCTTCTGGGTCTTCTTCCTCTAACCAGTGAGCCACACCTCTCCTAGTAATGGTCCTAGTTCAGAGGGCCACCAGGAGGTGTTCCAAGGAGTGGTGTACTTGCTCAAGACTGATTTGCATATGGCTGGGTTCAAACTGGAAAGGCATGGTGAGCAAAAAAACAATGAATTTAGGCCCAGATCTCTGTACTGGGGTGAATGTACGACATTGTTCTGCATTCTGTCCATCAACTGTTATTTTTGCATTTGTCACCCCGAGTGGGACAGGTATGCCCAGACGTGGGTTCCGTACTCTCCAGCCCACTGGAATCAAGCTATCCTGGCTGAAGAGGGGTGAAACCCCGAAACCAGTCCTAGGATGCTTGTTTCCGGTCCAGGGAGGACCTGACTTGGCAAGCGTGATCTGCAACTCACAAAATGTTAGTGCAAATTGTGTGACTACACAGGCAGGCCTGTGTAAATCACTATGTGTGTGTTTTAGAAACAAGGGCACCCCAGAGTTGAAACTGGAGGTCATTAAGACGTTGTAAGAGACAGAGGTCTGGTAGGGGTCAAGAAAGGTCCTCCGGTAGCCTAGGCTACTAATAATTCAATTGACGTGTTAGTCAAAGACTGGAGACAATGTAGACAGTCCCATAGGACTGTAGAACGTAATATATGTTAGGACACAAGGTTTTCAATGACAACTCATTTATTAAGGCCTAAATAGAGTTTCATATACGTAAGTGATAGATCCAGTGCTCACACATAATTGTAAAAGTGCATGAAGTGAGGGGAGTGATAGTGAACATTTAAAAGTACATCGCATTGAGAAGGTGACAGTAAAAATCTTAAATCAATTGAGTACAGAAATGAGGTATTTTTTGAAGAGGTACACTTTGTGACGATAATAAATGAGTTGTCATTGAAAACTTTGCGTAAATCACTAGCCATTCTGAGAGGACCTTTCAGTACCACCAGCGCACCCCTAGGGTATGTCTTAAGGGGTGAAGCGAATGTAAGGTGAAAGGCAGGGCAGGTACAGAAGCGTGTTCCCTTCACAGTAAGTGAGGAATATCCATGTGTAATTTTACTGCCTATGAGGTTTGCTCTTCCCATAGGCTAACATGGGGGACGGTTGAAATTATTTCAGGCTGAAAAAGTGGATTGCAGTGGCACAGCCTCATAGTGTTTCCTATCATTGGATTCGCTGTGACAACCGCTTTCCAGTGGTAATGGTGGCCTTGTCAAGATCTGTGTAGAAATGTCACTACTAGAAAGTGTGCATTTATCAGCTCTAAAACTCTTTGTGTGCCTTTGTGCTTGGCTCCAGTTCACACTGGAGGTTTGGGGAGCATATCTGGGCATTTCCCAGTGACATCTATAAAATACTAGGTAATCAACTGGAACAACAGACCTCTGCCACTTGTGGCATCTTTTACATAAAATGGCTGCTGGATTTTGTAAACCCACATCGAATCACAACATGTGCATGTTTTTTTGCAATTTTTCTACTGTTAAACTTACTTTTTTCACATGACTGCCTCCCCCACATCACCCCATCCATTAAGTTGCTGTTGTACCTCTCCTTATCACTGGAATTTATTTTTTAGAGCCCAAAAAAGTCAAGATTTTTCAGATGGTACAAAAACATCTAAAAGGATCTTCACTCGCCAGGCAATCACAATTGTCAAATAAATTAAATGTGATTGACAAATCAGAAAATTGCAATTTTAAATAGGAGCCATACCCACAATTTGTTACCCATTCATGCCCACCTAGCTCCTTTTTAAGTATTTATCTCTCTTAAAATATTTATACCAAACTACACAAATAAATATTGACTTTAATTTTGGTGTAAATCTATTAAGCGCTTGAGGATTTGACCTATAATGGGAAAGCAATTATTTTTGTAAGCCCCCCATATATTCCATTCACCTGCACTGAACTGCACTGAGTTTTCTGCTGAAAATTATTAGTGCCAAATTTGATGCAGACCTGTTATCGACAAAGCAAAAGGTTCTTTAGAATTGAAAACGCAGCTGAGCGATAGCTACACAATAGCGGCTTCCGCTGTGTAACCTATTTGCTGTTAATTGAAACAAGCAATTAACACTGTAACTTAACAAGCACCACAGCAACAAATGTGAAGAATGCATTTATTTTTTATATTAGCCATAGCAAATGATTGGAAAGTGCTAAGTATTCTTGCAACACATTAGCTAGATCAAGTTATCATTGCATACACATTGTATAGCACAGAACGCATACATTTATTTTTAAAACTCATATCCCAAATGTACATTTCAGACTTTTCACAGAGGACTGTGGGCATCTGTTCTTTTAAACCCTTCGATGTACATAATTTTATTTTACTCTTTTAGGACCACTGTCCTAGTGACTGATGACCCAAATCTACCATTGTGTGGGAAACATCTACAAGCTGCAATCATAGTGTTCAGCCCATCACTATCAATAAATCTATTACTGAGCTATATTTACAAACACTATACAAATCATTGCAAATGCAAATGACACCAAAGCAGAATTAATCTGAGTAAATGCACAAGCCACCCTCAACCCAAGGTCATCATGGTGCAGAACGTCATCGTGCATCAGGTTCTTTCTTAAGCCAGGTCTGGTCTGAGGCTCGCCTGACAGCAGGGACTTCAGTGTTATAGAGGAGACAGAGCCCCTAGAAAAAATGACCAATAAATTAAGATAGGGGGCTGTGAGAGGAATCACTTAATTTCCTATGCTGAATACATTCAACATAAGTGCAAAATTCTAATTCTCAAGGTGCTTACATTAACAGAATAATACATTTAGGCCCAGATATAATAATATGTTTTGGCAAAAGTAACTCAAACCCAGAACCAAGTATTGTGGTGGTATTTCTTTCCCAACATAAATCATGAATTGCATTGGAACATTGCCTAAAGTAAGACTGTGAGCTACTTTGCAATACTTTGTGTCAAGGTAGCATACCGTGCCTGGTAATTTGGGTATATCAATGCAAGAACACATGGTACAGACACAAATCTTTATTGACATTTGTAAACAGGGATTTGTGTAAAATGATTAGACATCCTTGAGGCAAGCAGAACAGTGGAGCAAGTTTTAAAACTCTCCAGATTTATTCCAACTTTGTATTAGTGCTGCACTGTACAGCAGACGTACAAAGTGGGAAAAGTATTAAAGCATAGTTTTTGTACTGGGATTTTCCCCTTTCAGGCAAAACCAATGCTCCACAGACTGCACAATGCCTTGCCCTAAAATGTACCAGCACAGAGAAAGAGGAAAACAGGACCATATCTTAGGAGATCTGGCACTCTTCTTCTCTTTCCTGTTCATGCAACACAGCACAGCATCTCAAGATACCTGCCCTGATCTGTCACTATCAGTCTAAAAGACAGAGGGGGTCAATCTCATTTATAATCTTGCACTGTGCCCAGAAGTACCTGCGTTTGGCATCATTTAAATTATTCATAGTTTACTATGTAACATGTGACACAAAAAATCGCTAGTCAGCACAAATGTTGTTTGCACCTCTTTCGCAGACCTTTTTAGGCTCCGGTTTACCACCCACAGTCAGTTTGTGATGAACAGGGGTTACGTAATGAGCAAACAAGTGTAATTTACTCTGAGCTACTAATTGGTGCAATTTTAACAGGTGTGCTTTTGTTTACATTTTCTATCTCGATCTAAAAAGTCAATGCAACTGGAGTCAAGCTATCCTGGCTGATGAGGGGTGAAACCCCGAAACCGGTCCTAGGATGCTTGTTTCCAGTCCAGGGAGGACCTGGCCTGGCAGTTCGGGCTGGACTGCTCCCATTGGGTGCAAGCTGGAATGGCATGGGTAGCAAAAAAACAATGGATTTAGGCCCATATCTCTGTACCTGGGGGGAATGTATGACATTGTTCTGAATTATGTCCATCAATTTTTCTTTTTGCATTTGCCACCCCGAGTGGGAAGGATCTGCCCAGACATGGAAACAAACTTAGTTGTCAATTTGTCGTCAAGACTATTGACAGCCGTAGAGGACAACGTCCTACAGAAAGGACTAGGATTTGTCCCTACCCCCAAGGTTGACCGTTTCAACCAGACTTGCGAACTACACCAATTCTTCCGCAAGATCCGGTTGAGATTTTTCTTTGAGGGCAAAGACGACATATCAGACAATGACTCAGGTTTACGTAACCCTTCCACCTTCACTCCCCATTCAGGGATGATACCAAATGAAGTACTCACCTATGAACAGGCAGTACTTAAGGATATTAAATCCATTCCTACACAGAAGCAATTCAATAACCTCAGCAGAGCAGAGAGGCTTGCTATTACAACGTTAGCGGACGATCCGTCTATTACCATCAAACAGGCTGATAAAGGTGGGGCCACTGTTATAATGGCAACTACTGATTACGACAACGAGTGTCTGCGTCAATTGGGCAACAGAAAGTACTATACACCGATCTCGAACAACCCCACTCAACGTCTAAAAACTACCATTACTGGTTTGGTTGACTCCGCAGAAAGCAATGGCTGGTTAAGCGAGAAGGAGGCTTCCTTCTTAATCCAAAAAGAACCAAAGACCCCCTATTTCTATGTTCTCCCTAAGATTCACAAGGGGGTCACACCAGTACCTGGACGCCCCATAGTATCGGGCATTGACTCAATTCTAGAACCGTTGTCTAAGTTCTGCGATCACTTTCTGCAACCATTAGTGAAACGCACGCCCTCTTACATACAGGACACGACAGATGTTCTACGCTTACTGGATCAAACAGAGGACACTCACAACATCAACTTCCTCATCACTCTAGACGTGGAAGCCCTGTATACTAATATTCCACAAAGGGCAACTCTCGAAGTGATCGAGGAGGTACTTGGAGGTGAACCTTGGGAATCACCGACTCCAGTGTCCTTCATCATTGAATGCGCCACCATAGCCTTGACAGAAAATTTCTTCGAGTTTAAAGGCCAATTATACCACCAGACTCAAGGTACTTCCATGGGGAGTACCTTCGCTCCGAGTCTAGCCTGTTTGTATATGGCTTGGTTTGAGGGGTTACACATCTTTTGTGATACGAATCCATACCGTCACAACATTCTACTATGGAGACGATTCATAGATGATATTTTGATTTTTTGGTCTGGAGATTCTGGGAGCTACGAAGCATTCTATACATGGCTCAACCAGTTGAATCTCCACCTCAACTTCACCATCACAGTATCCCCCTCACACAACGCATTCCTCGTCCTAACTATTATGTTGAGCGAGGGTATTCTTTCCACGACTCTTTACAAAAAGAGCACTGATCGTAATAGCCTGCTTCACTTTACCAGTCACCACCCGAGAGCTCTCAAGGAGAACTTGCCCTTCGGGCAGTTTCTAAGATTAAGACGAAACTGTAGCACGATTGATACTTTCAAAAGTGAAGCTGAAATCCTTTCCAATAAATTGAGAGAAAGACAATACCCGCTGAGAAGTATTACCAAGTCCAAAAAACGGGCACGAAATAACAACAGAGAAGCCCTTTTAGAACCCAGAGAGAACACCACCTCTGTGTCTGACACCCTTACCTGTGTGACAACCTTTTCACCCAACACCAACCAGGTTGTTAAGGTCCTTAAAAAACACTGGAATATCCTTAACACTGGGCAAATGAATCTCGAACTACCAAGATTTGCATACAGACGCACCAAAAACATTAAAGACTTGGTAATACAAACCAGACCGAGACCCAAAACCAAACCCACACAGAACACACTCTGCCAGTAATTGCATTTACCTCCTTAGATGTCCCTGTAATCTGTACTACG
This sequence comes from Triturus cristatus, assembly GCF_964204655.1. Classification (NCBI taxonomy): domain Eukaryota; kingdom Metazoa; phylum Chordata; class Amphibia; order Caudata; family Salamandridae; genus Triturus; species Triturus cristatus. The sequence goes on along the minus strand of NC_140589.1, from coordinate 1,869,732,964 downwards.
TAGGGATGACGACCAGACCAATTAAATTGCGAATCTCTGAACATCGCAGCAATTTTCGGTGTAAAAAACAGAACACCAAAATCAGTGCCCATTTTCTTGAGAAACAACATTCCCCAGACTCTGTCAAATGGCTGGTTCTAGAAACCCACCCTCAATCGTCACAACACAGTCTTTTTAAGAAGGAACAAAGATGGATACACCGTCTGTCTTCTAATGTCACTGGGCTTAATGATGATATTCCCTGGGGAGCCCTTAAGCTATAACGTGACATACCCTTGGCAACTGGTTCACTCTCCCACCTTGTTCTTCCCGTATGTTCTAAATGAATTAACATTTAAGTATGCGTTCCAGTATATACCAAGGCTCACACTTTCATTCACATCCCTTTGTTATATCTTATTAAGGTTTTCTTGGCACCCTGCCTTTACTCTGAAATCCAATCGAGACTAAACTTTATTGACACCTCGCCTCCCAAACCAAGATGGCTGACGATGTTGTCCTTTTTTGCTTTTTGCAAATAATTCACTCACATTTGAAGGGTTTGACTCATTCGAAGTGTTCTGTCCATTCTTTGAATGTAAAACACTACGCACTAACACCGTGATCATACATTAACCCAGCCCGCATAAATATAATCCTAGCTACCCGCGCGAGTTGGAATTGCGATCACGTGACCGCGTCACATGACAAGACCGGAAGTATTTAACTTCGAGCGAGCGCCCAGGTCACCACCTCCCAGACTCGGTGGCCCGGGTAGGTCAAGTGGCAGAGCGTGAGCGGGGCAGATGTAAGTACCTATACACGGAATCCGTGTTTTCCTTTTTTTAAACTAGCAATCATTCCTCCCCTTCCACGAGCGCTTGTGTTACTCCCGTGATGCAAGCACCAGCTAGTTGCCTTCCCGCTGACATTAGGCTGCCTGCCTCGGTTGTCACAACTATGCTCTGGCCGATTCACTATTCCTCATTATAATTCCCCTAATTAAGGAGCACTAGGAGATTTATTTTCATAGAATTGGGACCCCATTGATTTACATTCTACAACATCGTTACGAGTAGCCAGTCCCAAGCAACATGCTTTTTTCCTTACTCTGACATCATCTCACATCCTTTTAAAAACGCAGCTTGTACGTGGGGTTAATCTATCAGCGTATTCATATTTCTACCAAATTTTATAGCGCTAAATGTCCCCATATGTTCCAGCTGTGATTACTGCATTATTTAAGCTCGCTATCACCTTCTAGTTCAGACCTACTTTTAGAGGTCCTTCGCCGCACGCTGAGTCCACCGAGAACTGTTGTGGCCTACAGTCCTACTGATTAGGGTGAGTCCAACGTTGTTTTCTGCCGCTTTGCTTGTTTTTACATGTTCCACATAGGTGTTTAGCCACTATAGTTCACCATGTTGGTACACCACTTTTTAGGAGCAGTTGTTGACGCTCGAGCACCAGCAGTCACCACTGTTACATTTTTAACCATGTTGGAGATGAATCACCTTGTAAGCCTTTTTTGTTTGTTTTATAATTCCTGATACCTGTGGCTATATGTCTCTACCTTTACCAACTTAATGTACTGTTTTTTCTGCAGGTAGCACCAGACTTCAACAGGTATTTTAGGAATAAATTTGTTGTTCACATGACCGACTATGATTAGGAGACCACTATACCGTAGATAGTCCCCTGTTACCATTGTAGATATTTTGATAGGTCCTGACGAATCGCGAGCGCACGAGCTCACTGCGAGAAACATGTTGACCACCAATCCCATGCACTACAACTAGAGACATTACACTCTACCAAGTGCTACATACACCTTTTTAATCAGGGAAGGAGACCATTACAATAAATTGTTTTTCCACACTGGTACTTTCGACCCTGTTTTAATTCACTTTTTGTATCTACAATACTTAGGCCCACACACCCGCACTTCACCTGACGGCTGTTGGATTAAAAGAACTCCGATAAAGTGCCCCTTTTTAGGGAGCCCGTTAGGCATTGCACCGCCGGCCCGACGAGGAGCAGCCCAGATGATGAAGCATGACACCTGAAAGGGTGTGTGAGGGCATTAAAATCCAACAAAAGGATTACCCACTTTACACATAGTATACATGTAGTCCTTCTAGGCTTATTCACCGATTCATCTCCACTCCTTTCCTCTCCCTGAGGAACTACTGGTAGCCTTCTTTCTTTAAACTTCATTGTTGGGGCACCTTACCAGTTTGGACCTCCCACTCACTCTTTGTGAGCGGAAAACGCCCCCCTGATCCCTCCCCTTTGGTACCTACGCTCTGCACGGCTTAAACCCCCGTGGGATCCTCTTATTGGTGGGTGAGATTTGTTCTATCCCCCTACTCACCTGAATTTTTTCCTTTCCCTTTGGGAAAGCAGTACGGTTACCCATATTGTAACCGTTTTTACACCCCATCCTCTCATCCAACCCTTCAATCCATGGAGGGACAGGGCTTGAGTTATGGGGATGATCAAGCAGCAGAAATCCTTCGGACCCCATCCATTTTGGGTCTCGACCAAGAACTGGCCACTGGCAGCCAATCAGCTGAATGGCAATCACTCTCGGATATGAAAAGAGAATGGGTACGCATAACATTACATGGTGCCCTTATGACAGAGTACTTCAGGGCCAATATCTCTCCAAATGGCCTTGTAGTGAAGAACTTTCCAAGAATTTTCTGGGAAGATGGGCAATTCAAAGTTGAATGGTCTCAGATATCGTGGAAGTGTACCAGGGACCTTCTCATTCTGATAGTCAACACTGCAAAGAGACTGGCAGACGAGTTACTTACACGCATTCAGGCGATGGAAAGTAATCTCAAACAGCACAATCCCGGCTCCCAGTATAAATCAAAACTAACTGAGATCAACAATGAGATAGCCGAACATAGAGAATACTTGATGAAACAGAAAGTAACAAAGCTCCAGAAAGACATCAAACGCTTTGATAAGGAGAAAGTCTACCCTTACCTTAAAGCAGATTATGTCCCGCCCAATACTAATTACTCATCAGACGTTGATTCGGATTCCTCAAGGAGAGGATCCTCTACCAACAGTGACTCTAGCAATGAGAATATGAGACCTAATCAGGCTAGAGGTAAGAAAGGGAGACGTGGATACAACTACTTTCCACCAACACCCTATCAGGGACCAGCTTTCTGGCAATACCCTATGTACCCACAGGGCCCCCCTCAATTTGGCCCTCAAGGTTTACCTCAATTTGCACCCCAGGGTATGATCCAGCCCTCACCTTTTTTAGGCAGAGGTTGGGGCAGAGGGCGAGGGCGAAGAAGAGGGGCACCACAAGAGAAAAGAGTACAATGGGAGGAACCACCACAACGGGGAGTGGAAACCAGGAGCCACACCAGGAAACAAACTTAGTTGTCAATTTGTCGTCAAGACTATTGACAGCCGTAGAGGACAACGTCCTACAGAAAGGACTAGGATTTGTCCCTACCCCCAAGGTTGACCCTTTCAACCAGACTTGCGAACTACACCAATTCTTCCGCAAGATCCGGTTGAGATTTTTCTTTGAGGGCAAAGACGACATATCAGACAATGACTCAGGTTTACGTAACCCTTCCACCTTTACTCCCCATTCAGGGATGATACCAAATGAAGTACTCACCTATGAACAGGCAGTACTTAAGGATATTAAATCCATTCCTACACAGAAGCAATTCAATAACCTCAGCAGAGCAGAGAGGCTTGCTATTACAACGTTAGCGGACGATCCGTCTATTACCATCAAACAGGCTGATAAAGGTGGGGCCACTGTTATAATGGCAACTACTGATTACGACAACGAGTGTCTGCGTCAATTGGGCAACAGAAAGTACTATACACCGATCTCGAACAACCCCACTCAACGTCTAAAAACTACCATTACTGGTTTGGTTGACTCCGCAGAAAGCAATGGCTGGTTAAGCGAGAAGGAGGCTTCTTTCTTAATCCAAAAAGAACCAAAGACCCCCTATTTCTATGTTCTCCCTAAGATTCACAAGGGGGTCACACCAGTACCTGGACGCCCCATAGTATCGGGCATTGACTCAATTCTAGAACCGTTGTCTAAGTTCTGCGATCACTTTCTGCAACCATTAGTGAAACGCACGCCCTCTTACATACAGGACACGACAGATGTTCTACGCTTACTGGATCAAACAGAGGACACTCACAACATCAACTTCCTCATCACTCTAGACGTGGAAGCCCTGTATACTAATATTCCACAAAGGGCAACTCTCGAAGTGATCGAGGAGGTACTTGGAGGTGAACCTTGGGAATCACCGACTCCAGTGTCCTTCATCATTGAATGCGCCACCATAGCCTTGACAGAAAATTTCTTCGAGTTTAAAGGCCAATTATACCACCAGACTCAAGGTACTTCCATGGGGAGTACCTTCGCTCCGAGTCTAGCCTGTTTGTATATGGCTTGGTTTGAGGGGTTACACATCTTTTGTGATACGAATCCATACCGTCACAACATTCTACTATGGAGACGATTCATAGATGATATTTTGATTTTTTGGTCTGGAGATTCTGGGAGCTACGAAGCATTCTATACATGGCTCAACCAGTTGAATCCCCACCTCAACTTCACCATCACAGTATCCCCCTCACACATCGCATTCCTCGACCTAACTATTATGTTGAGCGAGGGTATTCTTTCCACGACTCTTTACAAAAAGAGCACTGATCGTAATAGCCTGCTTCACTTTACCAGTCACCACCCGAGAGCTCTCAAGGAGAACTTGCCCTTCGGGCAGTTTCTAAGATTAAGACGAAACTGTAGCACGATTGATACTTTCAAAAGTGAAGCTGAAATCCTTTCCAATAAATTGAGAGAAAGACAATACCCGCTGAGAAGTATTACCAAGTCCAAAAAACGGGCACGAAATAACATCAGAGAAGCCCTTTTAGAACCCAGAGAGAACACCACCTCTGTGTCTGACACCCTTACCTGTGTGACAACCTTTTCACCCAACACCAACCAGGTTGTTAAGGTCCTTAAAAAACACTGGAATATCCTTAACACTGGGCAAATGAATCTCGAACTACCAAGATTTGCATACAGACGCACCAAAAACATTAAAGACTTGGTAATACAAACCAGACCGAGACCCAAAACCAAACCCACACAGAACACACTCTGGCAACTGCCTGCAGTGAAGGGACATTTTCCGTGTGGCATGTGTACTGCCTGTACATTTACTTCTGTACACAAAACCATCACCCTTAACACTACTGTTACTTGGGAACTGAGGTCACATATTAACTGCAACACCAGTAATTGCATTTACCTCCTTACATGTCCCTGTAATCTGTACTACGTAGGGATGACGACCAGACCAATTAAATTGCGAATCTCTGAACATCGCAGCAATTTTCGGTGTAAAAAACAGAACACCAAAATCAGTGCCCATTTTCTTGAGAAACAACATTCCCCAGACTCTGTCAAATGGCTGGTTCTAGAAACCCAACCTCAATCGTCACAACACAGTCTTTTTAAGAAGGAAAAAAGATGGATACACCGTCTGTCTTCTAATGTCACTGGGCTTAATGATGATATTCCCTGGGGAGCCCTTAAGCTATAACGTGACATACCCTTGGCAACTGGTTCACTCTCCCACCTTGTTCTTCCCTTATGTTCTAAATGAATTAACATTTAAGTATGCGTTCCAGTATATACCAAGGCTCACACTTTCATTCACATCCCTTTGTTATATCTTATTAAGGTTTTCTTGGCACCCTGCCTTTACTCTGAAATCCAATCGAGACTAAACTTTATTGACACCTCGCCTCCCAAACCAAGATGGCTGACGATGTTGTCCTTTTTTGCTTTTTGCAAATAATTCACTCACATTTGAAGGGTTTGACTCATTCGAAGTGTTCTGTCCATTCTTTGAATGTAAAACACTACGCACTAACACCGTGATCATACATTAACCCAGCCCGCATAAATATAATCCTAGCTACCCGCGCGAGTTGGAATTGCGATCACGTGACCGCGTCACATGACAAGACCGGAAGTATTTAACTTCGAGCGAGCGCCCAGGTCACCACCTCCCAGACTCGGTGGCCCGGGTAGGTCAAGTGGCAGAGCGTGAGCGGGGCAGATGTAAGTACCTATACACGGAATCCGTGTTTTCCTTTTTTTAAACTAGCAATCATTCCTCCCCTTCCACGAGCGCTTGTGTTACTCCCGTGATGCAAGCACCAGCTAGTTGCCTTCCCGCTGACATTAGGCTGCCTGCCTCGGTTGTCACAACTATGCTCTGGCCGATTCACTATTCCTCATTATAATTCCCCTAATTAAGGAGCACTAGGAGATTTATTTTCATAGAATTGGGACCCCATTGATTTACATTCTACAACATCGTTACGAGTAGCCAGTCCCAAGCAACATGCTTTTTTCCTTACTCTGACATCATCTCACATCCTTTTAAAAACGCAGCTTGTACGTGGGGTTAATCTATCAGCGTATTCATATTTCTACCAAATTTTATAGCGCTAAATGTCCCCATATGTTCCAGCTGTGATTACTGCATTATTTAAGCTCGCTATCACCTTCTAGTTCAGACCTACTTTTAGAGGTCCTTCGCCGCACGCTGAGTCCACCGAGAACTGTTGTGGCCTACAGTCCTACTGATTAGGGTGAGTCCAACGTTGTTTTCTGCCGCTTTGCTTGTTTTTACATGTTCCACATAGGTGTTTAGCCACTATAGTTCACCATGTTGGTACACCACTTTTTAGGAGCAGTTGTTGACGCTCGAGCACCAGCAGTCACCACTGTTACATTTTTAACCATGTTGGAGATGAATCACCTTGTAAGCCTTTTTTGTTTGTTTTATAATTCCTGATACCTGTGGCTATATGTCTCTACCTTTACCAACTTAATGTACTGTTTTTTCTGCAGGTAGCACCAGACTTCAACAGGTATTTTAGGAATAAATTTGTTGTTCACATGACCGACTATGATTAGGAGACCACTATACCGTAGATAGTCCCCTGTTACCATTGTAGATATTTTGATAGGTCCTGACGAATCGCGAGCGCACGAGCTCACTGCGAGAAACATGTTGACCACCAATCCCATGCACTACAACTAGAGACATTACACTCTACCAAGTGCTACATACACCTTTTTAATCAGGGAAGGAGACCATTACAATAAATTGTTTTTCCACACTGGTACTTTCGACCCTGTTTTAATTCACTTTTTGTATCTACAATACTTAGGCCCACACACCCGCACTTCACCTGACGGCTGTTGGATTAAAAGAACTCCGATAAAGTGCCCCTTTTTAGGGAGCCCGTTAGGCATTGCACCGCCGGCCCGACGAGGAGCAGCCCAGATGATGAAGCATGACACCTGAAAGGGTGTGTGAGGGCATTAAAATCCAACAAAAGGATTACCCACTTTACACATAGTATACATGTAGTCCTTCTAGGCTTATTCACCGATTCATCTCCACTCCTTTCCTCTCCCTGAGGAACTACTGGTAGCCTTCTTTCTTTAAACTTCATTGTTGGGGCACCTTACCAGTTTGGACCTCCCACTCACTCTTTGTGAGCGGAAAACGCCCCCCTGATCCCTCCCCTTTGGTACCTTTGCCCTAAAATGTACCAGCACAGAGAAAGAGGAAAACAGGACCATATCTTAGGAGATCTGGCACTCTTCTTCTCTTTCCTGTTCATGCAACACAGCACAGCATCTCAAGATACCTGCCCTGATCTGTCACTATCAGTCTAAAAGACAGAGGGGGTCAATCTCATTTATAATCTTGCACTGTGCCCAGAAGTACCTGCGTTTGGCATCATTTAAATTATTCATAGTTTACTATGTAACATGTGACACAAAAAATCGCTAGTCAGCACAAATGTTGTTTGCACCTCTTTCGCAGACCTTTTTAGGCTCAGGTTTACCACCCACAGTCAGTTTGTGATGAACAGGGGTTACGTAATGAGCAAACAAGTGTAATTTACTCTGAGCTACTAATTGGTGCAATTTTAACAGGTGTGCTTTTGTTTACATTTTCTATCTTGATCTAAAAAGTCAATGCAACTGGAGTCAAGCTATCCTGGCTGATGAGGGGTGAAACCCCGAAACCGGTCCTAGGATGCTTGTTTCCAGTCCAGGGAGGACCTGGCCTGGCAGTTCGGGCTGGACTGCTCCCATTGGGTGCAAGCTGGAATGGCATGGGTAGCAAAAAAACAATGGATTTAGGCCCATATCTCTGTACCTGGGGGGAATGTATGACATTGTTCTGAATTATGTCCATCAATTTTTCTTTTTGCATTTGCCACCCCGAGTGGGAAGGATCTGCCCAGACATGGGTCCAGGGCTCACTGTGCCACTGGATTCAAGCTATCCTGGCTGATGAGGGGTGAAACTCTGAAACAGGTGCTTGATTCCAGTCCAGGGAGGACCTGGCCTGGCAGATGGAAGAACTAGGGGTCTAAGTGTCCAAAAGTGGAAAAGATTGTGGGCATGGAGTCACTCCAACTAGGAGCAAGAGCCCTCGCACACCCAGGGGGTGTCATATATCATCATCAGGCAGCTCCTCATTGGGCCGGGCTGAAATGCCCAACGGCCCCCACGGGGGGACTCTTTGATGGAGGTCTTCTCTTTTTGCAAATGTGAGGTGTACGTGGGGCATATGTGTTAAGAGTAGAGATGGGAGGGAGTGGCTGTGGATTAGAAATAGCTGGTGGAGTCCCACAAAATAATTTTATTAGCTGGGTTCCAATGCTAGGCTAAAAATAAAAAGGCTATAGAGTGGCGGCTATTGAGGGGGGAGTAGACCCTCCCAAGCTCTAGATTATGAGTGTAAATTGCTCATGGTCAACATGTTTCATGCCTATTAATAATCCATAGGATCTTGGCATTTCATCAGGACCATAGGATCTGTGTCTACTCTAATGAGGACGGTGAGAACACCTTACCTAACCTAATGAGGTTTTAACACCTGGCTTCTGTTGCTAGATCATGGCCCCACTAAATTTTAAGATCTGTATTCCACAGCCTCATGGCAAGCTGGACTGAAATTTAGGGGAAAAATCTGTGGTTCAAAGGAAAACTGTTTGAACCACTCCCAACATGAAAGGCACACTACAGTATGGTGCCATACTTCAGCAGGGGAGAGAAACGCTTGTGGGGACGCAGAACTGGAGAACCTGGAACTGCGTGGTATACACCGCCAGAAGAACACTGTTATGCACAAGGATTACTGACATTGAAAGGGACTGTGTGCCCTTCCTGAATAGTGGCTTGTCTGGGCCAACTACCAGTTGCAGTGTGGCACCCTGAAGTGTGATCTCCAAGGGTTTGTTGACTTACCCCCTGTTTGTTCAGAGGTCTCAGGGGCATCCGAGATCTCCTATGAGGGATCCACACCATCTACTTGTGACACCTGGAGAGCAGTGCCCTCTCAAGTGCCCACATTGCCTGCTGGATCCAACTGGTAGCGTGAAGTGAGTATGGAACTAAGAATTGTGCCTGGTGCAATGTTGCCTTGTGCGAAGCCCCAAATTCTTGCCCACATCTAATGCATGTGGCCCATGCATGGTGAGGACCTTGGCATGCATAAGCGTCTTGTTGGTGGTGAGCAGATTCACGTGTTGTGGGGTCCAGCATGACCCGCTTAGTCGATCATGCAGCATGGCTCTCGTTTAAAACACTGACTGCATGCTCATTGCATGAGGTGCCATTTCACAGGTTGCGACCCTCGGAGGTGGGGGCATAACCATAGTAGTGCCTCATTCTACCTCATGAGGCATTGCTGAGCTTGCGTCTGTGTGTGTGACTAGAACTAACTGGTGTGATCAATGTCAATGTGCAATAGACGTTGTGCCTCATTTCCAGAGAGGTGTAGAATTTGCAACTCTTCATTGTGTGTGACTGGAACTGTCTGAGGTGACCCGTATCATCGTGCACCAGACATTGTGCCTGGATGGCCTGGGTTCAACGCTGATCGACGTGTAGGTGACGGGGTGCCCCCTTCTTCTGAGATGCCCTGCCCCAACTTCATACTCCACACAGCAGACCAACTGCCCTCCCCTCACCCGACCTTCCCCAATGACATTGTGTTAACTGGTAGTATTGCCCAGCTCAGGCCTGGCTGGTGTGCATGATTGACTCGGCTGAAGAAATGCTTCTGAGAACTATCAGTAGGGGGTCAAGTGACTGAGTGCCCCCCCCTGTGCTTCGCACAACTGGGCTGGTGCCATAGGGCCCTTGTGAAGCACTTTGGTGTTACCTAGTATTGCCCTCAACTAATTTCTGCTCCACATCCTGTGGCTGAACTTCTTGAGTGGCTGTCAAAGCCTCTTTGATGACTACCTCCTAATTAATCCTGCTAGCTACCTCCACCTGCTTCCCAGTGACCCTCACTAAGAATGACTTCTGCTACATAGGGCCTAGTGCCTGGGGGAAGGATGAGGTGACTCCAATCAGGGGGTATGGGATAGTCGGGGTGAGCTGGAGGGTAGTGGGAGTCTTGGGGTCAAGCGTATGCAGTGTCTTTTCAGTTGACCTGCTGGGTATCAGTTGCATTCATGTTCCATACAGAGCTGCCTGATATCTGCTGCACTATGTATCAGTGAGGAGTGAGTGTGTGTGTGGGAGTGACAGTCTAAGGACTGCCTGTGATTTATGACATTGGGCAGAGGTTTGCCTTACATGTTGATGTCTTGCCAGAAGAGCATTACATTCGACATTGGTTGTACTCGCATGGCCTTGGCCCACGGTGCTGCTAAAAAGTGGTATAATCCTGAGTATGTACATCTTTCTGATAATGTTATGACCTGGGGCGCATCCTCTAACTGTGTGGTATTTAATTATAACAATTGCTTGGATGGGTCTGGGGTGGACAACATGTTGCACCGCATAAAAGCACCGTGGTATAGAATAGGATCTTATCCAAGTATGCATATTGCTGAAGTCATTCGAACACGGTTGGGCCTAGTACTGCTAGCAATGATTCCAAATGCGATTTATCCCCAGAGATACATGATGTTCATGTTCTGTTGATTAATAGGTGTGTTGAATACAAACTTTATTTACATCCATTATTTTTATTATTGAAATTTCTGTCAGTCTCTGTGTGTGTGTGTGTGTCTGTGTGTGTACGTATCTAAGTCATTAATGATGAGCAAATCTGTTGCTAACTATTACCTCCGATTATGACTCTGTGACTATGAGCTTGTGTGCGTGTGTATGACTAAGGGGCAGCATATTAATTTGTGTTCATGTTGGTGCCTCTGTGTGTCAGCGAGTGTCTATTTGTAGGAAAGTGTGTATCCAAGTCAGTGGTAGTGTGCAAATCTGTGTCCCTGTGTCTGCCTTAGAGAAAGTTTTTGCAGCAATCAGTATGTCTCTGTGCATGTGTGACTAAGTTGTGGTCTCTGAGTACGTCTGTGCATTTCATAATGCGTCTAAGAGCATATGAGCATGTGTCTGACTTAATGGTAGTGTAAAATTATGCGTCTTTAGGTGTGCATCTGAGTGTGAGTCTGAACTTTTGAGTACTTGAGGTAATGTCTGTGTAATTGCATATCCCTTAGTGTGCCTCTGTGTGCAAGTCTGTGGCCATGAGTTTTTAAGTATATTTCTAAGGCAGCCTCCGTATGTATTTGTGTCTGTATATGTGTGAATGAGTATGTTAGAATGTGCCTCAGTCAGTGGTGGAGAGGTAATATGTTTGCAAGAGTGTGCCTCTCATTGTGACCCCACGTGAATGTGTTTGTGGCTAAGTGGTAGTGTACTCATGCGTGTGCCTGTAAGTACATGAGTCTGGACTTAGAAGTACTTGAGTGTGCACCTGAGTCAGTGGTGGTGTGCCGGTGTCAGTGTGTGTGCCTTTGAGTATGTGTCTGTGCCAATGAGTCTATGAGTGTGAGTATGACAGATGATGGTTTGTGTATGTGTGCCCCCATTTGTTAGTCTCCTTTTATGAGTATGAAAATATGCATGTGAGTCATTGCAATTTTGTGAATGTTTGTCCCCGGATGTTGCTCTACATGAGTGTGCCTCATTGAGTACATGAGTGTACCTGTGAATGGATGGTGGTGCGCAGATGTCTATTTGTGGAGAGGACTGTGTGAGTCTATTTATTTAATGCCTTAGCATGTCAAAATTCAAGCGTGATTGGCAACTCACAAAATGGAGTTTGGTATCTACAACCTAAAATGGCGGCTGCGTATTTTGTAAACTCACATTGAGTCACAACATATGCCTGCTTTTCTTAGTTTTTTCTACTGTCACACGTAATTCTTTGCACCTCTGTGACCCCCCTCAAACCTCTTCCACATCATTCCATTCATTACATCGCTGTTGTGCCTCCCCTTTTCTCTAGAATTGCCCAAAAGATGTCGGCCAAATGCAAGTTGAGATTTTCTAGATGGAAAAAGAAAAGCAAAAAGGATCCTCACCGGCCAACAAATGTGTAAAAAAGCATTTATTTCTTATACTAGTCAATGCACATAATTGTAAAGTGCTGAGGATTCCGTCAACACCTTAGCTAGAGTGAGTATTCATTGCATTCACGTTTTATAGCATATCCCAAATGTACATTTCGGAGTTTTCACAGAGTCCTGTATACCCAGGTGTGTGTGTGTGTGGGTGAATCTGTTCTTGCAGACCTCTCCATGTACACAGTATCATACATTTCCTGGACCAGTGTCCTAGTGACTGGTGACTGCTGGGTGTCCCAACTTCATTCATTCATGTATTTATTGTTATATGTCAATATTAACTATCACGATATTATACAGATAATACAAGAAGATAAAAACTGTTTTGAATAAAATACTTCAAAACTTCTTCCCTGGTTTGTCCATTTTGTAAACGTTGAGAGAGTGTCCCATCTGTGCCGATGTGTGGGAAACATCTATAAGCCGCAACCATAGTGTTCCCGACCATTACTATCAATAACTCTATTACTGAGCTATATCCACACTCACTACCTCAATCAGATGCATTGCAAATGCGAGAGAAGCAGAATTAATCTGAGTTAATGCACACACCACCCTCATCCCACAGTCATCTCAGTGCAGAACGTCATCGTGCAAGAGGTTCTTGATTAAACCAGATCCGCTCTGAGGCTCATCTGACAGCAGAGACTTCAGTGTTATTTTATAGCAAACAGGTTTACTAGAAAATATAACACTATTGGAAATACCCTTCAAATTCCACATAACCTGGCTGAACTCTAGCCTTTGGTTTTCTACCCCGAAGTGTCCAGATGGCATCTCCAAAGTAACCAGAGTGGTTCAGAACAAGACTTTAAAGATCTTTATTCAGATGTAAAATTGATGATCAAGTAATTGTCTTACCAAGTGGGCGGTATGGGCTCAGGCACATACTTCGACAATTGTCGTAACAGCACTTTTGTAATCCGGGACAGTCAGAGTCACTGTAGCACAAGGGGGCTTTAGATTCTAAACAGACCATATCGGTGGTCGGGCATATTCCTGGTTTCCCTGTGAGAGAAAGAGATCCCTGCTTTATAAAGGGAATGAATGAGCAATTCAAGCAGTAACAGCAGATGACATACTGTAGATCGCTCCAGCTATTATATCTGAGCCCACTGACCCCCTATGGAAGAAATGTATCAGTGCTTCATGGTACACAGCTATAGGTGACTGTTGTTCAACAACACAAATAAGTCACTGTTCACAGAAGCAAGCAGTGGGAGTGCGTTTGTGAGTCTGTGTGTGTGGGTGTGCTCATCTGTCTCTTTGTCTGGGTTTGTTGATGTGATTCATAGTAAAGAAGTGCTTTAGTTAGGAAAAGAAGAGCTTCAGTAAATGTTTTGTCAAACTGCTAATGGTGTGCCAGCCTTACTTTGCCACCCCAGTGCCCACTTTATACACAAACATACAATGTTGAATGATGGGAAAATAGTTTGACCTATGAAATCACTTATGTTCTTAAGCATTGAAGACATTGCTGTAGCATCATGATAAGTGCACAGCACACTATCCTAGCTGCACATTCCACCTCTCTACCGTTAGCACTGTTCTCACCACCAATTCACAGTATGTCTCAAGCTTATGAGTAAAGGCAGGTCTCTGAGTGCCAAGGCAAATTGGATAGTCAACAGTATTTTATGTTTTAGCCAATTCCAGTAGGATGAGGAGCCTGAGGTGACCTGTATTAAACATGTGGAGGATGTTATCCATCTCCCAGAGTGTTGCATATTCTGTACTGTGATGTGCACTGAAAGCAACCTGCCACATGCCCGACTGGTCTTTCTCCTTAATATGATTCATCGCTTTGGAGTATACTCATTGCTCAAAAACCATACCAGAAAGGGTAGACATGAGAATGGGAGGAAATTATTGACTTTGAGAAGGTTTAAGTTTTTATTTTTTGGGTATACTTCACATATGCAGCTCTGAAGCTTTTTGGTATATCACTGTTTTGGATGGGTTGAAATACCTGAACAAATGATACTCTAACTAGTTGTTAAGAGCTTGCTGCCACAGTGGGGCAAAGCGCTGCAGTTAGTTTTCGAGTTCTGGATTTGGGGATCATTAAATGATATTCAGCTTTTGGTCTGAGTGTCACCCATGATTACCACGGCTGTGTCTTGCAGGATGCTCATAGCCAGAGGTTTGCCAATGATGCCTACAGCAGGAACATCTCAGCCCCGCCGGGCTGCAACTGCACAGCTGCAGTGACTTTTTGTTGCAGTGTTTTTCTGGGTCGTACATGAAGGCCACATACCTACAATCTTGCTATAATTTCCCCTAATGCCCTCAGGCTCAACCATTGTCTACAATTACGTTGGCTGTTGCGCAAAAGGGGATCAGTATTTTCTCTTGCTGAAAAATGGACAAGCAGTAGAAATATAGCATCTCAACTAGTAGTTAATAGCATTCTCCTTCAAAAGAAGTACATTTATCTTCTATAAAACATGCTAATACATGATGGTGGAGACTGAATTTCAGTGTAATGCATGATTTATCAGTACTGGTCTGGTCCATTTTTTGATAAGGGGTTGGTGGTATATTCCCTGCCATATCAACATTTACGTATGTCTTTCTCGCATTTCTTCAACCTGCATTTCTTTCCATTGTTTCCTCTGTCTTCTTATGTTCCTACGGCATGTTTACTGTCAGTCTGTAGGCTATGCCTCCGCTTTTCATTTTGTTACTTGTTTAGGTTTTTAGTTTTTTATTGAAAAACATCCCTACAAGGGAACAAGCAAAATAGTTACCAAAAAAAGGACTAAAATAAAATAAGGGCAAAATATTAGTTATAGACAGTTGAGATATGACAGGAAGTCAGCACAACCCTCCAAATCCAACCCCCAGATATCCAAATACCAAAAAGAGGGACACATCGTGGTTATAAATATAGACTATCTACAGCAAGTGTCTCGCCCAGCTAAAGCCTAACTGGGTCCTACGTCTTGCCCAACTTTCATCTCTGTGCATCATTCTCTAGCAGAGACACCTCCAGAATGCAAATATTCCGAAATTCCTGCCACCAGTTCAGAGGATCAGTGGCACCGCTGAAGAGCCAAGAGTGTGCCAGCACCAGCCTGGCCAGGGACATTGAGAAGAAGTTTATACCAGTCAGGTGTTGAGTGATGGCCAGCAAATTCCCCAGCATGATCAACTTCGAGTCCCATCCTACCGCTAAGCACGAGATGCTGTTCATTTTTCCCCCCATCAAAAAAAAAAAAATGAATGCATATCTTTATTATGAAGTAATATTTGTTTAAAATATTATCATGCATGGAAGGCCACTCCAGGATGGCGCCTAAATACAATTTTTTTTTCGTTTTAGTCCTACTACTATGCTGACTCTAGCTTTGTTAAAAGAAATTATATGATACATGATCAACATTGTGACCAGGGTGCGTGTGAGCACCGAAATGGATTGAAATAACTGTCTTTGCTGAAGCAGACAAAATACACTTTTTTACTTGCAACGTAGTGCCGCAGAGTCCTTAATCTGGAAGGAACCGCTAAAAGCGATTCTAATAAACAGAGGGCGACTGAGCACTGTAATCGAGCACCACCGGCGATGCAGCTGCCTGTGGCTGTCCTGTGGCAATGACAATAGTGACAGATTGGACAAACTGCACACCTATGTTTTAGATGAGGATTAATCAAAAAGTGCTGACAGTAGTCATGAGTTTAATCAAAGGTGCTGCCTTTTAAAGCCGGTGCAACCCCTACACGGGCCCTAGAAAATGACAAAAAATATTCAAACAAAAGTTTGAAAAAAGGCGCACTATCCACCTGCCCTGTAAGGTGCAACTAGGTAGATCTATACAAGTAAACTAGTGTATTTAGTACATCATTCTGCTAAACAAAGGTAAAACGAAAAGCACCAATGGTGCCTATTTAGATTCAAGTTGTAAACAACATCTTAAGTGAAAGATAAAGTGAGCTGAACCATTGGTATGTTATGAAACAAATTTGACAAATGCAATTAGAAAAGAGACAATTATGGTGATAACTTAGAAACAAAACAGTAGTTTGTGAATCTTCATGAGTTTCTGAAAATTCTTCTTTATTTTCTTAACGTATTCCAAAAGAACATAGGGTGTCCCAATGCATTTCGGTGTGACACACACCTTCTTCAGGGGAATACTGTAACAATATATGTGTATAAGTATATAAATCAATTCAAAATGAAAACAATACAAGTATCAAAACCAACTTATATGTATGTTCAACTGTGACATTAGTTTGCATTTTATAACCCTTGGTATCCAGTACTAACCAGCCATAGTAAGACATGCAATTGCCATGAAACTCGTCATTTAAAAAAGCGAGAACGGGATGTGAAAAGTAAGAGTAGAAAGAAAAGAAGAGAAAAGAAAAGAAAAGAAGGTTTGAATAAAGTTTATTGAAGATTGACAACCAAAAAAGTAGAGCCAAGAAATCCCAAAATGACACCAGTGGATTTAGGATCATGATGCCTAGCATGAAACGGTTAACTATCTCAAAAAGTGCCCGTCAAAGTGAAAAAGTGAATTCTGGTGCATTAGGTGACCAAGTGAACCGAAGAAACCACCGTAACCAAACCGTAATAGCCTGCGGAGGACTCACCTCCCAGCGTTGAAGTGAAAAACGATACACAAGAAAAAGTCCAAATCGTCACTCACACGACCTGTGTTGCAGAAATAGAGAAGGGCATTCTAGTGTTACCAAAAAAATAGACTCATAAATGAACGGAACAGAGTATCCAACTTAAAGTGCAGCTTACTTCGCCTCATCCATAATGAGTATACATCCAACTTCAAAACGACTTAAGCGTAGCGATGAACCTTGTCCGAAAACTTCTAGAATTAAAAAATAGTGCAAAAAAGGTGCCGTTAGCTGAATGCGTACCGCAACCAAGATTCTAAGCGATTAAGGTTAACTACGACAAACCAGTAAATTGTCACCACTACGCATACCTTTTAGTACAACGTGCTGTGCGATCTAGAAGTGGTCATATCGTCGAGTGGCAAGGATTCGATGTGGCTAGGAGCGTGCGGGTGCATATTTAAAAGCCATGAGTGTCATGTGACTAAAAGGAAACTTGTGAACATCGAAAGAGGACTATTTCGGGCGCCATATTGGAACGGGTGCCTGATCATAAACACGAACCCAGTGAAAGGTAAAAGTAAAAGTAAAACACTAGAGGGTAAAGAAAACGTGAAAAAACACGAAAGGGAACGTAAAAGAAAAAGAAAAAAACCGTTTCAAAAGTGTCTAAAGAAGTAGATGGCAATAATGCCATGTAAGAAAAGTTTGCTAAAATGAGCGCACCAAATGCATGGGTGAAATCACATTTAACAAGCATGAAACAAATATTGAACAAATATGAAAAAATGCAAATATGAAAAAAATGCAATCTTCAATATTTAACAGTGAGACAGCTGTGAAATGTAGTAATCATGCAACCATACTTAATCACAGAAAATGTATCAGTTCTATTTTGTCATTCAAACCCCCAGGGCTCATGGTCTGTAAAAAACGTATCCAGAATGTTTCCCTTTGAGCCAAGTGCCTATTGGGGTCAGCATGTAAGAGATCGGATGTCTGCTCAAGAACAGTGAAACGAAGTTGGGGTATGGTATGCTTATGTGTATTCCAATGTATTGCTAAACATGATTTCTGATTAAGAGTGCGAATAGCACTTTTATGTTCAGTTACCCGTATTTTTACTTTTCGGGTTGTTCTCCCCACATAAACTTGGCCACAGGGACATTTGATAGCATATACTACCATCGCTGTGTTGCAGTCTGAAGAATGTTTTAGCTTAATCGATTTGCCCGTATGTGGATGTGTAAAAGTATCACCCACCATGACATTCCCACAGTGACCGCAATTGTAACATTTACGCATCCCTGAGTATTTGGGCATGTGTACATTGGAGGTTCTTTTGGCCAAAATCTCTCTGATGTTCTGAGATCTAGAGAAGGCGAAAATGGGTTTGGCATGAAAGACATTCGTGAAATCATTTTCTTGCTCTATAATCTCCCATCTCCTGAGGATACTCCGTTTAATCGCCATAGCTGATGTGGAAAATTTTAGAACACAAACTTCACGTTTAGATTCTGGTTTTTCAGTTTTTTTCAATAATTGCATTCTGTCCATACTGTACGCCTTCAGCTTCGCCGAGTCTAGAACAGGTGCTGGATAACCTCTGTCTAGGTATTGTTGATACATAATATCGGTGTCAATTTTCCCTTGGTCATCATCAGAACTGATTCTGCGCACCCGAATAAACTGAGATAAAGGTAAATGGTTTTTCAGGGATTGTGAGTGAAAACTCCGAAAATGTAATGCATTATTCCTATCGGTTGGTTTCTTGAAAATCCTGGTTGTTAATGTAGAATTGCGTTTTTCTATCTGAATATCCAAATAGTTAATGGTGGTGTCATTGATGGAATGTGTGAATTTGATATGAGGATGACAGTTGTTCAAGCTTGTGATTGCATTCTCCAAAGCTTCTTTGGTACCCCGCCATAAAACCAAAATGTCATCAATGTATCTGAGATACAATAGTAGATGTTCTGTCCAAGAACTGTTGTGCAAAACATGCTCGTCCTCAAATTTGGCCATGAAGATGTTGGCATACGTGGGTGCCCCAGTAAAACCCATTGAGGTGCCAGTCTTTTGCAAATAGAACTGTTGCTTCCAAGAAAAATAGCTGTGGTATAGGCTGAATTGAAGTAACTCAAGCAGAAAAATATTCAAGGTTTCTGCGTAGTCATGTCGAAGCAACATCCATTCAACCGCCTCAATTCCTTCCCCGTGGGGGATTGAGGTGTAGAGGGCTGTGACATCTATGGTAGCCAGGAGCACATCTTCTGTGTTGGGTAGCATGACTTTTTGAAGTTTGTTGAGGCAATCCGTGGTGTCTTGTACATATGTTACCCATTTCTGAACCAATGGTTGCAAAAAATGGTCGATAAATTTACCTAATGGTTCATGTAGCGACCCACAACCTGCCACAATGGGGCGAAAGGGGGGGTCTGTCGGGTTCTTATGCATCTTGGGAAGCATGTATATATGTGGCCTTTTGGGGTAGTTGTTACTTAAGAATCTGAAAGTGTTGTCATTAATCCAATTCAAATCTTTGGCTTTTATCAGTATCAACGACAAGGTTTTCTGGAAGGTGTCAGTGGGATCTGTGTCTAGAACCAAGTACGTGTCAGTATCCGAAACATGCTGATCCACTTTGGCCTCATAAAAAGTAGTGTCCATAATTACTAGGGCGCCACCCTTGTCAGCCGGTTGGAAAGTTAGACTTCTGTTGGAGGCTAGGTTTCTGAGTGTTACCCATTCTTTTTGACTTAAGTTGCTCTTGATTGTTGTAGCTTGATGAGAATGTAGAAGGTCTTTCTTCACAAGAGTTTCAAATAGATCAATGGCCTTGTGACTGGTCGGTGCCATGAATGTACTTTTGGGCCTGAATTTTTTCGATGCGATGTCCTCTGCTAAGATGCTGGATGAATCCTGTACGATGTTATGAAAGAACCACCGTAATCTGAGTTTTCTGGTGAATTTGAACAGTGCAATTTCTGTTTCCAGTGCATGAGTGCGATACGTTGGCACGAAAGACATACCCTTGTTGAGTAAAATTTTTTCGATGGGTTTCAACTGAACACTAGATATATTCATGATTAATTCCTCCGAGGGTTCCGTCGGCCTCCGTTTGCTGTTGTCTTTTTTGGTGCCTTTTCCCCTCCTGATTCGCCTGTAGCGCCTCCCGTTGTTAAGGTGCCCTCTGGGGGATGGTTGGACGTCCGACCGAGGTCTAAAAAAGGAGTTTGTTTGGTCATGCCACTCGTAGAAGGAGTGCTCTCAGTAGTAGTAGTAACCAAAGGGGTGCGAGTGGGAAGTGTGTCTTGCTCAGTCGCAATGCTTTCTTCGGAAGTCGAGGCCTCAGGTTTACGGAAAGTTCTTCTTTGGGCGTACACCTCTGCCCAGGTGTACACCTCATCCAGCTTATAATCAATAGTATCCCTTCGAAATTTCCGCAATTTGCGGTCATGCACTTCTTTTGCGTGTTCATCCAGTTTATCATTCATGTCTTTTAAAGTTTGTTGTAATTCCTCAGACGATAATCTCTGTGATAGGTCATCTTTCAGGTCCTTAATCTCTGCTTCTAGTTCTTTTAGAATAGCTGATAATTCCTCAACTATCAATAAAATCAGATCTAGGGAGCATTTATTCAAAATTGCAAACCATTTATTCATGAACGGTTTATTAAATTTGAATAACATGGGTCTTAGTGCTATGCGTAACCCTCTCGGGATCCGCTTGGCCTTGTGATACTGTATAAGTGTGGTTGCATGCAGTCTTTGATTGATTTCCCGCCTCAATGTGTAGTGTAATTGTTTAAGTAATTGGCTGGTTGATCCGGATGGGGCTTGAAAAGCCCGTGTCTCATCTATAAGGGAATATATGTTTTCTGCTTCTTCAGCAGAGTAACCTTTTGTCTCTGCTTGGTTAGTGGTTAAATGGGAAATGTCGTCGAAATCCATGTTGGGTGCTAGTTGTCAAAAGTGAGGCTGATAAGTAAATGACAATAGTGACAGATTGGACAAACTGCACACCTATGTTTTAGATGAGGATTAATCAAAAAGTGCTGACAGTAGTCATGAGTTTAATCAAAGGTGCTGCCTTTTAAAGCCGGTGCAACCCCTACACGGGCCCTAGAAAATGACAAAAAATATTCAAACAAAAGTTTGAAAAAAGGCGCACTATCCACCTGCCCTGTAAGGTGCAACTAGGTAGATCTATACAAGTAAACTAGTGTATTTAGTACATCATTCTGCTAAACAAAGGTAAAACGAAAAGCACCAATGGTGCCTATTTAGATTCAAGTTGTAAACAACATCTTAAGTGAAAGATAAAGTGAGCTGAACCATTGGTATGTTATGAAACAAATTTGACAAATGCAATTAGAAAAGAGACAATTATGGTGATAACTTAGAAACAAAACAGTAGTTTGTGAATCTTCATGAGTTTCTGAAAATTCTTCTTTATTTTCTTAACGTATTCCAAAAGAACATAGGGTGTCCCAATGCATTTCGGTGTGACACACACCTTCTTCAGGGGAATACTGTAACAATATATGTGTATAAGTATATAAATCAATTCAAAATGAAAACAATACAAGTATCAAAACCAACTTATATGTATGTTCAACTGTGACATTAGTTTGCATTTTATAACCCTTGGTATCCAGTACTAACCAGCCATAGTAAGACATGCAATTGCCATGAAACTCGTCATTTAAAAAAGCGAGAACGGGATGTGAAAAGTAAGAGTAGAAAGAAAAGAAGAGAAAAGAAAAGAAAAGAAGGTTTGAATAAAGTTTATTGAAGATTGACAACCAAAAAAGTAGAGCCAAGAAATCCCAAAATGACACCAGTGGATTTAGGATCATGATGCCTAGCATGAAACGGTTAACTATCTCAAAAAGTGCCCGTCAAAGTGAAAAAGTGAATTCTGGTGCATTAGGTGACCAAGTGAACCGAAGAAACCACCGTAACCAAACCGTAATAGCCTGCGGAGGACTCACCTCCCAGCGTTCAAGTGAAAAACGATACACAAGAAAAAGTCCAAATCGTCACTCACACGACCTGTGTTGCAGAAATAGAGAAGGGCATTCTAGTGTTACCAAAAAAATAGACTCATAAATGAACGGAACAGAGTATCCAACTTAAAGTGCAGCTTACTTCGCCTCATCCATAATGAGTATACATCCAACTTCAAAACGACTTAAGCGTAGCGATGAACCTTGTCCGAAAACTTCTAGAATTAAAAAATAGTGCAAAAAAGGTGCCGTTAGCTGAATGCGTACCGCAACCAAGATTCTAAGCGATTAAGGTTAACTACGACAAACCAGTAAATTGTCACCACTACGCATACCTTTTAGTACAACGTGCTGTGCGATCTAGAAGTGGTCATATCGTCGAGTGGCAAGGATTCGATGTGGCTAGGAGCGTGCGGGTGCATATTTAAAAGCCATGAGTGTCATGTGACTAAAAGGAAACTTGTGAACATCGAAAGAGGACTATTTCGGGCGCCATATTGGAACGGGTGCCTGATCATAAACACGAACCCAGTGAAAGGTAAAAGTAAAAGTAAAACACTAGAGGGTAAAGAAAACGTGAAAAAACACGAAAGGGAACGTAAAAGAAAAAGAAAAAACCGTTTCAAAAGTGTCTAAAGAAGTAGATGGCAATAATGCCATGTAAGAAAAGTTTGCTAAAATGAGCGCACCAAATGCATGGGTGAAATCACATTTAACAAGCATGAAACAAATATTGAACAAATATGAAAAAATGCAAATATGAAAAAAATGCAATCTTCAATATTTAACAGTGAGACAGCTGTGAAATGTAGTAATCATGCAACCATACTTAATCACAGAAAATGTATCAGTTCTATTTTGTCATTCAAACCCCCAGGGCTCATGGTCTGTAAAAAACGTATCCAGAATGTTTCCCTTTGAGCCAAGTGCCTATTGGGGTCAGCATGTAAGAGATCGGATGTCTGCTCAAGAACAGTGAAACGAAGTTGGGGTATGGTATGCTTATGTGTATTCCAATGTATTGCTAAACATGATTTCTGATTTGGTCACCTAATGCACCAGAATTCACTTTTTCACTTTGACGGGCACTTTTTGAGATAGTTAACCGTTTCATGCTAGGCATCATGATCCTAAATCCACTGGTGTCATTTTGGGATTTCTTGGCTCTACTTTTTTGGTTGTCAATCTTCAATAAACTTTATTCAAACCTTCTTTTCTTTTCTTTTCTCTTCTTTTCTTTCTACTCTTACTTTTCACATCCCGTTCTCGCTTTTTTAAATGACGAGTTTCATGGCAATTGCATGTCTTACTATGGCTGGTTAGTACTGGATACCAAGGGTTATAAAATGCAAACTAATGTCACAGTTGAACATACATATAAGTTGGTTTTGATACTTGTATTGTTTTCATTTTGAATTGATTTATATACTTATACACATATATTGTTACAGTATTCCCCTGAAGAAGGTGTGTGTCACACCGAAATGCATTGGGACACCCTATGTTCTTTTGGAATACGTTAAGAAAATAAAGAAGAATTTTCAGAAACTCATGAAGATTCACAAACTACTGTTTTGTTTCTAAGTTATCACCATAATTGTCTCTTTTCTAATTGCATTTGTCAAATTTGTTTCATAACATACCAATGGTTCAGCTCACTTTATCTTTCACTTAAGATGTTGTTTACAACTTGAATCTAAATAGGCACCATTGGTGCTTTTCGTTTTACCTTTGTTTAGCAGAATGATGTACTAAATACACTAGTTTACTTGTATAGATCTACCTAGTTGCACCTTACAGGGCAGGTGGATAGTGCGCCTTTTTTCAAACTTTTGTTTGAATATTTTTTGTCATTTTCTAGGGCCCGTGTAGGGGTTGCACCGGCTTTAAAAGGCAGCACCTTTGATTAAACTCATGACTACTGTCAGCACTTTTTGATTAATCCTCATCTAAAACATAGGTGTGCAGTTTGTCCAATCTGTCACTATTGTCATTTACTTATCAGCCTCACTTTTGACAACTAGCACCCAACATGGATTTCGACGACATTTCCCATTTAACCACTAACCAAGCAGAGACAAAAGGTTACTCTGCTGAAGAAGCAGAAAACATATATTCCCTTATAGATGAGACACGGGCTTTTCAAGCCCCATCCGGATCAACCAGCCAATTACTTAAACAATTACACTACACATTGAGGCGGGAAATCAATCAAAGACTGCATGCAACCACACTTATACAGTATCACAAGGCCAAGCGGATCCCGAGAGGGTTACGCATAGCACTAAGACCCATGTTATTCAAATTTAATAAACCGTTCATGAATAAATGGTTTGCAATTTTGAATAAATGCTCCCTAGATCTGATTTTATTGATAGTTGAGGAATTATCAGCTATTCTAAAAGAACTAGAAGCAGAGATTAAGGACCTGAAAGATGACCTATCACAGAGATTATCGTCTGAGGAATTACAACAAACTTTAAAAGACATGAATGATAAACTGGATGAACACGCAAAAGAAGTGCATGACCGCAAATTGCGGAAATTTCGAAGGGATACTATTGATTATAAGCTGGATGAGGTGTACACCTGGGCAGAGGTGTACGCCCAAAGAAGAACTTTCCGTAAACCTGAGGCCTCGACTTCCGAAGAAAGCATTGCGACTGAGCAAGACACACTTCCCACTCGCACCCCTTTGGTTACTACTACTACTGAGAGCACTCCTTCTACGAGTGGCATGACCAAACAAACTCCTTTTTTAGACCTGGGTCGGACGTCCAACCATCCCCCAGAGGGCACCTTAACAACGGGAGGCGCTACAGGCGAATCAGGAGGGGAAAAGGCACCAAAAAAGACAACAGCAAACGGAGGCCGACGGAACCCTCGGAGGAATTAATCATGAATATATCTAGTGTTCAGTTGAAACCCATCGAAAAAATTTTACTCAACAAGGGTATGTCTTTCGTGCCAACGTATCGCACTCATGCACTGGAAACAGAAATTGCACTGTTCAAATTCACCAGAAAACTCAGATTACGGTGGTTCTTTCATAACATCGTACAGGATTCATCCAGCATCTTAGCAGAGGACATCGCATCGAAAAAATTCAGGCCCAAAAGTACATTCATGGCACCGACCAGTCACAAGGCCATTGATCTATTTGAAACTCTTGTGAAGAAAGACCTTCTACATTCTCATCAAGCTACAACAATCAAGAGCAACTTAAGTCAAAAAGAATGGGTAACACTCAGAAACCTAGCCTCCAACAGAAGTCTAACTTTCCAACCGGCTGACAAGGGTGGCGCCCTAGTAATTATGGACACTACTTTTTATGAGGCCAAAGTGGATCAGCATGTTTCGGATACTGACACGTACTTGGTTCTAGACACAGATCCCACTGACACCTTCCAGAAAACCTTGTCGTTGATACTGATAAAAGCCAAAGATTTGAATTGGATTAATGACAACACTTTCAGATTCTTAAGTAACAACTACCCCAAAAGGCCACATATATACATGCTTCCCAAGATGCATAAGAACCCGACAGACCCCCCCTTTCGCCCCATTGTGGCAGGTTGTGGGTCGCTACATGAACCATTAGGTAAATTTATCGACCATTTTTTGCAACCATTGGTTCAGAAATGGGTAACATATGTACAAGACACCACGGATTGCCTCAACAAACTTCAAAAAGTCATGCTACCCAACACAGAAGATGTGCTCCTGGCTACCATAGATGTCACAGCCCTCTACACCTCAATCCCCCACGGGGAAGGAATTGAGGCGGTTGAATGGATGTTGCTTCGACATGACTACGCAGAAACCTTGAATATTTTTCTGCTTGAGTTACTTCAATTCAGCCTATACCACAGCTATTTTTCTTGGAAGCAACAGTTCTATTTGCAAAAGACTGGCACCTCAATGGGTTTTACTGGGGCACCCACGTATGCCAACATCTTCATGGCCAAATTTGAGGACGAGCATGTTTTGCACAACAGTTCTTGGACAGAACATCTACTATTGTATCTCAGATACATTGATGACATTTTGGTTTTATGGCGGGGTACCAAAGAAGCTTTGGAGAATGCAATCACAAGCTTGAACAACTGTCATCCTCACATCAAATTCACACATTCCATCAATGACACCACCATTAACTATTTGGATATTCAGATAGAAAAACGCAATTCTACATTAACAACCAGGATTTTCAAGAAACCAACCGATAGGAATAATGCATTACATTTTCGGAGTTTTCACTCACAATCCCTGAAAAACCATTTACCTTTATCTCAGTTTATTCGGGTGCGCAGAATCAGTTCTGATGATGACCAAGGGAAAATTGACACCGATATTATGTATCAACAATACCTAGACAGAGGTTATCCAGCACCTGTTCTAGACTCGGCGAAGCTGAAGGCGTACAGTATGGACAGAATGCAATTATTGAAAAAAACTGAAAAACCAGAATCTAAACGTGAAGTTTGTGTTCTAAAATTTTCCACATCAGCTATGGCGATTAAACGGAGTATCCTCAGGAGATGGGAGATTATAGAGCAAGAAAATGATTTCACGAATGTCTTTCATGCCAAACCCATTTTCGCCTTCTCTAGATCTCAGAACATCAGAGAGATTTTGGCCAAAAGAACCTCCAATGTACACATGCCCAAATACTCAGGGATGCGTAAATGTTACAATTGCGGTCACTGTGGGAATGTCATGGTGGGTGATACTTTTACACATCCACACACGGGCAAATCGATTAAGCTAAAACATTCTTCAGACTGCAACACAGCGATGGTAGTATATGCTATCAAATGTCCCTGTGGCCAAGTTTATGTGGGGAGAACAACCCGAAAAGTAAAAATACGGGTAACTGAACATAAAAGTGCTATTCGCACTCTTAATCAGAAATCATGTTTAGCAATACATTGGAATACACATAAGCATACCATACCCCAACTTCGTTTCACTGTTCTTGAGCAGACATCCGATCTCTTACATGCTGACCCCAATAGGCACTTGGCTCAAAGGGAAACATTCTGGATACGTTTTTTACAGACCATGAGCCCTGGGGGTTTGAATGACAAAATAGAACTGATACATTTTCTGTGATTAAGTATGGTTGCATGATTACTACATTTCACAGCTGTCTCACTGTTAAATATTGAAGATTGCATTTTTTTCATATTTGCATTTTTTCATATTTGTTCAATATTTGTTTCATGCTTGTTAAATGTGATTTCACCCATGCATTTGGTGCGCTCATTTTAGCAAACTTTTCTTACATGGCATTATTGCCATCTACTTCTTTAGACACTTTTGAAACGGTTTTTTCTTTTTCTTTTACGTTCCCTTTCGTGTTTTTTCACGTTTTCTTTACCCTCTAGTGTTTTACTTTTACTTTTACCTTTCACTGGGTTCGTGTTTATGATCAGGCACCCGTTCCAATATGGCGCCCGAAATAGTCCTCTTTCGATGTTCACAAGTTTCCTTTTAGTCACATGACACTAATGGCTTTTAAATATGCACCCGCACGCTCCTAGCCACATCGAATCCTTGCCACTCGACGATATGACCACTTCTAGATCGCACAGCACGTTGTACTAAAAGGTATGCGTAGTGGTGACAATTTACTGGTTTGTCGTAGTTAACCTTAATCGCTTAGAATCTTGGTTGCGGTACGCATTCAGCTAACGGCACCTTTTTTGCACTATTTTTTAATTCTAGAAGTTTTCGGACAAGGTTCATCGCTACGCTTAAGTCGTTTTGAAGTTGGATGTATACTCATTATGGATGAGGCGAAGTAAGCTGCACTTTAAGTTGGATACTCTGTTCCGTTCATTTATGAGTCTATTTTTTTGGTAACACTAGAATGCCCTTCTCTATTTCTGCAACACAGGTCGTGTGAGTGACGATTTGGACTTTTTCTTGTGTATCGTTTTTCACTTGAACGCTGGGAGGTGAGTCCTCCGCAGGCTATTACGGTTTGGTTACGGTGGTTTCTTCGGTTCACTTGGTCACCTAATGCACCAGAATTCACTTTTTCACTTTGACGGGCACTTTTTGAGATAGTTAACCGTTTCATGCTAGGCATCATGATCCTAAATCCACTGGTGTCATTTTGGGATTTCTTGGCTCTACTTTTTTGGTTGTCAATCTTCAATAAACTTTATTCAAACCTTCTTTTCTTTTCTTTTCTCTTCTTTTCTTTCTACTCTTACTTTTCACATCCCGTTCTCGCTTTTTTAAATGACGAGTTTCATGGCAATTGCATGTCTTACTATGGCTGGTTAGTACTGGATACCAAGGGTTATAAAATGCAAACTAATGTCACAGTTGAACATACATATAAGTTGGTTTTGATACTTGTATTGTTTTCATTTTGAATTGATTTATATACTTATACACATATATTGTTACAGTATTCCCCTGAAGAAGGTGTGTGTCACACCGAAATGCATTGGGACACCCTATGTTCTTTTGGAATACGTTAAGAAAATAAAGAAGAATTTTCAGAAACTCATGAAGATTCACAAACTACTGTTTTGTTTCTAAGTTATCACCATAATTGTCTCTTTTCTAATTGCATTTGTCAAATTTGTTTCATAACATACCAATGGTTCAGCTCACTTTATCTTTCACTTAAGATGTTGTTTACAACTTGAATCTAAATAGGCACCATTGGTGCTTTTCGTTTTACCTTTGTTTAGCAGAATGATGTACTAAATACACTAGTTTACTTGTATAGATCTACCTAGTTGCACCTTACAGGGCAGGTGGATAGTGCGCCTTTTTTCAAACTTTTGTTTGAATATTTTTTGTCCTGTGGCAATAACATCTGGGTGTTCCGCAGGATTCAATCCTGAGCCTCCTGCTTTTCAATCTCTATGTTTGCCCTTTGGCAGACATTGCAGAAAAATCTGGGTTGACTATCTTTTCATATGCCGACAATACACCGATTATTTTCTCGTTATCGCCGACTCAACACCAGGATCCTTCTTTACTAAAAACTGGTCTGCACAACATCTCTTTATGGATGACCTGAAATGCATTGAGGCTGTATGGTTCTAAGACTGAGGTTCTCATCCTGGAGAACAATCCTGAGCTTTGGGGAGCCAGCCACTGGCCTGTCTCTTTGGGACCTTTGCCTACCCCAGTTCCTAAGGTTAAGAACCTGGGTTTTTACATTGCTAGCAAGCTTTCTCTCGCTGCCCACATCTCAGGAGTCACCTCAGCCTGCTTTGCGGTCCTCAAGTGGTTAAAGAAAATCCTTTGGCTAATTTAACCGGCTAATTTAAACGCCCTGGTGATCTCTAGGCTTGATTACGGTAATGTGCTATGTCTGGGTGCGGACAAGACCTCTATAGAACGTCTTCAGCTTATACAGAATGCAGCAGCCCCACTACTTTTTATGTTGCCTCAGCATGCCTCTGCTTTCCCTCTGCTCCATCAACTTTATTTGGCTCAGGGTCAGCAAGCATATCAAGTTTAAGTCCCTCTGTTATATGTTTCGAGCCTAGCAAACCCTGGCCCCCATGCACATACTCAATCTTGTCAAGCCTTATCGTCCCTCTCGCAAACTAAGATCGGCCAATCTCTCTCTTTTCTCTGTCCCTAGAGTAAGTCTGACTCGCATGGGAGGTACTAATTTTTAAAGAGATGGAGACAATATAGAGGAGTCTATACCCTGTGTTTTCCAGATCTCTTGCAAGGAAGTCCAAGCTGGATGAAATTGCATCGGTCACTGAATGGGAAGTGGGTTCTTGTTGGCACTGAATGAAGTGCAGTGACTTTCAAGGCATTTTGCAGTTGGTGCACTAATGCTTGGTTACGAATCTGTTCTTCGGTACTTTGAGCATGAGAAAGTTGAGGAGAATGATCACATTACTACATATTGTTACAAAAAGCTATCAGATTCAGACTACCATATTGCCCTGGCAGCACTTAACGATATTATGGGTGAATCTGCATCTTTGTTTTTTGACAACTGCTGAAGCTGCACAGTATGCAAGAGCAAATATTGGTCGAATTAAGGAACAGTACTTGGGGGACACTGTCTTTTGGAACAGCACAGTAAGAGATATAATGGTGTTGTTCAGGGAAGAACAATAGTTTGACAGTGGGCCTATTTTGCCTTTTGTTTCCCTTCTTTGTTCAGGCACGTTTTAAATTCCAGGCATTAGCAACTCGATCACATTATGATTTTGGGACTGAGAATGCACAAAGACTTGTTGAAAATTTTAAGAACATCTTGGTCCTGGGTGATTGTGAATACACCAGATGATGTTTGACAATACAGCGAATATAAATATGAGGTGGGAGAACAAGTCAAGGGAGGATTTTTTACCACCTTTCAAGACATGGTGAATTTCACTATACGCAATGCAGCTCAGTATAGTGTGGTATCCCAGCTTGTCAATGTTTGTGCAACATTCCAAGCATCTAGTGCAGATTGTTAACAATGATTCAGCCTCATGACCCCTATAAAGAGTACATTTTGAAAGAGATTAGCGGATAAGCATTTGGATATGCTGATGAGGACAAAGGCCTACCTCCTGAATGGGAAAGGTGACCTTGATAGTTTACCAGCACTGGAAAAATAGTAAGGACCAATGTGAGAAGCAAACATGTCACCAATCTAGTGATGGCATTTGACTTGTCTGAACGGCCATCTCCCACAGTCCATGTTTGCCTGGATGACACGCATTTCACAAACTATCTCTCATAGGGGATATTCTGACATTACTCAGTAGCTTGCACATCAAATTGTAAATATGTTATGCAATTGTGCAGCTTATTATGTGTATTTGATCTTGTATGGGGTCTCAATATTTCCCCACCCTCTGAACAGTGCTCCAATTAATAGTCTTTAGTCAAATCTTTTTAATGGTACAACAGTTGGAGTCATGTGCTTTTCTAAACACGTGGTGTACTTGCCTGTGTAGCCAATTCATATCATGGCATGTGTATCTAAATTGCAAACCTGTCTTGAGACCCCGTGGTGCTGTATGTATGAGAATGCACTTTCTTCTCACCTTTTTATGCAAATGTTTGGAGTGGTATTTGCACTGATTTTTATCTCTGCACTTGCATGCATGGTTGGGTTATTGCCACACACAGTCTTAGCTGCAGCGCACAGAGACCTTACACTGCAGCACACAAAGGAAAGAAATTAGAGAGAATACTGACTGCTATCCTCTTCCTTTAATTTGAGATAGTACTGAATCAGTACAGGGAATTGATATCCTTACCAAACTGGAACTAAGACAAGCATATGATTTGCTTGGAATACACTTTTTGGGCATTTTGTTTTTTTTAACTCCCCTTTTGTTTTCCAAATGTTTATGGATGCAGATTTTTACAGTAGGCTCAAATACATCAATGGCTGTAGTAGGCTGACCTAAAACCATTAGGGTTTGTAATGAAAACAATATGTTAACAATAAATGGCACAATAAGAATACACATAATAGTATCATCTCAGCAACAAACTTATTATTTATGTTAGCTATACCATATGATTCTGCAAGTGTGGAAATTCATACAATTCTTCAAGTTTTCATTACATGTATATCTTATAGCACAGAAATATATTTGTTTGAAAAACCCACCTCCCAAAAGCAAATATTTTCACACAATACTAATTCTAGAGGTGTGTGAGTGCACTTCTTCTTTGTCTACTTGTATACATTTCTTCTCATGAACACCTCAATATACACAATATCTTCATACACTAACTTCCTGAACTACGGCCTATCACTGACGACTGCTGGATGTACAAAATATTATAATGTGTAGAAAACAAAGGGTCGCTGAACTGTACCTAACCATCGTGATTGATGATATGAAATCAAAATGTCACTATCATGACATCAACTACTGCGCTATATTCAGCTATATTATCGCAATCAGATGGGTGACAGATGTCCCTAAATAGAAATTATTCTCAGTTAAAAGCACTCGCCACCATCATCCTTAGAATGTAGAAGCTCATCGATGACATCTACCAGTTCCATTCCAAGGCAAATCTGACAGCGGAATTATGGCTTTTTAAAATTATTTTATAGAGACATTCCTCACTAGAAAACACATGACTAGCTTGTCATGCATTTATGGATGGGCATAAGAAAAATCACTTCATTTAATAGCTCATGAATTCTTAGGTCTGGATGTGTATACATTATTAGAATAATACATTTATTCAATAAAAACTAAGAAACGAAAAAGTCTAAAAATCCTAGGATCACAGGCTTATAATGTGTTTTAGATACTACTTCATCAGCGATTGGGGGAATTTCAGCTGCTGGAAATTTCCAAGAGTGATCTTTTCAGGCTATAGCAGGCCTGTTTTGTTTTGTTTCAGGTAGCTTCAAGGTAACCTCCCCATATATATCTATTTCTTTTTTCTTTTGCCAATATCTTTGGCGCAGTTTGACAAATCTTTGTGAAATTTTCAAACCGAATGGGACGCTCCTGTCAGCTCCTGTCTTGAAAGTGATTCGTCAAGTGGGGGCCGAGAAAAAAGGGGGGCCCAAACGCAATCTCTCCATGTTAATTTCCATAAGAAATGTTTGTCACAGCTACAGCCCAAACAACTGAATGGAATTACACCAAAGTTGGCAGAAAGTTAGCTCCTGGTTTAGAGTACACCCTTTGCTTTAAATGGTGTAACTTCATTCAGTAGTTCCTGAGAAATTCATATATAAAAAATATCAGATCCGCAAACCCTCCTGATTATGAGTTGACTTTTGATTGGCTGAAACCAGGAAGTGTCGGCAGCCATCTTGTGACTCGGTTGAACATAGTCACAAGAAAAAAGGTAAAAAAAACAAGAAAAGGGGGCAGGGTAGAAACACCCCGACCCCCTAGGCCTGCACAAGGGGTCCCACAGGGACTCCGATGGCCCAAAAAAGCTTTTATTTTTTTATTTTTAATGGGATTCGCACAGGGTGCGCGGCCCCAACGATTTCTTTTTAAAGGAAGCGCGGTCTCCTACACTTCATTTCTGTTAAGCCCCCAGGTGGGCAAGGTCCTTAATTATGTTGCGGGAGCCAGTTGGGGCCCCTGCAGCCCCAGGGACAGCCACCTTCCTGGGGCTTTAAAATTTAAATGCATGGGAGCGTCACACCCCCTGCAGCCCTGGGGACTGCCACCTCCCCAGGGCTTTGTTTTACAATTAATATTGTGTGCAGTGGCTCCTGCCACACCACACTGCCCCGGAGACCGCCACCACGTAATTAACATACTGGGATCCATAGCAAACCCCCTGCCCCAGGGATGACCACCTCCCTGGGGCTATACATAAGATGGGAGGGTGGCTGGGCTGCCCCCCTCCAGGAGCCCTCCATGGCCCTGGGGACTGCCACCCCAGGGCTCCAGCAACGTCCTGGGGTGCCCACCCCAGGACATTGCAGTTTGCTGTGGCAGCCCTACAGTTTCCTGCCCTGCCATAGCAAACATCAGCTTTGCTTCACTACCATGAAGCGAAGCAGATTTGCTTTTGGTCAAAGCATGTTTGCAGCTCCCTTTGTCTAAAAGCAATGCACGCTCCCGCAGGAGGTGAGGAGCAAGCAGGCACCACGGGGGCATTGGGGCTACCCCCCACAAGAAGAGGCCATTTCCAATGGATGGGGTACCCGGGACATCCCTCCCTTTTTTTCTTAAAAAACATAAAACACAAAAATGGAATGGCAGGGCCCCAGGGGATGAGCTTCCCGGGGCTGAAGTTGGTCTGGGGAGGGGGCGCGCTGCCCCCTTCCTAAAAATAAATGTAAAAAAATAATGGCCAAGCCCCGGGGATGGGGTCCCGGGGCCTAAAATGGCCCGGGAGGGGGACGACTCAGCCCTCCTCCCTTTTTAAAAAAAATGGAATGGCTGGCCCCGGGGGACAGGATCCCCGGGGCATAATATGCTTGGGAAGGATAGCCGCATGGCCCCCATACCCTTTAAACAAAACAAAGATCTAGCTCTGAGGGATGGGGTTTCCAGGGCCTTAATTGGCCCTCCATTTTCATTATTTTTATAAATGGTTCAGGCCCCAACCAGTAATGTGCCAGAAGGCACGTTTGCAAAGTGGTGGAGAACGGGGAGCATGGCCCCCGAAAACGTCTTAGCAATCTTACCGTGTGTGACTTACTGGAGGTAACAGGCAGGCTAGTTGGCCCCTAACAACCCCCAGAAGTGAAGGGGACTTCAATTCCCACCCAAGAGCGCGCCAGGGAGTGCGTTTTCAGAGTGGTGGGAAAGGGGGCGTGGCCTGCTATGAGAACTTAGAAATCCTGCTGTGTGGGACTTACTGGAGGTAATAGGAGGGGTAGTTAGCCCCAAGGATGTTCTTGGAGGTCAACTACCCCTCCTGTTACCTCAGGTTATTCCCACACAGAGGTTTTCGGAGGCCATGCACCCCTTTCTCCACCACTTTGCAAACGCGCCTCCTGGCACAGTACTGGTTGGGGGATGAAGTCCACTTTACTCCTGAGGGACTTTGGGGGCCAAGAAGCCCTCCTGGTACCTTCTGTAAGTCCTATGCATTAGAATTCCTAAGCGCTGGTCGGAGGCTCAGCCCCATTTCTCCACCACTCTCCAAACTTGACTACTAGTTGAAGAAGCATTTGCAATGTAATAGGTCTCGCGTTTGCGAGAGTTAGAGCGAATGGCATTGTAAATGTAAAAGTTTTTTACTAATGTTTTATGGAGTCAAGTGGATGTGCGTTGTGTGTAGTGAAAATATGTGGTATGTTGTGTAGTGGAATTATGTGGATAGAAAGTATGTGGTATTTAGTGTATAGGTAATTGGGTAGAGTGGGATTATGTGTTATGGAGAGTAATTATGTGGTATGGTAGTCTGTGTTGTGAGGCGTCACCTCAGGTTTAGTCTTCCTCGTTTCCATAGCAGCTAAATTATAAACTCATTGAGACAAAAGAAAGAAGGAACCACTGAGGAGCACTTCTGGATCTAGTCAGCGGTATGAGCTGGGCCACTGGAATTATGCAGCTGTTCGGCTGCACCGATTTTAACACAATTATACATTTCCTGTATTTGCCACATAATCCATCATCTGCTCAATAATCTGCAGATTGGAACAAAAAATACCTTGCTTCTAGCTCAAGCTACTCAAGCGCTACCAAAAATTCAGAGAGAAGTGTTACAGCGGGGTGGGAGGCCATTTACAGAGCTGAAATGGTCACCTATTACTTACTGCTAAATGTGGAGGTTAAATGGGTACTCATGGTGTGCAAACCACTCTTGCTTCTTTCTGTGCCTCTCTTGCCTCTTTCTGCATTTCTCTTGCTTCTTTCTGCACATTTCTTCCTTTTTAGCCCTTGTCTTGCCTCTTTCTAGACATCTTTTGATCTTTCTGCACCACTCTTGCTTCTTTCAACACCTCTCATGCCACTTTCTTCTGCATCCCTCTTGCCTCTTTCTGCACCTTTGTTGCTTCTTTCAGCACTTCGCTTGCCTCTTTCTGCACCCTCTTCCCTCTTTCTGCACCTCTCTTGCCACTTTCTGTATCTCTCTTGTCTCTTTCTGCACCTCGCTTGCTTCTTTCTTCACTTCCCTTACTTCTTTCTGCACCTCTCTTGCTTCTTCCTGCACCCTGTTTGCCTCTTTCTGCATCTTTGTTACATCTTTCTGCACATCACTTGCTTCTTTCCGCACCTCTCTTGCTTCTCTCTGAACCACTCTTCCCTCTTTCTGCCCCCTCCTTCTTCCCTTTTTCTGCACCTCTGTTGCCTGTTTCTGCATCTCTCTTGTCGCTTACTGCATTTCTGATGCTTCTTCCTGCACTTCTCTTGCCTCTTTCGGCACCCCTCTTGCCTCATTCTGTACCTATAGTGCTTCTTTTTGTACTTCTCTTGCTTATTTCTGCACCTCTATTGCTTCTTTCTGTACCTCTCTTGCCTCTATCTGCAGTTCTCTTGCCTCCTTCTGCACCTCTGTTGCTTCTTTCTGCACCTCTGTTCCTTCATTCTGTACTTCTCTTGGCTCTTTGTGCACCCCTCTTGCCTCTTTCTGCACCTTTGTTGCTTCTTTCTGCACTTCTCTTGCTTCTTTCTGCACCTTCTCTTGCTTTTTTCTGTACCCCTCTTGCCTCTGCCTGCACCCTCTTCCCTCTTTAAGCACCTCTCTTGCCTCTTTCTGTAGCTCTCTTGCTTCTTTCTGCACTCCTCTTGCATCTTTCTGTACCTTCTTCCCTCTTTCTGCACATCTCTTGCCTCTGCCTGTAACACTGTTCCCTCTTTCTGCCCCTCTTTTCCCTGTTTCTGCACCTCTCTTGCCTGTTTCTGCACATCTGTTACTTCTTTCTGCACTGCTTTTGCTTCTTTCTGCACCTCTCTTGCAAATGTCTGCACCCCTCCTGCCTCTTTCTGCACCCCTCAACCCCATTTCTGTACCTCTCTTGCCTCTCTCTGCACCTCTGTCCCCTCTTTTCACACCTCTTTTGCATGTTTCTGCAACTCTCTTGCCTCGTTTTGCAGTTCTCTTGCCTCTTTCTGCACCTATGTCGCTTCTTCCTGCACTTCTCTTGCCTCTTTATGCACCCCTCTTGCCTCTTTCTGCACACCTGTTAGTTCTTTATGTACCTCTCTTGCTCTGTTTCACCCCTGTTCTCTCTTTCTGCACCTCTTTTGCCTGTTTTCTGAAAGTCTCTTGCCTCTTTCTGCAGATCTCTTGACTTCTTCTGCACCTCTGTTGCTTCTTTATGCACTTCTATTTCCTCTTTCTGCACCCTTGTTGCCTCTTTTTATACAAGTCTGCCCTCTTTCTGCTCTTCTCTTGTCTCTTTGTGTACCTCTCTTGTCCCTCTGTGTACCTCTCATACCTCTTTCTGTACTTCTGTTGCCTCTTTCTTCATCTCTGTTGCTTCTTTCTGCACTCCTCTTTCCTCTTTCTGCACCAATGTTGTTTATTTCTGCACTTCTCTTGCTGTATCCCTCTTGCCTTTTTCTGTACCTCTCTTTATGCACCTCTGTTGGTTCTTTCGTCAATGCTCTTTTTTCTTTCAGCACATCTCTTTCAAATTGCTGCTCCTCTCTTTCCTTCTTTCTGAACCCCTCTTACCTCTGTCTGCATCCCTGTTTCATCTTTCAGCACCTCTTCTGCAGTTCTCTTGCTTCCGTGTTCACCTCTGTTTCTTCTTTCTGTACTTCTCTTGCTTCTTTCTGCACCTCTCTTGCTTCTTTCTGCACTTTTTTGGCTGTTTCTGCCCCCTACTTGCCTCTTCTGCACTTCTCTTGCCTTTCTGTGGCTTCTTTCTGCACATCTCTTGCCTCTTTTTACATTTATGTTGCTTCTTTTGAATCTCTCTTGCCTCTGTTTGTACCCCTCCTGCCTCTTTCTTTACCTTTGTTGCTTCTTTCTTCACTTCTCTTTCTGCTTTCTGCATCTCTCCTGCTTCTTTGTGCACCTCACTTGCTTCTTTCTATACCTCTCTTGCTTGTTTCTGCACCTCTCTTGCCTCTTTCTGCAATGCTCTTGCCTCTTTCTGCAGCTCTACTGGTTCTTTCTGCACTTCCCTTGCCTCTTTCTGCACCCCTCTTGCCTCTTTCTGCACCTCTGTTGGTTCTTTCTGCACTGCTCTTGCTTCTTTCTGCACCTCTCTTTCAAATTGCTGTACCCATCTTGCCTCTTTTAGCACCTCTGTTGCTTCTTTCTGCCCTTCTATTGCCTCTGTCTGCTTTTCTGTTTCTTTTTTCTGCTCTTCTCTTGCCTCTCTCTGATCCTCTGTTGCTTCTTTCAGCAATTCTCTTGCTTCTTACTGCAACCTTCGTTTCTCATTCCGCACCTTTGTTGCTTCTTTCTGCACTACTCTTGCTCCTTTCTGCACCTCTTTTTCCTCTTTCTGCACCCCTCTTTCCTCTTTCTGCAGCCCTCGTATTTCTTTCTTCACCTCTCTTGCCTGTTTCTGCATCCCTGTTCCCATTTTCTGCACCTCTCTTGTCTGTTTCCTCAACTCTCCTGCCTATTTCTGCAGTTCTCTTGCCTCCTTCTGCACCTCTGTTGCTTCTTTCTGAACATCTTGTGGCTCTTTCTGCACCCCTCTTGCCTCTTTTGACACCTCTGTTGGTTATTTTTGGACTGCTCCTGCTTCTTTATGTACCTCTTATGCAAATTTCTGACCCCCTCTTGCCTCTTTCTGCAACTCTCTTGCCACTGTTTTTATCACTGTTCCCTCTTACTGCACCTCTTTTGCCTGTTCTTTTTGCACTTCTCTTGCCTGTTTTTGCATTTCTGTTCCTTCTTTCTGTACGTCTCTTGCTTCTTTCTACACCCCTGTTGCCTCTTTCTATACTCTCCTGCACCTCTCTTGTCTCTTTGTTCACCTCTCTTGTCAATTTGTGAACCTCTCTTGCCTCTTTCTGCACTTATGTTGCCTCTATCTGCACCTCTCATGCTTTTTTCTACACTTCTTTTGCCTGTTCCTGCATATCTGTCCCTTTTTCTGCACTTCTCTTTCCTTGTTCTGCACTTCTTTTGCTTCCTTCTGTACTTCTCTTGCTTCTTTCTGCACCTCTTTTGCTTCTTTCTGTATCCCTCTTGCCTCTTTCTCTACCTCTCTTCCCTCGTTCTGCACCTCTCTTGCCTATTTCTGCAGCCCTGTTCCCCTTTTCTACAGCTCTCCAACTTGTTTCTGCACCCTTCTTGCCTCTTTCTGCACTTCTCATGCTTTGTTCTGCACCTTTCTTCCTCTTTCTTTACATGTCGTACCTTTGTAGGCATAGTTAGAAATCAGCATTTAAAAAACCTTAAATATTTACTGAAATAAATACAGGCTTCAGGGACCTTATAGTTAGTATTAGCATTTAAAAAACATTAGAAATTCACTGAAAATAAACACAGGTTTCAGGGACGTTATAGTTAGGCTGACATTTCACTTGTACAAAACCAGAGAAATTCAGCCGTTATAGTTAGCCTAGCTAACTATAACTCCCGCTGCCGCAATGCACTGCTGATGACTTCACATAAAACATCAGTCATGACATGTTCATTAACAACACTCATGACATCTCAAATGAAGTCACTGATGACATCACTGATGATACCATCCACTTAATGTCTGATGCACCCCCTCACACCCTAATATAACCTTTCATACACCTATTCTAAAATACAGACTATCATTCTTGAAACCATAGACACACCAGCTTCCCTATAAATATATTTATAAAAAGAATGCCAGGCCCTTGGGGGATGGGGTCCCTGGTGCTGAAATCGGCCTCGGGAGGGGGGCTGCGCAGTCCCATTCCATTTCTTTTTTTAAAAAAGGTCAGACCCTGAGGGATGGGGTCCCTAGGGCCCCAAAAATACTAAACGAATGGGGGCCATGCAGCCCCCCTTCTAAAATTATATACAAAAAAAAGCCGGCATCTTGCCGGAGCCCTCACCCCTTCCCTGCAACACTCTGCAAATGCACCCCATGGCATGTTCTAAGTTGGGAGATTAAGCTGCCTTGAATACTGAGGATCCCTGGGGGCCAACTAGCCCACTAGGTACCTCCACTAAGCGCCACACAGCTGCATTGCAGAGAGGTGGTCCAAGGCCATGCTCCTTTTTACACCTCTCTTCAAACTGCTGGTGGGGCGATGAGGTCCTCTTGTGTCCTGCTCTTTCTGCATATCTTTTACTTCTTTCTGCACTTTTCTTCATCTTTCTGAACTTCTGTTGCCTCTTTCTGCATTTCTCTTGCTTCTACCTGTGCATTTCTTCCTCTTTCTTCACATGTCCTACCTCTGTAGGCATAGTTAAAAATTAGCATTTAAAAACCTTAGAAATTCACTGAAAAAACATAGTCAGTCAGTCAAAAATACTTTTATTCGATAAAATTAATATCATAAAAAGAAACATTTCACATAAACATTACATCAATTAAAAAGTGAGCACAGACATGGCGTCAATTGTTATCGTTATATAGGCATAAAACAGGGACGAGAGGCACAGTCCCCACAGATTCATACAGGGGTATACACAAAAATTCTATACAGTAAAAATCATTAATAAATATTAAAATTTAAGAACCTCCAGTTAAAAGCCCACTAAAACTACAGCATTATATTAGTTCAGAATGTGTCTAGTCCTGCGGTTGCATTACTGTTCTTTTTCTTATTGTTAATACGAACAGCAGCAACTAAGAAGTTAGCAACATGAAAAATTATCCGAACATTACTCATTGATTGTAGATATACAAGGGCTGGTCTAACCTGGGTGAACCCTATTTCTTTAAGCGACGGTAATAAATACTTTTTCCTGATATCGGAGTAGAGCCTACAAAACATAACAAGGTGTAAAGTATCTTGTGGGGCTAAGTTATCACACTTGCAGGGCTCCGCTTTATCAGGGAAGCCCCATTTAGGGAAGTCACCTAATAAAAAATGAATTAAATTAAATCGAAATCTGATTAACAGAAAACGATGATAGGGGCATGTTACTAACTTCAGGTAGGGTTCCAGACCGGGTAGGCTCACTAGCCCATAGTGTAATCTTACTAAAGGTTTCTTCAGCTCTAGTTCTTCTCTTTCTGCGAGTTGTAAGTTTGTCATAGCAGTTTTAATCAAACCCAGGTCTGCTTTCTTAATAGATTCTGGTATCAAGAATATCTCCGGCCTACCAAGTCTATTAAGGGTTGTTTTAATGTAGGCTAACCATGGGATTTTACTAGCTAAGTCTAAGGCCAGGCAATCTTTAAGGATCAAAATGATTTAAAGAGATCTCATCGTTAAGCCAGGTCTTAAGCCAACATATTATTGGGGCCATTTTTACTGTATCTATAACATATTCCATTCTCAACTCCACGTGGATCGAAAAGGTGGGGGTTGACTGTGGCACTGAAAGTAAGGATCTAAGAAAAGCATTTTCCACCACTTGAATCTGCTGGGTTTCAGTGGCATATCCCCATATCTCGGAACCATAAGTAGCTATTGCAAGGCATTTTGCCTTGTAAACCTTTATAATAGCTTCCATAGGTCTGGCTCCTAAGCGTTTTGAGAAACCCATGAGAGCTGATGAGGATCTTACAAATACATTTCTTTTATGTTTCATTTGTGGTCCCCAGGTCCCATTCTATTTAAATAAAATTCCTACATATGTGAAAGCAGGGACCCTACTGACCACGTCTTTACCGCAAAGAAATGTCAATGTTTTTTTCTTTTTACTTTGTTCCCCCATTATCATAACGTGTGATTTTTTAGCATTAATTTTCAGATCAAGTGATTATATAAAAGAATTAAATTTCGTTAATAATTTGTTTAGCCCAATGCCTGTACGCGCGAGGAGAACTGCATCATCTGCATATAGGAGAACTGGTATGGTTGTGTCTCCAACTCTCGGAACATCTAATGTGGCTCTCTTCAAAGCAGGTTCTAGAGCATTAATATATAATGTAAACAGCAGGGGAGCCAAGATGCACCCCTGCCTAACACCTCTTTCTGATTTAAAATACCTGGTGCATCTGCCGTCTTGGGTAACTCTTATGGCGGCGATCAAACCACAGTGTAGATCAGCAAGGAATTTAACCAAGATGAAATCGATCCCCATATCAATTAAAATTTGCCAAAGCTTAGACCTGTTAACTAGGTCAAATGCTGTTGAGAGGTCCATAAAACCCAGGTAGCGGGAACCCTTTTTGGCCACAGTATATTTACTGATAAGGAGCTGTAAGTTAAGGCATTGATTTAATGTGCTCCTTTTTGCTCTAAATCCATATTGAGCATTAGAGAGGATCCCTTTACCCTCAAAGTAGTCTGTCAGTCTATCTAAGATAACTCTGCCTAAAATCTCTACAGCAGAGTCTATCAGGGAGATTGGCCTGTAACAAGCTGGATCATCCCTCTGTCCTTTTTTAAATACCGGGATGATAATGGACTTTGACCAGGATGTAGGCATAGTTTTTGGGCCTAAAGCGTTGAAGATGTTAGTCAGTATCCTAGCCCAAAATTTAGGAAAGCTTTTATAGAGGTCCGCCGGGACCCCATCTGGTCCTGGTGCCTTATTAATCATGGTCTCTGTTATTGCCTTTAATACTTCTTGCTCCTGGAAGACCAATCCTGGCGATGGGACTAAATTATTGATGTGATCTGACGAGCTCTCAGTCCCCTCCCTACCGTATATTTTCTCAAAGTGGGAAATCCATAGCTCGTCTTGGATAATACAATCCAGATAAGAATTATCCTCAGTGGAGAAATAGGGATCATTGATGGTTTTCCAGAACTTTCCACTGTCCCTCAAGACCTCCGGGGACATAAGTTTGTCCCATGCCTCATCCTTAATCTGGTTTTTTCTTGTCCGGATAGCTTTTTTATAGGAATTCCTCAACCTATTTATGTGCTCCCTGTTTCTAGGGGTCTGCTTTAATGCTTTTAGTAGGGCAGAGTGGGCCCTGGTACAATCTTTGTTGAACCATCTTTTCCCTCTAGTACTGGGTTCTGAGGGCGTTTGCTTCATCAGTTTAC
Organism: Triturus cristatus; assembly: GCF_964204655.1. NCBI lineage: Eukaryota > Metazoa > Chordata > Amphibia > Caudata > Salamandridae > Triturus > Triturus cristatus. Next base: position 1,869,690,445 of record NC_140589.1, on the reverse strand, counting down.
TACAAATGTGCTTACAGATACTTTCAAAAGCATCTATAATCAGTGTGTTTGACGCGTCAATGTCCAAACAGATCTTAACTTCCTTCTCTGTATTGGACAGGACTTCTCCTACAAAGATTTCTGGGATCACTTTCGTCCATTTTAACTTCCTTCCTTGGGCGGTTGTTATCACCTCTCGACTAATAACCCTCTGGTCAGATGCTATAGTTGATAATAGTGCCCCCTGAGCCAATTCTAAAATAACGGGTTTATGATCACTAAAAACAGAATACCCAACTTTGTACGAGATGACACTACTTAAGACTGCAGCGGACATAAAAATATAATCTATGATTGTTCCGATGGCTGTTCCCTTAAAGGTGGCAACCCTCGGGCCGCTCTTAACACACCCCGATTCATAAAGATTTAAGGTGGCCATAAGCTTCTCGAGGGACTCACCTTGCTCCGTATGTTCAAAGTGTACCGGAGCAGAGTATTGGGGACCATCTAAGTTATCAAAGATACAGTTTTTTTCACAGGGGTGAATGTTAAAATCTCCCATAACAATAATCTCAGCTTGCGGGTTATCTATTTGATAAGCAGTCAAACACTCCTCTAAGTTGTGTAAAAATTTATTAGTGCTATCACTATTGGGAGAGTTATAAAAATTAACCATTAAAATTTTCCCTGCGTGTGGGCGAGATAGTTCTACTGCCAAACAATTATGGCAGTTTACTTCAATTTGTTTTAATGAACCACGCACATTTAGGGAAAAACACATTAATAGACCTCCCTGTGCCCTACCATAATGTGCCTGTTTAGCGGAAGTAAAAAAATGTGTGTACCCATCTAAATAAAAATTATGGTCTGTGTCCCAAGTTTCCTGGAATGCCAAAATATCATAAAGCCTTATCTCTTCCAACCAGGTTATGTCCCTGCATTTACTTCTCAATCCCACTATATTCCAACTCAGGATCTTACAATTAGAAGTGTGGGGGACAATATTAATCTCTGGATTCTCTGAAATAGTAACATTATTTATAATAGCCACCTCTGGCCAACTAGGGGGTGGATGGTTAATGTGGGATCATTTTGGACCCAATCACAAATATAATCCACTGTTCTCTTATCCCTAAAGTTTATGATGATGCAATCCCCCCCTACTGTCTTTGGTTTATTCCCCACCCATCCCACTCTTCTTACGTGGAGAATTTCAGCTGAGACATATGGTGGGAGGGTGCGATTCTTATTGAGCCAGTGTATACACTTGTTCTTCAGTTCCTGGTGTGATTCCCTCCTTCCCTTGTCTAATGGTGGGGCCCCCGCCAGGACCACTACACAGGGTGCAGCCTCTGGAGGGAGTTGGATGGTGGGTAGAGGAGTTACACTAAGATCTTTAATGTTTGTGTTTGGAGCTATATTAAAATTATTGTTACGGTTGACCAACATGCCAGGCTCTCTTTGTGACGTCCGGACCCCTGCGCCTGAATTCGCAACCGTTGTAGGGTTATTGGTGACAGTTTGCTTTGCGTTTTGCAGGGGTGCCACCAGATTACCTCCTGGGAGTATTACCCGGGGGGCAGAGGGTGACACTCCTGCATCCCTAGTCAGTGTAGCCCCTACACTTTCATTCCCAACATGACTATTACCCGCCTTAGTAACATGGTTTCTTTCCCTACCTTCCCGTCCTCGGGATGAGACTAACGAAAGTTCGATGCAGGTAAGCCTGGAGTCAATAGAATCCAGCCGGTCACTGAGTGGTGCCCAGGATTCCTTAATCAAGTGTTCCATTTTAGTCCAAAAGACTGAACTCGATTCATTTGTAGTGAGCTGATCACCAAGGGACGCATTAGTTAAATCTTCACGGACATGGCTGATGCTTCCATGTTGGATCACAGGTTTATTCACAGATTGAGTTTTAGTAGGTTTTTTGTTTTTTCCTGGAGTCTGGGCCTTGTTTTTAGTGCGACAACGTTTAGATGCACAGTTCTGACCGTCCTTAGAAGGCATCGTCTTGGGTTTAACGGTGGATCGAGTAGTAATTTTATCGTAACGTGTACCTTCTGTTACATCAGAGCTAATCATATCCGAAGGTTTATCCAGGCCATTAGACGTACCAAGAGACTCAGTGATCCTGGGTCTTGCTGAGTCATAAAGCCCAGAGGAACCCTGGTCACCCCCCTCCTCAGCAGGTGGCAATAATGACGAAGAGTCTGAAATCTCATTCCTGACTACATTTGGGGATCGTGCTTCCGCAAGTCTGCAAATGGAGGACCTTTTTTCAAAAGCAATATCGAGGGAAAGTCTCTTTTCTGTAAGTTCAATGTCTTTGGCGAGGGCAGAAGCCACTCTAACCAAGAAACTATCCAAAGTGCCCATTAGAGCTCCCGCTGTGGGCTTTCTTACATCTTTGGCAGAGCACATTGACGGTGATACAGCCATTATATCAGATCTCTTGTACCTGGCCTAGCGGTGACTAATAAGGGTCATCAGAATTGCTTAATTTTAAATTGAGTCGACTAACCTTTATCTTCAATGGTGGACGAAAGAGACCTGGCCCGTCCCGGCCTTGTCCGGTCTAGAACGGGCTACAACGAGCCCGCCCTTGGCCCGTGTTGCGCCCGGCGCGTCCCGTGCTGGTCCCGCGAAGCGGGCCTCGGTGTTATTTGAAGGCGCCTCCTGGCGCTGGCGCTGCGTGTGGTGACGACGCGCCGCCGCTGGGGCAGCCGGGAGATGAAGTCCCAGGGCGGCGACGCTGGTAAGTGCCGGTATCTGCTGAAAGTTATCTCCCCGTGACTCTTGGCGGTGGCGGCGTGCTGCGGCGTGCTGCTATGCAGGTAAGTGTCAGCTCCCCCTGCTCCGCCGGCCTCAGTGTTATTTGAAGGCGCCTCCTGGAGCTGGCGCTGCGTGTGGTGACGACGCGCCGCCGCTGGGGCAGCCGGGAGATGAAGTCCCGGAGCGGCGACGCTGGAAAGTGCCGGTATCTGCTGAAAGTTATCTCCCCGTGACTCTTGGCGGTGGGGGCGTGCTGCGGCGTGCTGCGGTGTGCTGCGGCGTGCTGCGGCGTGCTGCTATGCAGGTGTCAGCTCCCCCTCCTCCGCCGGCCTCGGTGTTATTTGAAGGCGCCTCCTGGCGCTGGCGCTGCGTGTGGTGACGGCGCGCCGTCGCTGGGGCAGCCGGGAGATGAAGTCCCGGGGCGGTGACGCTGGAAAGGGCTGGTATCTGCTGCAAGTTATCTCCCCTTGACTCTTGGCGGTGGCGGCGTGCTGCGGCGTGTTGCTATGCAGGTAAGTGTCAGCTCATAGGTTTCAGGGATGTTATAGTTAGAAATTATCATTTAAAAAACCTTTGAAATTCAATGAAAAAACCATAGGTTTCAGGGATGTTATAGTTAGAAATTAGCATTTAAAAAAACAGAAATTCATTGAAAAAACCATAGGTTTCAGGGATGTTATAGTTAGTTGAACATTGCACAAAACCAAATATTTAGCCGTTATTGTTAGTTGTGCTCACTATAATTCACGCCCCAGTAATGCACTGCTGATGATGTCACATATTACATCATTCATGACATGGTGAGTGACATCACTGATGACATAACTGATGACATCTCAGATGACATCACTGATGATATCTAAAAGCCCACTAAACATTCCATGACATTTTATACCAAGTAGGCGCTCATTCAGGGGAAAGTTTCTCCAGCAACGATTTTATTGTACCAGTTTACACATTGTGGAGACCCTTGTCTCCTTGCTCAGAGTGCATACCATTCCATTCTAACACTAGCCACTCTTTTCCTACATGCCTCTTCCCTCCTGTCACCCTGGCTGTACCCTCTGAGTTTATTTTCTGTTCTGAGATGCTTTCTGGCTCCGGGTATCACTTTCTAGACACTTTGAGCCTGGCTTTTCATTGTATTCAGCTCATGCAGGCAGCACCTCCAGCCTACCATTACTCTGCATAGTCCACAACCTGGAGATCTCTCACCTTCAGTGTCTGTGGCCTTCACAGAGGTGGAGTTGAGGCAGACGTTGTCTGCTGCTCAACTAATTGAACACAAAGTCAGTGTCAGTTAAAACTAGCCCACTGCCTCTGACCAATCGAAACTTACGCACCCGCAAACCCCCCAACTGCCTAACGGACCTAAAAATCCAAACCCTTGTACTACTTTACAGAACTCCTACATGCCCTATCACAATTGAAGAAGATCTCAAATACCCATTGGACCTGGAAATCCAAACCCTTCTACTGTCATACGAATCCCCTGCTTGCCACATCACAAATACTGAAGAAGAATTCTATATTCTCCCAGTCCTTACCAAACCAAACAGAACATCCCATCCAAAACACAGAGGTATTAACCTGAACAACCTCCAATCCATAACCCACAACCCTGCATTACACGAGCCGACCTTAAAGAGTTCCTCAAAACCGATCTCCTGCCTTCTCCTAAACTGCTGCTCAGCCTTAAAACACGCTACGGACATCGCCGACCTCACACTGAACATGAAAATGGACATAACCATGCTCACGGAAACTTGGCTCAATGAATCGTCATCGAGATGTCTTGACCTTCTAATCCCCCCAGACTACAACATCATTAGACTAGACAGACCTCTTAAAAAGAGTGTAGGATTAGCCTACATACATCAATCCGACATCACCATCTCAAGGTTTCACTCCGAACCCATGGACTAGGGATCTCTGTCAAATCCTCAGATAACCACTTCCGCAAACTGCATATCCTCTATTATCCCCCAGGAAAAAACGCAGGATTTACAGCCCAACTTATGTTTATCATTACCACAAACTCCAACCCTCATTCCGACAACACATTCCTCGACGACTTCAACCTCCATTGCGAAAACCCCCTAGACAAGCAGGTCAACACCCTCAAAACTTTCCTAGCAGACCACTCCCTGATCCAAGCTATCTCAAAGCCCACTCATTTAAAGGGTGCTACTCTTGACTGGCTCATCTCTGAACAGAATATGATTGAATCTATCCTGATCACCCCTTGTGACTGGTCAGACCATTACATCATCACCTTCCAAATTTCCTTCGCTACCAACAAAACTTTCCCACATCAAAACAAGCCTAAACAATGGATGAGAAACACGAAAAACCTTGACAGGAACAACCTAGCCTCCCACTTTGAGAAAGTTCTCATTCCCCCCACCAACATGTCAGACGTCAATGACCTCACCGATCATTACAACTCCACGATGACCAAGGTCTTAGACCAAGCTGCTCCACCAAACCTCAAACGAATTCCAAACAAAGATAAAAACCCATGGTTCAACGGAGCCCTGAATGAAGAAAAACATAAACTTAGATCATCAGAATGGAAATCGAGACAACATGCCTCCCCCCTCCATCTTAAACTACATTGGAAAGCTAGAAACTCCTATAACAAACATATTCTACAATCTAAAAAAGAGTTCTTTAGATCAGAACTAGACAATGCCAAAAATAGACCAAAGAAACTTTTTAAAATTCTTAAACACCAATCTGACAAATTGGCTAAATCCTCACTCATCACTTTGAAATCATAGCATAGCAGTGAAGAATTATTTTCTTTCTTGACATCAAAAACGAACTCCCTCCAACTCGAGCTTCACACGGCAACAGTTAACTCAGCTACCCCAAAAAACATTCAAGCCAAAAAAGTGGAACAACCTGAGCTACCTTTGCCAAAAAATAACTCTCACTGGTCCACTTTCAAACTTTACAATCCTAATGACATCACCAAAACTTTAGCAACTACTAAACTCAACAACCACTTCAACGACCCAGTCCCATCAAATTGCCTTCCCCACATCTACCAAGTCATCTCCCCTCTCTGGATCAAAATCATCAACGCCTCGCTAGCACAAGGGCACATACCTTACTGCCTAAAAATGGGCCAAGTAACCCCCATATTAAAGAAACCGACAGCAAACTCTGCGGACCCCAATAATTTCTGAACCATAACCAAGATTCCCATGCTAGCCAGGGTCCTGGAAAAATGTGTTCAGCAACAACTGAACCAACACATCATGTACTTCAACCTTCTGAACATTCAGCAATCGGGTTTCATATCCAGCCACAGCACAGAAACCGCCATCCTTCACATAGTTGACAACGCCGTCCCAGCTCTTGACTGCAATGAAACCTGTCTACTAGTCCTGCTTGACCTTTCCTCAGCCTTCGACACGGTCAATCATGACAAAATTTTAAGAAGACTAGAAAACAGGATGGGTTAATCTTGCACAGTCCTTCAATGGTTCAAATCCTTTCTGGAAAACAGAACGCAATCGTTCATGGTGAACAAAAATCTTTCTCCCTCCTCACCGAAACTTCTAGGAGTAGCACAAGGCTCCACCCTATCACCCACCCTATTCAACCTATATGTTGAACCACTAACTGAGCTACTACAGCAAGCGAACATTGCCTACCACATGTACGTGGACAACACTCAACTTTACATCAAGATCTCCTCCATTGAAGACATAAAGACAATGAACCTGGCACTCGAAAAGACAGTCCACTGGCGAACGACCAACTTTCTCAAGCTAAACTCGCAAAAAATCAGAATTTCTTCTAATCCCCCCACCATTAACTCCCTGGAGTCAAAGGAATGGACCAAGCTGATCACTGCTCTGAACTGCACCCCAACTTTGGTGGACTCCACCAAATCACTTGGAATTACACTAGATAAGAACCTTTACATGCAAACACACATCAACCTGTTCTAAAAACGCACACTTTCACCTCAGTTATCTTAGAAAAATGAAAACATTCATCGAAAACCCAGACCTCAAAACTGCAGTTCAGTCCTTAGTCATCTCAAGGCTGGAGTAAGCCTGTCTGATCAAAATGTGTAGTGTTTTTTGTTTATAGACAAAACATGGGTATTGGTTTGTGCCATTATCTTCTTGCAACTTGCTTGTAATACAAAAAGAGGGCTATTTTTGCCGTGGCTTAATGCCAATATGAGCCTGTGTGTCAATTGGCATTATCACTACTAAAGTATTGTCATTTTATAGTTGCAACAACGGCTGATGCTCTAAATTCTGAACATAGCTACAGCATACATCTTGACTAAATATGAGTCTTTATCATCTTCTTTTTTCCTTCCCCCCCCTTTTTTCTAATTCTAAACAGGTTCAAATTGAACTTTCATAGTGCTGGTTGGACAAATTACTCCATCCTTTTCAAGGAGTCCCATGAATTTTAGGGTCCTCCACACTTACACTAGGTCCTGATGAAAGCCCACCTGACCCTTAGGGGCACGAAATAGGGCTGAAACATGTCGACCTCTCTTTTGGACATTCTCACATAGTGCCCTAGACCCTAAAGCGTCTATTTTTGCACGAAAAGCGTTTTTAATTAACTCGAACCCAGTCTTATTAAAAATCATTGACTGGTTTTACGAGTTTTTTAACTTACACTCACGCAGATCACCTCACCACACACGGCTGTATTTTTTTCACTACTACGATCACTACTGAAAAAACCAGAGGCAAAACCTCCGGGTGGAGGAAGCACGCAGTAACCCGATGATGATGCTGTCACGTTGTTAAGCACAAGCGGATAATCGAACATACCGCTGAAATACCACCTGCGATAAACGTGATTGAGGGTTTCTTAACAGTCCCCGAACTGTTGATGCTAACCTTGGTTCTTTCAGGACCAGTGATCCACTCTCAACCTGATATCTGGGTAAGCCTATTTCAACACAGAGGGATGCCCATTCTTCTTCTTTGATTGCTGCCTGCCGCCTCACCATTAACGGACATTGAAGGGGGAGAGAAGGGGAGTCAGGACTACCACAACCAGCCTCTTGCGTGGCCGTCGCTGCCTATGCAATTATCACGCTGATGGAGGCACTCTAAAAGTACTCCTGGGCTCCCGCGGCGTGGGACCCTTGTTGTTATTCTTTCATTGCTGCCTGCCGCCTTGCCATTACCAGACATTGAAGGGGGAAAGGAGGGGAGTCAGGACTACCATCCCCAGCCTTCCGCGCGGCTGTCGCCACCTACGCAATTATCACGTGCCTGGAGGTGCTCTAAAAGTGCTCCTGGGCTCCTGCGTTGCGGGACGCACGTGTGCTGTCCCAAGCGAAGCTGGGGCCAAGGGCGGCCCATCCTGCACCCATCATCGACTGGAAGAGGCTGGGCTGGGCCAGCCCCCTAACTTCACCAGACTGTGATCTATATGGGTTTAGGCTGTGAGCCCTAAGGCACTGTTTACCATTTGTGACACTTTGTTAAAAGTTATTGTGACTTTAACAGGTCTAGGGGCCACAGTTCTGTGCCTACTGGCTGGGGGTTTCCTCGCTCTCTCGCTAGCCTTTTGGGGGTATCCCCCCTATCTTTTATCGTGCTCTCTCTCCACATCTCGAGACGTGACGTCCCCCTTATTTACAATGAGCAAACCCAGGAGAGTTGCGGGCACCCTGGACGCAGAATCATTGCTCACACATGAGATCGAACTCACTGAAAGACGATTGTCCCTGGAACCGTTATCATGGCAGAGGTGCTCTTCCCTAGGCCCCTCATATGGCTCTAACATCATGGGTGGGACACCTAGTATCTGTTTGCCCTCCACTGCGTATAATCAGCAACTGCCCTCTTCTGCAACCGAATTGGATTTGGAAGCACCTCCCGCTACTTCAACTGGTCCCAGTTTAGCTACAATTTCATGGGCCCTTTTATCTCATTCTAAGGATAAGTCAAATGAGCCAGCGGGGAAGGGGAGGAGAGGAGAGGGCACCTGAAAATCTAAGCAACTGAAGCGGCCGCGGAGATCCAACCATGGGGAGCCCCACAATTGCACTACTGGCACTGTTGGTACACAGACCGATGATCCCTTTCTGGCACCAATGAGTGGAGCCCTAGAGATCACTGTACCTGTACCTGCAAATACTGGGGGATTTACCATGGGTACGGCTCTTGCCCAATTGAAAGAACTAATCGACAACAGCTTTGCTGAACTTCGGGCTGTCTAGACTTTCTGGACTCTGAACTACGAAAATTGTCTACTTTAAATGAGTCATCCCAGCATACTGCCCCTATAGGGGAAGGCCTGGGTATAAATGTTCCTCAGTCTATGGTTACAGCATCCCTAGAAACTATGCTGGTTAGGGTTACAGCCATTGAGGACTTGCTGAGAAAGGGCTGTGGAGCACACACCACTAATTCTACACGCAATCCCTCAGACTGTTTATCAGTTGATGGAGTTGTGACCTCGTCCTCCAAGGCAAATTCTTCGCATACTTTAAATCATGGGCCCTTTGGACCCATGCCTATTACTGGCCCCTTATTTAAACCCACTTTGGCCCATACCAAGTGCAGTGAAATCCAACAGCCACCCGTTTCAAACACATCTCTATTGGGAAGGGAGGAAGTAAAACTGAACTTGCCTCCTGATGCTACCCCATACACTATAATTCTAGTGAATGCACCACACCCCACCACCCAGGTAACTGAATCATGGGAGACACTGAGAAACAAAGCCCTCTGCTGGCTCGGGACCAAAACCGGGCTTGCAGAGGCCTTTTTTTGGCGAGTTTAATATGGTGAGAAGAGTAGGCTGGGTAGGGAGAAGGGAAAAAACACTTTCTGGTGACTGCATTGTTCTCACTTTCAGGTCACCTAGACTAGTACGCGAGATCTTGTGCAGACTTGACAGTGACCATGTGTCACAAGATAAAATTAGTGTTCTATCTTTAGGACACTTTTACCCTCCTAGGCCCCATGGATATCCGCCCTCATTATCTAGGCCTACAATACCTACCCTCTGCCAACAATTTAGTCTCCCTTTACATAATAGATTTGAAATACTTCCATCCTTGGAGGACATAGACTGACTCATTCCTACCACAATACAAGCAGTTATTATAGGCCTGCTACAATCAAATCCCCTACCCTTGCGTTGACATCCATGGTCCCAATGGAGGCTGTACATATTGACCATAGCAATCCTGGAGTATTAAATGATAACTCTACTTTGCAATTCCCGGGGCTAATGATCGAAGTACAGCCACAAAATGGAGTGGCTCATGATCCTCTGGTTGATCCCCCTTCCGTAATTCCACAAGGTTTAACGAGCTCTCAGTTGGACCATCTGGACTTATTCCAGAAATATATTCCTTGTGAGAACCATCTAGGGTCCCTAGCGGTCATGTCCTGGAACATTGCTGACTATAACCAAAAAATGTCTAATATAGAATGTCTGTCCTTGTTGATAACTAAAGACCTGGTGTGTCTGCAAGAAACCTGGGAGGTTGACCCAATATATGTGAATGGATATCGTCACCTGCAGGTCACGCAAAGGGTGGATTACTGACCATGCTCTCCAACGATTTTCCTTTTAAGGTGAAGCTATTTCTTAATACGTCGCCCTTTTACCATGTTATTTTGTTAGAATACTTTGTGGATTCTTGTTGGCTTCTTATTAATTTCTATAACAATAACTTTGGAATTAACCAGGCAGAGGTGCTGTCCCCATTAGAAAGAGTTATTAATGATGTGCAAGCAAAATGCCACAAACCGTGTAATATAATTTGGCTTGGGGACTTTAATGCCCATCCCTGTGACAAGAGTAATGCTCCGGTGTGTGAAGTCCATGATGTTGATGGGGAGAGTGTCCCTCACTTTAATCATTCAGAGTACGGTAATGCGTTAAACAGACTGTTCTCTATTAATGATCTGGTATTTTTAAGCGCCTCTGAAGCTTTAACTGGTCAGTTAGGAGCTACCTTTTTTAATCATTTTGTTTCTTCTAACCTTGATTATGCTTTGGTCTCAGATTCAGTAGGAGGGCTTTTTACTTGTTTTAAGATTGATTTTTACTCTCATAGTGATCATACTGCATTAACTTTTCTTGTTCCCACCTCAAAGAAAAATGAGTCTGTTTTCAAACTCCCGGTAAATCCTGTGGTTGCAAGAAAGAATGGTATTGCTCTGAAGTGGGAAAGAGTGGACCCTAAAAGGTTTTTGGCCAATTTACTTGCTAAACGTTCTGGGGAGATAATGCACTGTTTAGACCCAGCTTTACCTGATTGTACGGGTTCGGCCTTCGAGCTCATACTATCTGATGTTAAAAAAAATGTAACCCGTACTATACGTAACGATCAACAGAAAAAAAGTAGCTGGTTTGATGATGAACGCGAAAAATCTCTAAAAAACCTTCACACAGCCTTGAAGTGCAATCCCCGCAAATCACCTTTAATCAAGTCCTTGCGCCAAATTTACAAGATAGCAAGGGTTACTAGATTGAAAACCCTAAAGGAAGAATGGTGGGAAAATCTGCAGAAGGCCTCTATATTAAAAAGCCCACAGATGTTTTGGTCACTGATTAATGCACCGTTTTTGAAAGATCAGCAGGCACTGTCCACAGACGCTCATGTTGATCAGGCGGCATGGGTGACCCACTTTGAAGCCTTATTTGAAGCTGGTGAGACCTTACCCACCCAGTCTTGCCCTGAAATCTTAGGAGTGGCAGGGGGCGCTCTTAGTTTCAGACTAGAAGAAGTAAAGTATGCTTTAAATCAGTGTAAACGGGCAAAAGCACCAGGACCGGACGGAGTACCCATTGATCTGTTTTTGGAGAACCAAGATCTGTGGGCCCTGCTTTTAACAAATGTTTTTAATAAAATTGATCAACCATGTGACCCTCCATCGTGGAAAACAACAGTAATTGTCCCCATTTATAAGAAGGGAGATAGGTCAACTCCAAAGAACTATAGACCTATCTCACTGATAGATTCAACTGCTAAGTTAATGGGTCGTCTCATTTTAAATAGGTTGCAGGCATCGGCCTTGGATAAGAATATTATAATCCTGTGTCAGTTTGGTTTTAGAAGAGGGAAAGTCACTGTGGATCAGTGCCTGAATCTGAGCCTAATTATAGCGAAATATACTGTAGCTAAAAAAGGCCACCTCTATTTGGCCTTCATGGATCTGTCCGCAGCCTTTGACTGTGGCAGATACTGGGGGCCATGGGGATTGACCTGAATATTATTAACATCATTCGCAACTTATATTCAGGTGCTTCTGCCTGTGTCCAATATGGAAGGGATGGTGAATGTATAATCATGAGAGGCGTTAGGCAGGGGTGCGTTCTCGCCCCCTTCCTATTCGCACTTTACACCAACAATGTAGAAGCTGCTCTGATGGAATCCACTCCGGATGTCCCTTATATAAACTCCAAACCGAAACCAATACTGCTTTATGCGAATAACGCAGTACTTTTAGGACGTACTACTAATGCACTGCGTCACTTAGTGTTGAATTACATGCAACACATGAACTCCCTGGATATGAAAGTTAATTATTTCAAGTGATTTATCCTTGTTGCTGGTCCGAAACTGCGGAAACAACCCCAAATTATTACTGAATACAGGGAAAACTGGGAGTCGATGGCTCTTTTAATTATTTAGGGATCATGTTTGATAAACAAATTAACTGTCAAAACATGATTGTAAATAGAGCGATCCAGATGAAAAAGAATATTGGGACTCTAAGTTTATAAAAAAAAAGACAGTCTAAAACCTCTAGATGTAATAAAAACAGTGTATGAAGCAAAGATGGTGTCTGCTGCCACTTATGGAGCGGCCGTCTGGGGAGGCAGAGAATGTACAAAACTCCAATCAATTGAAGACAATTTTTTTAGAAAGTTACTTTCATTGCCGAAGTCTTGTGCCAATTTTAAATGCCATATGGAAATGACAGCCCCTTACATTTCTGATAAAATTTCTATGGCGCCAATATTATTGTGGCATTCAATATGGCGAAAGGAGACTCTCACACTGACAAGAGATATTATAAATGATGTCTCGAAACTAGATGCAGTGAGTAACATAACCTGGGTACGATATGTTGAATCTACTTTAAAAGCTAATGGGATACATCATCGTTTTTAGACCCTATGAGCTGCTGTTCTATCTCTAAGAACGGTCTGAAAGCCCAGCTATTATTTAATATGCAGACTGGAAGGGAGACTCTAAATGTCAAGCTGTCAACAGTTAAAATATACTTAACAGTACCGAGTATCTCACAAATGGAAAAAAAATCAAGGTACCTAACTTTTGTTACTAACCTACAGCACAGGTATATCCTGGTGAGATTCCGTCTAACCTATATCCCTTTAATGTTGGGTATCCCTGGCAATGTTTATGTTGCTGCCGATCTCCCATTTTGTACTTGTGATAACCAGTCAATACAGAATGACATGCATTTTTTGCTTTTTTGTAAACATTATCGGAATGAAAGGAAAATGTTTATTATCCCCATCATGCGTAAAATGAATTTTAAACAATGTTGTGTGGCCTTTTACTATTTGCAGTTATTGTCTGACCCCTTTACCTGTTTATCTGTGGCATCCTTTCTTTTAACTGCTCTAAAAAAGAGACGTTCAAACAGGGATCCAATTAATTGTAACATGAACTTAATTAAGTATGAACTTTTATTATAAATCTGTCATAATGATGTGGAATGTTTTTATCTTTTATCTTTTTATATATGTAGTATACTTTTATGCCTTCATTATGTCGACGAAATAAAGTTATTCTAACTGACTGACCACATTTCACCTCACCTGAAAGTACTCAACTGGCTACCTTATGAAGCTCAAATCCACCTAAAAATGGCATGCATCCCTCACAAAGCGCTTCGCCACAATACGCCCCAGTACCTATCCCAAAAACATACCTTATCTGGAGGAATCAGACATTCTAGGAGCGTCGATAACTTACTCCTGAAACCCCCATGTTTCAGCAAGAAAAAAACATCACACAGAGCATTCTCCGGAGCAGCACCAAGAATATGGAACTCACTCCTTCCTTACATCAGAAAAATCTCCTCTACTCCTCTGTTCAAAAGAGAGGCAAAATCATTCCTGATGTGCAAATTCCTCCCGTAAACTCTCACAGGATCCATTCCAGTTCTACACCCTTAAACTTGCCTCTTCTCTCCTACTAAGGACTCCCTCCCCCCTATTACCTGTTGCTCAGAACAACTTTGATGCCTGTACCCCTCCGATCTTTGTCAAAACATGTTGATTTTATGTATTGCTTTTTTTTCCTACTTATTTTATTCGTTCTGTGCACTCATTGTAAAGCGCTCTGATACCCTACCCTGGGTCTGGTCCACCCTATGGGCACATCCTCAGTGGAATCACTCATATAGTTTCATAGTTTTATATAGTACCTTCTACCCCTCAGGAGGTGTTAAGGCGCTCAGTGGATGGACAGCAGCTACTCCTTGGAGGTCAGACTTAGTCTGTAGTGTTGGCTGTAACTTTTGCAGTTAGTCAGCGTTATTGGAGATGGTTTATGGATTACGTGCATGTGATGTCTAGTGTGGAGGAGGTTTGTTGTTAATGGTGGTTATTGATGGAGGTGCTTCAATGGTAAGCTAAGCATAGCACAATCGCGTTTCTGCATGATTCGACTTTCACAATGGTTGACTAGAGAAGTGACCGTGCGGTAGTACACGAGAACGCACATAACATAACACAATAAATTTCCATGGTTGATCAGTTAAACTAAGTAGAAGCATTCCAGACAACAGGGCAGTGAGGAAAAGGTATAACTCATGAAATATAGCCAGTATCCTGGAGTACAATTGGCTCAATGGGGTGTAACCTGCACTGCGTATTACGTCATTCATGCAATGAAAAAGTTATCTACATTGACGTATTGGTGCTGAAATGATATTGTCGTCGACTGACCGTTGCATTGGTCGGTAGGTGTATATGTAGGTGCCATGCTGCAGTGCGCCTCTGCAGAGTTCTCTGTCTAGCCCTTGGGGTCTGTCCATATGGAACCAATTTCTGCTAGAACACCGCTCCCCCGCCATGCCATATGGAAGCGTTTCTCGTAATTTAGCCACCGCCGTATTAAACACATATTTCCACATCAGCAGCCTTCCTCAGTAGGAAAGGAGTTCCTATTTTAAGAGCTTCTTCCAGGTGAAAACTCAAAACTAATTTCCCCTATAACAATGCAAGCCTTCCCCTCTACAACCACCTCACAGGAGGTTTAATAATGACATAATTTCACACTCTAGCGTCTCACTCCTACTGGAATGCGTTTCTGCCTTAAGAACATTCCCGAGAGTACAATGTTGTGCATGACAGGGGTCGCCTTCTGGAAGTTATTCCCGCTGCACACACACATGCCTTTGTTAAGACCATCTTGCCACACAGTGAGTGCCGCTCTGAGTAACTGCTGCATGTTCGCTTGTAAAAACATTTTTTTCCTATTTTAAATAAATATGCATGTCTGTGAATGTAATTGTGTGGGGTGAGGGGCGGAGGCAGTTATTAATCATAAAACATTGATAAGAACATTGTAATTCTTGACAAATCATTCACTGTCGAGGTTGTAAAGTATTTAAGGTACACACAGTGTAGTGCCACGTTACTCATGCACAGTAAACGCTTTCTAGCGGGTCAGCACACCAGCATCGGAGATGGA
This sequence comes from Triturus cristatus, assembly GCF_964204655.1. NCBI lineage: Eukaryota > Metazoa > Chordata > Amphibia > Caudata > Salamandridae > Triturus > Triturus cristatus. The sequence goes on along the minus strand of NC_140589.1, from coordinate 1,869,674,997 downwards.
CCGCATTTGTTCAAACAACGCTACTGTAGTGTTCAGCTACACCACAGACCTCCAGAGGGCGACATCTGGCACGTCAACGAGGTGTGAGTGGTGTGCTCAGTGCTCTCGCACACAAGCACACATCCATGATGCCTCCTTTGTCCATGCGCATGCATCTGCCTTTCCCTGGGTTGCACAGAAGTGTTTGCACACAGTCCCTGCTTTTCTATGTTGTTGGCGCGTGCATGCACACACATATATCACACAGACCCACACACCTGGTGCACCAAGGCTGTTCAAGCAGATGCCATTCTGTCTGGTTCAGACAATAGTATCCTTTAACACGCCTCCAACATTTGCGTTTCACAAGTGTGTTCACTGACACCATGCCGCCTTCGGACTGTTAAGTGTGTGCCTGCACAGGCGGCGTGTGTAACCTCTCATACTTGTGCAGAGCATTCTTTTAAGTCGCCACCCCAAATACTTTTAGAAATGGGAGGAAGGGAGCAATTACGGCAAAGCATGTGAGTATTAGCCAGGGTGCACTAAACTGTTCCTATGTTGCAGCCACAGGGCAGTAGAAGAAGCAAGCCGTTCATTGGCTGACACCAAATAGGCTCTAACCTTGGATTAAGAGAGGGCGCACACTCGCCACCTCTGGTAACACAAGAGCGTGCACCAGAAACCACACTTCTTGAGTTTTTCGTAAGTGAGTTCCTTGGATCGTTCGGGAGATTTTATTGACACAGGTGGCATGGTGAGATGTTTAATAAAAGCATATACACATGTCATGCGCGAGTGTGAGAACACACTCCAAGCATCCTTCGGGGGTTCAATGAGACCCCCAAGGGCCATAAAAAGCTGTTTAAAAAAAAATCTCAGTGGAGTCTGCGGATCCAGTTGAAAAATGTAAAAAAAACAAAGCGCCACTCTTCCTCCAATATTGGCCCTGGATGGAAGGGGAGCTGCGCGGCACCCTTAATGGCCAAGGGGCTGCCACCCTACCAATGTCCCGGGGTACCCATCCATGGGACATTGCAGTCTGCAATGGTTTGGCAGGACTACTGCTTCAGCAAGTTAAAGCAATGCTTGCATGAAGCGGAGCAGAATTGATTTTGGATAGAGGGAGCTGCATGTTAGCAGCTACCTCTGTCCAAAGTCAATAACGGCTCCCGCAGGAGGCAAGGAGCTGGCAAGGACCGTGGGGGCCTACAAGCTTCTTCCACAGTCCCCAAGGTGAACAACTGGGGTGCCCTGGGTGGGACCAGGGCAACCAGTATTGTGGCCACGCCCTGGGTGTTGGGGTGCAGGGGCCAAAATCCACCAGGGGGCGCATGGCCCCCTTTCCTTTGTTTTATAAAAAAATGTCTTCAGAAATTAAACAGCAGGTCCTGGGGATGGGGCTGCCGGGTACAAAATTGGCCCAGGGAAGGGGGGCACACAGCCCCACTCCCTTGTTTTATAAATGTTGTTTTCAAACAAAATAAAGGACAGGCACCGGGGGATGCGGTCCACAAGGCCAAAATCAGCCCAGTCAAGTGGGGCCCTCCTTCATTTTAATTAAAACATTTTTCTTCGAAGGAAATGCCGAGACCTGGGGGATTAGGTTCCTGGGGCCATATTCAGCATGGTGAAGGTGGCAACATGACCCCTTCACCATCCTATAAATGCCTAGCCCCAGGGATGGGGTCCCAGGGGCCAAATGTAATCCACCTAGGGAAGGGGGACCACATGGCCCCCTTTCCTTTATAACTTAAAAAAAAGAACAGTTTACTGGCACGACTCCAGAGGCCATGTCCCCTTTCTCTACCACTCTGCAAACATGCCTCTCAGGGCACTGCTGGTGGGGGTGATTACATACCCTGGCCTACTAAGGGCCCCAGGACTAAAGTGAACTTCTTCCTCAAACCAGTGGTGCACCAGGAGATGCATTTGCAGAGTGGTGGAGAAAGGGGTGTGGCTTATAACAACCTCTCAGCAATCATGCTGTGTGGGATTTACTAGAGGTAACAGGAGGGGTAGTTGGCCCCAAAGGACAATCTGGAACCAAGTGGACTTCATCCCCTAACCAGCAGTGCCCAAGGAGGCCCATTTGCAGAGTGGTAGAGAAAGTTGGCGTGGCTTCTCAAGCCCTCTCATCAATCAGGCTGTGTGGGACTTACTAGAGGTAACAGGAGGGCAACCCCTCATGGTACCTTCAGTAAGTCCCACACTACAGGATGGCTGAGAAGACTACGTGGCCCCACTCCCTTTCACTACCACTCTGGAAACACGCCTCCTGGTGTACTACTAGTTGGGGGATGAAGTTTCCTTGGCTACTAAGGGTCCTCGGGGTGAATATCCCCTCCTGTTACCACCAATACGTCTCACATAGTGGGATTGCTATACACACCCTTTCTCCACCACTCTGCAAGCGTGTCTCATGGCACACTATTAGTTGGGAAATTAAGTCCTCTTGAGTGCTGAGGGACCTTGGGGGCCAAGAAGCCTTCCTGGTACTTTCTGTAATTCCTACACACTGGAATTCCTGAGAGCTGGTCATAGGCCCCACCGTCTTTCTCTACCACTCTGCAAACGCCATTACTTCTTACAAAAACCATAGAAAATTCCCTGAAAAAGCCACAGGTTACAGGGATGTTATAGTTAGAAAGTGGAATAAAATATAACTTAGAAATTTAATTAAAAAACAATGGTTAAAGGGACGTTATAGTTAGGCCCAGGTTTCACTCCCAGTCAAATTCAGTTAGTATAGTTAGCTGAGCTAATTATAACTCATGACTCCCGTAATGCACTGCTTATGACCTCACATATATCATTGATGACATCTCAAATGACATCAATGATGACATCATCCAGTGACTGTGAGTGTTTTTAAAAGTTTATGAGTGTTTAATATATAAATATTTATATACATCAAGGTGTGTTGGTGAATCAGTGAGTGTATGAGTACCTATATGGATGTATATATATTTTAGGGTAAGGGTATTTTTAGGATTTAGGGGTGGGTGAAGGCATTGGGTGGCAACAGTATTTTTAAGATTTAGAGTCGGTAATGGTATTTTTGGGGTAAGGATATTTTGTTGGGATTAGGGTGGGTGAGGTTATTTGGGTGGTAAGAATATTTTTAGGGTTTAGGGTAGGTAAGGGTATTTGGGTGATAAGGGTATTTTTAGGGATTACGGTGGATAAGGATATTTTTAGGCTTTAGGGTGGGTGAGAATATTTGGGTGGTAATTATATTTTTAGGTTTTAGTGTGGGTGAAGGTATTTGGGTGGTAAGAGTATTTTTAGAGTGAGGGTATTTAGTGCTAAGAGCAATCTAGTGGTTATGGTGGGTCTTTATAAGTTTTGTTTCTAGTGCATATCTAGCCTGTTTTATCAGCAGTTTTTAATATATAACCATTTAAGGTAAACAATAGGAAAACACAATATTACAGCAGGATTCACATGCCCTCACAGCACCTTAAGGCCCATAGGCCTTAAATGTCAAACTTCAAATCTAAACACAGTCCCTATTCCACTCCACATTGGGGTAAATGTCAATTTTCTTCTTTATCATACTCTTGCCATTGCTTCCAAATACCATCATGTTTGTGTGGGCAGCCACCGTTTTCATAAACCTGTTTCACTAAGAATCTGCAGTGATAATCCCACCCTTTCTTTTTTGCTATGCCTGGTGCTTTTGTTGCTCTCTATGATAGAGCAATGTGGGGTTTTGAAATTGCAAATCCTAGGCCAATAAGGGTTGTTTTGTATCCATTAGTATTTTATATCATCTAACATAGTGATTCTTAACATGTGGTCTGTGGACACGGGGTGTCCACAAAACGTATTCAGTACCTAAAGAAGTAAATATACATTTAAAAAATCTGAAAATGGAAACATTAATAACATAAATTGCATTGGTCTCTTTATCTTGAATTGTTGGAGCAGCACAGGTATACCAAAGGAACATAGTAATGATTGGTGATCTAAAACGAAGCACTGGAGTGTGCTGATTTAATGAAAGCATGCAGGTACATCTAAAAAGACAAAATGATATGGTAGTGTCCAACATATTGTTCCATCATTTAGAATTAAAACAACATTTTTAAAAGTTCCAACCTTCCCAATAACATTTTAAGAAATTATATTTTTTTTATATGTTAATGGTTGTGTATAAATATTTGATAACTGGTATATTCGTTTGATCTACGCTTGCTTCTGTATTTGTATGTATTGATTTGAGATTCATGTCATAGAAATTTCTTAGGTGGGGTCCTCGTCCTCCATTACTTATTCAGTAGAGGTTCACAGAAGACAAAAGGTTGAGATCGGCTGATCTACCATATTAACAAGTCCTATAGTGACAGACATTATAATGAGGCCCAAAGTAAACAATGTTCGAACACCTACAATACAAAATTAGATTATACCCAATCACCCAAGGACTAGAATACCTAGATACAATTGTAAAATCTATACACTACAGAAAATTTGCCCTTGTACATATACTGATGATTTTAAATTTCTGCATTCATTAGCTACCCCTGATATCTGTAGTGCAGTAGCCAACTACATAAAAGTATCTTTGGCCATTAGAAAATGATATGAGTAATAACACTTCGAGCAGTCTCACCATAATCACCATATGCAAAGAGTTGCATGACCTTGGTACCTTTTTGAATTGTCTTTTAACACATTGTTTAAACTGTTCATATGTTGTGATAATGTCTCTGGAAATTTTAATGGTGTCATGAATTGATACTAGGTTGCTTTTTCTGTTTTATTTGAATTTTAAGCAATGTACACATTTTAAGGTCATGGATTTTAATTAACCTGGAAATTCTGGAGGTGTACTCAGCCACTAGAAAAGCACCTTAACGTACGAATTGGAATGGCTTATAGATTCCCCTTGACATGTTTTTAAATGTCTGCCTAACTATTGTATATTGATAGTTGACTCAGTGAATGAATTTTAGTAATGAATATAATTTTACTGTATTGATAATTTGCCTAGGCTGGAATCAGATGCTGGTGATCTTGATGCATTGAATGGCTTTTTGTATTCTTTTATGGCTGGTTAAGCCGACTAAAGATTATTATTGATTGAACTAGTCCTATTTGTGAAGTGATTGCTATGGGACAATGTATGAACACTGAAAGGGTATATGCAACCTTCCCACAGTAACCAAAACCCAGCAACCCCTGAAAGAATGTGATGAACCTGTCCTTGACCTCCTTACATCTTAGAAACCTTTTTGTGTGTGATATTTAAGTTTCTATTCTGCAAGAACTATTATATGTATTTGATTTGTCATTGCAAATTCACAGCAATTGACACTAGAACTGCATTAATCCATATGATGTATTTTTACTACTGACACAAAGCTGTGTATGCAACCTGCCCAATACAACCAATAACAGATACCACAGAAGAATACATGGCTACCTGATCCACTCCTAATACGCAAAGCACAAGGACCACAGTGCTTGTGGGAAGAGATTATGTGATATATCACAAGGCATTAGATTACAATCTTTACTTCAGTGGTCAAAATAATGAGAATTCTAGAAGGACTGTAAAAAATACATGTTTTGAGAATTGGTACAATTTGAAGAAAGGAAGACATACTTGTCTGTAAAAATAAACATCCTATCCCTCTTTGTACTTACTGTCTGAAGGGGGAAATGATGCCGCGTGATACCCCGAGAAGAGGGTGAGAAGCACCAGGAGGAGGAGAGTTCCAGTTGATCTCTTCATGTTCATTTTTCAGCTTTAAAGTGATAAATGCTTAGTTTGTTTCGAATTTAAGGTTTCACAGAGACATCTATATGCAAATGAATGTGTGTCAAACTCAGCTCTCTCAGCCCATAAATCAAATAATTGCTAATGCTGCTAAATTTAGGGCAAACTGCCCCAGGATGATGCAACCTAAACTGGTTTAGTGGCTTCTATTAACACTTCAGGTCATAACTGTGTTTGTGCTGCACTTGCTCATACAGCCTCATTTCAAGAAAAGATTTGCACTCAATTCAAAAGTTGTGTACATCATTTAGACATTATTCTAAATGTATCTGTGCATTCAGTCATTTATTTAGATGCATGTCTTGCATGGTGTCCACATGACCCAGTTTGCACTGGATTGTTCCTATTGGAGCAGGATCAAGACTGATTTGCATATGGATAGGTCTAAACGGAGGTGGCATGGTAGGCAAAGTAACAATCAGCTGGCATGCGGCCATGAGTAATTACCAGTGGCTGAGATTAATTCAAGCATTCCATCTATCACTTTTTGTATACATCAGTGCGACACCTTAAGTGGGACGAGTAAGCCCAGATTTGGGTCCTGTTCACACTGTGCCACTGGAATCAAGCTGTACCTGACTGATGAGCCCTAATGAGGGCAAAAAACAGTCTTGGGTTGCTTGTGTTCCAGTTCAGGGAGAAAATGGTCTGGCATTTCAGACTGGATTGGTACTATTGGACCATGGTCAAGACAGATTTGCATATGGCTGGGTCCAAACTGAGGTGGCATGGTGTGCAAAATAACAATGAACTGTCATGCAGCCAAAGACATTACCAGTGACTGAGATAAATTCAAGGATTCCATTCATCACGTTTTGTACACTTCAGCAAATGCCACCCTACGGTCACTTTGTAGCACTGTAATCAGCAGATTATATGGACAGATGCTGACCACACAAGAAATTGGGTCACAGCAGTTTATACTCCACAAAGATGGGAACAACTGTGTGCTTTAATGACACTTATTTGGTGATGACCAAAATGTACAGACAGAAAGCACATAACAACGACAACAGAGGTGTTATTACTATGAATCGTAGTTCCAAGAATAGCAAAACCCCAAATGCTCCAGTTGAGAGAGAAATATATCGTTCAGAGATACTACATACACCCTGTAAAAGTTCATGTCAGGACAGTCTACATATGTGCTCTTAATATCACCCTTCACAGACCCCTGTCCATCATACGATATGAAAACAGAACGTCAAAGATGATAAGACCTGGTACCCCATTCATCCCCATTGAAATCATAAGTCAGTACTGCTCACACTAGCTATGGAAGGGGAATGGAATACAAGGATAGGCCCCTCCCACATTTGTTTTACAAAGTTAACTACATTTTAATCTGTTTTGATCTATCTGTCACTTATCCTACTGCATGCACCATTTTTTATCCATGCACTTCATCTCTCCAGCAGCTAATATAATAAAGTTCTTCAAACATCTTCCTGTTTTTTTTTTAACATCTGCGACCTGTTGGGAGATATATTACCAATGGGATTAAAAACGTAGAGACAGGTGTCTGAAATGTTTTAGTGCTCCGTCCATCATCTCTTTGTGTTTGCTTTGTTTCCCCTAAGTTCACAGGGTATACCCAGTGGTGGGTCCCTTTATCAGTGGATTCAAGATAGTCTGGCTGATGAGGGATGTTACCCCGAAACTGGTCCCAGGATGCTTGTTTCTAGTCCAGGGAAGACCTGGCTTTGCAGTTCAGGCTGGACTGTTCCAATGAGGAACAGGGTCAAGACTGATTTGCATATGGCTGGGTTGGAAAAGTAAGTTAAAATACGATGAAGGATTCAACCTAGATATGTGACTTGGGGTGAGTGTCTGAAAAGTTTCAGCGCTCCGTCCATCATCTCTTTGTGTTTGCTTTGTTTGCCCTAAGTTGGCAGGTTATGCCCAGACATGGGTCTCTTGCTCATTTTGCCATGGGATTCAAGCTAGCCTGGCTGATGAGGGGTGTTACCCCGAAACTGGTCCCAAGATGCTTGCTTCCGGTCCAGGAAAGACATGGTTTGACAGTTTGGGCTGTACTGTTCCCATGAGGAACACGGTCAAGTCCAATTTGCATATGGCTCGGTCTGAACTGGGGTGGCAAAGTGAACTAAAGAGCTATGATGGCTTGAACCCAGATCTGTGACTGGGAGTGAGTGTCGGAACAGTTTCAGCACTCCTTCCATCATCTCTTCGTGTTAGCTTTCTAAAATAGATCCCCTGACTGAAGTAGTGAAAAATACAGAAACTTCACAAGATTGTGTAATATACTGAATAGGCCCATGGGCAGTCCTGAGCAACCTCTTCACCAAGATGGCGCCAGAGGAAGTATGTGAAGATTATTTCTGAAGAGATGTCCTAACATACCATATGTCTTGGAAACACTCGCTAAATAGACATTGGTTGGTTAAATGGTTATCCATGGGGGTTATTTAAACATATAATGGCTGCAAAGAATTGTGTCACAAATAAACTGCATCTCAAGAGTTTGGACATAGTATTACACTTTTCTTCTAATGCAGGGCTAGCTGGGGTGACAACTACCACTGATACAGTGTAAGAAAGGTATGGACAGTTTAGTGCAGTTGATTTAGGAGAAATGTAATGAAAAGATAAAGTTTAAAGATCACCATGAAATGGTGAAAGTTGTTGTAAAAGAAATGTAGCTTCTTGTAGACTTCCTATTATTACAGAAGAAAGGTGCACATGATTTGGAGCCGGTAAATGAATCAGCATTTTTATGTTGGGGTGACAGAACCAGGGATGTTTAATGCTATGTCAACAATTTATGACTATTCTGGAAGAGATTGAGTTAGAGTCTATACCTAAGAAACACTTCAGGGTCTTTGAATGCCAGTTAAGGAAACTCAGTGAATGTTGACATGTGAAGTATCACTGCTTGTGGATATCCCTTTCTGCATCATGAAACAATTTGTCAAATGTGTTGGTCAATGTGCAGGATAAGGATAGATGCAACAATTAAATCTGTTAACTCTAGTCGGAGCCCATGTGAAATACAGGAATATGTGCATATGCTATATTCCTACCGTGCCAATAAAGCATTAAGGCTAGCTTATCATCTTCCCAAGATAGACAAAATGTTTGTGACACTTGTCAATATGCACCTGGATTTCAGTGTGACCTATCATCATTTGGAAGTGGACGTTGTCTAGAACCACATGGCCACATCATTCCAGGGTGTTATCAGCACTGTCTGGGTCATGAAACTGCAGTATAATCTCTTTATTATGAATGTATGTGACAACACCCAAATATTATCGTGAGATGCATCTTATGACTTTTGGGATACAAATATAAATTATTAATAAGCTCAAACTTGTTTTTATACAGAAATATGCAAAATACTTCATCAGCCTGATTTCAGTTTAGAACATTTTCCTATAGGCATGCAACAACAAGAACATATTTGCAAGTTGTTTACCTCAAGGCATCCATATCTACAGACAATGATTCTTATCAACATTTATCTTTTGCATGAAGTCGCCAATAGTGCCTTACATCGGCCTAAACCTTAATGGGAGTATAAGTCATTTAATGTGCAAAGAAACAACATCAGCATTTGAAAGAAGAGTATCAGAAGAGAGAAAACAGAATAGAGGAAATCATTGAACTATCATAAAAGTAAATTGAAAATATTCGAATTGACAAAAATACAAGTAAAAAAAAAAATCTTCATATTGCAAGCTGAATAAAATTAATTCCCACCAAATAATTTGTGACAACCTTAAGTTGGTCTGACCTTTTAGCCAACATCACTACAAGTCCTTCTAAGCAAATAATACTTATGTAGCAATTTATGATTGGCTAAGCTACTCACCACCATCATGAATATTCTAGAAGCCCAGTAGAAAGAGGGACAATGTTCACAAAAATGGAAAATAAAACACAAAAATGCCAAACACGCTTTTTCACAATGTTTTCAATACCAGACTAACACATGTTTAGGTGCCAACATATTAGACCACATTGGATCCCTCCTTAGTGACTTGATTATACTATTATATATACGCTGATAAAACAAAAGATTACAGAGACGTTACAGTAAGGCTCAGGTTTCACTCATACAAAACCAGAGAAATTCAGCATCTGAGCTAACTATAACTTGCGCCGCAATTGCACTTTTAAGGATGAATATTTTTTCCACGCAGAGGCCCTTAAGAACAACCTCTTGGTACGAGGTTACCCCAAAAAACTTCTAAAAAGAGCCATAAAAAGAGCTTGGTGGACCCCGCGAGAGACGCTGCTAGAGAAGAAAACGATAACAAAGACCAACAGAATTGTCTGTGTGACCACATTCGGCCCCACATCAAACTGGCTGAAAAAAACAATCAACCAAAACTGGCACTTAGTCAGACAGTTGGATCCATTATTCAATGAAACCCCTCTGTTTGCCTTCAAAAAGGACAAAAGCATTGCCAACCAGGTTGTACGGGCAGCCATGCCCAAAACCAAGAATGCCACAATCAGAAGCTTCCTGAACTTACCGCCTATACAAGGGCACCACAAATGTGGTACTTGCACATGCTGCGAGTCAACTATTGAAGGCGATTGCTTCTCATACAACGGGATCCACTGGAAACATGACACGTTTTCGAATTGTAAATCTAAATTCGTGGTCTATGGAATATTATGCCCCTGCACAAAGTTGTACATTGGTAAGACCAATCAAGAAATTAGACACAGGATTCAGCAACACAAATCTAGAATTCGAAAACAAATTCAAAACGCCCCCCTTGTCAACCATTGGTCCTTAAAAAACCACACAGAAAGAGATCTGAAATGGACAATTATTTCCAAAGTCGAAAAAGACGCCAGGGGTGGGGATCTGGACTCAAAACTATTGAGACGGGAAGCAATGTTGATTATTAAATTCAACACTTCAGTTGATGGGCTCAACGAACTTTCGGAAATTTTTAACCTATAAGAACAGTGAGAAGGAAGGAAGGTGACAACCATTGGACCTTATCCATTGAAGCGCAAATACAAAATGCCAATACATTAAAACATCGTCCAAAAACCTCCACCAATTTCGGAGATCAATAAGCGAACCAACACCGAAGCAGAGTATTCCATCATGTTGCTTTCTATTCAGAGAACTGAGAAATTGTGGAAAAGGACAAAAGGAACTTAAAGAATGGATGGGCCCATCTACCACAGTTTCAGATAGATGCCGACTACAGCTCAGTGGTAATATGCTCATACACCTGGCTAATGAAACTCAATAGTCTTCCCCACAATTGAAAACGGGTTCAACAAGAAAAGTGGTGTCTTTGTTGTTTTTAGAGATCGAAAGATCGCACCAAGAACACATCAGCGATCTGTATAAAACACACATCATAACGTCCTCTTGCCAGACCAAATGTAACGCCCTGAACGTCTCAGGATCGTTTAACAGACACGACAATGAGGACGCAACCACTTATGAAGGGTTAGTTATTTTAATGAAGGCAAATATAATACAAGGAATAAACAAAAGTTATAGTCACTGGAATCCTCCAGGCTAAGTACGTTACCAACCCACAGCACGGATGGTCCTAACCGTCCTCTGCATATACGCCGATCCCGGCGTATGCCAACAGAGGGCAGAAATGAAATGGCCGACAATGCCAATCGGTAGGCTGTGAGGGGCACGAAGAGTGTTGGGGAGAATCGAGGAGTCAGGGAAACACCCAGCCGGGGTCTCTACCTGAAGGGAGCAGCCGCTCAACCTCTTCCTCAGACTGCACCGGGACGCGGAGTCACCTCCTGGTGATGCGTCACCGATACCCCAATCACAAGCAAGAAGACTGAACCGAGAGCAGCCGCTCGATCGATCCTGTGGACTTCCGAGTCTGTAACGCGGCAAACACCTCCTGGTGTGCGTTACAGCTGGCAGTCCCTGTGTCTCTGGTCGGGCTGGGAGTTACGACTCCAACCAGCAAAAGCGCCACTGCGCTTGGACTCTGCCGAGTCAAAAAGCGAAGCTCAATGGTTGACCGGTAGAGCTTCCGGGTCCTTCACAGGTGACGATGGGGCAAGACATGGCCCAGGGAGTAACGACTCGACCTACCTCCGTTCTTGCCTTACTGGAGCACCACTCCGGAACACTGCTCTTCACGAAGCAGGTACGTCGGTGTAAACACAATATCCGACAGCGTTGTACCTCCCGGTTCCTCCCTTTATAGGGCGTGTTTTCCTTGAGTTATGTAACAGCTCTCCTGTTTACATAAGGGCGTGTTTTCCTTGAGTTATGTAACAGCTCTCCTGTTTACATAAGGGCGTGTTTCCCTTGAGTTATGTAACAGCTCTCCTGTTTACATAAGGGCGTGTTTTCCGTGAGTTATGTAACAGCTCTCCTGTTTACATAAGGGCGTGTTTCCCTTGAGTTATGTAACAGCTCTCCTGTTTACATAACCTCTCAACCGCTAAGCATCCTGGGAGATGTAGTCCGTTTTTGCTGGTTACCGTTTTCCTCCCCTCGCATGACAGGAATTCTTGACACCAAATAAAGTTTTTTTGCAAAAAAGAGGCCACTAGCTTCCAAGAACCACATTTCCCAGAAGCCACCATACTTACGTCATGTCCCCACGTGATGCGTCAATCACTCAAGAACGAACCTTGACGGAAACGGGAACAGAGCATAGCAGCGACGTGAAAGAACTCCACCGAGACGCGGGAAATTCGTTCCATTGAGGTGAGGCAACAACCACCCGCGATCCTGTGCACACAACTTCTAACTGAGCCATAGACACATTGTTTACGAGTTTTGTTTTCTTCTTTTTTCTGACACGTAGTGTAACGAATACAACTGGCAACCTTGAAGCCATTTTTCAAACACACGGGCGGTGTCAATATTATTCACATCGAGGAGTCGGAGGTAACCAGAACCGTGACTTCAGAGACTCTGCACCTCGACGCATACTAAAAGTAAGCGCCAAAAACATAAAACAGACTGACTTTTGACTTTGAGAGATTTGTAACCGGTGTTGTACTGAGAGGAAGGCAGGAGTTGATTGTATTTCCTGTATCGTTTGGCTTGACAGGCAGAAAATTTGGGCTTGGCAGACAGAGGTAGACGTTTAATACATCCCCTGCGAGGCACAGACTGCATTTAAATTGCAGGTGAGCATTTTAAACATAGCGCAGTTACCAGAGTCATAAAGAGATAGGACATTGGTTAAACAATCTTCTGTTCATTTATTTCAGTACATTGGTCCTGACGAGGATCCCAGCAAGAAAAGGGTTCCGAAACGCGTAGACCTTACGAGTTAAGGCCAACCGATTATCTAAGACTTTTTTCTAAAGAAAGAAAGAGTGTATACAACGAGAATACAAAAACTTTTCTGGATGGCCTTCACGTGTCATTCGACACGTTTTTCACTTAGTGTGTTTTGTATATAATGAGTAATATGAATGGGTGTGAGTGGGTATGAATGTTGAAGAGTTGAATGTTTTTTTGCCAAGTATTGCATTTTTAGAAGGTGTCAAAATCTTATAAAACTGTTGTATTCAAATTGTAAATAAGGGTATTGTTCAAATCACGGTGCAGTTTATGATTAAGAAATATCAGATGTTGAAAAATGAAAATGTGATGTAATTGAGTTACTTCCTTTCGATTAAATCTGACCGAAAAAGCAGTCAATCATGTGATTGTTTCATTCAATACACACGAAAAAAGGTTAGGCAAAAGCCTTGTGCAGCATTGGCACTCATTTTGGTACTTATTTACAAAGGAGAGCGCTATTTCCAAGCTGCCCCTGGAAGGAGAGCGCTATTTACAAAGGAGAGCGCTATTTACAAGCTGCCCCTGGAAGGAGAGCGCTATTTACAAAGGAGAGCGCTATTTCCAAGCTGCCCCTGGAAGGAGAGCGCTGGATTTGGTGAGTGCTATCTTTGAAGTGGCTGTGCCTGCAGCCGGAGAGAGTGACAGCCTGCTGCTGGGAGGCCGCCGAGACACCTGCAGCCGAGAGCCCGGTGAGTGGGGCATTGGGGGAACCAGTGGCGTGGAGGGGGCAACGGGGCACATTATCGGTGCCCGCCCCGGGAACCCTTCACATTTTTGGGACCTTGTGGGGGCGCACTTGGAGGGTGTGTCAGGGCACATTGTCGGTGCCCGCCCCCGGCGTCGTGTGGGACTGGTAGTGGAGGAGGGGGGGCAACGGGGTACATTGCCGGTGCCCGCCCCTGGTGCCAGGAGCCTGCACAGCTGCCCCACAGGACAGTGGGCAGCTGCAACGGCCTAGAGGGATGCTGGAGGGGGTGGACACCTCGGAGGGCCCACGGACCTGCCCGGACTAAATGCAATGCCTAGCGCTGCAGTGGCTGGCCATGGTTGATGCTCCCAGAGCTTGCCAAGTCTACTGCCCCAAGAGCTTGCTATGCTGAATGCTCCCAGTGAGGGCCCTATCTGAAGCGCCATTGATCTGCCAGGTGTAGCACTATGCTATAATGCCATATTTAAAGCGCTATGGTCAATGCTAGTTGTGCAGCGGTATATTCAAATGTCATGCTCTTAAGCGCTATGTCGATGGCTATGTTTTGAAGCGCTTTCGCCGTGATATGTGCAGCGCTATATTCAAATGTCATGCTCTTAAGCGCTATGTCAATGGCTATGTTTTGAAGCGCTTTCGCCGTGATATGTGCAGCGCTATATTCAAATGTCATGCTCTTAAGCGCTATGTCAATGGCTATGATTTAAAGTGCTAGTCATGTGTTGTATGCAGCGCTATGTCTAGATGTCAGGTTTTAAGGTGAATGAACTGCCTATTTTGATTCCTGCCTCAGGGGACCTCCAGGTTGTTAAGGGATATGGTCAGGTCATGATGTGTTTTATTACAGGTGGTCCGGACTAACGCCTAAGGTTATGCCCTGAGTTGACTTTATTGCAGGTTGCAGCTAATGGACTTACTTTTACTATCTTCTAAATCGCAATGATTCCGGCAGGGGCCCGATTGGCCCTGCCCTGTACATAATTCCCCCCCTGTAAATGTTAACCGAGCGCCAGTTGGCGCAGTACAGAGATTGCCTATTGACACCTTGTGGTTTTGGACAATACAAAAGTTCTTTTTACCTAAACTGGTGTGGTGTCTCTTTTTGTAGTGTGCCTTGTGTGTCGCCTGGGTGTACTGCGTGGATGCTTTGCACATTTCCTCCAGAGTTTGGCCCGCCCGCTCTGCACCACGCTACCCGTTTCCAACATTGGTGTTCAGTGGTGGGATAGGACTTGTGTTTGCGCAGTACCACAGCGACCGCGGGTTGCACTGCAAATTGAGCGTTTAAAGTGATCTCAGCTTTGGGGAATTATTGTTTTTTTTCCTTAATTGTGATTTCCTCCTGGAAGTGTGTTTTTAAATTGTGTCCCCTTGTTGCACTGTGGGTGGTGTGTCCCGGGTGTACCGTGCCAGGATGGGGTCAACCTACAACGAGGATGATCTTATGGAATACACGGAGCAGGAAGTAGTGGATTTCTGCAGGGAGAGAGGGATACCCCCAGTAGGCAACATACGCAGGAAGTTATTTCTCTATGAGGCCCTCAAGAGGGGGGAACCCTTAGAGATCGGTGGGGACCTGTCAGATTACCCCTCCGCATATTTAAAGGGTGGATTTAGTGGAGACCCGGAGGAGGACCTCCAGTGTAGGGAGGACTCAGAGAGTGAGGGGGCCCAGTCCATAACCCAGGAGGGGGGTGACACTGACGAGGAGGAGGAAGATGACCGGGGGGAGATGCCAGTAGCGAGTGAGGACACCAGAGTTAGAGAGTCCCGCGCTGGGTCCAGTCCCGGGGGCACTGCCCCGTCCCTTTCCCTGTCCCCAGAAGAGTGGGTAGATAGGAGGGAAGAGAGGGAGCATCAGCTGGCGCTGGGAAGGCTCAAGGTGGAGCTAGCGCGGCTGAGTGTGCAGGAGAAGAAGCTAGAGACGGAGAAGGTCCTAGCGCAGGAGAGGATGGCGGAGGCAGAGAGGGCCTTTGCCAGGGAGAGACCAGCTCGGGAGGGTAGGTTGTCCCCTGAGAGTGTTTTTTGTGGTCTGGATTCACCAGTAAGGGTGGGATCCAGTGGTGGCAGCGAGAGTGGATCCAATGTAGGGTGTCCCACTCCCAGAGCCCAGGAGACAGTGCCTGATTCCCAGGAAGAGGGGGACAGGTTAGAGTTCAGGGGCAGGGGAAAACTGTCCCACCAGTCCTGGGGGGAGTTTGCGGAGGTGTGTGGGACTGCATTGGAGGATTGGGTGGTGAGGAGTGCAGTGAATGAGTGGGAAGGGCTGTGCCAGGTAGTCATCCGGGAGCACATGCTGAGGAATTGTTCCCCAAGGTTGCGTCACCACCTAGTACAGTGTGGGTTCTCCGACCCCAGGGAGCTTGCACAGGAGGCAGACCTCTGGGTGAGGGCCAGGGTGTCTGAGGAGGCATTGGGGAGTGACCCTGAAGGGGGTGGTGCAGGGATCTTCCAACCCAGCGAGGTGGGAGAGGTGGCGAATAGCCCAGCTAGGTCCCCGGGAAGAGAGAGGGTTGTAGGGCCTCACGACCTATCCATAGGAAGGAGTGAGACGGGGAGGTGTCCCGAGGTGCCCCAACCGCAGTCTCAGGGCCTGGAGAGTTCCGTAAGGGAGCCCCAGGTTGGGAGCCTAGGCTGTCCTGATGTGCCGCCCGGTGAGGGGGAGCCCCTAGTGTCAGGAGGACCCGGGGCATCTGTAATCAGAGCTCCTGAGGTCCTGGGGTTGGCCCAGTTGCAGGGTTTAGATCCTGGGCTGGGATGCCAGGTTCAGGGGTTGCCTGACTTGGCGGGTGGGACATCTGTTAACAGTGTCCCCCCAGAATTGACTTCCAGGGGTACTTCTCCAGGTGGGAGGGTGCGGAACTCTGGAAGGGGGTGCAGAGGGAAGAAGGTCTCACCTCGGGCACCGGCTCAGCCACAGGGCTTATGACCTGGGTTGGGAGGCCAGGGATGGGTACTGCCTGACCTGGCGGGTGGGACATCTGTTAGCAGTGTCCCCCCAAAATTGTCTTCCAGGGGTGCTACTCCCGTTGGGAGGGTGCGGAACTCTGGGAGGGGGTGCAGGGGGAGGGAGGTCTCACCCCTGGCACCGGTGCAGCCTAAGGGTTTAGACCCTAGGCTGGGGAACCAGTTGAAGGGTCAAGGCCCTGGACTGGGGAGAGAGTGGTGGTCTGAGGGTGCCTCGCATGGGAGTAGGGTGAGGAACCCCAGAAGGAGAGGTAGGGGGAGGAGAGCCTCGCCCCTGAGGGCTGGTCAGCCTGAGGGTGCGGACCCCAGGTGGGAGGACCAGTGGCAGTTCGGAACTGCAAGGAGGAGGAGGAGAGTGGTCAACGGGTACTATGGGCCTGGGGTTACTGCCCCCCACTCTGTGAGACCGCAAGGGCCAGAGACATCTGGGTGGCCTAAGGGCCAGTCCTGGCCACAACCAGCTAGGGGACCCCCGGGTGGTGGCTCAGTCGGTCGAGGAAGGTTTGAGAGAGGGAACCTTCGGGTTCCAGAGTGGAGGAGAACCTGCGGGTGCTCCTGCAGTTGCGGGCCTGCGTCCACCTTTTCTCGCCCTAAGCAGGGAAGCCCATCAAGGCATTGATCGGTCTACCCTGGCTTTTGGCTGGAAGGGGGTTATGTTGGACTTGGCCCTTTTCCCCAGAAATGTTTCGCTTTTCTGGGAAACTAAATGAGATACGAATGCAAGTATTGAATGCTGTATGAATGTGTGCAGACTGAGTTTCCCCATTTTAAAAATGTAACTTAAAATGGATGCCAAAGCTGTATGGTTGCGCCGGTTGACTGAGCTGGGTTGACAGTCTAGGCGTTATTTCCCAGCAGCCCCAGCTTTTGGAGGGTAGCCTGGCACCCAGGGTGCTCTACCCCTCCCCCTAGGCCAGTTAGAGCCAGTTTCCCCAGAT
Source organism: Triturus cristatus (assembly GCF_964204655.1). Lineage (NCBI taxonomy): Eukaryota > Metazoa > Chordata > Amphibia > Caudata > Salamandridae > Triturus > Triturus cristatus. Next base: position 1,869,657,337 of record NC_140589.1, on the reverse strand, counting down.
GCTTCTAGAAGCTTCTGGCACTGTCTGGAAGGTGGGGTGAGGGGCGTCTAAAGGGAGGAGCTGGGTTGCCATGCAGTCAGTCAGAGGGTGGACCAGGGAGAGAGGGGACCTGCTGCCAGGGGTCACCGCCACATAGGCCTGTGTGCTGGGCCCGGAGCCTACCTACCCCCCCCTATTGTCCACAGGGCGAGGGAAAGATATAGTGGTGGCAATTCAGACCTGGAAAAGCCTTCGCAGGAGTTTAGGCGGTAGGATTAGTCAGGGACCTATGCCTCTGAAAGTGACAGGGCTTAGGTGCTGCCTTTCAAGTGAGTGAGGGATCCTGAACTACCCACTGATCTGGCCCGGCGAGAGGAAAACCCAGGGACGACAGGCAGAGACTACTTAGTCCGCCTTCAACCACCAACGCAATTTCCCCCTCTCAAGAAACCCCCAAACAAGGGGCAGGAACCAAAGAGCGCTATTTCCAAGCTGCCCCTGGAAGGAGAGCGCTATTTACAAAGGAGAGCGCTATTTCCAAGCTGCCCCTGGAAGGAGAGCGCTATTTACAAAGGAGAGCGCTATTTCCAAGCTGCCCCTGGAAGGAGAGCGCTATTTACAAAGGAGAGCGCTATTTCCAAGCTGCCCCTGGAAGGAGAGCGCTATTTACAAAGGAGAGCGCTATTTCCAAGCTGCCCCTGGAAGGCGAGCGCTATTTACAAAGGAGAGCGCTATTTCCAAGCTGCCCCTGGAAGGAGAGCGCTATTTACAAAGGAGAGCGCTGTTTACAAGCTGCCCCTGGAAGGAGAGCGCTATTTACAAAGGAGAGCGCTATTTCCAAGCTGCCCCTGGAAGGAGAGCGCTGGATTTGGTGAGCGCTATCTTTGAAGTGGCTGTGCCTGCAGCCGGAGAGAGTGACAGCCTGCTGCTGGGAGGCCGCCGAGACGCCTGCAGCCGAGAGCCCGGTGAGTGGGGCATTGGGGGAACCAGTGGCGTGGAGGGGGAAACGGGGCACATTCTCGGTGCCCGCCCCGGGAACCCTTCACATTTTTGGGACCTTGTGGGGGCGCACTTGGAGGGTGTGTCAGGGCACATTGTCGGTGCCCGCCCCCGGCGTCGTGTGGGACTGGTAGTGGAGGAGGGGGGGCAACGGGGTACATTGCCGGTGCCCGCCCCTGGTGCCAGGAGCCTGCACAGCTGCCCCACAGGACAGTGGGCAGCTGCAACGGCCTAGAGGGATGCTGGAGGGGGTGGACACCTCGGAGGGCCCACGGACCTGCCCGGACTAAATGCAATGCCTAGCGCTGCAGTGGCTGGCCATGGTTGATGCTCCCAGAGCTTGCCAAGTCTACTGCCCCAAGAGCTTGCTATGCTGAATGCTCCCAGTGAGGGCCCTATCTGAAGCGCCATTGATCTGCCAGGTGTAGCACTATGCTATAATGCCATATTTAAAGCGCTATGGTCAATGCTAGTTGTGCAGCGGTATATTCAAATGTCATGCTCTTAAGCGCTATGTCAATGGCTATGTTTTGAAGCGCTTTCGCCGTGATATGTGCAGCGCTATATTCAAATGTCATGCTCTTAAGCGCTATGTCAATGGCTATGTTTTGAAGCGCTTTCGCCGTGATATGTGCAGCGCTATATTCAAATGTCATGCTCTTAAGCGCTATGTCAATGGCTATGTTTTGAAGCGCTTTCGCCGTGATATGTGCGGCGCTATATTCAAATGTCATGCTCTTAAGCGCTATGTCAATGGCTATGTTTTGAAGCGCTTTCGCCGTGATATGTGCGGCGCTATATTCAAATGTCATGCTCTTAAGCGCTATGTCAATGGCTATGATTTAAAGTGCTAGTCATGTGTTGTATGCAGCGCTATGTCTAGATGTCAGGTTTTAAGGTGAATGAACTGCCTATTTTGATTCCTGCCTCAGGGGACCTCCAGGTTGTTAAGGGATATGGTCAGGTCATGATGTGTTTTATTACAGGTGGTCCGGACTAACGCCTAAGGTTATGCCCTGAGTTGACTTTATTGCAGGTTGCAGCTAATGGACTTACTTTTACTATCTTCTAAATTGCAATGATTCCAGCAGGGGCCCGATTGGCCCTGCCCTGTACATAATTCCCCCCCTGTAAATGTTAACCGAGCGCCAGTTGGCGCAGTACAGAGATTGCCTATTGACACCTTGTGGTTTTGGACAATACAAAAGTTCTTTTTACCTAAACTGGTGTGGTGTCTCTTTTTGTAGTGTGCCTTGTGTGTCGCCTGGGTGTACTGCGTGGATGCTTTGCACATTTCCTCCAGAGTTTGGCCCGCCCGCTCTGCACCACGCTACCCGTTTCCAACACTGTATTTATGAGTCTGTGGGTGTATTAGTGCCTTTATCGATGATTCAGTGGGTACGTGACTGACTGTATGAGTGAGTGATTAGGTGTCTCAGTGAATGTATGGGAGACTGACTAGGTTATGTGAAAGTCTGTATGAGTCTGTCAGTTGGTGTCTAAGTGGCTATATAGATTGGTGAGTGGGTATGTGAGTAGCTGTATGAGTGATTGATTAGTTGTCTGAGTACATGTATGGGTGTATGAGTATCTGTATGGGTGGGTGAGGGTGTGTGTGACTGCCTACATGAATGAGTGAGTGAGTAAGTCAGTGGCTGTATGGGTTAGTGAGTGTGTCTGTGAGAGGCTGAATGGGTGACTGCGTGTGTGTATGGCTGTGGTGGTGAGTGAATGAATGTATCAGTGGTATATAGGTGAGTAACTGCGTATGTGAAAGGCAGTATAGGTGATGATGGAGTATATGAGTTATTGTATGTGTGAGGGAGTGATTGTGAGAATGGTTGTATTGCTGAGTGTGTGCTTGTGTCAGTGACTGTTTAGGTGAGTAAGCAGGTGTTAGTATCTGTAGGGGTAAGTGAGTGGGAGTGTGTATAACTGTATACGTGAGTAAGTGGCTGTGTGATTCACCCTATAGGTGAGAGAGTAGGTGTGTGAGTAGCTCTATGGGTGACTGACAGTGTGTGAGTGGCTCTTTGGGTCTATGAGTGGATGTGTGTGTAGTCCTATGAATCAGTGAGTGGGTGTGTAAGTACTGGTATGGGTGTGTCAATGGTTTTGAGAATGGTAGTGTAGAAGTTGGAGTTGTTATATGAAAGGTTATATTAAGGTATGAGGGGGTGCACCAGTGATTCTGTGGATGATGTCATCAGTGATGCCATTTGAGATGTCACGAGTGATGTCATCAGTGATGTCACTGACCATGTCATGAGTGATGTAATATATATGATCATAAGCAGGGCATTGCTGGGGCACAAGTTATAGTTAGCTCAGCTAACTATAGCCGCTGAATATCTCTGGTTTTGTACATGTGAAACTTTAGCTTATCTATAACGTCTCTGTCCCCTCTGTTTTTTTCAGTGAATTTCTATATTTTGTTTCTTCAATTTCCTAACTATAATGTCCCTGTAACCTTTGTTTTTTTCAGTCAATTTCTAAGGTTTTTTAAATGCTAATCCCTAACTATTACATCCCTATTACCTTTGTTTTTTTCAGTGAATGTCAATGGTTTTTTAACTAGCAGTCGTGTTTGCAGTGTGGTGGAGAAAGGGGTCTGGGCCTCCAACCAGCTCTCAGGAATCCTTCTGCGCAGGACTTACAGGTCCCTCAAGAGTAAAGTGGACTTCATTCACCAACCAGTAGTGCACCAAGAGCCGTGTTTGCAGAGTGGTGAGAAAGGGGGCATGGCCTCCGAAGACCACTTAGCAATCCCTCTGTGTTGGACTTCTTGGTGATAACACAAGGTTATAGTTAGTCCCCAAGAACATCCTTGGGGGCCAACTACCCATTCTATTACCTATTATCACAGCAGGATGGCTAAGATCTGATAGGAGGCCACACCTCCTTTCTCCACCGTTCAGCAAACTCGCCTCCTGGCACACTAGTATGGGGGTATGCCATCCCCTTGGCTATTGATGGTCTTTGGGGAACAACTACCCCTCCTGTTACCTCCAGCAAGCACCACACATTGGGTTTGCTAAAAGATTTTCAGTGGCCATGCGCCCTTTCTCCACCACTCTGAAAATGAGCTTCCTGGCATACTACTAGTAGGGGGGTGAAATCCCCTTTAGTTCTGAGGCCCTCAGGGCCCTCAGGAGGCAAGGGGACCTCATCCCCCAACAATGCACTGTGAGACACGTTTGCAGAGTGGTAAAGAAAGGGGTGTGCTCTCTGACCACCTCTCTGCAATCTCACTTTGTGGGATTTACTGGAGGTGAGAGGAGATCTTGTTGGCTACTGAGTACCCACAGGGATGTACGTTGTTACAACGCACACTTTTACAACGCATGCACTTACAACGCATTTTTTACAACGCAACATCCACTACAACGCATTCCATTACATCGCAGGACACTACAACGCATTTTTAAAAACTACCTTTACAACGCATTCCATTACATCGCATACTACCTTTACAACGCATACCATTACAACGCATAATATTACATTGCATTTAAGGTAAGTATTGGATAGTATAGGGGTAAAAATTACTAATCTTACTCCAGGGGGTGCAACAGTAGGGTAATTGTTGGATAGTATAGGGGTAAAAATTACTATTCTTACTCCAGGGGGTGCAACAGTAGGGTAAGTGTTGGATAGTATAGGGGTAAAAATTACTATTCTAACTCCAGGGGGTGCAACAGTAGGGTAAGTGTTGGATAGTATAGGGGTAAAATTACTATTCTTACTCCAGGGGGTGCAACAGTAGGGTAAGTGTTGGATAGTATAGGGGTAAAAATTACTATTCTTACTCCAGGGGGTGCAACAGTAGGGTAAGTGTTGGACGCACTTGGAGGGTGTGTCAGGGCACATTGTCGGTGCCCGCCCCCGGCGTCGTGTGGGACTGGTAGTGGAGGAGGGGGGGCAACGGGGTACATTGCCGGTGCCCGCCCCTGGTGCCAGGAGCCTGCACAGCTGCCCCACAGGACAGTGGGCAGCTGCAACGGCCTAGAGGGATGCTGGAGGGGGTGGACACCTCGGAGGGCCCACGGACCTGCCCGGACTAAATGCAATGCCTAGCGCTGCAGTGGCTGGCCATGGTTGATGCTCCCAGAGCTTGCCAAGTCTACTGCCCCAAGAGCTTGCTATGCTGAATGCTCCCAGTGAGGGCCCTATCTGAAGCGCCATTGATCTGCCAGGTGTAGCACTATGCTATAATGCCATATTTAAAGCGCTATGGTCAATGCTAGTTGTGCAGCGGTATATTCAAATGTCATGCTCTTAAGCGCTATGTCGATGGCTATGTTTTGAAGAGCTTTCGCCGTGATATGTGCAGCGCTATATTCAAATGTCATGCTCTTAAGCGCTATGTCAATGGCTATGTTTTGAAGCGCTTTCGCCGTGATATGTGCAGCGCTATATTCAAATGTCATGCTCTTAAGCGCTATGTCAATGGCTATGTTTTGAAGCGCTTTCGCCGTGATATGTGCAGCGCTATATTCAAATGTCATGCTCTTAAGCGCTATGTCAATGGCTATGTTTTGAAGCGCTTTCGCCGTGATATGTGCGGCGCTATATTCAAATGTCATGCTCTTAAGCGCTATGTCAATGGCTATGTTTTGAAGCGCTTTCGCCGTGATATGTGCGGCGCTATATTCAAATGTCATGCTCTTAAGCGCTATGTCAATGGCTATGATTTAAAGTGCTAGTCATGTGTTGTATGCAGCGCTATGTCTAGATGTCAGGTTTTAAGGTGAATGAACTGCCTATTTTGATTCCTGCCTCAGGGGACCTCCAGGTTGTTAAGGGATATGGTCAGGTCATGATGTGTTTTATTACAGGTGGTCCGGACTAACGCCTAAGGTTATGCCCTGAGTTGACTTTATTGCAGGTTGCAGCTAATGGACTTACTTTTACTATCTTCTAAATCGCAATGATTCCGGCAGGGGCCCGATTGGCCCTGCCCTGTACATAATTCCCCCCCTGTAAATGTTAACCGAGCGCCAGTTGGCGCAGTACAGAGATTGCCTATTGACACCTTGTGGTTTTGGACAATACAAAAGTTCTTTTTACCTAAACTGGTGTGGTGTCTCTTTTTGTAGTGTGCCTTGTGTGTCGCCTGGGTGTACTGCGTGGATGCTTTGCACATTTCCTCCAGAGTTTGGCCCGCCCGCTCTGCACCACGCTACCCGTTTCCAACACTGTATTTATGAGTCTGTGGGTGTATTAGTGCCTTTATCGATGATTCAGTGGGTACGTGACTGACTGTATGAGTGAGTGATTAGGTGTCTCAGTGAATGTATGGGAGACTGACTAGGTTATGTGAAAGTCTGTATGAGTCTGTCAGTTGGTGTCTAAGTGGCTATATAGATTGGTGAGTGGGTATGTGAGTAGCTGTATGAGTGATTGATTAGTTGTCTGAGTACATGTATGGGTGTATGAGTATCTGTATGGGTGGGTGAGGGTGTGTGTGACTGCCTACATGAATGAGTGAGTGAGTAAGTCAGTGGCTGTATGGGTTAGTGAGTGTGTCTGTGAGAGGCTGAATGGGTGACTGCGTGTGTGTATGGCTGTGGTGGTGAGTGAATGAATGTATCAGTGGTATATAGGTGAGTAACTGCGTATGTGAAAGGCAGTATAGGTGATGATGGAGTATATGAGTTATTGTATGTGTGAGGGAGTGATTGTGAGAATGGTTGTATTGCTGAGTGTGTGCTTGTGTCAGTGACTGTTTAGGTGAGTAAGCAGGTGTTAGTATCTGTAGGGGTAAGTGAGTGGGAGTGTGTATAACTGTATACGTGAGTAAGTGGCTGTGTGATTCACCCTATAGGTGAGAGAGTAGGTGTGTGAGTAGCTCTATGGGTGACTGACAGTGTGTGAGTGGCTCTATGGGTCTATGAGTGGATGTGTGTGTAGTCCTATGAATCAGTGAGTGGGTGTGTAAGTACTGGTATGGGTGTGCCAATGGTTTTGAGAATGGTAGTGTAGAAGTTGGAGTTGTTATATGAAAGGTTATATTAAGGTATGAGGGGGTGCACCAGTGATTCTGTGGATGATGTCATCAGTGATGCCATTTGAGATGTCACGAGTGATGTCATCAGTGATGTCACTGACCATGTCATGAGTGATGTAATATATATGATCATAAGCAGGGCATTGCTGGGGCACAAGTTATAGTTAGCTCAGCTAACTATAGCCGCTGAATATCTCTGGTTTTGTACATGTGAAACTTTAGCTTATCTATAACGTCTCTGTCCCCTCTGTTTTTTTCAGTGAATTTCTATATTTTGTTTCTTCAATTTCCTAACTATAATGTCCCTGTAACCTTTGTTTTTTTCAGTCAATTTCTAAGGTTTTTTAAATGCTAATCCCTAACTATTACGTCCCTATTACCTTTGTTTTTTTCAGTGAATGTCAATGGTTTTTTAACTAGCAGTCGTGTTTGCAGTGTGGTGGAGAAAGGGGGCTGGGCCTCCAACCAGCTCTCAGGAATCCTTCTGCGCAGGACTTACAGGTCCCTCAAGAGTAAAGTGGACTTCATTCACCAACCAGTAGTGCACCAAGAGCCGTGTTTGCAGAGTGGTGAGAAAGGGGGCATGGCCTCCGAAGACCACTTAGCAATCCCTCTGTGTTGGACTTCTTGGTGATAACACAAGGTTATAGTTAGTCCCCAAGAACATCCTTGGGGGCCAACTACCCATTCTATTACCTATTATCACAGCAGGATGGCTAAGATCTGATAGGAGGCCACACCTCCTTTCTCCACCGTTCAGCAAACTCGCCTCCTGGCACACTAGTATGGGGGTATGCCATCCCCTTGGCTATTGATGGTCTTTGGGGAACAACTACCCCTCCTGTTACCTCCAGCAAGCACCACACATTGGGTTTGCTAAAAGATTTTCAGTGGCCATGCGCCCTTTCTCCACCACTCTGAAAATGAGCTTCCTGGCATACTACTAGTAGGGGGATGAAATCCCCTTTAGTTCTGAGGCCCTCAGGGCCCTCAGGAGGCAAGGGGACCTCATCCCCCAACAATGCACTGTGAGACACGTTTGCAGAGTGGTAAAGAAAGGGGTGTGCTCTCTGACCACCTCTCTGCAATCTCACTTTGTGGGATTTACTGGAGGTGAGAGGAGATCTTGTTGGCTACTGAGTACCCACAGGGATGTACGTTGTTACAACGCACACTTTTACAACGCATGCACTTACAACGCATTTTTTACAACGCAACATCCACTACAACGCATTCCATTACATCGCAGGACACTACAACGCATTTTTAAAAACTACCTTTACAACGCATTCCATTACATCGCATACTACCTTTACAACGCATACCATTACAACGCATAATATTACATTGCATTTAAGGTAAGTATTGGATAGTATAGGGGTAAAAATTACTAATCTTACTCCAGGGGGTGCAACAGTAGGGTAATTGTTGGATAGTATAGGGGTAAAAATTACTATTCTTACTCCAGGGGGTGCAACAGTAGGGTAAGTGTTGGATAGTATAGGGGTAAAAATTACTATTCTAACTCCAGGGGGTGCAACAGTAGGGTAAGTGTTGGATAGTATAGGGGTAAAAATTACTATTCTTACTCCAGGGGGTGCAACAGTAGGGTAAGTGTTGGATAGTATAGGGGTAAAAATTACTATTCTTACTCCAGGGGGTGCAACAGTAGGGTAAGTGTTGGATAGTATAGGGGTAAAAATTACTATTCTTACTCCAGGGGGTGCAACAGTAGGGTAAGTGTTGGATAGTATAGGGGTAAAAATTACTATTCTAACTCCAGGGGGTGCAACAGTAGGGCAAGTGTTGGATAGTATAGGGGTAAAAATTACTATTCTAACTCCAGGGGGTGCAACAGTAGGGTAAGTGTTGGATAGTATAGGGGTAAAAATTACTATTCTAACTCCAGGGGGTGCAACAGTAGGGTAAGTGTTGGATAGTATAGGGGTAAAAATTACTATTCTAACTCCAGGGGGTGCAACAGTAGGGTAAGTGTTGGATAGTATAGGGGTAAAAATTACTATTCTAACTCCAGGGGGTGCAACAGTAGGGTAAGTGTTGGATAGTGTAGGGGTTTTAATATAATATTATGCGTTGTAATGGTATGTGTTGTAAAGGTAGTATGCGATGTAATGGAATGCGTTGTAAAGGTAGTTTTTAAAAATGCGTTGTAGTGTCCTGCGATGTAATGGAATGCGTTGTAGTGGATGTTGCGTTGTAAAAAATGCGTTGTAAGTGTAGTGCGTTGTAAAAGTTGCGTTGTAAAGGTTGTACACCTACCCACAGCAGTGAAAGGGACTTCATTCCCTAACCAGCACCACACCAGGAGGCACAATTGCAGAGTAGTTCAGAAAGGGTGCATGTCAGCAACTCCCTGTGTGTAAAAAGCAATGCCGCCTCCCACCGGAGGTGGGAAGCCAGCAAGGACCATGGAGACTCCAGACTACCACCACACTCCCAAACGAAGAGGCCTGGCACCAGTGGATGGGGTGCCTGGGGATGAAAATGGCCCAGGATGGGGACCATGCAGCTTTTCTTCCTAAAAAAGAAAAAAAAAGAAAAAGCTGGCAACTCACCTGAGGCATGCCACTACTATACAAAATGCTCTTGCTTGCTCAAAGCTGAGCACACTATTTGCTATGCCATGCCATAGAAAACTGCAATGTCCTGGGGTGGGTATACTGGGACATTCGGTTGAGCTGGCCCTGGGTGTAGTGGCCCCCCTCATTGGTTCACATTTGCCCCAGGTGGTGGTCTCCGGGACCGGGGGTTAGCAACAGACCCCCTTAGTGGTGGTCCCAAGGGTAATTACTTCAAAGAAAAAGCTGTGTGCCATGGGGAGGTGGTGGTCCAAGGGGCAGGGGGGTACATGAGGTCCCCGTTATTATTGAAAGTAGCCCCAGGGAAGTGAGACTCCCTGGGGAAGGGTGGCTCCCCAAGCCCCCCATAATGTTTTAATGATCCTTTGATAAGCCCTAGGAGGGGGCCCCATGCGCCCCCTCCTAAGTTTACCATATGCCCCGGGACCTGGCCCACCTGGGGGTTATTAAAAAGCAAGAACGAGAGCTGGCAAACCAAATTTGGTGTAATTCAGTTCAGCAATTCGGGCTGTAGTCATATTCTAAAAATGAAAAATCCCCATAGACTTGGTGAAAACACGTGGTGCCCCCATCCTTTTCTCTCACCACTGCTTAACAGATCACCCCCAATCTTTCAGTACAGCAGCTGAACCTAAAAAGGAAGGTTTTGTGGGAATTTCGTGGTGATTCATCAGGCAGAGTCAAAGTTATTGGTAAAACAAAAAATTATTTTCCTATAGAAACTTTGGCAATAACTATAACTTTTTATTGTTACATTATATATTTAGGCATGGGGGTATTACATGATCTGCCCAGAATCAGAGAATGTTGAACATCCTGCCAAGAATTAAATCCAGTTCCCCAGCTTAGAAGGCAACTGCTCTAGCCATCAGGCTTCATCCTCTCCCCTCTCCATTTTGAACTTCTCTATTGACACCAAGTGCAGGATCCACAAGCCTTAGTAAGAGAAGGGTGGGAAAGAACCTCAGAGTCTCCGAAAAGGGATGTTTGAAGGCACAGAACATGTGATTCAGGAATGGTATGACCAGAAAGTTAAATTGACTGGGTACCAGAAACACCAGGGGGTGGTGAGGTATTTTTGTCCCAGGGCTTTGGAGGACAAATTATGTTTGTCATTTAAATGAGTTCAGAAAGTGTCTGAGGTTCACCCAAGTGCTACAAGGGAACACAAGAGGTTGGACCTGGGGGTTATTGAGGAACTCACAGTCCTTGATATAGTGCTGTGGTTCTAATAAAAAATCAAAGGTCTACGGAATTGCAGTTCTGTGTGGACTACTGAGCCCTCAAAGAGGTAACCAAAACCGATGCCCATTCAGTCCCCAGAGAATGTGAGCTAGTGAATTTGGTTAGGTACTACAAAGCGCTTGAGGACTTTGTATCGGACCAGTGGTTATTGACAGATCGCATTGACACCAAATGCCAACAAAATGACTGCATTTTCTATGTATCAGTTTAAAGTGACTCTCTTTGGCTTGAACAATGTTCCTGCCACTTTTTAGGGCCCGGTTTCCCATGTTCTCAAAGTGTTGGAAAAGATTTATGTTGCCTATTTGGATGACATTGCGGTGTTCAGCAATTCATAGAAGGACCACCTGGGGCTCCTGGAAGAGGTTTTGGCAAGAATACAGGAAGTGAAACAGACAATCAAGGCAACTAAGTGTCAGGTGGGGCAGTCTTCTGTCGTCTACCTTGGGAATGAGATGGAGAACAGGAAAATTCACTTGTTGTGTGCCAACATTTAGTCTGTGATGGAGTGGTAGCTATCTACTACCCAGACTAAAGTGAGGACATTTTTAGGACTTAGGAGAGTATTACAGGAACTTTGTGGTGAACTTTGGAGGTATAGTTGCTCCATTGACTGCTTTAACTTCTAGGAAGCCGCCTAGGAGAGTAATATGGAATGCAGAGTGTCAAAAGGCACTTGAGGAACTGAAGAAGGCAAAATGCACTGCACTGTTACAGAAGGTACCTGACTACAGTCAGCCCTTCATTTGAAAGACAAATGGAGTTGTAGTCATGTTAGCTCAACTACATGACAAAGGTAGAGTGTGTCTGGTAACCTTTATTAGTAGGAGAGTACTACAGAGAGAACAAAACTGTGTGGCTATTGAGAGGGGGAGTTTCTTATAGTGTTGGCCTTGCATACGCTCAGCACATTGTTGTTTGGTACTAAGTATGTGGTGTAAATAGACCATAAGCCACTGAAATAGTTAAAGGCTATGAAGAGATAGATTCTCAAATCATTGAGCTGGTCTATTTATTGGCAAAGGTGAGACTTTTCTGTGGAGTACAAAGCCGCATTGAGCCAAAAGAATGCTGACAGAATTTATTTCCAGTTTCACTGAACTGCCCTACCCAACCTCTGCAAGTTAGGAGTTGGGTTGGGTGTTCTAATCTGGAGGGCATCTTTTTAGACAGAAACTCATCTGCATGGTAAGAGACATGTACCACTGCCCTGAGTACCCAACTTTACTGTTATCTGGATACCTAATGATGATTTTTTTGTCATAGGCAAACATGGTTCACTTGTTTGGGCCATGACATTGGCCTGTCTCACAGATGGCAGTCTTGTTGTATGGGCAGGGGTGCCCAAGGAGCTACCCTCATAGTGGTGGGAGGCTACCACCTTCACCAGGAGTTAAGCAGCACAAGGCTCACTCAACTGTTTAAAAAGTTCCACTGCTGTGTGCTTAACTCACCCTTGGCCCACATCAGTTAGATATTGAGTGCTGCACAGCACAGAAGTAGTCACTCCACGCTGGTTGTATCTATTACCCATAGAAAGAGGAAAATGCATCAGAGGAATGTTTTTGCACAGGAAGTTGCCCCTTCCTGCACTAAAACAATCCTGCTTACAATGTTGGCACCCTTGCACCATGATGTCGCTATGCAGTACATTGTGCACTAGCGCACGAAAGAGACAGCAATGCAATGTATAATAAAAAATATGGCACTTTCCTCCCCTTTGCCTTTCCCTTTCACACAGTGCAGCGTAGAAAGGTGGCTTGTTACACTGTGGGGTGTTTTGATAAATGTGCTTCTAACTCTCTAGAAAAACCCAGCCTGAATGAGGGGTGGAATCCCTCCAAGGAGCTACCTTATAGGTCAGTTTTATTGACAGGTAAACCTGAATGAGCAGATATGACTCCTCTCAGCTCTGCAGAATGTTTATGGTGGTGGCTGTGGGCATCCTGTTGGCACAACAATGTCAAATCCTGCCTGACAAAGGCAACTTGACTTGCCTAACTTTTCTGTTGGTCTCCGCCTGACAGCCTGAAATCTAAGTACCTATCTCTGACATCTTGTGGGCCTTAAAAGTATACTCTCGTGGTTGTAGAGTACCAGAAGAACGTTCTGAAAATCTTTCAAACTTTTTGGCTTCCAGGCTTTTCACTGGGACCAATCCACTTGTATCCAAGGAGGGCTCCACATGAGTCGGGCTCCACCTGAGTCGGGCTCAAATTACGCTTATATCCTGATCTACTGCTCTCGTAGGCTATCATTGAAACTTCATGTTTTTTGGCACTTTTTCTACTTAAACATTTAAAAATGTATATGTTCAGTTCCCCCTATTGGAGTCTTGTCAGTTTAATCCTTTTTTAATGAGATTTCACTATGTTTCTCCAATTCAGTTTGTCATTTTCATTGCTTGGTGTTTGTACTTTATTACAACATATTTTCACACTGCCTTAAGTTAAGCATGTCTACTCTGTACCATAGTTACCAGGGGATTGAGCTCAGGTTCATTTAGTAACTTTGAGGGATCACCTGGGGAAGAGTTCTGATTATTCCTTGGGGTGGGCAGTCGTGCCCCAAATATTAATCTAATGTCTTAAGAGCGTGTAATATAAATATTTATTTAGGTCTTCTGTGAACTGAAATTCACAATATCAATTACTATTGTGTTATCTTGATTGCTACATAAATGACGTTCCTTTAATTATAAATACTAGAAACACAATACCCTACACATGATTACAACAATTGTAAACATCTTGAGCTATAAGAATCCTATATGGTAACTTTACTTAATGGGGATCTAAATGCACTGAATAACAACAGTTGACAAATTCTTTTAAATTGAATTAAATTGAGGTGAATTTTTTGTTTCTAGTTCACAACTATTCAAGTGGAATACAATTTGAATTTAAAAGCTTAAAGTCGCTTCCTTAATATAACTGTATCTTTAAAATACTTCACTGAACTTAGTGACAGGTTTCAGAATACAAGACGCCATTAGAAACAAGTTTGCTGAAGCTTTCATGGGTTTACGATAGCAAGATTACAGATGCAGCAAATACGTGTACTACTTTTAGGTAATCACACAGGTAAACGTAGACCAAAAGTCTAACTTTACCACTGTTTGATATTTACAAAGGAAAACTTAGAACAAGAGTCTAACTTTACTACTTGTCGGCATTCACAAAGGTGAAAAAGTAGTAACTTAACTTTGTGAATGCCGAAAAGTAGTAAAGTTAGACTTTTGGTTTAAGTTTGACATTGTGAATACCCAAAAAAAATAACCTCACACAAAGTGTTAGTTTACCTTTGTGATTCAAGCCCCCCGATTGCCTGGTGGGTACACCAGGGATTACAAAGAAAATAGTACTAAATATCAAAGATGGCCAAGCTATTCCCAAACAACCTGAGAGTTGCAAAGTCATATGCAATGTACTTTGTGTTTGGTGAAGTTGGGTGGACTGCTTTGATAGATGCAAAGATTTTTGCCAAACAGTACTAATGTCTCTTAGCCAGCTCCAGCCTTTCCTTCCTATGAAAGGAGATGCACATGCACCCAAATAATGGAGAGGTAAGCCATGGTTCATGACGTCCCCTTTTTCCTTTTTTTAATTATCCTTTTATCAAATTTGCTTGCTATGCATCATGAGGGATTAACACGAATGGGCCATAGCAGACATGCGTGCATGATTCAAGAAACATATATACTCTTGTGTTATAACACATTCATGTGTATTGAAGCCCATAGGTTTTTTTACTAGCAAAACCGACTCCAAGACAGCCAGCCACGTGCTTGAATGTGTCTTGATGATTGCGTTCATTTGGAAAAACAATAACATGGCCATTTAGAGCCAGGACCTACTGGCTTTGCCAATGCCTGTTTATTCTAGACACAACACCCAAAAGGAAAACACACAAATATAATAAAAAAGAGAAAGCACCATAAGATAATGAAAGTGACCTTTACACAGATACAGACCCTATATAAGGGTCTTTATAGTGAGTCCTTCTCTGAGTCCAGGTGAGTGGAGGATGAGCACACCGCAGGTCTTTGTACAACTATTGTAGCTGGTCTGCCTGCCGTGGCATTCAGGGAGCAACTGAGAGAGAGGATGGAGGTCTACAGAGTCAGAGATAGAGGTACCCATGGAGAAGTACATCTAGAGGTATGTAACCAGAAAGGAACGGAGAAAAAATAGAGGGTGACAGAAGAAAAGAAGCAACTTATGCGAATAAGAGCAGCAGTTAGAGAATATTGTTAACATTTACTTTTTGGTGTGTGAGAAAGGAAAAAGGTTAAAAAGTAAACAGACAACAGCAAAAAGGATGCTGCATCCTATATTTGGATTGTGCCAGCTCTGAAATAACAAACTAAATTAAGAGATGAGCAAATATGAAATGTATCTTTTCTAATGTGAATTTCTTATTTCTTTCTGAAGCCTAACAGTGGGAGCTATAGTAATGGGACATGAGGGGTTATAAACCATGCAATCAGCAAACATTAACATGCTCTGAAGCTCTCTTACCATGGGAAAAGTCATTTCAACTTGTAATACAGGCCGTGTGCACCATTTCCATTGTAAATAAGAGGGGACCTGAAAGTGGAGTCTCCCACTAATTTGTTATTCAGAAAGGTGTGTGTAATAAATGCCCCCTGGTCCTTCTAAACCAGACCCCCACAGCAAGGCATTAACTTACACTAGCAAGCAACTTAAAGACACACTTAGCGCAAGCAACAACAAACAGATCTGCCCTCGTTTTAACTTAGAGTCCTTAGCCACCCAGTCCACCGCCTGCTTCCCATATTGCCCATTCACACTAGATACCATCGACAGGTCTTCACCCACTCGCACTCACTCGCAGGCAACAAACCACAGAAAAATCCACTCAGCTCTCATAAATGCATGCTCCTTTCCCAAACACAAATACGAAATACTGAACCTCCTAGGAGACTACAAACTAGACCTTTTATTCATAACAGAAACCTGGGGCAACTCCTCGTCTGGGCCAGACTTCTGCACAGTAACCCCTGACGGCTACTCCTCCTGCAGATTTGACAGAACTATCAAAAAAGGAGGAGGCCTGGCACTCATTCACCGAGACAAATACTCAGTCAGGACAGAGTCAATTCCTTCTAAGATTTGTGAAGCCTTCACCTTCACGATGATGCTCACTCACTCCCTTCCTTTCAGGGGCATCCTCCTGTACTGCCCACCAGGCTCTCGAACTGAATTCCTTTCGGCCATGGGCTATCTACTAGAACCAGTAGCAGGAGAATCCAACTTCTCCATCCTGGGAGACTTCAATTCCATCTAGAAGCCCACGATGACCAGGTCACTTCAGCCCTCATAGCAGAACCAGAGGCTGTAGGCCTCTCACAATTAGTGACCAGCCCCACACACTCTGCCGGCCACACACTGGACGGGCTGTTTTCCAACAAACAGCAAATCTCCCTAGAGAACGTCCTCCCACTGCCTTGGACAGACCATTGTGCAGTTCTCTTCGACATCCAGACTAAGAGGAACACCCCCTTTCATACCAGCTCCCTTGCCCCCAAGCAGTTCAAGGCGTGGGGTAACATCGCCCCTCAGGCCTTTAAATCTCACCTACAATCCACCCAGCAAGACCTGCTGCATGACCCCAAACTGGCAGCCATCAACTACACACAATGGCTTCACAACACAGTTAACACCGTGGTCCCACTTAAAAACGCTTCTAACAACAGAAAGACCCCATCCGCCCCTTGGTTCTCTGAGACACTAAGACTCGAGAAACAAAGGTGCAGGAATGAAGAATGACGCTGGCGTCGAGACTATGACCTCGCGGAAAAAATCCTCTATAGGGATGCATTGCCCAAATACAAACTCCTCTTAATCACTGAGAAAAGTAATTACTACCTTAAAGAAATTGAATCAGCGCAAGACTCCGCTAAACAGATGTTTCAGATAGTAACCAAGTTATCAGGACAAGGGACCTATTCCCCCATAATCGCCACCCAAACTCTCTGCAACTCGCTGGCCAGCTATTTCCAAGAGAAAGTCAGTCAAATGTATGCCAACTTTTCAGCCCATACTAAGACCGACAACCCGGCGGACACTCCTAGTGAAGTTAAAAACTCTCCTAACCTCCCCGAAATCAACTCCTTCAATGGTCAAACCACTCCTAACCTAGCGGAATTTAGCCAGGTCTCTCCGGAACAGATCACCACCTAATTCCCGGATCCCCCAATGACCCCTGCCCACCATCCACTCTGAAACTGATTCCTGATATCATAGGCCCCAACCTAGCAACAATCTGCAACTCGATGTTTAGGACAGGTACTTACCCCTCCATCTGGAAAAAGGCCGTCATCAAGCTGTTACTAAAGAAGAACAACCTCGATCCCACAGAAACAAAAAACTACAGACCAATTGCTTGTCTCCCATTCCCAGCAAAAAATTTTGAAAAGATCATGAACACTCAGCTAGCCCATTTTATTGACGAAAACAACCTACTAGACAACACCCAATTTGGCTTCAGAAACGGCCATGGCACTGAAACAGCCCTCATCAAGGCATCCGATGAAATCAGGAAGATACTTGATGGGGGGTGCCGCTGTCCTGGTGCTGCTGGATCTTTCAGCGGCATTCGACATGGTCGATCACGCAACCGTCATTGACCGTGTCGCAGCCATCGGCATCACACATAAAGCCAAGGCCCTCCTGGCCTCTTTCCTATCCAATCGGACTCAACTAGTGGCGCTCGGTGACTTCAATTCCCCGTCATTTGCTCTCCTATGTGGTGTGCCACAAGGATCATCGCTGAGTCTGACCTTGTTCAATATATACGTGTCGGACCTGGCGAGGGTCATCAAAACATACAGCATGGGCCTAACGTCGTACGCTGATGGCACACAACTGGTGCTAGCGGTACACAATGACAGAGGGGCAGTTGCGGCAAACTTTCAAGAGGGAATGCTACCCATCAGTGCATAGATGGCAAACAACTGCCTCAAATAAACTCAGACAAGATGGAGGTGATGATTTTTGGCAACCTCTCCCCTAGCTGGTCCCCTACTTGGTGGCCAGCTAAGTTAGGCTCACCGCCGTCCCCGTCACATAGGTCAGAAACTTGGATGTTATGTTCGATGACAAACTGTCATTCATACACCATGCCAACGCAGTTGTTTCTGCATCCTTTTATGTTATTAGGATGATAAAAAAACTCCTACCTTTTCTCCTAACCAGCGCCGACAGGACTCTCATTGTACATTGGTTATGTCAAAGGTTGACTACTGTAATGGTCTACTCATCAATGCTCAAGAAAGAGTCCTAAATAAGTTACAACTGGTGCAGAACGCAGCCTCCAGGAGTCTGACAGCCACCCCCAAATTCAAATCAATATCCAAGGTGATGCGACAGCTCCACTGGCTACCCATCAGGAGCAGAACCAAGTTCAAGGCTCAATGCATTGCATACAAGGCAATCCACGACACTGGACCTCAGTTTCTCAGGAAAACTCTCTGCTCCTACAAGCCCAGCAGACCCTTGCGCTCATCAGCAGCGAACCTGCTGGTTGTTCCCCGAATCAAGAAAGCTTCTTGGGGCAACAGAAGATTCACGGTCGCCACCACCAAACTATGTAAGACGCTCCCCCTCCACATCAAGGCCAGTCCAACCCTGCTAACATTCCGGAAACAATTAAAGACCTGGCTTTTCAACCAATAACCACCAGCGCCTGGCCTTCCCTCTTCCCAGTCCGCAGTGCCGAGACACCTAAGGGTATTTGCGCGCTTTATAAGTTGCTTAAATAAAATAAATAAATAAGAACATATTTTACATTTGGGCATAGAAAGGAAAGGATGGAAGTCTGTTGCCCCTTAGAGGCCTCCACTCTTACATATACAGCCAATCACAGAGGTGGCAAATTGCAATCTGCTTAATTAATATTCATTAACCTCTCTCCTGCAACCTACAGCAAATGGGCACATTATGACAGAAGCATTAGTGCATGGGTTGCATCACACTGTGCTTCCCCATGCAGAAGCCAGTCAGGGAGCAAGGTTTACATATTTGCTTTGTGAACAGGAATTATACATCAGGTCTTATGTTCCCAAACATGTTATGTAGTTTGTGGCTTTGCTACACTGATAATTTAGCCTTTTGCAGTCGCACAAGCGTGCAGTATATCATACTTCTCTGGCAGCAGTCAGTAAAGAGGACAGACAAATACAAGGCCTTTCTATTTCTACCCATTTCATTGTCACTGAGAAGCCTACCAGTCTAGCTTAAGTCAAATAACTTTCTTTAACACATGTATCTTCGTGACCTCCTCAATCCAGTACTTACAGACAAATTGAGGTGTCCACTTCCTTAGGACATATATAACCAATACAACAGCTACCCAATGCAACCAAACATTTATCAAAAGAGTTAATGGTTCACCTTTAATTTATTGTATGACTGGTTTACCTTTTTTGTTGTATGCTAACATATATGTCACCTTGCTGGTTCTTGGCCAGAAGGACATATAGGAAGCACGCCTCTCTTGATATTCAAACTTATTTACTGCTTATGACCTTGAAATAGTTTAGAAGTCCTCAAATGCATATTAATTAAATAGGTGCAATGTAAAGTGTCCCAAGTAGACATAAATAGCAAACAACCAATATATAAGCAGCAAGTCATGAACTGCATGTTTCCTAAAGTTATATATGCACAGCCACATTTAGTGAAATAGTAAAAGTCTCTCTGGATGTACGTTGATGATGTTTTCAACTCCTATTCAAATTATGAGGTCATCAGGAACCAAGATAAGTTTGGGTCACCTAGAGTGTCTAAGTAGACCATGAATAGTGGAGGCATGTATGATATTTTCAAAGTGAGTTACTCTAATTGACAAAGGCCTGTAAGTAAAAGTAAAGGTAAGGTAAAATCTTACTACCTTTCCTATGCATACCTCTTCTTTAAGCTAAGATTTTTTTACTGAATTTCAATATTTTATTATTGTATACTAAACTTTCATTACAATATATTTGCAACAATGTTTATTTTGCTAATAACTTTGGTGCTGTTTGAAGGATCTTCAGAAATATTTCAAAAAAAGTTATCCATCTTTGGCTTCTGTGGTCCATTGGGTCTAATATTAGTAAATTTAACTCTTTGTTTTTTTTCTACTTCAAGATTACTGCCTAAGCATGCACATATGTCTTGATGTACGCATCCATGTGCAAAAACACATTAGTAAAGCCAATAGCTTAGCCTTTTAGAGTTGAGATCCAAATTGGTTTGTGAATGCTTGATTATTCTTGACTCAACACCCAATAGGAAAATATGCATTGAAAATGAGGCCATCTCTTGTGCTGGGGCCAGTAGGTATGTGTGAGTCTCTTCCCTGAACTAGTTACTTAAAAACATGTGAACACTCAATTATTAAAAAAAGTAAGATAGATATTTATTGATGAGCTGAATATGCCTGTCTGCTACTGAATGTGTGGGGCTGATAAGCTAAAGGGAGAGCAGGCCAGCAGCATTTTTACTAAGATATGGCACTATTTTTGTCTCTCCCTCTCCTGCTAAAAACCTACATAGACACGCAGTGCAAAGGGGTATGCGTTCTGTCAAGCATAATGCTTGTCCCACTTTTATTCTGTGCTTTGCAGTACAAAGAGTTAGAAAAATGCAAAGACTTTTAAAGGTTGCTTCACTGCTACTCTGACCTTGAGAAGTGTAAAATTTTGGTGGAGATCCCTGTCTACTAATGTAAGTAGACAGGGAAGTGAATTTTAAACCGGATGTATCCTTGGAAACTACTATGTACCACACATGGAATGACCACTTGATGCAAGTAGCACGCTAGCATGCAGAGTGCTACTTTGCCTTACTTAAGGCAACTTTCCAATACAAATTATGATTTGAGCTCAAAAGCAAATCCCAGAAAAACACTTTTGGCTAGTTTGGTTTCACGTTTGCGATGCACACCCAGTAAATCTGGGCTGTAGTGACTAATAGCGATCATATTTGTTTCCTTTTAATTCTTAATTAACACACTGCAGGTGTTTGTATAAATATAGTAAAGACTCTAACTGGTGTGATATTGAGTGCAGAAACTGTCACACTTTTTTCAAAGAGCAATGAGGAAGAGGATATAGGATTCTAGAGTCAGCTACAGAAGGACGTATCAAGAAGTTTACCTAAAGTATTGTAACCAAAAGGAAGGGTAGAGAAATAAAGGGCAACAGAGGAAAAGAACCAGAATAGAGACTGATGTACAGCAGTTGTTTGAGAAATCAGGACCTGTGTGCATTGTCCGCTCACTTTTTGCCCTAATTGTCATGACTAGGTGCTGGTTTTCTGACTCTGTACCCTGGTCTCTGCTAACCAGACCCATGGCCTATTCCCTGATTAAAAGCGCATGGTTAGATTTAATTATAATTGGCAATGAGAGACCCCTGTAAGTCCTTAGTATATAATAAGACAAGGGGGAATCAAACTACCTATAAGTCCCTAATATATAATAGGGCAGGAAGGTTTACAGGCCCAGTAGATTTCTTGCACTAGAATGTGCAATGTTGTGTTACCTGCTGTCATTTTGAAAGCCAGCTCTGCATTTCAGGCTGCTTTGAAATTTTAACTATAGACACATTCGACTGTGGAATTAAAGTTACTTCCAAAGTTCCAAATTACCCTCTTTTTACATATGTCACCCATAAGGTCTACCCTAGGGACCTCAGGGATAGGGTACCTTGTAACCATAAGCAGGTACATTATAAAATATGTTTTCTAATACCTGATGAGGGAAACACTGCCAATTTAATTTTCTCCATTGTTGTGAATGGCTCCATAGGCTAACATTAAGATATTTTATTTAAGGATAAATATTGAAAGGCGCCACCTAAAAATATACTTCATTGTCTCTAATTAATAGTTAAGATAAAACAACTTTCCACTGTTAGATTTATAATAACTATTGCAGAAAATAAGTTATTAAACTATTTTCTGGGAGCCACAATCTGGCTTTCCAGCTGTCCTCTCCTGATTGGCCCAGCCTTTCCCAGGCTGAGCCAGCACTGCTTGATGAGGTGTGAAGTGTCCTGGGAGAGTACACATTGGATTCCCCATGGGTGGAGAACTTTAGCTGCAGAAGGCAAAAGGCAGGAAGAGGGTGGAGAAGGGAGAATGACAGTTTGGGACCAGCACATCCTGACCACCACATCCTGCACCCCCAGCCACACAGGAGCCTCAGTAATAACATTAGTCAGCATATTTGAAGGTGAGTGATAGTTAAACTTAGCCACATCAGTGGGTTGGCTTAGCCAGATTTAATCCCAAAGGAGAGACTTTCTCAATGTTGGGTTTTTAAAGAATAGTGCTTTCTGCGACACACTTTGTATGAAGTGTTCATATTCCTGTGTGGCGCCCTGCATCCCATTGTTCAGAGGTGCCCCTACTTGATGCCCAGAAACTGTGAATAAATATGGAAAAGCTGCTGCCTGAAACTACAAGGAGAAGAAGGACTACTCTGCTGGAACTCTGGCCTCTCCTCCAAAGGATTGCATTCTGAAGGACAGTGCCTGCTGCACACTAGGAACTACAGCCCTAAGGACTTTTCCTTGCTTCAGGGAGGATTAGGAGTGGACCAACTGCAAGCTACAGGTCAACTGAGCTCACCTGCATCATCTTCACCAATAAGTCTCCATCCTGGAGTGTGTCCAGTGGACTTTTAAGAATGTGGACAGGTGCATTGATGGAATTGTTGTCCAACATCCCAAGGGCCATCTCAGAAGATTCTATACCCCTCGATTGGTGGTGTAGACACTTTGAGCCCACAAGATGGATCGCCAGGAAGTCGTTACAGATGTTCTTAGAAGTTTAGAGCAACTTTTTTAAAAAGCTCATAAGCTGACCAGGTGCTTTGTGGAAGTTGCAGTCCCATGCCCCAAGATGCAAAGCAGAGCTTCTGAACCCTTGGCTTGGCATCAAGAAGCATGTCTGGAAGTAAGCCTTTTTTAACACTTTGAGAGCTATTTGCTTCTAAGCGCAACTTTTACTTTTATTGTTTAAACATTTATATCTCTGGTTTCCTACACTACAATTTTGTTCTTTTGGTGTATATTTGTTCATGAAAATTAAATCCATGTTTATAATTTTGAGTTGGATTTTTATTGTGTGTTGTGTCTTACTTATTTAATGTGTTGGTGTTTTTAAATGCTTTGTACACCTGTCTCCTAAGTTCCACCTGCCTGCTCGTTGTCAGCTACCAAGGGTCAAACAAGGGAATAATTTATTGAGACCCTGACTGAATGTTTTATTATGTTTGTGGCTGTGTTGTCGTGGTAAGTCACTAATTATCACTACTAATAATCCACTTTCAAACAAACAGTCAAAGCGAATTGTTTAAAGTTCAACAAAAAAGCAAGGAAAATACAGCAAAAAGGATGCTGCATGTAATACAAGGACTGGTCCAGCTCTGAAAAAACAACTTAAAGTTTGAGAGGAGCCAGTGTTAAAAGGGACATTTCCCATGTTAATTTCGTATTTCTTGGCAAATTGGGTGAGCTTTAATAATGTAGGATGCTTGCGAAATTTGAAATTATCAGAAGTGTTTTTTAAATGTACTGAAGCCAACATTTTTAGAAATCCTTCTGATTTGGCCTGAAAGGACCATCACCCATCAATTTCAGATTGATATACCTATATATTTTACAGTGGCAGTAGTGACTCTGTAGTTATAGTTAAGGTAACCAGAGATTGGAACTCTTCAGATTATTTACTATTAATAACTTTGCACCCATTTGCTGAAACTCTATAAAACTTTGCAGAATATTCTTCACCCTACATAGACGAACCATGCAATCTTTCATGGAGATTCGTCAACGAGGTGCAAAGAAAGATAGAAGGCCACAAAACATGTTTGGGCACAAATGTATTTCCCATAGACTTTGCACTCACATGTAGCACAAGAATTGATTTTTGGATTTGAATAAAATTTGTCAGGATTATAAATTATGGTACACAGATAATCCTGTTGGGTGTTATAAGCAAGTAGGGTAAGGTTTTTTAAAGTAAACTCCATGCCACTCCACGCTACACCACTCCACTATATGCCGCTCAACTTTATGCTATTTAACTCTGTGCCATTCCACTCTACGCTAATCCACTGCAAGCCACTCCACTTTATAACACTCCACTGCACACTACTTCACTTTATGCCAAACTTCTCTATGCTAATCCACATATTCAATTCCACTCTATGCCGCTCCTGTCTATACTATTTCACTGTACCCTACTCCACTGTACGCCACTCCATTGTATGGCATTCCAATGTATGCTACTCAACTGTACGGTATTCCACTTTACCCTATTCCACTCAATGGCAGAGCCCTGTACTTTGCTCCAATCTATGATATGATATTCCACTGTATGCCTCTCCAGTCCACGCCTCTCCACTATATGCTATTTCACTCTATGGTACTCCACTGTATACTAGTTTGCTGTACCCTACTCTATTGTGTACCATTCCACTGTATGTTCAGAAAGAAGCAACAGAGGTACAGAAGGAGGCAAGAGAACTGCAGAAATAGGCAGGAGGGTTGAGGAAACAGACACGAGAGGTGCAGAAAATGGGAACAGGGATGCAGAAACAGGCAAGAGAGGTGAAGAAAGACATGCAAGGGCTGCAGAAAGAGGCAAGAGGGGTGCAGAAAGAGGCAAGAGAGGTGCAGAAAAGAGCAAGAGTAGTGCAGAAAGAAGCAACAAAGGTGCGGAATGAGACACGAAGGTTGCAGAAAGAAGCAAGAGAATTGCTGAAAGAAGCAATAGAGGATCAGAGAGAGGCAAGAGAAGAGCAGAAAGAAGAAACAGAAAAGCAGAAAGAGGCAATAGAAGGGCAGAAAGAAGCAACAGAGGAGCAGAAAAAGGCAAGATGGGTGCAGCAATTTGAAAGAGAGGTGCAGAAAGAAGCAAGAGCAGTGCAGAAAGAACCAACAGAGGTGCAGAAAGAGGCAAGAGGGTGCAGAAAGAGGCAAGGGAAGTGCAGAAAGAACCAGTAGAGCTGCGGAAAGAGGCAAGAGCGTTGCAGAAAGAGGCCAGAGAGGTGCAGAAACAAGCAAGAGAGGTATAGAAAGAAGCAAGTGAGGAGCATAAAGAAGCAGGAGAGATACAGAAAGCAGAAAGAGAAGTGAAGAAAGAAACAACAAAGGTAAAGAAAGAGGCAGGAGGGGTACAAACAGAGGCAAGAGAGGTTCGAAAGAAGCAACATAAATGTAAAAAGAGGCAAGAGATGTGCAGAAAGAAGCCACAGAAATGCAGAAAGAGGCAAGAGAAGTGCAGAAAGAGGCAAGTGGGGGGCAGAAACAGGCAACGATAGTGCAGAAAGAAGCAAGAGAGGTGCAGAAAGAAGCAAGAGAAGTACAGAAAGAAGAAACAGAGGTGCAGATGGAGGCAAGAGAACTGCAGAAGGAGGCAAAAGAGGTGCTGAAAGATGAAACAGGGATGCAGACAGAGGCAAGAGGGGTGCAGAAAGAAGGAAAGAGGGGAGCAGAAATTTGAAAGAGATGTGCAGAAAGAAAAAAGAGCATTGACGAAAGAACCAACAGAGGTGCATAAAGAGGCAAGAGAGGTACAGAAAAAGGCAAGAGGGATACAGAAATAAGCAAGAGAAGTGCAGAAATAAGCAATAGAGGTGCAGAAAGAGGAAAGAGGAGTGCAGAAAGAAGCAACAGAGGTGCAGAAAGAGGCAGCGGAAGTACAGAAAGAGGCATGAGAGGTGCACAGAGAGACAAGAGAGGTGCACAAAGAGACAAGAGAGGAGAAGAAAGAGGGCAGACGAGTATAGAAAGAGGCAACAAGGATGCAGAAAGAGGAAATAGAAGTGCAGAAAGAAGCAACAGAGATGCAGAAGAAGTCAAGAGATCTGCAGAAAGAGGCAAGAGAGTTTCAGAAACAGGCAAAAGAGGTGCAGAAAGAGGGAACAGGGGTGAAACAGAGCAAGAGAGGTACAGAAAGAACTAACAGGTGTGCATAAAGAGGCAAGAGAAGTGTAGAAAGAAGCAACATAGGTGCAGAAAGAGGCAAGAGAACTGCAAAAATAGGCAAGAGAGTTGCAGAAACAGGAAAAGAGGTGCGAAAAGAGGGAACAGAGGTGCAGAGAAAGGCAAGAGAGGTGCAGAAATAGGTTTGAGGGGTACAGAAAGAGGCAGGAGGGGTGCAGAAATTTGCAAGAGAGGTACAGAAAGAAGCAAAAGCAGTGCAGAAAGAAATAACACATGTGCAGAAAGAAGCAAGAGGGGTACAGAAAGAGGCAGGAGAGTTGCAGAAACAGGAAAGAGAGGTGTAGAAAAAGCAAATAGGAATACAGAAATAGGCAAGAGAGTTGCAGCAACAGGGAAAAGAGGTGCAGAAAGTGGGAACTGGGGTGCAGACAGAGGCAAGAGAGGTAGAGACAATGGGAAGAAGGATATAGAAAGCAGCAAGACGGGTGCAGAAATGTGCAACAGAGGTGCAGAAACAGGCAAGAGAGGTGCAGAAACAGGGAAAAGAGGGGCAGAAAGAGGGAACAGGGTTGCAGGCAAAGGCAGGAGAGGTGCAGAAAGAGGGAAGAAGGTGCAGAACGATGCAAGAGAAGTACAGAAAGAAGCAAGAGAGCTGCAGAAAGAGGCAAGAGAGGTGCTTAAAGAGGGAAGAGGATACAGACAGAGGCAAGAGGGGTACAGAAAAAAGCAAGAGAAGGTGCAGAAAGAAGCAAGAGAAGTGCAGAAAGAAGCAACAAAGGTGCATAAAGAGCCAAGAGAAGTACAGAATGAAGGAACAAAGGTGCAGAAAGAAGCAACAGAGGTGCAGAAGGAGGCAAGAGAACTGCAGATAGAGGCAAGAGAGGTACAGAAAGAGGTAAGAGGGGTGCAGAAAGAGGCAAGAGGGGTACAGAAAGAAGCAATAGAGGTGCACAAAGAAGCAAGAGAAGAACAAAAAGAAGCACTATAGATGCAGAAAGAGGCAAGAGGAGTACAGAAAGAGGCAAGATAAGTGCAGGAAGAAGCATCAGAAATGCAGAAAGAGACAAGAGAGATGCAGAAACAGGCAACAGAAGTGCAGAAAATGGGAAGAAGGAGGGGGCAGAAAGAGGGAAGAGTGGTGCAGAGAGCAGCAAGAGAGGTGCGGAAAGAAGCAAGAGATGTGCAGAAAGATGCAACAAAGATGCAGAAAGAGGCAAACAGGATGCAGGAAAAAGCAAGAGAGGTGCAGAAAGAAGTAAGGGAAGTGAAGAAAGAAGCAAGCGAGGTGCAGAAAGAGACAAGAGAGATACAGAAAGTGGCAAGAGAGGTGCAGAAAGAGGGAAGAGGGTGCAGAAAGAGGCAAGCGAATTGCTGAAAGAAGCAACAAAGGTGCAGAAAGAGGCAAGAGGGATGCAGAAGAAAGTAGCATGAGAGGAGTTGAAAGAAGCAAGAGTGGTGCAGAAAGAGGAAAAGAGGGCTAGAAAGAGGCAAGACAAGGGCTAAAAAGAAAGAAATGTGCAGAAAGAAGCAAGAGAAATGCAGAAAGAGGCAAGAAAGGCACAGAAAGAAGCAAGAGTGGTTTGCGCACCATGAGTATCCATTTAACACCCACATTTAGCAGTAAGTAATAGGTGACCATTTCAGCTCTGTAAACGGCCTCCCACCCCGCTGTAACACTTCTCGCTGAATTTTTGGTAACGCTTGAGTGGCTTGAGCTAGAAGAAAGGTTTTTTCTGTTCCAATCTGCAGATTATTGAGCAGATGATGGATTATGTGGCAAATACAGAAAATGTATAATTGTGTTAAAATCGGTGCAGCCGAACAGTTGCATAATTCCAGTGGCCCTGCTCATACCTCTGACTAGGTCCAGAAGTGCTCCTCAGTGGTTCCTTCTTTCTTTTGTCTCAATGAGTTTATGGAAACGAGGAAGACTAACCCTGAGGTTACTCCTCACAACACAGACTACCATTCCACCTAATTACTCTCCATAACACATAATCCTACTCTACCAAATTACCTATACACTAAATACCACATACTTTCTATCCACATAAATCCACTGCACAACATACCCCATATTTCCACTACACACAATGCACATCCACTTGACTCCATAAAACATTGGTAAAAAACTTTTACATTTACAATGCCAATCGCTCTAACTCTCGCAAACGCGAGACCTATTACATTGTAAATGTTTCTTCAAATAGTAGTCACGTTTGGAGAGTGGTGGAGAAATGGGGCTGAGCCTCCAACCAGCGCTTAGGAATTCTGATGCATAGGACTTACAGGAGGTACCAGGAGGGCTTCTTGGCCCCCAAAGTCCCTCAGGGGTAAAGTGAACTGCATCCTCAACCAGTACTGTGCCAGGAGGCGTGTTTGCAAAGTGGTGGAGAAAGGGGTGCATGGCCTCCGAAAACCTCTTAGCAATCCCACTGTGTGGGAATAACCTGAGGTAACAGGAGGGGTAGTCCCCTGGGACCAGCCATTGCTCTTTTTTTTAAAAGGGAGGAGGGCCGAGTAGTCCCTCTCCCGTGCCATTTTAGGCCCCGGGACCCCATCGCCCGGGGCTTGGCCATTATTTTTTTAAATTTATTTTTAGGGAGAGAGCAGCACGCCCCCCCCCCTCCCCAGGTCAACTTCAGCCCAGGAAAGCTCATCCCCCAGGGCCCTGCCATTCCATTTTTGTATTTTCTTTTTTTAAGAAAAAAAGGGAGGGAGGTCCCGGGTACCCCATCCCTTGGAACATGGCCTCTGTCTTGTGGGGGGTAGCCCCAATTCCCCCGCGGTCCATGCTGGCTCCTGGCCTCCTGCAGGAGCCTGCATTGCTTTTGGACAAAGGGAACTGCAAATATGCAGCTCCCTTTGACCAAAATCAAATCTGCTTCGCTTCATGGGAGTGAAGCGAAGCAGAAGTTTGCTATGGCAGGGTGGGAGAGTTGCTCTTGTGCTGCCACAGCAAACTGCAATGTCCTGGGGTGGGCACCCCAGGACATTGCTGGATCCCTGGGGTGGCAGTCCCCAGGGCCATGAATGGCTCCTGGAGGGGGGCAGCGTGCCCCCCCCATCTTGTTTATAGCCACAGGGAGGTGGTGATCCCTGGGGCAGGGGGTTTCTCTACAGAGCCCTGTATATTACTTACATGGTGGCAGTCTCTGGGGCAGTGTGGTGTGGCAGGAGCCCCCACACACAATATTAATTAATTGTAAAAAAAAGCCCTGGGGAAGTCGCAGTACCCAGGGCTGCAGGGGGTGTGAGGCTCCCCCGCATTTATATTTTAAAATCCCAGGAAGGTGGCTGTCCCCAGGGCTGCAGGGGCCCCAACTGGCTCCCGCAACATAATTAAGGATTGCCCCAGGACCTTGCCCACCTGGGGGCTTAAAAGAAACGAAGTATGGGAGACCGCGCTTCGTTTAAAAAAAAATCATTGGGGTTCGTACACCCTATGCGAATCCCATTAAAAATAAAAAAGTAAATGCGTTTTTGGGCCATCAGAGTCCCTGTGGAACACCTTGTGCAGGCCTAAGGGGTCGGGGTGTTTCTACCCTGACCCCTTTTCTTGTTTTTTTACCTCCTTTCTTGTGACTCTGTTCAACCGAGTCACCAGATGGCTGCCAACACTTCCTGGTTTGAAGTGTTGGCAGCCAATCAGAAGTCAGCACGTGATCAGGAGGGTTTTCGGATCTGATATTTTTTATATATGAATTTCTCAGGAACTACTGAATGAAGTTACACCATTTAAAGCAAAGAGTGTACTCTGAACCAAGAGCTAACTTTCTGCCAACTTTGGTGTAATTCCATTCAGCCATTTGGGCTGTAGCTGCGACAAACGTTTCCTATGGAAATTAACATGGAGAGAATGCGTTTGGGCCGTCCTTTTTTCTCGGCCCCCACTTGATGAATCACTTTCAAGACAGGAGTTGACTGGAGCGCCCCATTCGTTTGGAAATTTTCACGAAGATTCGTCAAACGGCGCCAAAGATATTGGCAAAAGAAATAAAATATAGATATATATGGGGAGGTTACCTTGAAGCTACCTGAAACAAAACAAAACAGGCCTGCTATAGCCAGAAAAGATCACTCTTGGAAATTTCCAGCAGCTAAAATTCCCCCAATCGCTGATGAAGTAGTATCTAAAACACATTATAAGCCTGTGATCCTAGGATTTTTGGACTTTTTCGTTTCTTAGTTTTTATAGAATAAATGTATTATTCTAATAATGTATACACATCCAGACCTAAGAATTCATGAGCTATTAAATGAAGGGATTTTTCTTATGCCCATCCATAAATGCATGAGAAGCTAGTCATGTGTTTCCTAGTGAGGAATGTCTCTATGAAATAATTTTAAAAAGCCATAGTTCCGCTGTCAGATTTGCCTTGGAATGGAACTGGTAGATGTCATCTATGAGCTTCTACATTCTAAGGATGATGGTGGCGAGTGCTTTTAACTGAGATGAATTCCTATTTAGGGACATCTGTCACCCATCTGATTGGGATAATGTAGCTGAATATAGCGCAGTAGTTGATGTCATGATGGTGACATTTTGATTTCATATCATCAATCACGATGGTTGGGTACAGTTCAGCGACCCTATGTTTTCTACACATTATAACATTTCGTACATCCAGCAGTCGTCAGTGGTAGGCCGTAGTTCAGGAACTTAGTGTATG
Organism: Triturus cristatus; assembly: GCF_964204655.1. NCBI lineage: Eukaryota > Metazoa > Chordata > Amphibia > Caudata > Salamandridae > Triturus > Triturus cristatus. Next base: position 1,869,626,866 of record NC_140589.1, on the reverse strand, counting down.
AAGATATTGTGTATATTGAAGTGTTCATGAGAAGAAATGTATACAAGTAGACAAAGAAGAAGTGCACTCACACACCTCTAGAAATGGTATTGTGTGAAAATATTTGCTTTTGGGAGGTGTGTTTTTCAAACAAATATAATTCTGTGCTATAAAATTTACATGTAATGAAAACTTGAAGAATTGTATTAATTTACACACTTGCAGAATCATATGATATAGCTAACATAAATAATAAATGGATTGATTAAGTTTGTTGCTGAGATGATTCTATTATTAGTATTCTTATTGTGCCATTTATTGTTAACATATTGTTTTCATTACAAACCCTAATGGTTTTAGGTCAGCCTACTACAGCCATTGATGTATTTGAGCCTATTGTAAAAATGTACATCCATAAAAATTTGGAAAACAAAAGGGGAGTTAAAAAAAAACAAAATGCCCAAAAAGTGTCTTCAAAGCAAATCATATGCTTGTCTTAGTTCCAGTTTGGTAAGGATATCAATTCCACGTACTGATTCAGTACTATCTCTGATTAAAGGAAGAGGATAGCAGTCAGTATTCCCTCTAATTTCTTTCCTCTGTGTGCTGCAGTGTAACGTCTCTGTTTGCTGCAGCCAAGACTGTGTGTGCCAATAACCCGACCATGCGTGCGAATGCAGAGATAAAATCAGTGCAAATACCACTTCAAACATTTGAATAAAAAGGTGAGAGGAAGGTGAATTCTCATACATACAGCACCACGGGGTCTCAAGACAGGTTTGCAATTTAGATACACATGCTATGACATGAATTGGCTACACAGGCAAGTACACCACGTGTTTAGAAAAGCACATGACTCCAACTGTTGTACCATTATAAGATTTGACTAAAAACTATTAATTGGAGCACTGTTCAGAGGGTGGGGAAATATTGAGACCCCATACAAGATCAAATACACATAATAAGCTGCACAATTGCATAACATATTTACAATTTGATGTGCAAGCTACTGAGTAATGTCAGGATATCCCCTATGAGAGATAGTTTGTGAAATGTGTGTCTCCAGGTAAACATGGACTATGGGAGATGGCAGTTCAGACATGTCAAGTGCTATCACTAGATTGGTGACATGTTTGCTTCTCACATTGGTCCTTGCTATTTTTCCAGTGCTGGTAAACTATCACGGTCACCTTTCCCATTCAGGAGGTAGGCCTTTGTCCTCATCAGCATATCCAAATGCTTATCCTCTAGTCTCTTTCAAAATGTACTCTTTATAGGGGTCATGAGGCTGAATCCTTGTTAACAATCTGCACTAGATGCTTGGAATGTTGCACAAACATCGACAAGCTGGGATACCACACTATACTGAGCTGCATTGCGTATAGTGAAATTCACCATGTCTTGAAAGGTGGTAAAAAATCCTCCCTTGACTTGTTCTCCCACCTCATATTTATATTCGCTGTATTGTCAAACATCATCTGGTGTTTTCACAATCACCCAGGACCAAGATGTTCTTAAAATTTTCAACAATTCTTTGTGCATTCTCAGTCCCAAAATCATAATGTGATCGAGTTGCTAATGCCTGGAACTTAAAACTTGCCTAGTCTTTCAGTTCAACTTCAGGGAAACTTATTTGCATGTGCTAACAAAGAAGGGAAACAAAAGGCAAAATAGGCCCACTGCAAACTATTGTTCTTCCCTGAACAACACCATTATATTTCTTAATGTGCTGTTCCAAAAGACAGTGTCCCCCAAGTACTGTTCCTTAATTTGGCCAATATTTGCTCTTTGCAGTTGTCAAAAAACAAAGATGGAGATTCACCCATAATATCGGTAAGAGCTGCCAGGTCAATATGGTAGTTTGAGTCTGATAGCTTTTTGTAACAATATGTAGTAATGTGATCATTCTCCTCAACTTTCTCATGCTCAATGTACCTAAGAACAGATTCGTAACCAAGCATTGGTGCACCAACTGCAAAATGCCTTGAAAGTCACCGCACTTCATTCAGTGGCCAACAAGAGCCCACTTCCCATTCAGTGACCGATGCGATTTCATCCAGCTTGGACTTCCTTGCAGGAGATCTGGAAAACACAGGGTAAAGACTCCTCTATATTGTATCCATCTCTTTAAAAATTAGTACCCTCTACTATGCATCATCAACTCCAAAAGCTTATTCATGGGCTACACAATACTGCTTAGCTAGATGAGAAATGGGTTATTTAAGGCGAGTAGCAACACTATTATTCTTGCCCAGCAACACAGACGCATCACCTGATGTCAACTTGACCATTTTCATAAGGCCCAGCTCATTGGCAGTGTAGAATTCTTTCACAGCAGTAGTATAGCCTCAGCATTACAACTTGTCAGGTTCACTATTTCCACAAACAGTGGTTTGTGCTCTGTTGATGTTACAAGTCGGAACTTGTAGTACATGGTGAGCATTTTTGTAACAGAAACATCTGTGCTCCCATCAATTATCAATGATTATTATTTTAAGATTAATAGAATGCTCACCTACCCAACAGGGTTTCCCGGCGCTAAAGCGGAAACAGACGAGAGTGGAGCTCAGTAGGCCATTAGGCCTGACTAGACAGAAAGGTCTTTAGCTTTTTTCAGAAAGCGATGAGAGATTGACAATTCCTAAGATCTAGCAGAAGGGAATTCCATAATTTCGGTCCAAGAAAGGAAAACGAGCGGCCTCCCATGCGAGTCAGACTTACTCTAGAGAGAGAGAAAAGAGAGAGATTGGCCGATCTTAGTTTGCGAAAGGGACGATAAGGCTTGACAAGATCGAGTATGTGCACGGGAGCCAGGCCGTGCTAGGCTCGAAACATATAACAGAGGGATTTAAACTCGATATGCTTGCTGACCCTGAGGCAAATGAAGTTGAGGGAGCACAGGGGAAGCAGAGGCATGCCGAGACAACTTAAAAAGTAGGCGGGCTGCTGCATTCTGTATAAGCTGAAGACATTGTATAGAGGTCTTGTCCGCACCCAGACATAGCACATTACCGTAATCAAGCCTAGAGATCACCAGGGCGTTTAAACTAGCCGGTTAAATTAGCCAAAGAATTTTCTTTGACCCTTGAGGACCGCAAAGCAGGCCGAGGTGACTCCTGAGATGTGGGCAGCTAGACAAAGCTTGCTAGCAATGTAAAAACCCAGGTTCTTAACCTTAGGAACTGGGGTAGGCAAAGGACCCAAAGAGACAGGCCAGTGGCTGGCTCCCCAAAGCTCAGGATTGTTTCCCAGGATGAGAACCTCAGTCTTAGAACCATTCAGCCTCAAGGCATTTCTGGTCATCCATAAAGAGATGTTGTGCAGACCAATTTTTAGTAAAGAAGGATCCTGGTGTTGAGTCGGCCATAACGAGAAAATAATCTGCGTATTGTCGGCATATGGAAAGATAGTCAACCCAGATTTTTCTGCAATGTCTGCCAAAGGGCGAACATAAAGATTGAAAAGCAGAGGGCTCAGGATTGAATCCTGCGGAACTCCAGATGTTATTGCCACAGGACAGCCACAGGCAGCTGCATCGCCGGTGGTGCTCGATTACAGTGCTCTGTTTATTAGAATCACTTTTAGCGGTTCCTTCCAGATTAAGGACTCCGCGGCACTACGTTGCAAGTAAAAAAGTGTATTTTGTCTGCTTCAGCAAAGACAGTTACTTCAATGCGTTTCGGTGCTCACACGCACCCTGGTCACAATGTTGATCATGTATCATATATTTTCTTTTAACGAAGCTAGAGTCAGCATAGTAGTAGGACTAAAACTAAAACAAAATTGTATTTAGGCGCCATCCTGGAGTGGCCTTCCATGCATGATAATATTTTAAACAATTATTACTCCATAATAAATTTGGCCTAGATAGTCTCTATTTATTACCGTGATGCGCCCTCTTTTTGGTATTTGGATATCTGGAGTTGGATTTGGAGGGTTGTGCTGACTTCCTGTTATATCTCTTCTGTCTATAACTAATGTTTTGCCAATATCCTTTTCTTATTAAGTACATTTGCTTGTTCCCTTCTAGGGATGTTAGTCAATAAAATTAAATTTAAACAAGTAACAAAATGAAAAGCGGAGTCATAGCATACAGAGTGACAGTAAACCTGCCCTAAGAACATATTAGGACAGAAGAAACAACGGAAAGAAATGCAGGCTGAAGAAATGCAAGAAAGACAAACTTAAATGTTGATATGGCAGGGAATATACCAACAACCCCTCCTTAAAAATGGACCAGTACCGATAAATCATGCATTACCCTGGAAGTCAGTCTTCGCTATCACGTATTAGCATGTTTTATAGAAAATAAATGTACTTCTTATGAAGGAGAATGCTGTTAACTACTAGTTGAGAGGCTATATTTCTACTGCTTGTCCATTTTTCAGCAAGAGAAAATACTGATCCCCTTTTGCGCAACAGCCAAAGTAATTGTAGACAATGGTTGAGCCTGAGGGCATTAGGGGAAATTATAGCAAGATTGTAGGTATGTGGCCTTCATGAACGACCCAGAAAAACACTGCAACAAAAAGTCACTGCAGCTGTGCAATTGCAGCCATGCGGGCTGAGATGTTCCTGCTTTAGGCATTATTGAAAAACCTCTGACTATGAGCATCCTGCAAGGCACAGCCGTGGTAATCATGGGTGACACTCAGACCAATAGCTGAATATCATTTAATGATCCCCAAATCCAGAACTCGAAAACTAACTGCAGCACTTTGCCCCACTGTGGCAGCAAGCTCTTAACAACTAGTTAGAGTATCATTTGTTCAGGTATTTCCACCTATCCAAAAAAGTGATATACCAAAAAGCTTCAGAGCTGCATATGTGAAGTACAACCTAAAAATAAAAACTTAAACCTTCTCAAAGTCAATAATTTCCTCCCCTTCTCATGTCTACACTTTCTGGTATGGTTATTGAGCAATGAGTATACTCCAAAGCGATGAATCATATTAAGGAGAAAGACCTGTTGGGCTTGCGGCAGGTTGCTTTCAGTGCACATCACTGTACAGAATCTGCAACACTTTAGGAGATGGATAACATCCTCCACATGTTTAATACAGGACACCTCAGGCTCCACATCCTACTGGAATTGGCTAAAACATAAAATACTGTTGACTATCCAATTTGCCTGGGCACTCAAAGACCTGCCTTTACTCATAAGCTTGAGACATACTGTGAATTGGTGGTGAGAACAGTGCTAATGGTAGAGAGGTGGAATGTGCAGCTAGGATAGATACCATGATGCTACAGCAATGTCTTTAATGCTTAAGAACATAAGTGATTTCATTGGTCAAACTATTTTCCCATCATTCAACATGTATGTTTGTGTATAAAGTGGGCACTGGGGTGGTAAAGTAAGGCTGGCACAGCATTAGCAGTTTGACAAAACATTTACTGAAGCTCTTCTTTTCCTAACTAAAGCACTTCCTTACTATGAATCACATCAACAAACACAAACAGACAGATGAGCACACCCACACACACAGACTCACAAACACACTCGCACTGCTTGCTTCTGTGAACAGTGACTTGTTTGTGTTGTTCAACAACAGTCACCTATAGCTGTGTACCATGAAGCACTGATACATTTCTTCCATAGGGGGTCAGTGGGCTCAGATATAATAGCTGGAGCGATCTACAGTATGTCATCTGCTGTTACTGCTTGGATGTCTCATTCATTCCCTTTATAAAGCAGGGATCCCTTTCTCTCACAGGGAAACCAGGAAGATGCCCGACCTCCCTTATGTCCTGTATAGTATCTGCAGCCCCCTCGTGTTTCAGTGACTCTGACTGTCCCGGATCACTAAAGTGCTGTGCCAACAATTGTCAAAGTATGTGCCTGAACCCATACGGCATAAGTGGTAAGACATTTACTTGATCATCAATTTTACATCTGAATAGAGATCTTTAAAGTCTTGTTCTGAACCCCTCTGATTACTTTGGAGATGCCATCTGGACACTTCGGGGTAAAAAACCAAGGGCTAGAGTTCAGCCAGGTTATGTGGAATTTGAATGGTATTTCCAATAGTGTTATATTTTCTAGTAAACCTGTTTGCTATAAAATAACACTGAAGTCCCTGCTGTCAGATGAGCCTCAGAGCGGATCTGGTTTAAGCAAGAACCTCTTGCACGATGACGTTCTGCACTGAGATGACTGCGGGTTGAGGGTGGTGTGTGCATTAACTCAGATTAATTCTGCTTCTCTGGCATTTGCAATGCATCTGATTGAGGTAGTGTGTGTGGATATAGCTCAGTAATAGAATTATTGATAGTGATGGTGGGGAACACTATGGTTGCGGCTTGTAGATGTTTCCCACACATCGGCACAGATGGGACACTCTCTGAACGTTTACAAAATGGACAGACCAGGGAAGACATTTTGAAGTATTTTATTCAAAACTGTTTTTATCTTCTTGTATTATCTGTAAAATATTGTGATAGTTAATATTGACATATAACAATAAATACATGAATGAATGAAGTTGGGACACCCGGCAGTCACCAGTCACTAGGACACTGGTCCAGGAAATGTATGATACTGTGTACATGGAGAGGTCTGCAAGAACAGATTCACACACACACACACCTGGGGATACAGGACTCTGTGAAAACTCTCAAACTTACATTTGGGATATGCTATAAAACGTGAATGCAATGAATACTCACTCTAGCTAAGGTGTTGACGGAATCCTCAGCACTTTCCAATCATGTGCAATGGCTAGTATAAGAAATAAATGCTTTTTTACACATTTGTTGGCCGGTGAGGATCCTTTTTGCTTTTCTTTTTCCATCTAGAAAATCTCAACTTGCATTTGGCTGACATCTTTTGGGCTATTCTAGAGAAAAGGGGAGGCACAACAGCGATGTAATGAATGGAATGATGTGGAAGAGGGGTGAGGGGGTCACAGAGGTGCAAAGAATTATGTGTGACAGTAGAAAAAACTAAGAAAATTAGGCATAAGTTGTGACTCAATGTGAGTTTACAAAATACGCAGCTGCCATTTTAGGTTGTAGATACCGAACTCCATTTTGTGAGTTGCAGATCATGCTTGAATTTTGACGTGCTAAGGCATTAAATAAATAGGCTCACACAGTCCTCTCCATGAATAGACATCTGCGCACCACCATCCACTCACAGGTACACTCATGTACTCAATGAGGCACACTCATGTAGAGAAACATCCGGGGACAGACATTCACAAAATGGCACTGACTCACATGCATATTTTCATACTCATAGAAGGAGACTATCAAATGGGGGTATACATACACAAACCATCATTTGTCATACTCACACTCATAGACTCATTGGCACAGACACATACTCAAAGGCACACACACTGACATCGGCACACCACCACTGACTCAGGTGCACACTCAAGTACTTATAAGTCCAAACTCATGTACTTACAGGCACACACATGAGTACACTACCACTTAGCCACAAACACATTCCCGTGGGGTCACAATGAGAGGCACACACTTGCAAACATATTACCTCTCCACCACTGACTGAGGCACATTCTAACATACTCATTCACACATATACAGACACAAACACATACAGAGGCTTTTTTTATAAACAACCGCAATGGACCACACTCCGCTAGCTCCTCCTCCAGGTCGCCCCAAGGGAAGCTGGTACATGAAGTTCTTGAGTGGTTCACCCCAGTGGGTGCAAGTAAGTACTTGTTGAACTGATGATCTCTGATGGAGTTCTTGAGTGGTTCACCCCAGTGGGTGCAAGTAAGTACTTGTTGAACTGATGATCTCTAGACCCGATACATGTCCCGGGTTTTAAAATATCGCCCGAGACATGGCTCGGGTTTCGGGATAACTTCCCTCCTCAGTAGAGAAAATAGTTAGGGGTGGAAGAGAGGGCCGCCAAGCAACCGTCAAGGGCCTCAGTGCCCGCACAGGCACGCAGGTGCGTCGTCCAGGAGCTCGTCAGCTCAAAGCTCGAGGGAGCCATTTTTATAAACAACCGCAATGGACCGCACTCCGCTAGCTCCTCCTCCGGGTCGCCCCAAGGGAAGCTGGTACATGAAGTTCTTGAGTGGTTCACCCCAGTGGGTGCAAGTAAGTATTTGTTGAACTGATGATCTCTGATGGAGTTCTTGAGTGGTTCACCCCAGTGGGTGCAAGTAAGTACTTGTTGAACTGATGATCTCTAGACCCGATACATGTCCCGGGTTTTAAAATATCGCCCGAGACATGGCTCGGGTTTCGGGATAACTTCCCTCCTCAGTAGAGAAAATAGTTAGGGGTGGAAGAGAGGGCCGCCAAGCAACCGTCAAGGGCCTCAGTGCCCGCACAGGCACGCAGGTGCGTCGTCCAGGAGCTCGTCAGCTCAAAGCTCGAGGGAGCCATTTTTATAAACAACCGCAATGGACCGCACTCCGCTAGCTCCTCCTCCGGGTCGCCCCAAGTGAAGCTGGTACATGAAGTTCTTGAGGGGTTCACCCCAGTGGGTGCAAGTAAGTACTTGTTGAACTGATGATCTCTGATGGAGTTCTTGAGTGGTTCACCCCAGTGGGTGCAAGTAAGTACTTGTTGAACTGATGATCTCTAGACCCGATACATGTCCCGGGTTTTAAAATATCGCCCGAGACATGGCTCGGGTTTCGGGATAACTTCCCTCCTCAGTAGAGAAAATAGTTAGGGGTGGAAGAGAGGGCCGCCAAGCAACCGTCAAGGGCCTCAGTGCCATACAGAGGCTGCCTTAGAAATATACTTAAAAACTCATGGCCACAGACTTGCACACAGAGGCACACTAAGGGATATGCACTTACACAGACATGACCTCAAGTACTCATAAGCTCAGACTCATACTCAGATGCACACCTAAAGATGCTTAATTTTACACTACCATTAAGTCAGACACATGCTCATATGCTCTTAGGTGCATTGTGAAATACACAGACGTTCTCAGAGACCACAACTTAGTCACACATGCACAGTGACGTACTGGTTGCTGCAAACACTTTCTCTGAGGCAGACACAGGGACACAGATTTGCACACTACCACTGACTTGGATACACACTTTCGTACAAATAGACACTCGCTGACACACAGAGGCACCAAGATGAACACAAATTAATATGCTGCCCCTTAGTCATACACACGCACACATGCTCATAGTCACAGAGTCATAATCAGAGGTAATAGTTAGCAACAGATTTGCTCATCATTAATGACTTTGAGACGTACACACACAGACACACACACACACAGAGGCTGACAGAAACTTCATCAGCAACACATAGACACAGACTCACTCGGAGAACAACAGACAGGAAAACACATTTCCAAATCCCCACTGACTCAGGCACATACTCTCATTCTCATAGGTGCAGATTGGGAAACAGATTTGCACACCACTGACTCAGACATATACTCATGTAATCATAAACGCAGACACACACACACACACAGACTGGCCTTTCAATAAAGGGCAACACAGACTTGTAAACACATTCCCACCATATACATCTGTGAACAGTGACTTGGTTGTGTTGTTAGATAACACCTATAGTCTGCATCATAAAACCTTGATCCATGTTTTCATAGGTGTCAGTGTACTCAGATATATTAGCTGGAGTCACCTACAGTATGTAATCTGGTGCTATTCTTTGGATGTCTCATTCATTCCCTTTATAAACTGGTGATTCTTTTCTCTCACAGGTAAACACGAAATATGCCCAATGACCACTGTTGCCTGTATAAAATCTGAAGCCCCTTTGTGCCACGGTGACTCGGACTGTTTAGGACCACTCCAGTGCTGTTACGTCAATTGTCGGATGACGTGTGCATTCCGAGAAGGTAGATATTTACTTGATAAAAAAATGTTAAATCTGAGTAGAGATCTGTTGGAACTGGCACTTTCTGGTTGGTGGAAGGAATACCCCAGCCAGGTAGACCCTACTACTCCTGACAGAGGTGGTATAACCTGCGGTCACCCTTGGATAGCTTGGCACTGAGCAGTCGGGCTTAGCTTAGATGCAAGTGTCAAGCATTGGCACAGCACTCACTCATGATAATTACCTTGAGCATCACAAAAGAGACTTCACATGTAATGGATGTAAATAAAGTTTGTATTCAACACACCTATTAATCAACAGAACATGAACATTATGTATCTCTGGGGATAAATCACATTTGGAATTATTGCTAGCAGTACTAGGCCCAACCGTGTTCGAATGACTTCAGCAATATGCACACTTGGATAAGATGCTATTCTATACCCCGGTGCTTTTATGCGGTGCAACATGTTGTCCACCCCAGACCCATCCAAGCAATTGTTATAATTAAATACCACACAGTTAGAGGGTGCACCCCAGGTCATAACAATATCAGAAAGATGTACATACCACTTAGGTTCCACCCCTCATCAGCCAGGATAGCTTGACTCCAGTTGCATTGACTTTTTAGATCGAGATAGAAAATTTAAACAAAAACACAACTGTTAAAATCGCACCAATTAGTAGCTCATAGTAAATTACACTTGTTTTCTCATTACGTAATCCCTGTTCATCACAAACTCACTGTGGGTGGAAAACCTGAGCCTAAATAGGTCTGCGAAAGAGGTGCAAACAACATGTGTGCTGGCTAGCTATTTTTTGTGCCACATGTTACATAGTAAACTATGAATAATATAAATGATGCCAAATGCAGGTACTTCTGGGCACAGTGCAAGATTATAAGTGAGAATGACCCCCTCTGTCTTTTAGACTGATAGTGACAGATCAGGGCAGGTATCTTGAGATGCTGCGCTGCGTTGCATGAAGAGGAAAGAGAAGAAGAGTGCCCTATCTCCTAAGATATGGTCCTGTTTTCCTCCCTCTGTGCTGGTACATTTTAGGGCAAGGCACTGTGCAGTCTGTGGAGCATTGGTTTTGCCTGAAAGGGGAAAATCCCAGTACAAAAACTATGCTTTAATACTTTTCCCACTTTGTACGTCTGCTGTACAGTGCAGCGCAAATGCAAAGTTGGAATAAATCTGGAGAGTTTTAAAACTTGCTCCACTGTTCTGCTTGCCTCAAGGATGTCTAATCTTTTTACGCAAATCCCTGTTTACAAATGTCAATAAAGATTTGTGTCTGTACCATGTGTTCTTGCATGGATATGGACAATTACCAGGCACGGTATGCTACCTTGACACAAAGTATTGCAAAGTAGCTCACAGTCTTACTTTAGGCAATGTTCCAATGCAAATCATGGTTTATGTTGGAAAGAAATACCACCACAATACTTGGTTCTGGGTTTGAGTTACTTTTGCCAAAACATATTATTATATCTGGGCCTAAATGTATTATTCTGTTAATGTAAGCACCTCGAGAATTAGAATGTTGCACTTATGTTAAATGTATTCAGCATAGGAAATTAAGTGATTCCTCTCACAGCCCCCTATCTTAATTTGTTGGTCATTTTTTCTAGTGGTTCTGTCTCCTCTATAACACTGAAGTCCCTGCTGTCAGGCGAGCCTCAGACCAGACCTGGCTTAAGAAAGAACCTGATGCACGATGACGTGCTGCACTATGATGACCTTGGGCTGAGGGTGGCTTGTGCATTTACTCAGATTAATTCTGCTTTGGTGTCATTTGTATTTGCAATGATTTGTATAGTGTTTGTAAATATAGCTCAGTAATAGATTTATTGATAGTGATGGGGTGAACATTATGATTGCAGCTTGTAGATGTTTCCCACACAATGGTAGATTTGGGTCATCAGTCACTAGGACAGTGGTCCAAGAAGAGTAAAATAATATTATGAACATCAAAGGGTTTAAAACAACAGATTCCCACAGTCCTCTGTGAAAAGTCTGTCATGTACATTTGGGATATGAGTTTTAAAAAACAATGTATGCGTTCTGTGCTATACAATGTGTATGCAATGATAACTTGATCTAGCTAATGTGCTGCAAGAATACTTAGCACTTTTCAATCATTTGCTATGGCTAATATAAGAAATAAATGCATTCCTCACATTTGTTGCTGTGGTGCTTATTAAGTTACAGTGTTACCTGCTTGTTTCAGTTAACAGCAAACAGGTTACACAGCGGAAGCCGCTATTGTGTAGCTATCGCTCAGCTGCGCTTTCAATTCTAAAGAACTTTTTGCTTTGTCGATAACAGGTCTGCATCAAATTTGGCACTAATAATTTTCAGCAGAAAAGTCAGTGCAGTTCAGTGCAGGTGAATAGAAAATATGGGGGGCTTAAAAAAATAATTGCTTTCCCCTTTTAGGTCAAATCCTCGAGCGCTTAATAGATTTACACCAAAATTAAGGTCAATATTTATTTGTGCAGTTTGGTATAAATATTTTAAGAGACATAAATATTTACAAGCATTGGCATAGCCAATAGGTCTCGCTTTTGGGACCTTATAAGTAGATTTACTTTTGCTATAATTGCGGCACCCGCGCTTTACGTGCTGCGATTATAGCAAAAGTAAACATACTTATAAGGTCCCAAAGCGAGACCTATTGGCTATGCCAATGCTTGTTTACTTTTGCTATAATCGCGCAGGGGAGGTGGCCTGCAAGATTCCCTTGCAGGAGTGTGCGACCATATGGCGCCACGCGCTCCCGCAAGGAAATCGCCAGACGTGCACGCATTGCCATTGCAAGCAATGCAACGTGTGCACGTGCTTGCCCCCAAAGCTGTGCTGATGGCATTAGGTCCCTCCTATGCAGCATGAAAGGGTTACAAATTGTGGGTATGGCTCCAATTTAAAATTGCAATTTTATGATTTGTGACTCCTGTCAATCACATTTAATTTATTTGACAATTGTGATTGCCTGGCGAGTGAAGATCCTTTTAGATTTTTTTGTACCATCTGAAAAATCTTGACTTTTTTGGGCTCTAAAAAATAAATTCCAGTGATGAGGAAAGGTACAACAGCAACTTAATGGATGGGATGATGTGGGGACGGCAGACATGTGAAAAAAGTAAGTTTAACAGTAGAAAAATTGCAGAAAAACATGCACATATTGTGACTCGATGTGGGTTTACAAAATCCAGCAGCCATTTTTTGTACCAGATGCCACAAGTGGCAGATGCCTGTCGTTCCAGTTGATTGCCTAGTATTTTATAGATGTCACTGGGAAATGCCCAGATATGCTCCCCAAACCTCCAGTGGGAACTGGAGCCAAGCACAAAGGCACACAAAGAGTTTTAGAGCCGATAAATGCACATTTATATGTATGTATATGTATGATATAGTGACATTTCTACACAGATCATGACAAGGCCACCAGTACCACTGGAAAGCAGTTGTCACAGCGAATCCAATGATAGGAAACATTATGAGGCTGTGCCACTGCAATCCACTTTTTCAGCCTGAAATAATTTCAACCATCCCCCATGTTAGCCTATGGGAAGAGCAAACCTCATAGGTAGTGACATTGCACATGGATATTCCTCACTTCCTGGGAAGGGAATACGCTTCTGTACCTGCCCTGCCTTTCACCTTACATTCACTTCACCCCTTAAGACATACCCTAGGTGTGCGCTGGTGGTACTGAAAGGTCCTCTCCGAATGGCTAGTGATTTACACAGGCCTGCCTGTGTAGTCACACAATTTGTACTAACATTTTGTGAGTTGTAGATCATGCTTGAATAGCGACTTACATAGGCAATAAAACAAAAATAGACACACACTCTCCTCGCCATCAATAGACATCTACTCACCACCGTCCACTTACAGGTACACCCTTGCACTCAACAAAGCACACTCATACAGAGCAAAACCTAGGGACACACATTCACAAAATATCACTGACTCACATGCATATTTGCATAATCGTTAAGGGACTTACCAATTGACCGCTGACACATATCACACCAACATTGATTCAGAAAAACACTTGCTTATAGACACAGGCTCCTATTGAAAGGCACACAGTGGGAAACATATTTGCACACTCTCACAAACTCAAACAAACTTTGAGTTACTTTAGGCACAGACACATATAGTAAGAAGCAAATGGAGGGAAACACAAATTTAACAGCCCACCCTCTTCAACACCTACATGAACCCCTTTGCCAATGCCATCAGATCCCTCGGACTAAACATTATATCTTACTCAGACAACTCCCAGCTCATATTCTCACTCAGGAAATCCCACCAGCACAAGAACCAGATTCCACAGGTGCATGATTAGCTTCACCAACTGGATGAAGATATAACATGCACAAAATGGTAGTGCTGATCTTGAGCAAGAACACCACTTAAAAAAAGTCTTCAAATGGCTCCCCCTTGACACCAAATGCATCGTCACTTAGGCCCTATTCACCAGCCAATTAGACTACAACAACGCTCCCTACACTGGGATCTATATACACCTTTTGCATAGACTTCAGACCATACAAAACTCCACTGTCAGTTTCATCCTCAAACTTTCCAGACAGATCCAAATCACCCCCACCTGAGAAAACTCTACTGGCTCCCATACAGATGGGATGTCAATTCAAGCTGATGACCCAAGTCTATAGACCCATGCACAACCAAGGACCAGCCTACATCAACCATCAGCTGAACTTCCACCACCCTACCAGACAACTACGCTCTGCCTACCTCTCATTTGCCAACACCCCCTGCATCCACCTATGCAACAGGAGATAACAGTCCTTTTCCTACCTCAAGGCAAAAACCTAGAATGACCTCCCTTTGCAGTAATGGATCACCACATCTCTACTGGAATTCCAGTAGAGACCACTTAAGACCTGACTGTTCAACTGAGTCACTTGAACCATCTTGGCCCTCAAGCACCTGGATAATATCATGGGTGATTAAATCCAATTGTTTGACTGATTGATTAATTTAACACTGCCACCTAGTCATACACACACTCACCTAATTGTAGGTGCAAGCACATAATTATGGGCACACACTGGAGAATCGATTATTAACCCACAACCACTACTCAGGCACACACTCACATACTCATATGCACACACATACAAATCTTCACTTAGACATGAACTCTCAAACACATAGACCTAGCTTTGCAGATAAAAAAACTGTTTTTCAAATTTAGAAAAAACAAAATAGAGATAAAAAAAGGGTGGTGGATGCTACTGTGTGCTTAGATTGCAGCCATGCGTTCACTGGCAGGCAAATGTAGCTCCACAAGTCACCATGACCCCACATTTCGTATGTTGCACTAGACAACGTAATTTGTTAAGTGAGATATCTATCTATCTATCTGTCTATCTATCTATCTATCTATCTATCTATCTATCTATCTATCTATCTATCTATCTATCTATCTATCTATCTATCTATCTATCTATCTATCTATCTATCTATCTATCTCTCTCTCCTCTCTCTCTCTCCCTCTCTCTCTCTCTCCCTCTCTCTCTCTCTCTCTCTCTATATATATATATATATATATGCATATATATATATATATATATATTCACTGAAAAAACCATAGGTTTCAGGGGCGTTATAGTTATTTGGACATTTCCCTCGTACAAAACCCTAGAAATTCCCCCGTTATAGTTAGTTCAGCTAACTATAACTCGCGCCCCGCAATGCACTGCTGATGACGTCACATATTAGATCACTCATGATATGGTCAGTGATATCACTCATGACATCTCAAATGACATCACTGATGACATCACTGATGACATCATCCAGTGAGTCTGTGTTTCTGTAAAGTTTTAATATGTTTAATATATATAGGGAAAGGCCTATGGAAGTATGGTTGTCTGAGTATCTGTATGGGTGCCTGAGTGTTTGTGTGGGTAGGGTGTGTGTGACTCTGTGCATAGATGTGTGAGTGGGTGATTTTATGGGTGCATGGTTTTAAGAGTGCATCTGTGATGGACTGTATGGTTGGGTGAGTGTATGTATGGATGTATTAGTGATTGAATGTATATCTCAGTGGTACATGTGTGAGTAACTACAGATGTGAAAGGCAGTGTATATGTGTGTAAGAGTATATAACTGGCTATATGTGAGAGTGTGTGATTGTGAGAGTGGCTGTATGGATGAGTGTGTGCTTGTATCAGTAATTGTATAAGAGCGTAAGAATGTGGTAGTATTTTTATGAGTAAGTGAACTTGTGTGTGTATAACTGTATAGGTGAGTAAATTGGAGTATGATTAATTATTTGCATGACTGACTAGGTGTGTGAGTACGTGTATGGATGATTGGCGGTGTCTGATTGTCTTTATAGGTGTATAAATGCATATGATAGTCCTGTACTGAGTGACTGTAAGTATGAGTGACTGTACAGGTGAGTGAGTGGAGGTGTGTGTAGACCTAAGAGTCAATGAGTGGGTATGTAGTTATTGGTATTGGAGTATCTATGGTTTTGAGAATGGCCGTCTGAAATTTTGAGTCGGTGTATCAAAGGTTATATTAGGGTGTGAGAAGATGCACTGATTTATTACATAGATGATGTAATCAGTGATGTCATCAGTGATGTCATTTGAGATGTCATCAGTGATGTCATCAGTGATGTCACTGACCATGTAATGAGTGATATAATATGTGACGTCATCAGCAGTGCATTGCGGGGGCGCGAGTTATAGTTAGCTGAACTAACTATAACGGGGGAATTTCTAGGGTTTTGTATGAGGGAAATGTCCAGATAACTATAACACCCCTGAAACCTATGTTTTTTTCAGTGAATTTCTAAGGTTTTTTAAATGCCAATTCCTAACTATAACGTGCATGAAACCTATGTTTTTTTTCAGTGAATTTCTAAGGTTTTTTAAATGCTAATTCCTATCTATAATTTATCTCAAAAGCTATGATGTTAAATGATTTTCATTGGATTTCTAAATTTTTCTATTTCAGTGTGTCAATTCCTTTAATTATGTTTTTTTAAATACTTTTTTTTCACCATTTTTTTAACTTATTTTTTCAATTAATTCTTTTAAAAATTAAAAAATATTAGTATTTTTTAATTTGGTTTTGTAAAAAAATTGTTGATTTTTAAAAATATTTTAAAATATTTTTTTAAATATTTTTTAAACTATATTTTGTATTCCATTTTTTTGGGATCCACGCACCCTATGTGCACCGTTCTCGATCCCTACGTGAAAGCATCCGCGTACGGTATGCGTTGGGTACGTGTTTGGTGCGCGATTGCAATGCGACCGGTACGCGACTCCAAGTCTATACGCGACACATACGATGCACGTTACGCGACGCTTCCGCGCTTCCGCGATGCGTCATGTGCGTGAATGACGCGGTAGGTGCACAAATCCCGCTAAATATTTTACATTTAAAAAAACATATATATATATGTATTTCATGTGAATATTAATTGAAGACAAACTCTAAACTACTCCTAAAAGTAATATATTTTTACATCTAATCCTATATTCCTTTTAAATTCAATTTCGCGGATGTGTGCTGGGTGCGTGCTGTGTAAGCGCATGGTGCGCTGATCCCATGTGACCTGAAAAAAAGAGATTTGATTGGTTCATTACACTTCCTGTTCTAACTATTGAAAGACCCCACCCATTTCAATCATTCTTCTTTGACCTTCTTTGGAGGAGCATCTCTTTGCAGAGAAGAAGCTTTTTTCACTAAGTTTTCACTTAGCTCAAACTTTTTTCTTTACAAACAATGGCTTCAGGGCACCAGGCATCTCCAGGATCTCCTCATTCATCTGAGGATGATTTTTTGGAAGAGCCACCATGCACACCACGTTTTTCATCTGTGGTGTGGACATTTTTCACCTATCCTGAGGGGCAAACAAAAAACAATGTCACCTTGGTGACCTGCAAGATCTGCCAGAGAGTGCTGTCCCGTGGGGATCCAAACAAAAAATATTCCTGCGGAACTGCCAGCATGATGAAGCATCTGAGGACCCATCATCCAGTAAACCTTGCTCTGGAGGAATGCCGCAGAATGAGAGTCGGTCCTGCTCCTTCAGGTCCATCGCAGCCAAGCACTTCAAGGGTGGATCCTTCTGTACAAAATTTGGACATCCGTCCACAGTTCCAATACTTGAAAGTGCTCTGCATAAAATGCAATGCTGTTTTATGCTATGGGGAGCAGTCAATCGATCTAATCTGCCGCAAGCAAGAGAGTCACCATTGCTAGTTTTTTTTTCCTGAAGTTCATTGTTTTGTTCCTCCAGTTCTGTTTTTTCCTTTTTTTTCAAGAAAAAACAAACAAAATTAAAAATTGTTCAAAAAAACAAAAAAATATATAAAAGAAAAAAGAAGAAAAAAAAAGTTCTTCTAAGAACTAACTTTCCTGGTGTAAAAAAAGAGCTATATTAGTTTGTTGGTGTGTGAAAGTTTAGATGAATGTATGTGTAGTACGCAATTGACTGAATGAATGCATTAATAGCATATGGTGAATGTATAAGTGCAGAACTATGAGGAAGTGCTGCAGCATCACACAGTAACCTCTTTAACTGCAGTGTGCTGTAGTACTTCCGAAGCACAGGGATGCAACATATGTACATAAATATGTTGCAAGTCTATGCTTCTCTCTGCACGGCTGCTTAAATTGCAGCCATGTGGTGACACATGCACCCTTGCACCATAGTGCAAGGATATTTGTGTCATGTGCTGTTTGTTTTTGTGCAGAAAGACACACCTTCCTGCACAAAAACAATCAGTAAACACATTTTTCTCCTTCAATGTATGCTGAACATTTTAGCATGCATTGAAGATTTAAAAATGAGGAGAAATGAAAACAATTCTCCTTGTTGTGCTTTCATACACCAATTGGAGAATGGTGCAGCATTCACACACATATCAAGATTTATGATTTATGATAAATCTGGAGATGTGACTTGTTCTATGAGTATTCAGTGCAATCATGCACAACAACACTTATAGAACACCCTTTCAACGCAAAGTGGTGTGTATGATGAGGTTGTATTTACATGGAGTAGAAAAAGTAAACAGAGCGCCTTTTCCTCTCTTTGTAAACTTGTGCAATAACTATGTTACAAAAAGTGACATATTTCTGTTTTAAAATTGCTTCCGAATGATAGAAGGTAAGCACAGAGTTTTGTCTGCAAAGATGCTCAAAGAAGAATGATTGAAATGATTGCGGTCCTTCAATAGGTACATTGGGAAATATTATGAACCACTCAAATCTGTTTTTTTGGAGGTCACATAATATCCGTTAACAGAGAGATTTCAAAACAACATAGGTGTAAACAGAGTGTTTTCAAAAACGTGTTAAATCTTTGTAAGTTTCTGCAGATCTGCCCATTCTGCATATTAATACTTAGTTAAACTTACCTTCACAGTAATAGAAATTAAAAATGGTACACATTTTTTTTCAGATTTTTTTTGCAATGTAAATTGATGTAAATTGCTTATTTTAGAATTAGGATCTGTGAAAGAAAAGAAAAAATAGTTATAACCTGTAATAATACATTTTTTACAACACAGCATAATTTCAACAAAGTAATTTGTTTGCCTGTTTTGCTGTTCTCAGAATATATTGAATTTCACTAGAAATAGTGATTTCAATCGTACTCATCACTTAACAGTGGGCAAAAAAAAACAATCAAAAAGATTGTTTAAAAAAAACCAACATGCTATTCTCAGTAAAATACCACAAAATACAAATCACACATATATGAAATGCTTATGGCTAACAAAATGTTATAACTTTAACTTATAAAAACTGTAAATGTTGTCGCTTAAAAATATTCACCGAGTCAATGAGCACAAAAAAGTCCATAATTCAAACATATACCTTTCCTTGAGGCCAAATGGTATTTTTGCACTCCTTTTTATGTAAATTGTCCAATGGTAGTCCTATTAAATTATAATAATAAATTCCTCAGAGAATGAATTATCTTCCTAAAACTTTGACTTTAAAAATATTAGGTAGGAATTTGGTAATTCCCCAGGCAAACATTGTTTGAAAGCCAACTGGGAATCATTACAAAGTGTCCAGCCTTTGTCACATTTTAGATAGGCAGTGTAATGTCCAGATGTGGTGGAAGGACCATCATGGAAAATTATTGCAATTGCTACAAAAGTCCTTCCTGATATTGATAGTTGTGTTGCTACAAATTGCTTTATTAAAGTATCCAATTTTCTTCCATCAGCTGTACAAAGTTGCATCATTATAATTATGTATTCTCCATATTTTTTTTAAAATAATGTGGATAACATTTCTGATTTACATTGGCTACACTCCATGTTTTGATTTGCACCTTTAACTAATTTATTGAAAGACATTGATTTACAGTCTGGTAATGTTAAATACAGAACTCTTTCAGTGTCTACATTAGTGGTACATGTATACATGCAATTTTCACAATGATGTTCCCATTTGTAAGAAAGGCCAAAAATATATTCTATTTCTACACATTCATTTTCAAAAATGGTAAGCATATACATTAAAAATTCCTGAGCATCTTGTTGGATATTTTGTGTAAATTGTGTAGAACCAGAATACACATCCAAAAGATTACGAACATCTGAAGCAGATTGTATTTTACTTGTATCTGTTGTCAATTTTTCATAAACAGAATGCAACAGAGAACAAAATCTTTTTTGCCGATTCTGCATAATTTGTTCTTGCAAACCTTCAAGATAAAAAACAACATTGACCACTACATTAGCATAGCAGTTGATACCTGAACTATTTTCAAACTGATAACCAACAAAATCTTCCAGTGTCCAATTTCTTTTTACTTGCAATCACAACATTATCTTGTTCTTTTCCCTTCTCGACACCTTCAGAACAGATATTCTCAAACCTTCTTTTTCGACCAACCACATGCTTTTCAAATACAGGATATTGACCTAAATTCTTAACCTATTATACTCTTTTACACAGTTTGCATCTGCAGTAACCTTTGTCTCATCAAAATCAATCAAAAATAAACCAGATAATGTTCTGACTCGCGACAAAGCAACATATGCCATACCCTCTTTAAATACAGTAGATCCAATGTTCACCAATGCACTGTCTACACTTAATCCTTGAGATTTATGAATAGTCACTGCATATGCCAGAGAAAATGGAAATTGTTTCCTACTGACATATAAATCATATTAACAAGCAAAAATTTAACTGAACAACGACCAATTTCTTTAACTTCTTCAATCTGATCAAATTAAATATATAATATTTCTTTCAATTCCTTCTTTTTTCTGATAATTAACAAAATCCACCACTTTACCCATTGCGCCATTAACTAAACCTTTTTCTACATCCAAATTACGCCTTAAAATTACCCCGACAGTTTACACATGCATATAGTGTCTTTTCTAAACCAGCTGTTTTGAGATTTTTTGTTTTCTAAAGAATCCAGTTTTGTTTTCAACTTTCCCGTCAAAATAATTGTGATTCCTTCATGCTCTATTTTATCGATGGCTTCTATTTTTATAATTTCTTCATTTTCCAATTTCAATAGTTCTTCATTGAATATGGAACACTCAGGCAGTGTTGGCATTAAGGAGATCACTGATTTATTTTCAGCAATTTTCATGTACACTTTTGCAGGAACTACATTTTCATTTGGAAACACATTGCAAAGTAATCGACTCTCCAAAGCTTGTTTGCCATGTTTTGTAAGAATTCCAATTCTTATATCTTGAAGAATACTGCCATATTCAGCATCATTTGCCTGTCGCATATTTGTTGTCAGTTCTTTGTATTCAAAATTAGTCCAAATGTTCACACTACCAACACTACCAAGAGACTTTCTGGTATCTTCATGTGCGAGTGTTTTAAATACCGGTTGTCCTTTTACCGGAGTCAGTTGCAGTAGATCTCCAAAAACTATGACGTGTTTTCCAAATAACACGTCATACTCTGTTTTAAGAATTTGATGCATTCTTAAATGCACAAAGGCAAGCATCAAGTTTGAGACCATGCTCTCCTCATCAATAATGAGAAGTTTCATTTTCTTCAGGACTCTTGAAACTTCACAACAAGCTTCTCCAAATAGCTTGTGGTATTCCAATTTGTTCTCATGCTCTACTGGTAATATTAGTAAATGATGTAAAGTAATTCCTTTAATGTTATGTGCTGCCAACCCAGTTGGAGCAGTGACAATAAAAGACAAATGGGACTCAGTTGTTTTCTGCAGATAACTTGTAATTACTTTAATTAAGAAACGTTTTCCTGTTCCAGCTTGACCACTCACATACATTCGGAAAGGTTGAAATGATGTACATGAGCACCCTTTCTTTTCATGAAGTAATCCATGGTCAATCTGCTCTTTCACTTGTTCATATATTTGTTTCTGTTCAACATTTAGTTGTTCTTCCAAGTTTCCTAACTGTATTACATCTTCTTGAGCTTGATACAGTGCTGTTTCCACCTCATTCATGGCAGTTGCTGCTTCATTTTCAACAATTGGTTGTCCAAGTGGATCTTGACTCAGTGCAGCAGAACTTTGACTGTCTTGAGAACTGTCTCTAGCAATCTCAGCTGCAATTGTAGCTTCTTGATCAATTTCATCATTCAACATTTTCACATAATTTGCAAAAGCACTGCATTGTATGCTATCTTTACAAGCATTAAATGAATCTTCATAGCTCTGAAAATCTCCAAGTAATTCCAGTTCTGAACGCCATGGTTTGAACATTTGCAAAAGGGCTAAATAGTAAAATTCCCTTTTATCAGCAGTGTCGCAACTCAGTTTCCTGTGATTAATTACATTTTCTTTCCTTTGTTTCACCAGACATCCTTCGGAACCAATCACTGCATATTTTCCATCATTGATGTTCTCTGTAGTATTCCGTTTAAAAGTGTAGTTTTGCAGCACTTCATAGAGACACATGTTCTCAAGATGATGACTTCGGTTTGGGTAATATGTGTCCAACATATTCGTTTTCAAAATATCTGTACTTTCTGGTTCTTTTTCTGCTAAATATTCAATTTCTTGAACAGATTTCAGTACCCAATTTCGCATTCCTGCAAGACCTAGACTCACCCAAATGATTCTTCTACTTTTGGACTATAGACTTGCAGATGATAACCGATCTGAACATTCATATGCTCCAATTACATGATGCGATAACATCTTCAAACTGAAACTGTATAATTTCTTACTTAGAGTCTTCTCGTGAGAATTCTCTTCCCACATTTTTTTCAATTCAGTCTTTTCTGATTTAGTAATGTAGGACGTTACATATCGAGCAACAGCAATGGAATTGTCCGCAACATGCTGAATATCCATGTTAGCGTTCCACATGGATAAAATAACTGGATTGTAGTCATTTATGTATTTTGATTCTTCGCTTCTTCTTAAGTTGTAGTATTTTTTGGAGACTTTCTTGTGATGGTATGTCGCATAGCTGACATAAAACTGTTCACTCTTTCTTTGGATAATACAGGACATGGAAATCCAAAATGACATTTGGTATAGAACTTATCCTTTGACTTGTACTTTCGTCGACAGTATTTTCCACACCTATGGCTTTGGAATCGTAAGACTTGTTGTTTTAAGGTTTTATCTTCTCTGCTATTGGGTACAGCACATGTGGCATAATCGTCAATGAAAGACAAAACAGTTTCATCTCAATCTGTTCCAAATTTGGGGGCGTCCTTGATCCATTACAACATATGTATATGAGGAGCACCTCTTGCGTGATACTCCTTTCTCCAAAAGAAATCCACAACTTCTCCAAGAGGGGGATTCTTTTTTTATTGCAGATGAAACACATCATAGCTTCAAATCTATGATTGAAATATCTGCATACATTAACAGGATCCAAAGAGCACAATTCTCCAGGTGTCTTGTATTCAATATTTTTTATATTGGAATTTGCCTCTCGAAGAAATTCAAGTAAATCATCCCAACCATACTCAGCACAGCTTAGTGTAACAAACCATGTAGGAGTTCCCAAGTTCCGTAGCATACATTTCAGTTCTCCATGACGATGGTACCAATATTCATCAGTCCCACGCTGACATGCCATCAGATTAATCAACTGAGATTCTAAATGATCATCTCTCTGATGCACTTTATCCATAAAATCCTTTGCAGTTACATTTTGCAGATGCATTCCAGTTTTTAAAATGTGATTTACTGCATATGAAAGTCCAGACAAGTCAATTTGAAACAGAAGATGAAATGGGAATGAATGGGATACATTGTCAAAATCTTGGATCTTCTGCATATAATCTTGTTGTCCGATATTCAGATGCAGGAATCTTCACAGGACGTTCATCATATCGTCCACCTTTTCCTGTTGGAAACAACGAGCTTCCAAGCTCTCTTCCCATACACTCATGGGCCTTCCTGTTGCTTTTTTCACTTGGAACAACTCAATCGTATTCCCCATCACCTCTTTGGAATGAAGTGGATGTACACTGTAATGTTCATAGATTTCTTCACATCTGGACATGTCCACTTCTTCTATTTGTCCACTTAATGTTTCAGTATCTTCTGCTAAATCTATTTCTTATTCTCCTACAAACACATTTCTATAGTACTCATTATTTTTTAACAGATACAATGATGCCTTTTGCACTTTTCTAACATCCACTAACTCTTGACAGATTTTCTTATTCTTAGTAGGAACACCATTAACTAGAATGACTAGTGGCTCATTTTCTGCATGGTCTACACCAATAGTTTCAATATTTTTCCTTAAATCTAACAGTAAATACACAACTCTTCCTTTCAATCCTCTTTGCAACTCTGATGGAGGTAATTTACCTGTTTTAGGCTCCATACGAACAATAGCCTGAAACAGGTGAACACATTGAATGAGAATAGACTCATACATATTTAAATCTATCAGCTCTGGAGGAATAGCAACCAACTCTAGATTATTATGAACAGTTCTAGCAGGCATTTTATTCTCATCTAATTTGTTATAACAATATTTGCAAATACGCTGCTCAGATCCCAAATCAAAACCATACTCTACCAAAAAATAAGTTGCAAATTCCATCCACTTATCATTATCTTCTATTTCACTTTTTAAATACAGATTGACACCCCTAGTCTGATTTTTATAGTGACTTCGCCGACAACAAATTCAAGAAACATTTGGTCTTTCACCTAAAATTACCTAAACTTTGTGATTTCATCCTCAAAATTACGGGTTCTACATTGTCTTCAACATTTTGTTCTACTAATGTGTCAGTTTCTGCACTCTCTTGCTGAGGACCAAAGTAACAAAACTCAATATCATCACAAACCTTCTTCACATCTGATACTGACCCACGCAAAAGAGCACTGTTCAACTCATTTAACTTTAGTGCTGGACTTTTTGCATAATACAATCTTCTCACTAACTTTCGCATTTGAGTATGATGTACTGCCGGCATCCTGAAATGGTGAAAAACACTTTGACAAACTTTCCTAGAAAGACAAGCAGAGAATGACCTTGCAAACCAGTATTTTTTCTCACTCTGCAAGGGTCTAGTCCTTGTAACACCTTAATCTTTTGTTTAACACTTTTTTTACTATATGCTCGTAAAAAACTACATAATTTATCAACAGATTCCTGTCATACACTACAAATACTATTGCAATCCCGAGTGTACACCGGGTGTTTACGACGTCTCCCTAGAACTTCATCAGCTATTACTTCTTCTGCATTTCTTTCAACCATTTTCTCTTTCTCAATTGGACAGCCATCTCTAACCTCATAACCTCTACCACTGGTGTCAACTGCATACAGTAATTTTTTGCTCTGTAAATAACTCTCTTCATTAAAGAAAGGCTCTGAACTGGAACTGTGTTTCCATTCTCCCAAAAAACACATCATAATTTTTTTTCTATTAATTACTCTTTTCCTCCTGTTTTTGGCCTTCATTAAATGGATTGGTTTATCTAGTGATCGAATTCTGTTTAATACTAAAATGAATAGTTTCCTTTTTACTTCAAAAGCCTTTTCAACAATGTTTTCAATATGCTTCTTCTTTTTATAAAATAGAGCTCTCTTTTTATATTTCTTCACATCTTTCAGCAAATTATGTACTACTTTCTTGTAAAATATTTTTTTGCGTAATTCCTTATATTGATTTTGCCTTCTTTTACCATACTTTGTCACCTTTGACTGACCATTTGCTTTTTTGCTTTTCCTATTATTTTGATTTTTTTTTCTAGTTGAAGCATTCTCATTGGTTTCAGCATTCTGTACATTCTGTTTGGTCCTACAAACATTTTTAATAAATTGCTTTGTGATCTTACCAGAAGATTTTTTCTTTTTAGCCACATTATATTGTACATTCAATACATGTGGTTGATGTTTCTTCAAGTAATTCTCCTGTCTCTTTTCTTTTCTTTTTCTTTTCTTTTTCTGGCATGATTTCTCTATTTTAACGTTGAAAAACAGTATCTGTAAAAAAGAATCACAAATAAATGTATATTAATAACTTTCAAATGTATACTATTCTATTACTGTAGAAACACATTTTATATACAAACTGACAAAGAAACTATAGCCCTGAAGCACAAGTGTGACGATGGTTAAAACACTACATGCATAGTGCATACTACTTTGAAGCAGTTCATGCCCTAAAGCCTACCTCACTAAAAGACTACATGCTAACTGACTGAATGATTACAGTACTATAAGGAGACACACTGGGTGAGTGACAGGGTGTTTGCTAGAAGTGTATGAATACTGACATGGATATTGATGGTGTGAAAGACAAGTGTGTAGGTGATTAGAGACCTACATGCATAGTGGACACGTGTTTGAATCCATCCATATGTTAAGGCCTGTCTCAGTCCAATAGTACTTGGATACTGACTGAATGTTTTAAGTAATGCAAGGAGAGTGCCAGGATGAATTTATAAGTATTTGTATTTTGGTGCAGTAAATACATTAGTACATGGTGCTGAATAAGTCACTGGAGAAGTATAAGAGGAGTGACAGAGTGTTTGCGGGAACTGTATGAATACTGTCTGGGATATTGAAGGTGTGAAAGACAAGTGTGTAGGTGGCTAGAGACCTACATGCATACTGGATAGACGTTTGAAACAGTCCATAGAGTAACACATGGATCACTGCAAAACTACCTGGAAGTGTATGAATACTGACTGGGGAATTGAAGGTGTGAAAGACAAGTGTGTAGGTGGTTAGAGGACTGCATGCGTAGTGAATAGGCATTTGAAGCAATCCATGTGCTAAGGCCTGGCTCACTGCATGAGCACTTGGGTACTGACTGAATGATTAGAGTACTGCAAGGAGAGTGCCTGGGTGACTTTATAAGTGGTTGGCTTTTGGCGCAGTGAATGGATTAGTACATGGTGCTGAATGGGTCACTGGAGGAGTGCAAGGGGAGTGATAAGGTGTTTGCTGGAGTGTATGTATACTGACTGGGAAATTGAAGGTGTGAAAGACAAGTGTGTAGGTGGTTAGAGGACTGCATGCATAGTGGATAGGGTTTGAAGCAGTCCATGTGCTAAGGCCTGGCTCACTGCATGAGTACTTGGGTACAGACTGAATGATTAGAGTACTGCAAGGAGAGTGCCTGGGTGAATTTTTAAGTGTTTGGGTTTTGGCACAGTGAATGGATTAGTCCATTGTGCTGAATGGGTCACTGGAGAAGTATAAGGAGAGTGACAGAGTGTTTGCGGGAACTGTATGAATACTGTCTGGGATATTGAAGGTGTGAAAGACAAGTATGTAGGTGGCTAGAGACCTACATGCATAGTGGATAGACGTTTGAAACAGTCCATAGAGTAACACTTGGATCACTGCAAAACTATCTGAGTACTGACTGAATCATTAGAGTACTACAAAAAGAGTGACTGGGTGAATCTTTTTAAGATTTTGGATTCTAGTGCAGTGAATAGATTAGTACTTACTGCCAAATGAGTCAGTGGAGGTGTGCAATTAAAGTGACAGAGTGTTTATTGGAGTTTACAGATACTGACAGAGAAATTGAAGGTCTGAAAGGCAATTGTGTTGGTAGTTAGAGGCCTCCATGCATAGTGGAAACACGTTTGAATCAATCCATGTGCTAAGGCCTACCTCACTCCATTAGTACTTAGGTACTGACTGAATGATTAGACTATTGCAAGAAGCGTACCTGGGTGAATTTATAAGTGTTTCAGTTTTGGCGCAGTGAATGCATTACTACATGGTGCTGAATAAGTCACTGGAACAGTGCAAGGGGAGTGACAGGATGTTTGCTGGAAGTACATGGATACTGACTGGGGAATTGAAGCAGTCCATGTTGTAAGGCCTGGCTCGCTGCATGAGTACTTGGGTACTGACTGAATGATTAGAGTACTGCAAAGAGAGTACCTGGGTGAATTTATAAGTGTTTGGGTTTTGGCGCAGTGAATGGATTAGTACATGATGCTGAATGGGTCACTAGAGGAGTACATGGGAAGTGACAGGGTGTTTGCTTGAAGTGTATGGATACTGACTGTGGAATTAAAGGTGTGAAAGAACTGCATGCATAGTGGATAAGCATTTGAATCAATGCATGTGCTAAGGCCTGCCTCACTCCATTACTACTTGAATATTAACTGAATGTTTACAGTATTGCAAGGACAGTTCATGGGTGAATACATAAGCAATGACTGTCTTCTAATTCTACCAAAACTTGAGAACAGGAAAGTTTTTAAGCAGTTATGCGTATTCAAATATCTGAAGTACCCAAATGCTTCTCTCACAGTGGTTCCCAAATGCACACAGACTCACAGTGTGATTCTAGACAAGCAACACTATCCCTAGGAGTTTACCAAAACTCATTCACTACTGTGAAAGGGGTAAGGGGACTGCACACAATCTAGATATTTAAGTACTGCACTTTAGTGTCAAAGCCTAACTCATTTTTATCAATGCATAAGCAAAGACTGGCTTTTAATGCTCCTAAAACTTGACAACATGACAGGTTTTAAAACAGTTGTCTGTCAGCAAATACACGATGTTCCCAAATGCTTCTCTCACAGTTGTTCCCAAATGCACACAGACTCACAGTGTGATTCTAGACAAGCAACACTATCACTAGGAGTTTACCAAAACTCATTCACTAATCTAGAAGAGTTAATGGTACTGCACACAATCTACATATTTAAGTACAGCACATCAGTGTCAAAGCATGACTCATTTAATCAACGCATAAGCAAAGACTGGATTCTAATGCTACTAAAACTTCACAACATGACCGGTTTTAAAACAGTTATCTGTCAGCAAATACATGATGTTACCAAATGCTTCTCTCACAGTGGTTCCCAAATGCACACAGACTCACAGTGTGACTCTAGACAAGCAACACTATCACTAGGAGTTTACCAAAACTCATTCACTACTGTGGAAGGGGTAAGGGTACTGCACACAATCTACATATTTAAGTACTGCACTTTAGTGTCAAAGCCTAACTCATTTTTATCAATGCATAAGCAAAGACTGGCTTTTAATGCTACTAAAACTTGACAACATGACAGGTTTTAAAACAGTTGTCTGTCAGCAAATACACGATGTTACCAAATGCTTCTCTCACAATCCTTACCCAAATGCACACAGACTCACAGTGTGATTGTAGGCAAGCAACACTATCCCTAGGAGTTTACCAAAACTCATTCACTACTGTGGAAGGGGTAAGGGGACTGCACACAATCTACATATTTCAGTACTGCACTTTACTGTCAATGCCTGACTCAGTTTATCAATGCATAAGCAAAGACTGGCTTCTAATGCTACTAAAACTTGACAACATGACAGGTTTTAAAACAGTTATCTGCAAGCAATTAACTAATTTTACCAAATGCTTCTCTCACAATGCTTACCCAAATACACACAGACTCACAGTGTGATTGTAGACAGACAACTATCCCTTGTACAAAATACATTTACTAGTCTACAAGATCTAAGGTGACTGCACACATTGCAGAAAATCTACTACTACAGATTAGTACCAAAATGTTTCTCTCAAAATGATTCCTAAATGCACACAGACTCACTGTGTGATTCTAGACAAACAACACTATCCCTTGCACTATACCAAAACACATTTCTTAATCTACGAATACTACATTTTAGTATAGAAACATGACTCATTTTGTAAATTCATAAACAATGACTGATTTCTAATTGTACCAAAATATAAAAACAGCACAGTTATCTGTCTGCAAACACATGAAAAACACAAATGCTTATCACAGAATGGTTTCTACATGCACAAACACTGTCAATAAGATTGTAGACAAAAAAAAGTACTACCTGCACTTTAGCAGGAGAAATACATTAGTCTGATTAAAATCAAAATGGACCACATACATCCCCTCACAATTAAATAACTCACCTTTCAAGTTGTTTTGTAGATTAAGAAGTATATCAGTCACACACCAGATTTTCTTATACAGAATCTCTGCACTGTGCACCTGTCAGCAAAACCAAAGAATGCCAAAGTTTCCCTCTCATTTTCGACACATATACATATAAATATCAAATCACATTCCTTCCCACATAAATTCAAAAGCAAACACACATTTCTATTGGTTAAACATTTCAACCCTTTCCAAATGACATAAATGTGAACCCTACCCCCAATCTGCCTTCTGCCTGTTACCATAGAAACAGGTCATGGAACATTGAACTGAGCACACAGGTCACAAGTTCAGCACACAATGTTGCTAATCAAGACAGCAAGTGTGCTTGACTTTTCAACATATCAGCTTATCATATATAATGTTCCTTTCAATCAGTTTTTGTTAACCAATAAGAATCATGCGTTAAAAAAACAGAAACATGCACCCTACCTTTCAGTGTAGAAGGTTGTCAAACAACCAATGATTTCTTCGTCTTTTTTCAAAACTGCATCTTAGCCACCATTTTAGAAAAATCTTACTTTATAAACTGCCATTTCATTTACAGAGACCATCTGAGTGCATCCAGACCTCCCTTCAAGATGCTTAGAGTGTAGTTTGTGGGACACAGCTATATTTTCTAGAGCCAAAGGTATGCAGAAAACAAAGGCATTCACAAAGACCTAGGTTTGCCAAATTTAGACATTAAATGGATTGGACCGAGAGGGTTAAAGTGGCACCAATTGATGCCATTGGTAAAATCCTTTATGCATATCCAACACCCTGACCTCATAATAGTGCACTGTGGTGGCAATGACCTAGGCACTTTGACTGGGGTAGGTCTGGAAATGCTTATGAAGGACACCTTTTCAGAATTGATTTCACTTTTTCCCAAAACTGCCTTTGTGTATTCTAACATATGCCAAAGGCAGAAATGGAACTGGTCCAATAATTTGTGTCCACAAATTGAGAAAGCTAGGAAACATGTGAATAAATCTGTTTCTGCTTATCTCTGAGACTATAGAATGGGGTCCATTTACAATAACAATCTGCGCTTTCATATGCAAGAGATGTATAGGAGAGATGGAGTTCACTTTACTGATGAAGGAAACTGAGTTTTCCTCAACAACTTTAGACTCTGTATAGGTACTTACTTATCAGTACCAAAAACTCTCAATGAACACAACAGCCACTCAAGAACAAAACACTTAAGCTTGATGTTTATCTCCCAATTTTTTTCCTTGGATCCGCGCACCCAACGCAAGAGAAACCGTGCACCCAACGCGTTTGGATCCGCGACTCCTAATTTTACCGTAAAAAAAAAATACCCCCTATCACTAATGTTTATTATCCCCGACAACCCCATCCCCCGGGGCTTATAAAAAATGTTGGAGACCGTGGGGGGAGCCCCAACGCCCCCACGGTCCCAGCCGGCTTCCCACATCCTTCGGGAGCCAGCATTGCTTTTCCACATGGGGCGCTGCTGACATGCAGCTCCCCGTGTGGAAAAGCAATATCGTTTGGATTTTGAAAGAGAGAGCAGGTTTCCCTGCTCTCTCTTTCAAAATCCTAACGAAGTTTGCTATGGGAAGGCGGGAGACTCCCGCCCTCTCAGAGCAAACAACAGTGTCCTGGGGTGGGCACCCCAGGACACTGTAGGAGCCAGCCCTGGGGGTGATGGTCCCCAGGGCCCTCGAGGGCTCCAGGAGGGGGGCCACGCAGCCCCCCTCCCCCTATTAATTTATAAACATTTTGCCCCTGGGATTTGGCCCACCCGGGGGCTAATTATTAACGAAGCACGGAAGCCCGCGCTTCGTTTTTGTTTTTTTGGGCCGGATCCGCGCACTCTGTGCGCATTTCGCCATTTAAAAAAAAAAAGGGGGCCCCAGAGGGTACTTCTGGGACCCCCTAACCAACACTAGAGGGTCAGAGTATTTCTACCCTGCCCCCTTTACATCTTTCACACACTTATTTCCCTTACTTAATCAGCCTCGCTTCTACCGAGGCACAAAATGGCTGCCAACAGTTCCTGGTTTCGAATGTAGACAGACACTTGACAGCCAATTAGCATTCAACGCGTGATCAGGAGGGTGCACTCTCGGTTCGCAGAGGGTGCGCTTAGGGTGTGCATAGGGTGCGCAGATCCTCCAAGGGCCCTAGATATATCTATCTATTTTACCCTAATTTTCTCAGGAACTACTGAACGGATCTACACCATTTATGCAAAAGGCACGAGTCTGAACTGAGGACTACCTCTTTGCCAAATTTGGTGTAATTCCGTTCAGCAGTTCGGGCTGTAGCTGCGTCAACAGGTCCTATCGGAAATTGCATGGGGAAAACGCCTTTTGGGACCCCCTTTTTTCTCAGCCCCCGCTTGATGAATCACCACGAAACTTTCAGGATAGGAGTGGACCAAAGCTGGCCAAAAGTTCAGAAAATTTCGCAAAGATTCGTAAACCGGCGCCAGACTTATTGGGAATAGAATGTTGTGGGTTT
Organism: Triturus cristatus; assembly: GCF_964204655.1. Lineage (NCBI taxonomy): Eukaryota > Metazoa > Chordata > Amphibia > Caudata > Salamandridae > Triturus > Triturus cristatus. Next base: position 1,869,594,199 of record NC_140589.1, on the reverse strand, counting down.
CCTATGGAAAATAGGTCCTAACTATAACTACCTACTGGCGACCGCCAGTAGGTAATATATATATATATGCATAGTTATAGTTAGCTGAACTAACTATAACGGCCGAATATATATATATATATATATATATATATATGAAATTCACTGAAAAAACCAAATGTTTCAGGGGCGTTATAGTTAGAAATTGGCATTTAAAAAACCTTAGAAATTCACTGAAAAAACCACAGGTTTCAGGGGCGTTATAGTTAGCTAGACATTTCCCTCGTACAAAACCCTAGAAATTCCCATGTTATAGTTAGTTCAGCTAACTATAAATCGCGCCCCCGCAATGCACTGCTGATGACGTCACATATTACATCACTCATGACATGGTCAGTGACATCACTGATGACATCATTGATGACATCTCAAATGACATCACTGATGACATCACTGATGACGTCATCCATGTGATAAATTAGTGCATCTTCTCACACCCTAATATAACCTTTGATACACCGACTCAAAATTTCAGACGGCCATTTTGACAACCATAGATACTCCAATACCAATAACTACTCACCCACTCATTGACTTTTAGGTCTACATACATGTCCACTCACTCACCTCTACAGTCACTCATACTTACAGTCACTCTGTGCATTTATACACCTATATAGACACTCACACACCGTCAATCATCCATTGAGGTACTGTCACATCTAGTCAGTCATGCAAATAATTAATCACAGTCCAATTTACTCACCTATACAGTTAAACACACTCAAGTTCACTTACTCATAAAAATACTAACAAATTCCGTGTCTTCCTGCAGAAAAAACAAACAGTACATGACACAGATATCCTTGCACTATGGCATATACAGCCACTCCCAAAATCTCACACACTCAGATATAGATAGTTATATACTCTTACACACATATACACTGCGTTTCACATATGTAGTTACTGACACATGTACAACTGAGATATACATTCAATCACTAACACACCCATACATACACTCACCCAACCATACAGTCCATCACAGATGCACTCTTAAAACCATGCACCCAGTGAATCACCCACTCACACATCTAGTCACAGAGTCACACACACTCTACCCACACAAACACTCAGGCACCCATACAGATACTCAGACAACTAATCAATAACCCATATAGACACTCATATAGCTATTTACAAAACCATGCAGCCACTTATACACCAACACACAGACACATACAGACATTCATACAGTTTAGTCACTAGTCTGCAGTAAGAGACATTTAAAGACTCACTTATAGAGTCCGTTACGCACCTAGAAAATCATCCATTCACACACCTGTACACCCACGTATTCTTCAACAGGCCTTTCCCTATATATATTAAACATAATAAAACTGTTCAGAAACACATACTCAATGGATGATGTCATCAGTGATGTCATCAGTGATGTCATTTGAGATGTCATGAGTAGGGGGGTGGGCGGAATTTGCGGAATTAACCTTCGCAAATTATCGCGAGAATGTTTAAAATTATCGCAAACAAGCAGAAATATCGCAAAGATGCGGAAGTTTTTTTCCGGCATGTTCGCGAGATTTTCTGCATGGTTGCGGGTCGCCAACTTACCCATGTGGTTGCTTGCGGGCGCGGCCATCTTGTTTTCAGTTGTTCTCGCGGTGCATGATCGCGAGAAGAAAGACGTGATCGCGCGACGCATGACGTCACTGCGGGCGCGAACTGTCGCGAGACAGCGCAAATGGCTAAAAACAATACAACATCTCATGGAGAACGCGACCGGATCAAGAAAACTTGTCGGCGAACGCAGGGATTCAGGTAAGGCGATCGCGCGCGCGCGAGAATGTATCATTTTACAGCGCGAGCAAGAAACAAATTATCGCCAAGCTGCGGAAACCGGAATTTTTGACATTTTCGCGCTCTCCGCGGAACGCAAAAATGTCAAATTATCGCAATTTCCGCGAACGGAACGAAATTTTTGCCCAGGCCTAGTCATGAGTGATGTCATCAGTGATGTCACTGACCATGTCATGAGTGATGTAATATGTGACGTCATCAGCAGTGCATTGCGGGGGCGCGAGTTATAGTTAGCTGAACTAACTATAACAGGGGAATTTCTAGGGTTTTGTACAAGGGAAATGTCCAGCTAACTATAACGCCCCTGAAACCTATGTTTTTTTCAGTGAATTTCTAAGGTTTTTTAAATGCCAATTCCTAACTATAACGCCCCTGAAACCTTTGGTTTTTTCAGTGAATTTCAAAGGTTTTTTAAATGCCAATTCCTAACTATAACGTGCATGAAACCTATGGTTTTTTCAGTGAATTTCAAAGGTTTTTTAAATGCTAATTCCTATCTATAACTTATCTCTGAAGATATCATGAAAAGCATTCTTTTTTAAAAGTAGGGTGCACATTAGTTTTGTGGAAAAGCATCTTTGTGATTGGTTAAGAAGAAGCAGTTTCAACGTGGAGTATATATCATAGGATAAAATTTGCTCAGCTCAACCACACCTGCTACTTGCATTTGGAAGGCACTGTTCGAACTTAAAACAATCGTCAACTTTTAACCTGGATGTGTCGTTAAATGTTCAAGAAAATGTTACAAAAAAATATCGTAAATTTTTAAAAAATTGATGAACTTTTAACCTGCACGTAGTGTAGAATGTTCTAGAAAGTGTGTTGATAGAATACGTTGCACTTCTGACTTCTATGTGTTGTTGAATATTTAAAAAAACGGTTCATATGGAAAATTAAAAAGAAACCAATAGAGAAGTTTTGAAACCTAAAAGAATAAAGGAACTATTCTAATTTATTCTTTACATGCATTTATGTGTGCAGCAACAAAATTATAGACCCAACAGCACTAGGAAGAGGAAGAAGCAGGGAGTTGGGGGAGGGGGGGAGATGGGCAGAATGGCACACATGCACAATTAAGTACAACACACATATAGACTAACAATGGCCAAAATGAAACACACCAACAAGGAGCACAAGTCACACAACCTGCCAACATCACACCACTGAACGAGCATAGAAGTGAAAACCACGCTGCATTCATACAGGATGTGTACAAAGGCCAGTCGTTGGTGTTGTGGGATGTCTGCGACCGTGGTCATCATGGATGAGATGCCCAGCATGTGGAGCATGGTCGAGTTCACTGTGTGTTATGTTACCAAACGGCTGCTCCTCCCTCCCACGAGCCCCCACACTTTTGTACGGTGAGCTGTTGTATCTCGTGCACTCGTACGGCACGCCATTGTAATGCCTATTTGCGCATGTCCTGCTACATTCCAACTACAACATCACAGTGCCGTTTGGAGGTGGTGCATGCCACTTTACAACATCGACTGCTGCGGCTCTTGTAACAGGCCACACCAGAACACAGAGACACACTTACCGCACTTCCTGTACACGGACATGTCCGAGACACCCCGTTCCCCTTGCCAGATAGGCACACCCCTGCACTGACCTGTGAGCAACAGACCAGCACACGCCAGTTGTGCATGCAGGAGGATGCATACGTAGCTACACATCCAGGCTCACTGCCAACGCTGAGGTGACAGCACACTGTGATGTTGCAGGGCTCGTGCCTATCATGCTAAGACAATGACCACAGGGACACACTTACTAAGATGTGGGTTTGGTGGGCATTGGCAGTCCTGGAGTTGTTGAGATGAGTCTTCTGGCCCTCATGGGTATCCCTGTATCATGCTCATTGACTCTATGGCACCTGTGGGTGTTCTGGTGTGGCTCTTGTCTGTGTTCCCTTTCATGGTGCAGGTAGTTGTCCTGCTTAACACCAGCAGAAAGCAGGTGTAAAATCCCTGGTGCTAACGTGTCTTATCGCCGGAATTTGTTTCACTTTGCAATTGGTGTGAAAGTTGTGATGTGATTTTTTTTGTGTGCACAACAATATACGAACTGAGCCGTGTATCTCGTCAAGATCCAGCACCTGACGCACTATTCCCAATCAATATAAATACAATGAGATTTCTTAATAGGTTTTGTGTGTACACTGTAAGTGCAGCCAATACCTCAGTGCAATACAATACAGGATTTTAGTATTTAGAATAAATCGCAAAGGTGCACCTCGTGTCTTTTTGCACGGGAACGGCTACTCTCCATTTCATTATCAGCACTTTAACGGAAGTAAAGTTGAGATAAATCTAACACACTATTCAGAAGTTGGTGCAAACTGCAGATATCACCAGTATTCCAGCGATAAGTGCCCCAAAATTTAACACCATGGTGGACTCCAAAAAATAACAGTAATAAGAACAAGAAAGAGTCACACAGCAGTTATGAGAACACCCAAAAACGTTATTAATTTTTTTTTCAAACTTTATTTTTTATAATAATAAATATATAAACGAAAAACTATTTTCAAACTTTATTTTTTTATTAACATATATATGAACAATAAACTAATAAACAAAATGTAACAACAATAACAAAAAACAACAAGGAGGAACACTACTGTGGGGACAATGGATGTCGACGACAGACCTGGAAAATAAGAAAGATTGTTAAACAAAAAACAACACGGTATTCTCAACAAAATACCACAAGAAACAAATCACAGATATATAAAATGCATCCAGCTAACAAAATTTTATAAGTTTAGCTTACAAAAACTGTAAATGTTGCCGCTTTAAAATATTTACCGAATCTGAAGAAAATGTTTTGCAGAAGGCACCACACCAACAACGTTTTTCTTCAGTGGTGAGGAATTTTTTTACTTTTTCCAAGGAGCAAACAAAGACCAATGCCACCTTCTTCACTCGTAAGATTTGCCAAAGAGTTCTGTTACTAGGGGATCCTAACAAAAAATACTCGTGCGGCACAGCAAGTATGTTGAAACACCTAAGGACCCTTCATCCAAATAATCTTGCACGAGTAGAGTGCAAACAGATGAGAAACACTCCTGTTCTGTATCTGTAAAAAATAATCACAAATAAATGTATATTAATAACTTTCAAATTTATACTATTCCATTACTGTACAAACACATTTTATATAAAACCTGACTAAGAAACTATAGCCCTGAACCAAAAGTGTGACAATCGTTAAAACACTACATGCATAGTGCATACTACTTTGAAGCAGTTCATGCCCTAAAGCCTAGCTCACTAAAAGACTACATGCTAACTGACTGAATGATTACAGTACTATAAGGAGACACACTGGGTGAGTGACAGGGTGTTTGCTAGAAGAGTATGAATACTAACTAGGGAATTGAAGGTGTGAAACACAACTGTGTAGGTGATTAAGGGACTGCATCCATACTGCATCGGCATTTAAAGCAGTCCACGTGCTAAGGCCTGGGTCACTGCATGACTACTTGGGTACTGACTGAATGATTAGAGTACAGCAAGGAGAGTGCCTAGGTGAATTTATAAGTGCTAGGCTTTTCGCACAGGGAATGGATTAGTATTTGGTACTGAATGGGTCACTAGAGGAGTGCAAAGGCAGTGTCAAGTGCTGGACTGTATGGATACTGACTAGGAAATTGAAAGTGTGAAAGACAAGTGTCTAGGTGGTTAGAAGACTGCATGCATAGTGCATAGGGGTTTGAAGCAGTCCATGTGCTAAGGCCTGGCTCAGTGTATGAATACTTAGGCACTGACTGAATGATTAAAGTACTACTAAGATAGCATCTCGGTGAATTTATAAGTGTTTGGGTTTTAGCACAGTGAATGGATTAGTACATGCTGCTGAATGGGTCACTAGAGGACTGCAAAGGGGTGACAGGGTATTTCCTGGAAGTGTATGGATACTGATTAGGGAATTGAATGTGAGAAAGACAATTGTGTAGGTGGTTAGAGGACTGCATGCATAGTGGATAAGGGTTTGAAGCAGTCCATATACTAAGGCCTGGGTCACTGGATGAGTACTTGGGTACTGACTGAATGATTAGAGTACTGCAAGGAGAGTGCCTGGGTGAATTTATTAGGGTTTGGCGCTGTGAATGGATTAGTACATGATGCTGAATGGGTCACTAGAGGAGTGCAACGGCAGTGACAGGGTATTTGCTGGAAGGGAACGGATACTGACTGGGGAATTGAAGGTGTGAAAGACAAGTGTGTAGGTGGTTAGAGGACTGCATGCATAGTGGATATGGGTTTGACGTAGTCCATGTGTTAAGACCTGGCTCAGTGCATGAATACTTAGGCAGTGACTGAATCATTAGAGTACTGGAAAGAGAGTGTCTAGGTGAATTTATAAGTGTTTAAGTTTTGGCACAGTCATTGGATTAGTACATGCTGTTGAATAGGTCTCTAGAGGACTGCAAAGGAAGTGACAGGATGTTTCCTGGAAGTGTATGGATACTGACTAGGGAATTGAAGGTGTAAAAGACAAGTGTATAGTATGTCAGAACACTTTTATTTGAAGTAATCTATTTGGCACTTAGAAACTGACTAAATAATCAGACTACTTGTAGGACAGTGCTTAGGTAAAACTTTTACATTTTCAGTTCTGCCACAGTGAACAAAATAGTACATGGTACTGCACCTTAGTGTCAAACCCTGACTCATTTTATCAATGCATTAGCAAAGACTAGCTTCTAATGCTAATAAAACTTGACAACATGAGAGGTTTTTATTTAGTTATCTGTCAGCAAATACACGATGTTACCAAATGCTTCTCTCACAGTGGTTCTCAAATGCACACAGACTCACAGTGTGATTCTAGACAACAACCACTATACCTAGGAGTTTACCAAAAATCATTCACTACTGTGGAAGTGGTAATCGATCTGCACACAATCTTTATATTTCAGGACTGCACTTTTATGTCAAAGCCTGACTCATATAATCAAAGCATAAGCAAAGACTGGCTTCTAATGCTACTAAAACTTCACAACATGACCGGTTTTAAAACAGGTATATGTCAGCAAATACACGATGTTACCAAATGCTTCTCTCACAATCCTTACCCAAATGCACACAGACTCACAGTGTGATTTTAGACAAGCGACACTATCCTAGGAGTTTACCAAAACTCATTCACTACTCTGGAAGAGTTAATGGTACTGCACACAATCTACATATTTAAGTAAACGACATTAGTGTCAAAGCATGACTCATTTAATCAACGCATAAGCAAAGACTGGTTTCTAATCCTACTAAAACTTCACAACATGACAGGTTTTAAACAAGTTATCTGTCAGCAAATACATGATGTTACCAAATGCTTCTCTCACAGTGATCCCAAATACACACTAACTCACAGTGTGATTCTAGACAAGCACCACTATCCCTATGAGCTTACCAAAACTCATTCACTACAGTGCAAGTGGTAAGGGAACTGCACACAATCTACATATTTCACGACTGCAATTTACTGTCAATGCCTCACTCATTTAATGAAAGCATAAGCCATAACTGTCTTCTAATGCTACTAAAACTCGACAACATGACATGTTTTACAACACTTATCTGTCAGCAAATACACGATGTTACCAAACACTTCTCTCACAGTGGTTCCCAAATACACACAGACTCACAGTGTGATTCTAGACAAACAACACTATCCCTAGCAGCTTACCAAAACACATTCACTACAGTGGAAGTGGTAAGGGAACTGCACACAATCTACATATTTCACGACTGCACTTTAGTGTCAATGCCTGACTAATTTAATCAACGCATAAGCAAAGACTGGCTTCTAATGCTACTAAAACTTGACAACATGACAGGTTTTAAAACAGTTTTCTGTCAGCAAATACACAATGTTACCAAACGCTTCTTTCACAGTGGTTCCCAAATGCACAAAGACTCACAGTGTGATTCTACACAAGCACCAGTATCCCTAGGAGTTTACCATAACTAATTCACTACACTGGAAGTGATAAGGGAACTGCACACAATCTACATATTTCACGACTGCTCTTTAGTGTCAATGCCTAACTCATTTAATCAACACATAAGCAAAGACTGGCTTCTAATGCTACTAAAACTTGACAACATGACAGGTTTTAAAACAGTTTTCTCGCAGCAAATACACAATGTTACCAAACGCTTCTCTCACAGTGGTTCCCAAATGCACACAGACTCACAGTGTGATTATAGACAAGCACCAGTATTCCTAGGAGTTTACCAAAACTCATTCACTACACTGGAAGTGATAAGGGAACTGCACACAATCTACATATTTCACGACTGCACTTTAGTGTCAATGCCTGACTCATTAAATCAACACACAAGCAAAGACTGACTTCTAATGCTACTAAAACTTGACAACATGACAGGTTTTAAAACAGTTATCTGTCAGCAAATACACGATGTTACCAAATGCTTCTCTCACAATCCTTACCCAAATGCACACAGACTCACAGTGTGATTTTAGACAAGCAACACTATCCTAGGAGTTTACCAAAACTCATTCACTAGTCTGGAAGAGTTAATGGTACTGCACACAATCTACATATTTAAGTACAGCACATCAGTGTCAAAGCATGACTCATTTAATCAACATATAAGCAAAGACTGGATTTTAATGCTACTAAAACTTCACAACATGACAGATTTTAAAACAGTTATCTGTCAGCAAATACATGATGTTACCAAATGATTCTCTCACACTGATCCCAAATACACACTAACTCACAGTGTGATTCTAGACAAGCACCACTATCCCTATGAGCTTACCAAAACTCATTCACTACAGTGCAAGTGGTAAGGGAACTGCACACAATCTACATATTTCACGACTGCAATTTACTGTCAATGCCTCACTCATTTAATGAAAGCATAAGCCATAACTGTCTTCTAATGCTACTAAAACTCGACAACCTGACTGGTTTTAAAACAGTTATCTGTCAGCAAATACACAATATTACCAAGTGCTTCTCTCACAGTGGTTCCCAAATGCACACAGACTCACCGTGTTATTCTAGACAAACAACACTATTCCTTGCACTATCCCAAAACACATTTCTTCATCTAGAAGTAGTATTACATTTTAGTATAGAAACATAACATAACTCATTTCACAAATTCATAAACAATGACTGGTTTCTAATTCTACCAAAATATAAAAACTGCAGTTATCTGTCTACAAACACATGAAAAACACAAATGCCTATCACAGAATGGTTTCTACATGCACACACATTGTAGAGAAAAAAAGTACTCCCTACACTTTAGCAGGAAAAATACATTAGTCTGATTAAAATCAAAATAGTCTACATACATCCCCTCATAATTAAATAACTAATCTTTCAAGTTCTTTTGTAGATTAAGGAGTATATCAATCACTCACCATATTTTCTTTTACAGAATCTCTGCACTGTGCACCTCTCAGCAAAAGCAAAGAATGGAAAAGATTCCCTTTCATTTTCCACACATATACATGTAAACATCAAATCACAATCCTTCGCACATAAACTCAAAAGCAAACACACATTTCTATTGGTTAAACATTTCAACCCTTTCCAACTGAAATACATTTCAACCCTTCCCCCAATCTGCCTTCTGCCTGTTACCATAGAAACAGGTCATGGAACACTGCACTGAGCTCACAGGTCACACGTTCAGCACACAATGTTCCTACACAAGACAGGAAGTGTGCTTGACTTTTCAACATATCAGCTTATCATATATAATGTTCCTTACAATCTGTTTTTGTTAACCAATAACAATCATACCTTGAAAAAACAAAAATATACACCCTACCTTTCAGTGTAGAAAGTTGGTTTACAACCAATGATTTCTTGTTGTTTTTCAAAAAACGTTGCTGTGGATCCATGCACCCACCGCGAGAGAATCCGTGCATCCAACATGAAAGGATTTCGCCGCTTTTAAAAAAAAAAAAAAAAGGGGGGTCACAGGGGTCCTTCTGGGACCCCCTAAGCAGATCTAGAGGGTCAGAGTATTTCCACTCTGCCCCCTTTATATCTTTTACACACTTATTCCCCTTCCATCTTCAGCCTCGCTTCTACCGAGGCAGAAAATGGCCGCCAACAGTTCCTGGTTTCGAATGTAGGGAGACGCTCGACAGCCAATTAGCATTCAGTGCGCGATCGGGAGGGTGCGCGCTCCGTTCGGGGAGGGTGCGCTTACGGTGCGGGTACGGTCCGCTGATCCTCCGCGGCCATAGATATCATTAACTTTTTTACCCTAATTTTCTCAGGAACTACTGAACAGATTCACACCAAATATGCAAAAGGCACGAGTCCGAACTGAGGACTACCTCTTTGCCAAATTTGGTGTCATTCCGTTTAGCGGTTCGGGCTGTAGCTGCGACAACAGATCCTATGGGAAATTGCATGGGGAAAACGTGTTTTGAGACCCCCCTTTTTTCTCTGCCCCCGCTTCACGGATCACCGCAAAACTTTCAGGGTAGGAGCGGAGCGGAGCTGGCCAAAAGTTTGGAAAATTTCGCGAAGATTCGTCAATCGGCGCCAAAGATATTCCCAATAGAATGTTGCGGATTTCCTATGGAAAATAGGTCCTAACTATAACTATCTACTGGCGACCGCCAGTAGATAATATATATATATATATATATATATTAGGCCGTTATAGTTAGTTCAGCTAACTATAACTTGCGCCCCCGCAATGCACTGCTGATGACGTCACGTATTACATCATTCATGACATTGTCAGTGACATCATTGATGACACCACTGATGACATCTCAAATATAAATAAAAAAAAAATAAATACTGATATTTGTAGAGCGCGAACAGCTACCTCACGAGGAGGTGTCCCGGCGCTATAGACCGCTGGGGAACCCGTCCTGGCTATCCCTGTGAGATGGTCCCTTTCTGGGTATCTCCAAGGTGAAACCAGGCATCCCCAGCGTCTGTGGGGGGCCGTTGTAGAGATGAGGCAAGCTTAATGCCCAGAGTTGCCGAGTGTGTTCCTGGTTAGAGTAGGTACCGAAACGAGAATTATCGAATCCGTTTTGACCCTGGTCCACGACCCTGCCGCGTCGGGAATTGAACCCTGGTCCCTGGCCAATTCTCTGCTTACGGGTCTGCCGCCTCTAACCAGTGAGCCACACCTCTCTACCAATGATGACATCATTGATGACATCACTGATGACATCATCCAGTGACTATGTGTTTCTATAAAGTTTAAATATGTTTTATATATGCCAAGGAGTGTTGAAGAATGAGAAGGTGTATAAGTGTCTGGATTAATGATTTAGTAGGTGTGTGACTGACTGTATAAGTGAGTGAATAAATGTGTCTTACTGAATGCATGAGTTAGTGACTGATACAGACAATCACACAGTTATCAGTTGATGTTTAAGCCGTTGCCTTGGGTTGGTGAGTAGCTAAATGAGGATCTATATGGGTTATTGATTGGTTGTCTGAGTACCTGTATGGGTGACTTAGTGTCTGTGTGGGTGGGTGGGTGTGACTCTGTGCATAGCTGTGTGAGTGGATGATTCACTGGGTTTATGGGTTCAAGAGTGCATCTGTGAAGGGATGTATGGGTGGGTGAGTTTGTGTATGGGTATGTTGGTAAGTGAATAGATGCATCAGTGGTACATGTGTGAGTAACTGCATATGTGAAAGGCAGTATATATGAGTGTTGGACTGTATAAATGACTATATGTGAGAGTGAGTGATTGTGAGAGTGCCTGTATGGATCAGTGTGTCCTTGTATTAGCTATTGTATTAGAGTGTAAGTATGTGTTAGTATATGTTTAAATAAGTGACGTGGTATGTGTATAACTGTACAGGTGAGTAAATGAAAGTGTGATTGATTATTTCCATTACTGACTAGGTATGTGAATAACTCTATGAATGAGAGGCGGTGTGTGAGTGTCTGTATAGATATGTGACTGGATATGATAATGCTGTATTGATGGCTGACTGTATGTATGAGTGAGTGTAGTGGTGAATGAATGGATGTGTGTGTAGACCTACAAATTAGTGAGTGGATATGTACTAACTGGTACTGGTGTGTTCACGGTTTCGAAAATTATAGTCTGTATTTTAGAGTGGGTGTATCAAAGGTTATATTAGGGTATGAGGAGGTGCATCAAATTATCACATGGATGATGTCATCAGTGATGTCATCAGTGATGTCATTTGAGATGTCATTTGTGATGTCATCAGTGATGTCATTTAAGATGTCATCAGTGATGTCATCAGTGATGTCACTGGCCATGCCATGAATGATGTAATATGTGACGTCATCAGCAGTGCATTGCGGGGGTGTGAGTAATAGTTAGCTCAACTAACTATAACAGGGGAATTTCTTTGGTTTTCTATGAGTGAAATGTCCAACTAACTATAACATCCCTGAAACCTATAGTTTTTTCAGTGAATTTCAAAGGTTTTTTAAATGCTAATTTCTAACTATAACATGCCTGAAATCTATGGGTTTTTCGATGAATTTTAAAGGTTTTTTAAATGCTAATTTCTAATTATAATGTTCATTAAACCTATCTTTTTTTCTGTGTTTTTTAATTATCATCCCATTATTAACATGGTGAAAACTGCAAATCTCACCACTCTTCCATCGATACCTTACGCCAACAAAATTGCCACAAACGATAGCCACAACTAACGCTAATGAAATGCAAAGTAGACGTTCCCGTGCAAAAACCCCCCACAAAAACACTAATTCCCCATATTTTCAACGATCAGCCAAATCTGCAATGCGATCCAAAAAGCAAGCGATAAGCCGAGATAGAAGTAACAAATTAACATCAACCTTTAACTGGTGTATGGAGGTCTACTATCTAGCCACATCTAAAGACTAAAGACCAACACATGATAGAGCTACTGATCATGCAGCTCCGACACCCAACAAGGCCACAAAACCCAGCGGCACCACCACCACTGAGGACTACCTCTTTGCCAAATTTGGTGTCATTCCGTTCAGCGGTTCGGGCTGTAGCTGCAACAACAGATCCTATGGGAAATTGCATGGGGAAAACGTGTTTTGGGACCCCCCTTTTTTCTCTGCCCCCGCTTCACGGATCACCGCAAAACTTTCAGGGTAGGAGCGGAGCGGAGCTGGCCAAAAGTTTGGAAAATTTCGCGAAGATTCGTCAATCGGCGCCAAAGATATTCCCAATAGAATGTTGCGGATTTCCTATGGAAAATAGGTCCTAACTATAACTATCTACTGGCGGTCGCCAGTAGATAATATATATATATATATATATATATATTAGGCCGTTATAGTTAGTTCAGCTAACTATAACTTGCGCCCCCGCAATGCACTGCTGATGACGTCACGTATTACATCATTCATGACATTGTCAGTGACATCATTGATGACACCACTGATGACATCTCAAATGACATCATTGATGACATCACTGATGACATCATCCAGTGACTATGTGTTTCTATAAAGTTTAAATATGTTTTATATATGCCAAGGAGTGTTGAAGAATGAGAAGGTGTATAAGTGTCTGGATTAATGATTTAGTAGGTGTGTGACTGACTGTATAAGTGAGTGAATAAATGTGTCTTACTGAATGCATGGGTTAGTGACTGATACAGACAATCACACAGTTATCAGTTGATGTTTAAGCCGTTGCCTTGGGTTGGTGAGTAGCTAAATGAGGATCTATATGGGTTATTGATTGGTTGTCTGAGTACCTGTATGGGTGACTTAGTGTCTGTGTGGGTGGGTGGGTGTGACTCTGTGCATAGCTGTGTGAGTGGATGATTCACTGGGTTTATGGGTTCAAGAGTGCATCTGTGAAGGGATGTATGGGTGGGTGAGTTTGTGTATGGGTATGTTGGTAAGTGAATAGATGCATCAGTGGTACATGTGTGAGTAACTGCTTATGTGAAAGGCAGTATATATGAGTGTTGGACTGTATAAATGACTATATGTGAGAGTGAGTGATTGTGAGAGTGCCTGTATGGATCAGTGTGTCCTTGTATTAGCTATTGTATTAGAGTATAAGTATGTGTTAGTATATGTTTAAATAAGTGACGTGGTATGTGTATAACTGTACAGGTGAGTAAATGAAAGTGTGATTGATTATTTCCATTACTGACTAGGTATGTGAATAACTCTATGAATGAGAGGCGGTGTGTGAGTGTCTGTATAGATATGTGACTGGATATGATAATGCTGTATTGATGGCTGACTGTATGTATGAGTGAGTGTAGTGGTGAATGAATGGATGTGTGTGTAGACCTACAAATTAGTGAGTGGATATGTACTAACTGGTACTGGTGTGTTCACGGTTTCGAAAATTATAGTCTGTATTTTAGAGTGGGTGTATCAAAGGTTATATTAGGGTATGAGGAGGTGCATCAAATTATCACATGGATGATGTCATCAGTGATGTCATCAGTGATGTCATTTGAGATGTCATCCGTGATGTCATCAGTGATGTCATTTAAGATGTCATCAGTGATGTCATCAGTGATGTCACTGGCCATGCCATGAATGATGTAATATGTGACGTCAGCAGCAGTGCATTGCGGGGGTGTGAGTAATAGTTAGCTCAACTAACTATAACAGGGGAATTTCTTTGGTTTTCTATGAGTGAAATGTCCAACTAACTATAACATCCCTGAAACCTATAGTTTTTTCAGTGAATTTCAAAGGTTTTTTAAATGCTAATTTCTAACTATAACATGCCTGAAATCTATGGGTTTTTCGATGAATTTTAAAGGTTTTTTAAATGCTAATTTCTAATTATAATGTTCATTAAACCTATCTTTTTTTCTGTGTTTTTTAATTATCATCCCATTATTAACATGGTGAAAACTGCAAATCTCACCACTCTTCCATCAATACCTTACGCCAACAAAATTGCCACAAACGATAGCCACAACTAACGCTAATGAAATGCAAAGTAGACGTTCCCGTGCAAAAAACCCCCACAAAAACACTAATTCCCCATATTTTCAACGATCAGCCAAATCTGCAATGCGATCCAAAAAGCAAGCGATAAGCCGAGATAGAAGTAACAAATTAACATCAACCTTTAACTGGTGTATGGAGGTCTACTATCTAGCCACATCTAAAGACTAAAGACCAACACATGATAGAGCTACTGATCATGCAGCTCCGACACCCAACAAGGCCACAAAACCCAGCGGCACCACCACCAGAACCTCCCCCCCGGACCACCCCCCTACTACCACCGAGGCAGCGTAAAACAGGACAACGACCCTTCCCAAAACGCCATGCCCCTCAGCCACACAATAGCTGAATGTTGGGAGATGTGGTAACCAACTATATATGAAGGAGGCAAGTCACCCATCAATAATAAAGCACACAATGCCAAGTGTAACGCTGATGTGCTGCACAGACCTCACTATGCAAAGAACAAACCTCTCCATGTGGAGATATACTATTGATACTTGTAGTGTAGTGCACAGAGGACGCAACCATGTTACCTCAGGCAGTGGGGAAGATCTCAGTCATGTAGCTGTGTTGTTCCCCCTGGAAGACGAGGCGGAGTGGGCAGCTCCAATGTATGCCACTCCAGCGTAGGAGTATGAATAAATAGGCCAGGCCCTAGGCCTGGTTCACTTGTGGGAAGACCAATGAGTCTGTCAGAGCGGCAGCCCTCACCCTGGCATGTGGCTGCCGCCATAACCGCGGGCCTCCTCGACACAGGCCCCCTGCGAACCCAGAGGCACAGCACCGCAGACTTATGTCTGTACCGACTACTGCCTTCGATCTACACTGCGGACAGGAGGGCTCACAAATCAGATGCAGTGGTGATTGCAGATGTCGCAGTCCAGTTCACAAGACACGTTGCTCCCAGTGCAGCCTGCCCAGCCCACGCACCATCGCAGGGTGCGCACACGCTGTGTGCTTCAGGTGCTACTAACTCACTGCACCATAAGTCATTGCCACGTGGCCTTAACAAGGCAGAATTCATTAAACAAAACATATTACTCCCAGTGCGGCCCGCCTGGACCATATATCATCGCAGGGTGCGCACACGCTGAGTATTCCAGGTGCCACTAACTGTGCAGCTCAACTCAATGCCACGTGGCTATGCGCCCATCCTGACCGCTGCCTCACCCTACACTGGGGTTACACAGTTCACAATTCAAGATTAGCAGCGATGCAAATTGTGTAAGAGACTATAATGGGTTAAGAAGACCAAATGCTCCCAATCGGTGCAAGTCAAGTTAACGTCACCTGCCTGTGGGCCTTTGCTGACCGCTGCCTCTGGCCTGCACTGTGGAAGACCGGTGACACGTGTTGCCAACTAACCCTGTTCAACACAAGCCGACCCCACATGTGTAACTGTGTCCTGAGTCCTGAATGGCAGCGACCACAGCACCAGACTCCCTTTGATCAGTGAGGGGTATTTGCATATGGAAGGCCGGCGACACGTGACACCACTGAACCTGCACTACGCAGGCCGGTGGGGCCACCAACATATGCACGTGGCTGTGGGCCCTTGCTCACCGCTACCTCTGGCCTGCGACTAATGGTGCCACTAACCGTCTTCAACACAACCCGATCCCACATGTGGAACTGTGTCCTGAGTCCTGAATGACAGTGACCCCAACTCCGTGAGACAACCACAGCACCAGACTCCCTTTGATCAGTGAGGCATATTTCCATATGCAAGGCTGGCGACACGTGGTGCCAATAACTCTGTTCAACACAAGCCCATCCCACATGTGTAACTGTGTCCTGAGTCCTGAATGGCAGTCACCCAAGTCCGTGGCAGCGACCACAGCACCACACTTCCTTCGATCAGTGAGGAATATTTCGATGTGCAAGGCCGGCAACACGTAGTCCCACTAACCCTCTTTAACACAAGCCGATCCCACATGTGTAACTGTGTCCACTCCTGAGTCCTGAATCGCACTGACCCCAAGTCTGTGGCACCGACCACAGCACCACACTCCCTTCGATCAGTGAGGCATATTTCGATATGCAAGGCCGGCGACACGTAGTCCCACTAACCCTCTTTAACACAATCCGATCCCACATGTGTAACTGTGTCCTGAGTCCTGAATGGCACTGACCCCAAGTCCGTGGCACCGACCACAGCACCACACTCCCTTCGATCAGTGAGGGGTATTTCCATATGCAACTACAGACTCCGGTAGGCAAGTAACTATCACAGTCCTACACCCTACATATTATCCTTTTAGTATCCTCGCTTCAACTTTTTTTTATATCAGTTATGGCTTTTCTACAATGACCAAATTAATCTTCAAATGCAAACTAACATGGAATAGCAGTCTACACTGCAGGCAGTACAGCTCGCAATTCCTATTTTAAATGCTAATTTCTAACAACAACATTGTACTCAGAAAATACAACACTTCGTCAGTGTATTCTATACTTATTTCATCTTATCATCATACGCCTACACTGCACTCAGGAGGGCTCACAATGAAAATTATTTCTTCATTCATTAACTGCAGAGTCCACTAGGCAACTAACTATTACAGGCCTCAAATCTACATAATATCCTTATAGTATCCTTTATTCTTGAACATTTTTTATATCATTTATAGCTTTAGTACAATCACCAAATTCATTTTCAAGTACAAATGAACACTCAGCAGTCTACACTGTGGGCAGCAGACCTCGTAATTTGAATTTCGGACACGTGGTGCCAACTAACACTGTCCAACACAAGCCGATCCCACATGTGTAACTGTGTCCTGATTCCTGAATGGCAGTGACCCCAAGTCCATGGCAGTGACCCCAGCACCAGACTCCCTTCGATCAGTGAGGCATATTTCGATATGCAAGGCCGGCGACATGTAGTCCCACTAATCCTCTTTAACACAAGCCGATCCCACATGTGTAACTGTGTCCGGAGTCCTGAATGGCAGTGACCCCAAGTCTGTGGTAGCGACCACAGCAACATACTCCCTTTGATCAGTTAGGCTTATTTCCATATGCAAGGCCGGCGGCATGTGGTGCCACTAACCCTGTTCAACACAAGCCGATCCCACATGTGTAACTGTATCCTGAGTCCTGAATGACAGTGACCCCAAGTCCGTGTCAGCAACCACAGCAGCATACTCCCTTTGCTCAGTTAGGCATATTTCCATATGCAAGGCTGGCGACACGTGGTGATACTAACCCTCTTTACCACAAGCCGATCCCACGTGTGTAACTGTGTCCTGAGTCCTGAATGTCAGTGACCCGAACTTCGTGACAGCAACCACAGCACCACACTCCCTTCGATTAGTGAGGGGTATTTGCATATGGAAGGCCGGCGACACGTGGTGCCACTGAACCTGCACTACGCAGGCCAGTGGGGCCACCAACATATACACATGGCTGTGGGCCCTTGCTCACCGCTACCTCTGGCCTACACTACGGTCAGCAGCCCTCACAATTCAGATAGAGTCCTGGTTCGACATGACGCAGTCCAATAGCCAAGACACATTGCTCCCAGTGCGGCCCGTCCACACCAAGCATCATCACAGGCTCATACAGTCTCAATGCTTCTGGTGCCACTAACCCTCTTTAACACAAGCCGATCCCACAAGTGTAGCTGTGTCCTGAGTACTGAATGGCAGTGACACCAAGTCCGTGGCATCGACCACAGCACCACACTCCCTTCGATCAGTAAGGCATATTTCGCTCAAGAAACCCTCCAACAGCCACGCCAACAAGAGAGCCACATGGTTCACCGATTAGCTCCAGACTTCCAAACGCGCATGCCGGAAACTGGAGAAGACATGGCTCCACGAACGCACACCAGACAACCACGCAGCCCTCAAGGACGCCACCCGCAGACACCACCACCTCATCAGATTAGCCAAGAGATCCTCCTTCAAAGACCGCCTGGATAACAACGCACACAACAGCAAAGAGCTCTTCAGCATCGTAAATGAACTCTCCAACCCCAGCGCCAACGACATCCCGCCCTCACAAGAACTGTGCGACTCACTAGCCATCTTCTTCCACCGCAAGATCGCCGACATCCAAGACAACTTCAACACCATGACCGCCCGACTATGCCAGACTCCACCCCCCCTGTAAACACCAACAGCGCCAACCGCCTGACCTCCTGGTCCAACGTCAACGATGACGAGACACGCAAGGTCATGAATCCATCCACTCGGGATCTCCGTCTGACCCGTGCCCACACCACGTTTTTAACAAAGCAGACGCAGCCATCGCACCCCAACTACGAAAGGTCATCAACATCTCCTTCGGAACAGCGACATTCCCGGAAAGCTGGAAGCACGCCGAAATCAATGCCCTCCTCAAGAAGCCCAAATCGGACCCCATCCGGCCTATCTCTCTGCTCCCCTTTCCGGCAAAGGCCATCGAGAAAATCGTCAACATGCTACTGACCTGCCACCTGGAAGACAACAACATCTTGGTCCCATCCCAGTCTGGATTCAGACGAAACCACAGCACTGAGACAGCCCTCATCGCCGCCACAGACGACATCAGGCACCAACTAGACAACGGCGAAACATCAGCCCTCATCCTCCTGGACCTGTCAGCACCTTCGACACGGTATGCCATCGCACTCTAAAGACAGGCCTCCTAGCAGCCGGAATCTAAGAGAAGGCTCTTGACTGGACCACGTCCTTCCTCTCCGGCAGAACCCAGAGCGTCCGCCTCCCACCCTTCCGATCTGAAGCCACCGACATCCTCTGCGGTGTCCCCCAGGGCTCATCCCTCAGCCCTACGCTGTTCAACGTCTACATGGCCCCCTCGCACAAGTGGCCTGCCTTCACGACCTCAACATCATCTCCTACGCCGACGACACCCAGCTCATCCTCTCCCTCACCAAGGACCCACACACCGCCAAAACCAATCTCCACAAGGGAATGAAGGCCGTCACCGACTGGATGAGGAGCAGCCGTCTGAAGCTGAACTCGGACAAGACGGAAGTCCTCATCCTCGGACCCACCCCTTCAGCCTGGGACGACTCCTGGTGGCCGAAAACACTGGGAACGGCACCAACACCCACCGACCATGCTCGCAATCTAGGATTCATCCTCGACTCCTCCCTCTCCATGTCTAAGCAGGTCAACGCCGTCTCCTCCTCCTGCTACAAAGCCTTCCACATGCTCCGCAGGATCTACAAGTGGATCCCGACCGAAACAAGAAGAACGGTGACACAGGCCCTCGTCAGCAGCAGACTGGACTACGCCAACGCACTCTATGCAGGAATCCCAGCCAAACACCTACGATGACTACAACGCATCCAAAACGCCTCCGCCCGACTGATCGTCAATGTTCCCTGCCGCAGCCACATCACCCCCCACCTGAGAGACCTACACTGGCTCCCCGTCGACAAGAGGATCACCTTCAAGCGCCTCACCCACGCACACAAAGCACTCCACAACACCGGACCAGCCTACCTGAACAGAAGACTCAGCTTCTACACCCCCACCCGCCAGCCTCGCCCTCGCCGCTGTCCGCCCGTATCCAATGAACGACCACCGGTGGCAGATCCTTCTCCTACCTCGCCGCCAAGACCTGGAACACCCTCCCCACCCACCTACGGCAGACCCAAGACCTACAGGCCTTCAGAAGAATCCTCAAGACCTGGTTCTTCGAGCAGTAGCAGCACTCCCCCTCCCCTCAGCGCCTTGGGACCCTCACGGGTAAGTAGCGCGCTTTACAAGTACTCTGATTGATTGATTGATTGATATGCAAGGCCGGCGACACGTAGTCCCACTAACCCTCTTTAACACAAGCCAATTCCACATGTGTAACTGTGTCCTGAGTCCTGAATGGCAGTCACCCCAACTTTGTGGCAGCGACCACAGCACCAGACTCCCTTCAGTCTTATTATTTGTTCTTTTCCTAAAAATTATTTTTTTATATATTTAAATCTATACATGACTAATATTCTTCTTTGTCCAACCGCACAGGGACACTTCCGGGCCCAAGAAGGTTGTTGGGGGTATGATGGTAATGTGGGAATAGGGTGCGTTACCTGCTGATGTGGGGAGAGACAGCGTCAAAGGGGTATCTATCACAGAAAGAACTCCAATATGCTTTCACAAATGCCTCGGACAAATTCCAGCTGACGGACTTAATCACAAAATCATTTTTCAATACTTATGTAGTGTGAGTTATGAACAGTTCACACCCAGGCTAGCAGAGGGACAGCTGCGGCCCGTCCGCTCGACTCACAGATGCAGTACTATGAGCCGTCCGCGTCATTGTAGTTATCCCTGCCCTGTTCTGTCGTACGCCATGCCACGCCACTCTGATTCCATTCTGACGTTGGCCCCACATAGCTACCTGTCGCAGGGGTACTCGCTGTTGGTGTGCAGGTCAGTGGTCTAGTTCTCAGCATCTCACGGCCACTCCCTGAGGGCAGGTTGGCACACACACCACATCCATCCGGCACATGGGTCACAGGCCATGTGACCGTGCAACTATAATAGATCGACAACATCACATCCTTTATTGCCGGTGCTGACTAGATGGCAGACGCTCCACGTGTCTCAACCATAAAGAGTCTTTGAAAAGTTGCGCAGAAGGTTAGTCGCACCCTGATCTGTATAGCCGTCAGGGGCCTACCACCCCCTTGGCGCGGACTTCAGAGGCACAGGGTTAGTTCCACCCGAAGCTCATATGGCCATCAGGGGCCTACCACCATGTGGCATGGACTTGAGTCCCACAGGCCCCAAAAGCTGATGTGGTCTCCGCCATTGATGACTCAGGACTCAGACGACATCTGTGAGATCCGCGGAGAAGCTGATGTGGTCTCTGCCATTCATGACTCAGGACTCAGCGACATATCTGGGATGCGTGGAGTTTTGACGGGCACGTGTAGTGCCCACTGCTGGGCTCTCTCTCTCTCTCTCTCTCTCTCTCTCTCTCTCTCTCTTCCTTCTTTTTCTTCTATATATCTAACTCTCTCTCTTCCTTCTCCCTTTCTCACTCCCTTTCTTTCCTTCCCTCTCTTTTCTCTCTGGATTTTTTTTCCTTCTCTGTTTCTCTGTGTCTCTCTCCTTTGATATGTGCATTACACACATCCTTATTTTGTGCTTTCTTTTCCAGGCTCTGTAATCGACATCCATGGTCCCCACAAGAGTGTTACGCCTTGTTGTTTTGTATTATTTTTGGATAATTTTTTTTATTCGTTTATCGTTCATATATATATGTTAATAAAAAAAGAAAGTTTAAAAATAGTTTATCGTTTACATATATATGTTTATAAAAAAATGAAGTTTGAAAAAAAACAATTAATAACGTTTTTGGTTGTTTTCTTAACTGCTGTGTGACTCTTTCTTGCTTTTATTACTGTTCTTTGAAGGAGTCCACCATGGTGTTAAATTTTGGGGCACTTATCGCGGGAATACTGCAGATGTCTGCAGTTTGCACCAACGCCTGAATAGTGTGTTGGATTTATCAAATTTTTACTTCCATTAAAGTGCTGATATTGAAATCCAGACTAGCCGTTCCCGTGCAAAAAGACACGAGGTGCACCTTTGCGATTTATTCTAAATACTAAAATCCTGTATTGAATTGCACTGAGGTAGTGGATGCACTTACAGTGTACACACAAAATCAATTAAGAAATCTCATTGTATTTATATTGATTGGGAATAGTGTGTCATGTACTGGATCTTGACGAGATACACTGCCCAGTTTGTATATTGTTCTTCACACGAAAAAAATCACATCACAACTTTCACACCAACTGCAGTGCGAAACAAATTCTGGCCATAAGCCACGTTAGCACCAGGGATTTTACACCTGCTTTCTGCTGGTGTTAAGCAGGACGACTACCTGCACCATGAAAGGGAACACAGCCAAGAGCCCCACCAAAACACCCACAGGTGCCATAGAGTCAATGAGCATGATACAGGAATACCCATGAGGGCCACAAGACTCATCGCAACAACTCCAGGACCGCCAACGCCCCCCAAACCCACATCTGAGCAAGTGTGTCCCTGTGGTCATTGTGTTAGCATGATAGGCACGAACCCTGCAACATCACAGTCTGCTGTCACCTCAACGTTGGCAGTGAGCCTGGACATGTAGCTATGCACGCATCCTCCTGCATGCACAACTGGCGTGTGCTTGTCCGGGGTACACAGGTCAGCGCAGGGGTGTGCCTATCCGGCAAGGGAAACGGGGTGTCTCGGACATGTCCGTGTACAGGAAGTGCGGTAAGTGTGTCTCTTTGTTCTGGTGTGGCATGCCACAAGAGCCGCAGCAGTCAATGTTGTAAAGTGGCATGCACCACCTCCAAACGGCACTGTGATGGTGTAGTTGGAATGCAGCAGGACATGCGCGAATACGCATTACAATGGTGTGCCGTACGAGTGCACGAGATACAACAGCACACCGTACAAAAGTGTGGGCGCTCGTGGGAGGGAGGAGCAGCTGTTTGGCAACATAACAGACAGTGAACTCGCCCATGTGCCACGTGCTGGGCATCTCATCCATGATGACCACGGTCGCAGACATCCCAAAACACCAACGACTGGCCTTTGTACACATCCTTTATGAATGCAGCGTGGTTTTCACTTCTATGCTCGTTCAGTTGTGTGATGTTGGCAGGTTGTGTGACTTCTGCTCATTGTTGTTGTATTTCATTTTGGCCATTGGTTGTCTATACTTGTGCTGTACTTAATTGCGCATGTTTGCCATTCTGCCCATCTCCCCCCATTACCCCTCTCCCTGCTTCTTCCTCTTCCTGGTGCTGTTGTGTCTATAATTTTGTTGCTCCACACATAAATACATGTAAAGAACAAATTAGAATAGTTCCTTGATTCTTTTAGGTTTCAAAACTTCTCTCTACTGGTTTCTTTTTAATTTTCCATATAAACTGTTTTTTTAATATTCAAACATTTTCTCGAACATTTAACGGCACGTGCAGGTTAAAAGTTCATGATTGTTTTAAGTTCGAACCGTGCCTTCCAAATGCAAGTAGCAGGTGTGGTTGAGTTGAGCACATTTTATCCTATGATATACACTCCACGTTGAAATAGCTTTTTCTTGACCAATCTCAAAGATGCTTTTCCACAAAATGAATGTGCACCCCTCTTTTAAAATAGAAAGCTTTTCATCTCCCAATCACGTATCGTTTTGTTCCCCATCTTTAAACTTATCTCTTATTCTACCAAGGAACTGCATGAGCTACAGACATCATTCCATACCTTCCAGCCATACCTTCAAAATGCTAGTGTGGATCGTAGAACATAGCTATATTTTCTGGTGCAAGAGGTATGCAGAACACAGACGTATTGACTTAGACCTAGGTTTACAAAATGTGGACATTAAATGGTTTGCTCAGAGAGGATTGAAGTGGCACCAATTGCTACCTTTGGTTAAAACCTCTTTGCATCTTCCACACTCTGACCTCATGATTGTGCATTGTGGTGGAAATGACCTAGGCACATTGACTGGGGTAGGTTTGGAAATGCTTATGAAGGACACCTTTGGACACCTCAGCTCAGCGCCATGTGATTCTGGGCAATAGCTCACTTAATAGCTCACATGATTTCCACGCCTGCCTCGAGGGCCTTCAGACTCATAGGGGTGAGTAGTTTGCGCTTTACAAATACCATATTGATTTGATAAGCGCAAATTTACCTTCGCACTCCCTGTATAACACCCCCTAAGCACCATACACAAGTTACAATGTTCGAAACAAAAGTTCCTCCGAGTAGGTATAACTTCATACTGATATTACTTGACAGGTGTGGCACAGCGGCCAGAGCACATGACTTCACAGCATATGACACACAGTTTGGACTCACGCTTTCATCCCCGAGTCCAGCAGCACCATGAGACTCTAGACAATACCTCACATATTTTCCGTACTCCAGGACTTTCAGACCAGTAGGAGTCAGTAGTTCGTCCTAGTAGGTATAAACACATGCTGACACTACTTCCACAGGTGTGCTGCAGCGGCCAGGGCACATGCCTTCACACCATAAGACACACAGTTTAGGCTCACGCTTTCATCCCCGACTCCTGCAGCAGCTCACCTTAGCAGCATCAGACTCTACGCAATACCTCACTTAATTTCCGTACCCAGCACTTTCAGACCGGTAGGTATGAGTAGTTCGCTTCGCACCCCCTCTATAGCACACCCTAAACAACCCACAGAGGTTACAGTGCTGCTACCCTCCTCTTTCCTACTTTTTCACCCTTTTTTCCCCTTTCTCGCTTCAACAGAATCACAAAATGGTGGCCAACACTTCCTAGTTGCAACTGCTTGCAGAGCTCACAACCAATAAGCAGCAAGCTCGTGCTCGTAACGCCTCAGCCAACCAGATGGCAGAATTCCCAAATATCGATATCTGTGATTTCGATATTTCTCAAAAACTACTTAACAGATTTACACCAAATAAACAAAAGCGTGCTTTCTAGATTAAGACCCTTCTCCCTGCCAAATGTGGGGTAATTCCGTTCACCCGTTTGACCTGTAGCCTTGTCTGAAGTTTCCTATGGAAATTAACATGAGAGAACACGTTTTGGGACCCCCATTTTTTCTCGGCACCCCATTGACGAATCACCCCCAAAGCTTTCAACGTAGGAGCTGATATGAACAAAGAATTAGCTTGGAAAATGTCATGAAGATTCATCAAACAACACCAAAGTTATGAGCAAAACAAAAAATGCTCTTCCTATGGAAACTTGGTCCTAACTATAGCCAGTAGGTAATATATATATCTACAGACACACTGTGGTGCAGGAGTTGTTTTGCACCACACATTTTATTGGCTTTCCAATGGGCAAAGGAATACACCAAACTAAAACCAAAACACAAAAACAAAGCACACACAGCAGCATGGAGCAACCCGGTACTGACCTCCCCCCTACACGACAAGCCCACTTTACCTACACATATTAGTTGCACCACAATAACCCGTCACCCCGCTAGTCAGCCATCCTACTACCAGCTATGCACTAGCCATAGGGATTCCCCCTCAGTCCCCATGTACCCAATAATTCCTGCATGCAATATTTCCCTTCGAGTTGCTCCTAGACCCCCTCCATGTCTGCCATAATTTCTCTAATTTATGCCAGCCCTCATAGATCATTCCCCCCTAACCCTGCACAGTTCAATTTCTTCCTGCCTCTTCCCTAGCCACGGGCTGTGAGGACTGCCCCAGTGTCTGGCAATATCCCTCTTAGCCACGAGATAGCCCAGATTGATCGATTCTTTAGTATAAGAGGTAACCTCAGAGTCCGTCCAGACCCCCAACAACACCCCCTCAATGTGAATGAAGGTAAGGGGACCCCTGCGGCCTCTTCCAGGGACAATGTAACCCCCTTCCCAAAAGGGCCCAAGTATCTGGCAGTACCACTGTTTACGTATGAAAGTACCCTGCTGTCTACACTGTTGAATGCAACAATCGTCTGGAGCCCTACCAATCTTGTGGAGAGGGACCCAGGTATAATGTGTCCTGTGCAAAAGTTTCAATTGAATGGGACAGAAATTGGCCCTGATGGTCAAAAGTTTGGAATTGTAGAGCATCCCCCCATTCCTCGTCCTTCTGCTCTCCTATCTTGCCCTTCCATCATTGGATGCGAGCTCCCCGTGTGTGCCTCATCAATGTACCATATATAAGTGGAATGGCCTTGGTATCCGAGTGGTCTTCTAACACCTGTACTTCCACTGGGGAGTCTTTCATAGTTTCCTCATCTCTCTGGATCTTGGCCTGAAGGGAGTGTTTCAATTGAAAGTACTTAAATACTTGTGAGGGGGCAATTTCATATTCCCTTTGTAAATGTGCAAATGGGACCATCTCGTTAGCATCCAACATGTCTGCCAGGGCTGAAAGGTCAATCAAGTCCCATTTTGTAAACCCATTAAGTCCAGTACGGGACAACGCCTTGTCTCAACCCAGCAGGGTGTCAACCACCACTCTCCCCCATCTCGCTTGTCATTTTGCACCACAGAAAAATGACCGTGGTTGTAGCCAGAGACTTTCTGTGGCAATGTCTGCCCATACAGCATGTGAAGGTAACCCCTTTGACCCAGCACTTCCTGATCTATCAGATATGCAGGGTCCAACAGTGGGGCACACACCCTCCCACTGATGATATGCACCTGTACTGCTTCATAATGCTTCAGGATGTTCTGCAGCACAATTACCCCCTTGAAGACTGATCTCCGCATCATGGCTAGTGCTATCTGAGCTGGACCATCCAGCCACAGACTGCAGCAGAACATTCGCTTCCTGGAAAAAAACGTGGCGAGGAGAGCAAAGGGGCTATTCTGCAAGGTGTGGGTAAACCTAAGCAACACAATCATCTTGAACAGTGCTGATGTTTCCATGAGAGAGATTGGTAGGGCCGTTCAGTATGTATATCTGTCTCCAAGTGCCACAACAGGGGGCCTATATTGTCCATGTAATGCATACTACTCTTGAAACCCCGATGCCTAGGTATTTAAATTGCCAAGGTTCCACCTTTAGCGGGAGGGGCAACAGTGCCCCTGTCATCCTGCCCCAAATTGGGAAAAACAGGGATTCCTCCCAATTAATTCTCAACCCTGAGTAATTTCTGTAACTATTGAACAATTTATGTATGCGCCTCAAAGATAAATTCAGAACAGCTACATACAGAAGCATGTTGTCTGATATAATGATATCTGGTCCTCCTATGAATCACTCCAGCAGCAACCCCACACCTGGACATCCATTGTGATCCACTCCGCAGATGCCTCTATAGCAATGGAAAACAACATCCTCGTGAGGGGTTAGCACTGCTGCGTTCCCTTGCAGATGAGGAATTCCCGAGAGATGATCCTATTTACCGCGAATCCCGGCCCTGAAATAAGTATACAGAACATGACCTAAAACATATTTTCTACACAATGGCAAACAGAAAGGGCCCTTGGATGGAGCCTTTTTAAGCCTCCAGGAATGCAATTGCCAACAGAATCCCCAGCCCATCTGCTGCCGGTATGCCATTATATAAGCGTCAGAAGTTCAATTTGGTTGACCTATGAGGAACAAACCTGTTCTGGTACCCGTGGATCAAATCAGATATAGTACACTGCATTCTGTTCACCAGGGCCTCGGGCAGAACTATTGTATCCACGTTTAAGAGAGAGATCAGCCTGTACGAGTCCCCATGGTCTCAGTACTTACCTGCCTTGGGACTTAGAACAATCACAGCTGTGCGCAGATCAACCGGGTACTCCTCTCTTGATTAGCTACAAGACACGTTTTGTGTAGGAGTTCTACTATCCTCCCTGCCATCTTATAAAATTCCACCGGGAGTCCTTTTGGACCTGGGCCTTCCCAGCGTGCAGCTGAACAAGAGTCATGAGTACTTCCTCTTGCATGAGATCAGCCTCTAACTCAAGAGGCACCTAGAAATTTCCTGATTTCCACCTTTGGTACCCCCATCAGATTTTCATACAAATTCTCCATATAGGCAGCCATGGTGTCTGATATGGCTTCACTACCTATGACTGTCGACTCAACCATTGCAATAACGCCACCAATATGACCCTATTCCCGATCGCCCGCATTCAGCGATGCCAACAGTTTCCCCATCTTATCTCCTGTCTCGTAAATGCAGTACTGCTTGGCTTTGTGTCCTCGTTTGTGACCAAGTAGCAAAATTCCTCCATTTTGGTCAAGCTGTCCAGCTATATAGAGGCTGACAATGCTAAATGATAGTCTGCCTCCAGGTTCATAATTCCTGTCCAGTTCTAAATGGCTATGGGACCATTCCCACCTCTCCCCCACATGATCAGCAATGATCACCCCTGCAAGGAAGCCTTGTGTGCCTTTCATTGTATCAGTGCATCTGTCTGAACCCCATAGTTTTCCTTAAAATAGTGTTCTATTGCCTTGTCCAGGTGTTCCACCATCTCCTCATTTAAGAGATGCCACAATACCTTTCTCTATTCTGTCCTGCCTCTAGGCTTTGCCGTTACCAAAGTAATACTCAATGGGGAATGATCTCAAACTATACCTCAACAAACCTATGAAGCGTCGGCAGTGGTGTCAGAAAGTAATCGAGGCGAGAATGAGTATTATGTGCCCCAGAGTAGTAGGAGTACCCCCAGTCCATACCAGGCAGTGATCGCCTTATGTCTCCCAGCCCTATTGCCTTTGCAAATCCTCACAGTTTCCAGGAGTGGCCCCTGTAGGTAAAAGTTATGTGGTGGGTTGGGGGGGGACTCGACAGACGACGATGAGGAAAAATAAAATAAATAATGAATTTTCCCTCATCGTCGCCTGTCCAGCCCCATCACTCTTACCTGCACAGGCCGCTCCTGACAGTGTCCCCACATTTGGTTTGGCGAAATGCAGGGGAGTGGACCTATCTAGCCATGGATGCATTGTAATATTGAAGTCTCCCCAATGATAGATAGTGCCTGCAGAAGGTCCAAGATTAGTTGGCCCAAGAAGTGCAGAGCTTTCGCCTGTAGTATTGGAGGAACATACATATTAATCAGCACCAATGATTCCCCTTCCCACATGCCCTCTACTACTGTATAGCAGCTGCGTTTATCTGAATTGGTCTGGGTCACCTGCAACCAAACATACTTTTTGATAATTAATCCAAGAACCATGCAATGGTGTATCGCCCTCTGCGCAGGGGGCTCAGTTGGTCTCCTTTAGATAAATCTCCTGTAGAAAGGCCAAATACTCAGTGCAGCGTGTAAGAGCTTTGGTCACTAGTCCCCTCTCGATAGCGCTACCCAGCAGATTAATGTTTCATGTGAGTTTGGTGAGGGTGTGTGTGTTTGTTATGCAGCTTACTAGTCTCCTTAATGCTGGGAGGGTGTAGCTCCGGGTTGGGAGGTCCCAACCCTCACACTTAACCATGGCTGCAAATATTGGAACAAGAACTACAACAACAACTCAAATCGCCTCCTACCCTACCTTACCAAGCTGTGGTCGTTCAACTGGCCACCACCCAACTGCATGATCTGCCCATCGCCCAACACAATCAAAAACCCGAGCAACATCTCCAGTAGCACTTTTCTCCACCCTCCAGTACGAAGAGATCATTAGGCTCGTGGCCCACTAATCATACACTGAAGGTCCGCCACTAATCTACTAGTCTATTTGTGCCTGTTCCGTTGTTGGGGTAGTTGGTGGCCTCCGCTGTTGCACCCTTTGGTGTTGCTTGTGTTTCTGCCCTTTTGATATCTGGTACCAGTCCCCCTTGTCAGGTGGCTGATACCCACCATTCCAACCAGTCCCTAACTGCCTCCAACACTGTGAAAAATCGAGTCTCGTCTTGATCCAGGATGGAAAACTTTGCAGGGGAAAAGGAGGGCATATATGACAACTAGCTTGAAGAGGTGTTGTTTAACTGCCCAAAAGGCTTACCTTTGCCGCAGGACCACTGTCATGTCACCAGGGAAGATGTTCACCTGTGCACCGTCCATGAGCCTTGTGTCCCTGCCACCGGCAGTATTGTGTTCTTCATGTAGCTGTCCCTAAAATTCTGAAATCTGGCCATCAGGGCATGCATTGGGACCCCAGGAGGAGGTAGCCATTCAGACACCCTGTGAGCCCTCTCCACCATAAACCACTTCAAGTTTTCCCCTTCAATAACACCGAACCAAACTACTCCTCCAAATGAAGTTCAGCATTGGGGCCCCCAATCCTTTCTGTAGCCACCACTATGCGGACATTATTGTGGTGAGAGCAGCCCTTTAAATCTTTCAGTGTATCCACAAAAATGGCCACCTCCAAGGTATGCAAGCTGGTGCTATTCTCCGTCACCGTCGGGTGGACCTGGGCCACAGTGCTTTCAGTTTCTGCCACTCTGTCCGACAGCTTTTTATGATTGTCCCTGAGTAAATTCACCTCTTGAGAAACTGAATCTAATTTGACCTGCAGGTAAGTCTTTTTCTTGGTCTCTTTTATGGTTGCCAAAATAGCAGACATGTGCAATTCATGTCCATAGCCCAGCCGTGGGGACAAGTTATCAATGCCTGAACCTCCATGCATGCAGTGCTATCCTTCGCCATCTTGGGAGTCTTAGTGTGAGCCACAGTGTACCATCCCAGGTGCTGCCATGGACAGGCTCCACAGGCTTGTGCCCTCAGCCCGCTATGAATTTAATCAGGGGTAAAAAGTCTCCTTCAGTATGTGGCTGGATTGACGGTACAACCCTTCGGTGCAAGCAATACCTCTACAGTGCACCGAGCTGGTGCGCTCACTCCTTCCCAGTTTACCTGTGGAGAGGGTCTGTCTATGATGTCCACCACAGGTGGTCACAGAGGGAGCCATATCTTCAGCCGCATAGGGCACCCAACAAACTCCTGAGCTTCCACGCCGTTTCCCACACCTCATATGCAGACCACAGGGTTTCAGGAAGTGAGAGGGCCCGTCCTTCAATTTAATCTTCCAAGGGGCCATCGATGTCTCAGCAAAAGCGCCTGCTTGGATCCTCTCTGTTGCGCTGGTGGTCTCTCTGCCCTGTAGTATCTAAATGTCCCCAGATTGTCCTGTCGGCATTTATGTAGCATGACCTCACGCTAGCAGAGGAACTGCGGTCTTGCATCCAGTTGGCCACAGTCTAGCCTATATGCGCAGCTGCCAGCATGGCTGCTCTCAGGCTGCCAAAACTCCACCACAATCACCCGCCGGAGTCCTCCCAGTTCTCATTCAGCTGCACAGCTCTCTCTGGCTCTGCTGGGCCCCCAGCTCAGTGGGTCTCCTTCGGGCCACTGGTCCTCACTAGGCATGAGGAGCTGGTCGCCTCCAACACAACATTGGTCTCAGGGCAGGGCCCTCTACCAGCCTGGCGTCATGTCCCTGGCTGTCCTTAGTCATCTCCCAGCCGAGCTTGCGAGAATCAGTGGGAATAAACCTCATACCCTGCATGCCACCACTCCCCTGGTTTTCCTTCACCACTGGGAGACTTCTTGGCCACCACCACTTAGCAAAAATTGCAGCTGACCTGGCTGCCTCCAGCTGTTGCTTCCCTTTGTGGTCCCGGCACCGCTTGGCCCGTCTGGTACATTCCAGCCCACAGGCCTGGTCCTCCTCCGCAGTATCCCAGCTACAACCAACGGTGGCCCCCAGGGGGAGGTGGGGTTCAGGATTATTGATTTTGTGGACTCTTCTCAGGAGATTGGTCCTCAAATGGCCACCTCCATTCAACCCCAAGCCACACCCACTGTGTTGAAACATTTTTAATGTATGCAAGGTGGGTGTCCCTATGCAAAACCTTAGCACAGCCAATGCAATGAGATTTACAAATATAACACAGACTCACAGACTATAACATGGATGCATCTCATTGACCAAATATAACAGACCAACATCTTTGCTTCACTGGACAAAACTGGTCCCACTCCACAATCCAGCACTGGATGTTCACATGCCAGCCCACCACATGTGAAGCTACTGCCAGTACTCAATTTGCTAGAATCTGGATCATGCCAAATCCCTAGTGTAAGGATAGCTGGTATTTCCCAGAGTGCACTTTATTCTTTTTACCAACTGTACTAGATGTTATTATCAAGATCACTCCTTTGTTTCCTCATTTTCCAAATACTCTTGCAGAGCCTATTGACACCAAGCAAGGAGTTTATCAGATTGCACAATTTCCACAAGTTTTGGGAGCTATAAACATCTAAAGGGTGAATATATGACATTACAATGCAAACAATTACAATGCATGCTTTTATAACATAGTTTTACATTGCAACTTCCATTACATCGCATGATTTTACAACGCATGCCATTACAATGCAGTTTTTAAATTACAATGCATTCCATTACAAAGCATATGATTACAACGCATACCATTACAACGCATAATACTTTTAGGGCAACAGTAGGGTAAGTGTTGGATAGTGTAGGGGTGGAAATTACTATTCCCATCTATCCCAAAACCCATACCCACCCTAACACTAAATCCCTATTACTTAACTTATAATGCGTTGTAATGGCATATGTTGTAACGGTATGCGTTGTAATGGCATGCATTGTAGTGACATGCATTGGAATGCATGCGTTGTAATTGCATGCGATGTAAAGGCAGTTGCGTTGTAACAGCTGCGTTGTAAAAGCAGTGCGATGTAATGACTGCTTTGTAATGGATGTTTCCCCCAAATGAAACATGTGCTCTACAAGCTCATTTACTCCATCAAGGTGCAAGCTATTGTGGATTCACTATTTCGGTAATATTGTAGCAAAATATCCAGGAAGTGTCTATCCGTCATACATCTGTAGGCATTCTAAAGATAATCATTGGTTCCAGAAGGATCCAGAAGGATGTATATGGAAATATTCTATTAGTCAATACGTTTTTTTAAATATATTTTGTATTACTTATTATTAATAACATGAACCCATTCTATTTACTATTTAGGAAACTTACAACATTTAAAATAATTACAAAAATAAATATGTATTAATAAAAGTCACAACTCATGTCATATTCACATATATGTTAAAAATTAGATACATTAATGCTGTTCCATTTTCATTTATATATGTACCTATTGACATTTTATTTAATATATTTTGTTGCCCGCAATATGGTAATATGCAATGCCTTGTTACAGGGCCATGGCCTGATGTATTAAGCGACTTTACGTTGACAAGGGTCCATTTTAAACTTTTGCAACCTTTTTTTCAAATGTATCGAACCCCTACTTCAATTGGGTGACATGTTATCTAATCCCAATTTAGGTTTTAGACTAAATACAGAATTGATATTTGGAAGGGGAGTGTAAAGGGCGTCCCTTCCAAACACATATTCTTTAGCTTATGTATTAATGTTTTGCAACCAAAAACATGATTTTGTTACCACCAAATAAAAAGTGGTGGTAAGCATTTGCAAATGAGAAGGGGTTCCCAAGAAGCACCTTAGTCATTGTGAATGTAAACAAAAGCATTTTTACGAGCAGATAGGGAGGCTCGGGCAGTGAACTCCAAAAGTGTCCTGGCAGTGAAACTTTTGTAAGCCAAAAGAGACCCTGTACTTTAGTACACCATCAGCCAACGAGTTAGAGTCTGGGCACAAAAGAAATGGACTTGCACACCCAAAAATCTTTTTGGTTTCCCTATGTCTGTAAATATTTGTGTTGCTTTGACCCTCATTTTGAGGAGGAGGGAGGATTTATAGACAGAGGGATCAGTGTCTCTGATGTTTCCAAGGAAGCAACCATTCGATTCTTACCTGAAGTGATCCTTGACATGGTTACAGGCTGGGGGCAGGAGCTTGAATTACCTACAGTCCACTCTCAGGCCATACCGTCACATGTCGACATATTGGTTGCACTACATTTCATGGTCACTGAGTTTCTCTAGAGGGTCTGTGCAGGCAACATGGGCAGCTCACAGGCAAGCATTCCACACTACTGAGAAGAATTGAGATGCATCACCAGCCTAGTGCAGAGGTTTTTTACTATGCTGCAGTCACTTCACCAGATATCAAGGGAATTCTAGGTCATTGCCATTTCCTTGGATATCAGGTGCCAGCGATTGTGACATGTGGCACTGCAGCCACCCGACTACATGGAACAGCATTTCCACAACTGACATTGCTGGCACTCCATCAACATGCAAGCTGTCTGTGATTCCTTCGTCTGCTTCACTGATGTCTTCCTTGCTGTACCTGGGGTAGACATGGCCAATGAATCGTTCATCAGTCACCGATTGCATGGCCGTTGTTAGTTGGGGATTTTGGTGAAATGTGGCTAATATATAAGTTTCAACACCACAGTGCATCTAGGAGATGGCATCTTCAACATAGGAATGAATTACATCACTACACTGCTATAGGCATACATAATCCTATTTGTGACTTCCTGCAGGAATGTATTTTGTAGAATCTTTATAACAAATATCATATTGTTTTTGCAGCTGATGTCAGGTATGCCCTCTCGCCCCAACTCCTCGCACTCTTTTGTTGTCCAACAGCACAGCCTCTTCAAAGGGCGCAAATATGTACATGAATCATCACTGAATGCACTTTCAGGACCCTTATTGTGCATTTCAGATGCTTCAACCATGCAGGGGATGGGGTCTGCATTCCTCAAAACTACTTGAATGCAAGATAATAATTGATTGTTGCGCATTGTACTACATAGGCAAACATTTAGGCAAATATTGTTATAAGGCCTTAAGTGCAGTTCCTCTTCCTTTTAACTGTTGTGGTTTGCATCCTGGACGCAGGATCCGTTCTGAAGAATCACATATTCCAAGGGGAATAGTGCTGAGCCTAGGGTGGGGTATGTATTTATATGTTTTCTGAATGAATGTGTGTTAGGTGTTTGTAATTTGGGTCAGGTGTGTTGTATTTGCCTATTCTCTTCCAACTGTATATTTCTTGGTGACTGCAGAGATCTCAACCATGCGTTCTTCCCCCCAGTGTTGGATATCTTCACCAAGAAGGCAGAACATAACCTGTGACCTATTACTATTAATACCTTTACATTCTAAAGTCCAGTTGTAGAGACTCCATCCCCTTTTGTGAGGAGATGGAGACTTATATGTCTGCGACCAGGAGGAGCAATCCACATGGAAATTATGTATTCCATCTATGCAGAGATATCTGCCTAAGCCTAGATGAAGATCTATGTGTGCAGATCTCTCAGCTGGGATATTTACATTAGTGAGTTGGGCAAAAATCCATAGGTTTCCTCTCTATAGTTTGGCAATTGAGATGACTCGGCAATGCAAGTCAAGTCAAAGATACTTTATTCTGCAGCCAAATGCCATAAAAGTAAACATTTTAAAAGGAAAACAATTCATTAAAAAAAAAAAATGCCTATATAAAACAATAACAAGACATCTATCTTTACTATTTCAACAATCATGTAAAAATCTATAGATGGTACAACAATATAAAGTGCAAGGATGCTAAATATAGAACCAGAGGTTATGAAGAATACCTCATAAAGAGCACATTAGGTAAGAGAACAGACCTGTCCCAGCGGCGGCAATGTTTTCGTGTGTCTAATGGCCGCTGTTAAAAAAACTTGCAACACCCCGGCAAACCATGGGGGAGGATAGCATCTGAAGATAGATCAAGACCGGCCTAACTTGGACAAACTGGCAGTCTCTAAGCAATGGTAAGATATATTTTCTGCACAGGGAATCATAATAGGCGCAGAAGAACATAAAATGCAGAGTGTCCTGCTCCGAAAAATTATCACAGGGGCAGGGTCCAAGTGAACCGGGTTTGGCATAGCCTTGGGGAAATGCCAGGAACCAGGGGACCAGGTGCAAAAGAAATCTGGTCAGAACAAAGGGTGATGTGCTTTGTTAACGTAAGATAGATAGGGCTGCATCTGTGGGCCCAGGCTCAATATGGCAAATCTTCTCACAGATGGTTTGGTTAATTCCACATCTTCCCCTAGGCTCTGCCGCTTGTCCAGAAACTGCTTCTCAAGATCCCTAATAGCAGACTTACCCCAAACCCCAGGCTTCAGGAATAAATCAGGGCAACCGAGCCATCTGGTCTGTTCCATTATGTATTTCAGCCAGGGAATTGATAGTGCCCCTTCCAATGCAATGAAGTCAGTAATTATGAGTTGATTTAGATTTGGGATTGGACTTGCCCAAACTCTGAGCCAGCGCAACAGTGGGGCTACCGCAATATGGTCTGATATATAGCCCACTCCAAGTTCTTCATGTAAATTAAATACAGGGGTAGCAGTGGGGACCACAAGACGTTTTCGCATAAAATTATTCTCAGCCACCTGAATCCCCTTCACGTCCTTATGTCCCCAAATGTCACTCCCATACATGGCCATCGGCATACATTTTGCATTATAGACTTTTAGGAGTACGGAAGAGGCTTTGACCCAAGTCTTTTAGTGAAATTGATGGTGGCCCCCCGGCTCACACTAAGATATTATTTTTAAGTAAAGGTTGCGGGCACCAGGATCCTCGATCATCGAAGACTACCGCTATGTAAGGAAACGTTGGCACTTTGGTTAACTCAGCGCCCTTGCAATAAAATTTGGCCTTAGCCACATTTCCAGATCCTTTGGTCATAGTATTGGATTTCTTGAAGTTTGTGGTTAAATCTAATGACTCCATAAAATGTATAAAACAATTTAAAAGGCGTTGAAGCCCCAATGCGGTTCTTGCCAGTAGAACCTCGTCATCGGCATACAGGAGTGCTGGAATCATTTTGGAGCTAGCTCTGGGTATATCTTTACAACAGGCTGTGAGGGATTCTCCTAATTTGTTAATATATATTGTAAATAGCATGTTAAAGATTGCAGGGATCTGTTAGCATGAGCTGAAAGCCATTTTGTACTTGGCAGCCATTTTAGTTAGCTATGTGCTAGCCATTTGCTTTCTCCCTCTTCCAGAACCTCGCACATGCTCAGAAGGGCCTAGCTAGTAGAATGCACCTGCTCCTAGTATAGAACTGTCAGGCTGCTCTAACTGATGTCAGCAACTCATTACTCCTCCTACTTGTTGACTGTGCATTTTCTGTATGACCATCTATGTGTGTAACTCTTCTCATGTGTACTTGTACCTCCTTCCTTTGAGCCCCTGTGTGGGTATATAAGGCCCCTGTTCTCTGTACTCCTTAGAATGCCTCCTACAATGACTTGAGGGTACTGTGTGACGTAATCTCCCTCATGGGAGGTTTAATAAATGCATTGTTTTTATATTACAGCTTCTGTGCCAATCTCTTCTTTGCTGGTTTAAAAAGACCAGGTGTATCAGTGAAACCCCTGAGAAGGTAATTGGCGCTCAACGTGGACCTCATCAGAGAAGTGGCTATTCAAGGGAGTGGTCTTGATGGGAGACAGGAATCTACTGAGGAGGCGAGGACAGGACTCTATTAAGGAGGTACCCTACATTGAGATTCTCTATCTCTGAAGCCCAGTATATTTCTGGTCTTCCTGATTTGACTCCTCCAAATGTTTACCACTCCTGACCGAGAACCTTTTTGGCGTGAGTATTCTAAAAACGACCGTTAGGTCACTCAGGCTTGGCATTGAGAGGTTGGAGATTTTTGTGCTTGGTAAGGTCGTTTGTTGCGATGCTTTTTGGAATTGTATGGAAATTGGCCAATATTTGGACTTTGGAAATATATAAATTGCAATTTATGTAGGCAGGTAATGAGAAACTTTTGAAAACTTGAACAGCACACTTTGAGTTAAGTGCTACTTTGTGTATAATATTGTATATGCTGCAATATTCTTGGCATGCCTGTTCTTAGCACACATCATAGAATGAGTTTCTTTCTTGGAGGTACCATTTTGGAACTTGTATGAAATCAGCCGGCTCCCCTAGAGGGGATACCTAACTAGGATTAGGTATAAAAACGTATTTCTTCCTTGGTGACTAGTACCCCAAGGAACTAAATATGTACATAAAAAAGGATCCTGGTCTGTGCACTTAGTAACATTCATAATTGGTGATATGCGGAGCGATTTTTAGTGTTCTGCCAGCCAAATTGGCGAATTTTGTGTATTTTGGCTTCTTGAAAATGGAACAGTCTTTTGGGCTGTTTTTGAACTACTATTGAGAGGTTTTGTTTGTAAATATGACTTACAATTAATATTTACAAATGGTTTGGTTTCAGTACAGTCTGTGGGCTGTCTTTTGTTTCTGTCTTAAATGTTGATTTGTGGGTTAAATGTGTGTTTAAATGTCTATGTGATTTGTCATTGGTGGTACTTGTGTGTGTAAGTAGCGATTGCGCTCTTTGTGTAAGAATGTCTAGCCTTAAGCGCGCTATATTGTGTGTTCTGAGTGTATGACCCCCTTCTGAAAATGTCCGGAATGAGCTCAATGTGTTTTTTTTTGTCATCATTCTGTTGTGCAAAATATCATTAAAATAAAATATATTTTAAAATAATCCAGCAATGAATTATGTAATATATGCTAAATAGCTGCACGCTATCATTAAAATTGACAGAGTAAGACACTATACATGTGTGAAAATTGCCACAATGCTAAAGATCAAATTAAAATTGACAATCAATAGGAATAAAATAGGCCTCATAGAAAGGAAGAAAAAACAAAATTGTGTGCTTTACAAAAATTTGGACTAAGATACAAAATGTCACAACATTTATCCTTATGTGTTAGGTGTTAAAAGGCATTCACATTATATGAGTGAGTTGGTTGTTGTTGAACTAAACACACAGTACAGAACGATAGATTTGTGCTGGCTTGAAAAGCGTGAGAATTTGACGCCTGCTGATCACAAGTAACAGCTGTGTCAATACCACATGGCCATTTTTGACTGCAGGCTACAGAGAGGAAAATGCCTAGATTTTAAGTCAGTGTAAACCTGGTATAAAGGCCTGCATTACAGACTGCTGTTTTAAAAGTTAGAAATACAGTTTCATTATTTTGGATAACAGAGAACAGATAAGAAGGGATTTCCTTTCTTAATGCCTTTTTAAATAAGCACATCCGTGGTTTTGATGTTAAATAATAAATTGTCCTTTAAAAAGTGGCGCAGACTTTCATGTTTGAAGTAAGGCTTCTGTGTTCAGGGTTTTAAATGAATGTGTTAGGAAAGGAATGACGCTTGCTTTTCATATGTGCAACCATCAAAACGGTTGGAGTTATTAAAAAAATTAAAAAAGGGGAATTTTGATCATATAAAAAAAATGTTATTAAAAATAAGTGAATTAAATTCGTTTTTTAATCTTTATAATGCCTAATAATAATACTGTGAACTCCTAGCATTAATATTGATTTTATGCAGCGTTTTACAGCAATGGGGCAACTAATATAGAAAATGTCCCTTTACCCGGGCGTACAAAACTTATTTTTATAAGGGTGTACCTTATACATTTTTGATCCCCATCTCTGGGATATGTAGAGGACATTCTGGGGATGACTAATATGCCCAAGAATTGTAGGATATTCATTTTTAAGTGCCCCAAACACCAAAGTCAAAATTGGGAAAAATTCACTATTTAAAAGCAGTTCTGCCATTCAGAGCAGCTTTCAAACTGCTTTTAGGCTCCAGTAAATGCACACATGTAAGTATAGAATGAGTAGCTGACATCTATACTGCTAGACAAGCACTCCGCACACTGCTTACAAATATGAATGAATATAAAAACCCAGCAGAAGTTATTCTCTTACCTCTAAATTACTGGAAAACAGGACTAACAGGACTGCCTTTCAGTGGTGATTCTTCATAGTCACTTTGCATTGAAAAACCGCATGGAACTGCCTTGCACACAAAATAGGACAGCTGGTAAAGGGTTAAAGGTCAAGTTCTACATTTAGAAGCCTAGCAAGGCCCAGAGCAAGGTTTGCTTTGACACTTCGACCTTTGAAACTTTTTTAAAGACGAGATGGCAGGGCAGGGAGAGAAAGAGAAGTTTTGCTTACTTTTTTTGGCAACAGCAAGTTTTTGTTCACTCATATGAACAGAGGGAAATATAATGGTGTATGTGAACTCTGATTAAGAGAATGGCTCTGCCATGTATACAGCACTAATGCTTTTAGGGCTGAGTTAAGGAAGCAATGGGATTTAGTTTGAATTCATGTGCCCTCATGTTACACTTGTACATTTGCTAAAGGAATTGATGGTTGGTTATTAATGATTTTTTAGCTAGCTCAATGTGCTATTTACCTCCTACAAGAGTATTTGTGCTCAGCTGCCACAGATAGAAGTTGATAGTGTCGACAGAAGTAAAACCTGTTCCAGGTTTTCCTATTGTCGAAATGGGGGAAGGAGGCTAGCTTCTCTACAAATTAAGGGTAGGCAAATGTATGTTTTCTCTCTCTTTTTCTCACTTTTTTTTTAGCCTGTCTAAATTGTCTAGGAAATAGCAATGAGACATTTAATTGGTTGTTCAGTAATACTGTTTTACAAATTGCTACCATTAATATAATAAAATGAATAAATAAATATGCTATGTTACTGCCCATCCTGTCTGATGAAATTATGAGAGGATGAGTA
Organism: Triturus cristatus; assembly: GCF_964204655.1. Classification (NCBI taxonomy): domain Eukaryota; kingdom Metazoa; phylum Chordata; class Amphibia; order Caudata; family Salamandridae; genus Triturus; species Triturus cristatus. The sequence continues at coordinate 1,869,553,475 of NC_140589.1, read as the reverse complement.
GACTAGATTGCTGTTCCCTTATTTGATCTTTAAGGGGAACTAGATGTGGGTAGTTTTTGTTCTACAATTCTCAGGTGATAACACCATTATTGTTTATGTTATTCTCATGCTACATACAGTTTTGCAAGGGCATTGCTAGTCTTTTATTAGCTAGTCTGTGTAAATAAACTGACAGTCCTTACTAGAGCTGATGTTGCATAGTGTGGATCGTGAAAAGTAGAATGCAGAAAAGACGCCCATGTGATCCTTAGCAAACATTTTTGAGGAAAATATTGTTTTATAGGAGTTTGTTTGTCACAACATGTTCTGCTGGAGAAATTTATGTTCCCACCATGTTGAAGTTTTTAGTTCTTTATGTAATAAGAATCCCTGTTAAATTAGCAGTTTTAGATTTTCCTGCTGCACATATAACATGAGAGCATGGTCCTAAGCGTACAATGTAGGTGCTTTTATTAAGAGAAATCATGTTAGAAGTGTCTGCAGTCTTGTACAAGTAATGCAAAGTCTATGAGTAATAGTGTAGAACATTTCCTTTTTTCTTGAGGGTCTTCAGATGAATAATATAGGAATACACAGATGTAAGGATTTGGAGTATGTCTATATTGTTTTTCTCTTTTTCTCAGAAGTTAGTAAATGAACAGAGATGTTCTTAGCTGCTTCGAATAGTGTACTAGGTCCATGGTTTTTACTCTCAGATAGAAGAAGTGGTTCTTGGGTGCCTTGCCAATATATGGGGTGCACCAGGACTAGGAAGTATTCTGAGAATATCCTCTCTGTTGATACATTATTTGAATGCCTTGTCTAAAGACCTTTTGATCTGTCCACCAATAGATATTTGCTGCCTTACAACAATTGCCAGAGGGGCCCGGACATCAGATCCAGCCTGGGGAGTCAGCACCAGTCCAGCTTGAAGCCAAGGTGAATGTAACCAGCACAGGCATTGCTGGCAACTAGGACCTCAGTGTAGGTAGAAGGCCGGAAGCACTGGGATGTGAAGTGTGTACCCCTGCCACTGTTTTGGGCGAAAGACGGGGTCACAAATCAGAAAGGAGAAATCGTGGATCAAGTTTTTGTTGCCCAGCTGAGAGTCACAGACCGACCAGAACGGCAAGGTTGTTTTTACTTGAGGTGACCCCCTTTGAAACAAGGGTTGCTTCAGGTACTTCAGCATCACGCTCCTGAATGCTGGCTGTAAAGTCTGCACCTTTGTTTGTTGATTAAGAGATACCTGGGCACACTGGATACAATCTGTGGCCCCAACGAAAGAGCAGTGTGCCAGCAGAGCAATACAGGAGTTAGGGAAGGACTTGAGTTCAGGGTACAGGTGCTGTGTCTCTGGTGCCTGTTAGATTGAAGTGAAGAAAACTGGTGCACTGCCTGAGACACTGGACAGGATCTCTGAGGGCATTTGCCCCGGAAGGTGATTGCCCTATCCTGAAAGAAGAAACTTTTCCCTTGAAACTGGGCAGTGATTCCTAAGTTGCGAGTTGTGCAGCTCCACCGTGGGAACAACAAGAGCCTGCCTGTGAGGCTCAAACGGACACAGGGAGAAGACTCACCTCTGGCTGGTTGTACAGCGGCTTCAATTTCCCAAGGACTTCTTCTTTTTTGTTAAAAATGTCCCCCTTTAGTCGTCCCATTTTTGAGGAGGAGCAGCCCTTTGCGGCTCCTCGTTCTAATTCTCATGGCCCTGTGTGGTCCTCCTGGTCCCCTGGAACCAGGATTGTTTTTGTAATAATATGTCTGACTGCTTTAATATTTGCATTAGGAATAATGTTTATTCTGCGAGAGGAAAGTTCATCTGAGCAGTTGAGAAATGTTACTTTACCCTTTCCTTGACTATAATGATTGATACTCTAGCCCTCATAAAAAGAACACTGGAAAAGTCTATTGAAAATGTTTTTTACATAGAATTGGACTAGATGGTTCTAGGATTTGATTTCTGCGTAGGGTTTAAAAATATTGGTAGTTCTGTTTGTGAAAACAGTCAATACTCTCTCCTGCTATCTGAATGACCCAATGCTCTGTTCCCTTTGTACTCCTGCTTATACCTTATATATACCCGCTTAACAATATTCAGAATGAGAAATGCCCACCTAGCAATTGATTAGGATATTGATGAATTTATGAATATTAATGTGCAAAATATTTTCTATGTTCCTACTAGATCATAGGAATGTCTTTAGCTCATGCTAAAAGGACCAAGCTGTTAAAGATTGCAGGGATCTGTTAGCATGAGCTGAAAGCCATTTTGTACTTGGCAGCCATTTTAGTTAGCTATGTGCTAGCCATTTGCTTTCTCCCTCTTCCAGAACCTCGCACATGCTCAGAAGGGCCTAGCTAGTAGAATGCACCTGCTCCTAGTATAGAACTGTCAGGCTGTTCTAACTGATGTCAGCAACTCATTACTCCTCCTACTTGTTGACTGTGCATTTTCTGTATGACCATCTATGTGTGTAACTCTTCTCATGTGTACTTGTACTTGTCCTTCTTTTGAGCCCCTGTGTGGGTCTATAAGGCCCCTGTTCTCTGTACTTCTTAGAATGCCTCCTACAGTGACTTGAGGGTACTGTGTGACACAATCTCCCTCATGTGAGGTTTAATAAATGCATTGTGTTTATATTACAGCTTCTGTGCCAATCTCTTCTTTGTTGGTTTAAAAGGACCAGGTGTATCAGTGAAACCACTGAGAAGGTTTTGATTTCTTCAAGCAAATGCACTCCTGCCGAACTCCTTTTTACATCCCAGGAGCTTGTCAGGCTGCCATCTGTGTTGTACCTTGTGGCTGCAGTAGTGTTTTCATGGGCGGTTTGCAGAAAAGAGACCAGCTCTGGTTCTATCCCCAGGTCATGCAGCACCAGCCAAAGCTTAGACCTGTTGACATAGTCGAACGCCGAGGTTAAGTCCATAAAAGCCGAATGTAAGACTCCACTCTTGGCGATGGTGTACTTCCCGATGACCAAATGCAAGTTAAGACAGTGGTCCAGGATCCCTTTCCCCTGCCTGAAGCCATATTGCAGATCAGAAATTATGTTAGCCTGGTCAAGATAGCCTGTTAGGCGATCCAGAATTTCTTTCCCCAATATTTTAGCCGCAGAATCTAAGAGGGAGATTGGTCTATAACAGGTGGGATCCGCACGATCTTCTTTTTTAAATATGGGGATAATAACTGCCTTGGCCCAGGAGGGAGAGAAGCCATAGGTGCAAGCTGCATTACAAACATGAGTTAATATCTTGGCCCAAATTTTGGGATCCGCCTTATAAAAGTCAGCTGGTACCCCATCTGGGCCAGTGCCTTGCCTACTGAGGTTGAAATAATAGCATTGTAGACCTCATCTATATTAAAATGGAGAGGATTGCTGGATAAGAGGGGAACTGATTGTCCCACGGCAAATTCCAAATTTACGTCACTATAGATGTCACCAAAATACTGGACCCAGAGCTCAGCAGGTATCGTCACTGCCAGAGTTTGTGGTGTCTGAATAAAGCGAGCTGTTAACTACCAACCAAAATCTGGTACTATCAGCCAATACACTAGCTTGGTTGAGTGCTTACCAGGCCTGCTCCCTTATCTGCTTCTTCCTGTTCAGGGCCGCTAGTTTATAGGCCTTCCTCCGGCTCCTGATTAGTGTTGCGTCCCTTTGGTTTTGCTTAAGGGCCTGTTTCAGTTCCTTATGGGCAACCCAGCATGTATTATCAAACCACCTATTGGCTTTTTGGCATATGGTTCTTGTTTTAAGGTTAGATCAGATGCTACCTACTTAGTTATACTTTCAAAGGCTTCAAGAGTGGCTCTTTCTTGTGAGAGAGGATCCATGCACACTTGAAACTCAAGAGCGCAAATAGAGTATAAATTAAATTAAAAACTCTCCCGGATAATCATTTCCCACTTCAATCTCCTTTCCTGCTGTGTAGTACAAATATTTGCGTTAGAAATTGGGCTCGAGACCCCCCTTTTATGGCGCCCATCAACGAGAGGTCCAGAATTAGAGGATTATGGTCACTAAAGCTATGCCAAATGACACTTGTTAACAGCCGGCACTAAAAGAGCAGATAACATCATATAATCAATTACACTGGGGCTACCACTGCCTGTAAAGGTGGGAACCTTGACCGAGGCGTCTGACTGCTGTAGGCATTGCAAATTGTAGGCTGAAAGAAGACTTTCTCAACAAATGCCCGCTGGTGTATGCTCAAAGTGATTATGCAAATCAGGGCCATCATCCACCTCCAGTTTGGGGGTACAGTTGAGACAGCACTGATGAATATTAAAATCCCCTAAAATGAATGTATCATGATAAACTTGACTTCTTTTCCCAAAATTGTCTAGAAGATCCTCTAAGGCTAATAAATGTTCCGTCTCCTGAGATCTAGTGAAAGAGTTATAAAAAATTAGCCACTAACAAAGTGGGGAGATTCTTGCATGAAAGTTCTACTGCTAGAACATTGGGTGACCGGCATTCAATTAGTTTGGCTTTATAGGCAAGCTTAAGTGAAATCATTAAAAGAAGACCCCCCCTAAATCTTCCCGTGTTCGAGGGGATAGCATGTTTAGAAAAAGTGATAAAACCATCCAAATAAAAACAATTGTTAGGCTTCCATGTTTTCTGTAAGGCAATGATGTAATGTGTACCTAGAAACTGTTCCCACAAAATATTGCTCTGCTTAGACCAAAGGCCAGCTATATTCCAGGACAATACTTTCACGAAAGGGTCTACTGGATTGACCAAGGTAGAGATTGAATTAGAAAGATTGTCCAGCAGTACTGAAAGTATAGGCGCAGATGCGCATAGCTTGATGGAAATGTTTGGTGATAACATTTTAACCTGGGATTTTCCATCCACCGTTGATGGTCAATCATTTTCGTCAAGGCTCATGGGACAGGCTAGAGGTAGATAGCGATTATTCAGAGATAGCCCTAAATTCACATTTCTTTCTTGGGTGGACTTAACCAACTTAAACGGCCATTCATGATTTGTTAGGGACCGTTTAAGTGGGTAAAAGAACTGTAGGGGGACTATTCTGATTCTAGACCTAATGGCATCCTTAACTTGCAACCCGTCAGTGCTGTGGCCTGCGTCGAATTCTTAAAGTTAACGATCATACAGTCTCCCTCAACTTTTTTCCTGGTCCCTTGGCCTATCCACCCCACACTTCTAGCCATGATAATATCAGATGAGATCTTAGAACCGTTAATCATACTGCTGTTGCACCAGTGAATGGTCTTGTGAATGAGATCCAAAGAGGTTTCCTTGGAGCCCGATGTAAGAGTGGGGACCACTATTAAAATGGCCATTAAAGGCACTGATTGTGGGGGGGGAATCAATTATACTAGGATTTTTATCCATAACCCTATTAGGAGCTGAAGGAGGGTATATAGATCGAGGACTCTCCTTAGAATTTTCCTGTCTTTCCGTGTCGGCAATAGTGGGTGCAATGATCGATTCCCCAGAAGTGAGGTTGATATGATTAGTGTTTGATTTTCTAGTTAACGCTAGTGCTGTCACTTCTTGGGAAGCACTCGTCTGTGGAACTAAGGTCACGCCACCAGACCCCGGGCCAGATTCCCCCCTACCCCTAGCTGTAGTGTTGCTTCCAGTGGGGCAAATTGTGGGCAAGGAAACAAAGGAATTAACTTTCAGCTCAATCTCATCCAATTTTAAAAATAAAGGTGCTAACGGGTCTTTAGTCAAGCTCTCTAGCCTTAATTCAAAACTGTCCAACAACAGTTCCATGTTACAGTTAGGAGGAGGTGTAATGGTTTTGGGCCGCAGTGATTTCCTCAGTGCTCCCTTGCCGCCAGTTCTCTTTCTTTTGGTGGGAGGGCAGCCTAAGTCCTCGTCCAAAGTCAAAGCGGGTGCCTGGTTGCAAATTAGTCCTTCCACCTCTTCCGCCTCGCATTTTGTCCTGCTCTCGTTGGCATTCGGGACATAGGCAAAATCCCTTCTCCTGCCAGTACCCCGATAGTCCTCAAACTTGTCGCACTCATTCTGTCCCCCTCCCTTGCTGATGCCAGAGCTAATTTCTCAGACTCCAAGGACAGCCTTTTCTCAGTTAAGGCTATTTCTTTCTTGATTACATTAGCTGCTTTGGTTAGGAAGGAATCTATTGTCCCAGCTGAGCCCACTACATTAATCCCTTGCGGATCCCCTTGTCCTAAGGCCAGTTTCCTTTTCACCATAGCTAAAAATGTACTTCCTGATTCAAAAGAAAATAACCAAGTATATGAGCCAAGGTTCAAACACAATAATAAAAAGTAGATCCCCTAAGCAGTGAAAGCACGCACAGTACCTTTATCTTGCCCTTTAATGAGTCACTCCAGCCTGGCAATATACCTGAATGTAGGTTGAGCCGATGGAAAAAACAAAAAGGGCCTGGCCCAGCCCAGCCTCCTTCTGCCGCGACTTGCGCAGGCGGGCCCGCCCTTGGCCTGGGCTTTGCCCGGGCGCGACCCGGGCACACCAGCACGCGTCCCGTGCTGCGGGAGCCCTCCTGCTGTTTTAAAGCGCCTCCGAGCGCGTAGGATCTGCGTCGGTTTGGAGCCCTCGAGGAGTCAGGGACGTGTAGTCCTACCCCGCTCCCTCTGTGAAACACCGGCAAATGGCAAGTGTCAGCAAAGCGATATTACGGGCTTCCCCTTTTGATAGATTGGTCAGGGAAATGTATGTACAATGTCTTCCAATTTTACTGAAATTTTACTGAAATTAGTCCCAGTAAAATTCAAGTATGGCAAAGCAAGGTTGAATATTATTGCCCCAGAAGGGTCAAGACAGTGACGCTTCTCAGAGCCTAGTCATTTGAGTCTGCCATGCAAAGCAAATTTCACCTGGATGCAACAATAAGTACACAATCTCAGTGTGGAGTCCTTCAATTTAGCAGCATGACTTCTGAAATAATATAAAATGGACAACAAAGCCTACTCCCTGCATCAATTCCCTGTAATCAGCAGAGAAGCCTTTTTGGAACTATTGATAAGAGTTAAGTCTGGATCCCCTGCCGACAGCTGTCCCCCTCATATTTTAAGAGAAGCTTTCTCTGTAACCCTTGACCCTGCTCTCTCCCTTGTGAATGATTTATTAACACAGGGTTGTGTTCCTAGAGCATTTAAAAAAGCTATTGTAGTTCCCCTTATAAAAACAAAAATTCAGCAGACCCCCTGATCCTACTGAACTATTGCCTCATATCTCTGCTCCCCTTCTTGGTCAAGGTAATGGAATCTCACGTGGTGAAATGCCTCTGCTCATTTACCGAATAGTCCCAATTACTTGATCCCCACCAAGCAAGTTTTCGTCCCTCTCATTCTACTGAGGCAGTAATACTGACAGTGCTGGACGAACTAAGAAAGGAAGCCGACAAGGGCACCTTTCAGGCCCTAGTGCTCTTGGATCTATCCGCAGCCTTTGACACGGTCAACCATGGAATTCTAGTGGACCATGTCAGAGAATGCAGGAGTGAAAGGCTCGACTCTCAGATGAATCACGTCCTTCTTGGAGGACCGCTTCCAGTCTGTCCGCCTCTCTCACTTTACAGTGTCTAATGTTAAATCAACTTGCGGAGTGCCAAACGGGTACTCATTATCGCTGCACCTGTTCAATCTGTATCTACTCCCTCTGATTCTATCCCCAAGAGAAAGAAATATGTGTATGTTTAACTATGCAGATGACCTGCAACCAATTTTTACCAATGAGAAAATGACTGGCTCTATTTTCAATTTCCAATCCACAATGATGCACATACACAACCGCATGAACAGTAACCATCTAAAGCTTAATCCAGATTAAACGGAACTGATATTGATAGGCAGCGTCCAGAACCCCTGGAGCCCGAATTTCTGGCCAACTAAGCTGGGCTCTCCCCCAGTCCCATCTTCTACAGCTAAGAGCCTTGGGGTTACAATCAATTGTGACTTATCCATGAAGTCCCAGATTGGAACGGTAGTACTCTAAACCTCAGCTCACCTCACCAAGTAAGCACTGGTTCAGGTTGTCTCATCTTTGGTCATTTCACACATTGATTATGCCAACTCACTTTATTTCGGTCTTTCGTCATATTTCATCAAAAGACTGCAACTGGTGCAAAATCAGGCCACCAGCCCAGATGGCAACATGACGGCCATCCACCAAGAGGAAGCTATATTGGCTCCCCATAACACAAGTCTGTGCTTTTAAAATCGGGTGTCTTATTTTTAAACCTCTGCATGGCGCCTGTCCGAAATGTGTTTCCAACCTGATCCAGAGATATAGACCTGTCCGCAAATTACAATCAGTCCACCTGAACCTCCTGGTGAACCTCCTGGTCACACCTGCCTACAAACTGAAGAAACTAGGCGGTGGTAGATTTGCGGTGTTGGCCCCTCATATCTAGAACGCCCTCCACCTTGACCTCAGGTCCGGTACAGACCTTTTGACATTCAGGCGACTTCTTAAGACCTGGCTGCTTATCCAGGCATGTGAATAACCTATAAGGACCCAGGCTACTCCTATATTTAGCGCCAAGAAACTAACCGATGTACATGTGCTCTACAAATAATTTTAACATAACATAACATACCAGCAAAGCATGAATATTCTGAGAGAGATATCTATAGTGTCTAACATGAGTAGGATGTGATAGTTCCATATCTACATCATCTGGCACAATCAAATCTTCAATTTTTTCCCATTAAAGTGCATTTCTGTTTATTACAGCATGAACAAGGGCCATGCTCAAAGATCTTTCTTCACAATCTGCCTTAAAGAATTTCAGTAGGTGTTAAAAAGAAAGTATCCACCTATAGGGCAGCCATATGATCATGGGACCTCAATCTGACAGCTCCTTCTTTTGAACAAATACAGAGGGCATTATTGCAGCATCTCACATTGAAATGTGCTTTTCTAGACAACCATTACATCTGCAAACATAGGGTGAGTGACCATCAAGCTCTGTCTTTGTTTGAACTGTAGAATGTCTTTCATGGAAAAGGAGTGATCATGAGAACAAATCCCACCTTCACGCCAAAAGTGGTTTCTACCTTCCACAGTAACAAACACATGTATTTTTTTTTCTTCAGTAGCCCTACATTTCCTGCAGAAAGGTCCTATCACACCTTAGCAGTTAGGATATTTATTTAGCTAGTACAAAAGAGATAAATGGTTTAACCATCCCTTTGTTAACTATTGTCAGCTTCGAACTGCAGTTGCTTCGCACATGCAAACAAATTCCAGGCGGATAGATTTTTGAATTTCCTTATGTTATCATCTAGCCTACAAGCCATTTTTCTGGGTACAAAAGCCTCATTCCACAGAAGGACAATCATCGCTGGCTGCATGGTTGAGAAAGCTCTAGTTCTATTTATACCAGCTATCTGCATGCTTGTCTAGATGCAGATAAGGTAGTCAGGCAAGCTAATCTAAGGAATCTCTTATGATGGGGTTCTGCGTACCTCCAAATTTCTCAATTGTTTCGCCAATCTACTTTGAGATCAGTGACTGTCAGTGAAGATTCTATGATGCAGTAGGAAATGTTGTTCACTTTTAATCCTAGTTCTCCATTGTATGAATCTTCACTGAAGTCATAAACAACTCTCTCATCTCCCCAATCCAACCTATTTTGAAGAACAAATATATATTCAATAATCCTCAAAAACAACTGAGCTTGTGAGGCAACAGACATTAAAATGCATGCTGGGAGATGGACGTTGCTAGCTACTTTAAGAGGAAATTAATTCTTTCACCTATGAGTAAAGGATTCATTTTGGCAGCACAATGTTAAAGTTCCATCCTGGAAATTGTCCGATACAATGATTTCAGTGAAAAATGAAAGCCTGCTAGGGTTATGGAGCTTTGATCCTTATTTGGGGATTGAACATTTTTTGACTTACTTCTTCCGGAGTCATTTAAGCTGGTCGGTACATTCTAAGTTCATGACTTCAGTGACAATCACTATGATGCAGAATCAGGAGTTCAAGTAAGTAACATTCCCTATAATTTGGGGCAGCAATGGGTGGGCTGGGGGCTTAGAAAAGAAAGATAGATAGCAAGATACAAGGGTACAAGCAGGTAGTGTGTAGATAATCATGAATATAATAGTTTTCAGTTTGTACGAACATGTCATTTAGAAGTCTGATTTTCTGATTGTGACTGTGAACAAGTTCCAAATTGTTCTTCCTGCACTGGAGAAAGCTAGAAATGCTGCCTTTCAAGAGCTTAGTTTCTTTAACCATATACATTAACTATATTAGAGCTCAGACTCTATCCCACCTCGGGCGCAACCTGCCCTCCCCTTGCAATTTACACAGGGACAGTTTGAAGACAAGATACAAAAAAGCAGAGGAGATGCTGCACCAGGCCCTGGGCTACTAGCTTCTATTTACAAACAAGACTGCACAATCTATAAAAAAAGGCCTGTATGCTAACCCAGACAGCTATCGCATGATCGCCCTTCTAGACACAGATTGAAAATACTTTGCAATTTAGCTATAAGCAGAACAGGGGGATTAGGCAGTCAGGGAAAACTTAATCCCACTTAATCAAACAGGGTTAAGAGATATGTCCAGTTCAATGGATCACTTGGTCGCCCTCTCCATGATAATTGAGAAATACATGCAAAAAACAAGGCTTCTGTGTGCCTGTTTCGTGGAATTCACTAAGGGCCAGATGTATCAAAAACCCAAATTGCGATTCCTAAATAGCATTTTTTACTGATCGCTATTTGAGAATCGCAAAACGCTATGCAGGAAAAAAATTGGTAACAGTTAGCGGTTCGGTAAAATTTGCTATTCCAAATACTGAATCACAATTAGAGATTTGGTATTTGCGAGTTCACAAATTAAGAAATCGCAAATTAGCAAATCTGCAATTCTGGTGCAGTCTGATGACATCACAAGCAGGAAGGGAGACTGCCCATGCTGTTTGAGGCTGTGGGAGAGGCTGAGAGAAGGAGCACCCCACTCAGGAGCCCATCAGGAGGGCTAAGAAAGGCACAAAGTCACATCATGGCCACACCAGAGAAGGGAAAGGAGCCTGCAGGACGAAAAGAAAACATAAATTCAGTGAGAAGGAATTGGAGGTCCTCATTGAGGAAATGGTGAAGAGCCATGAACAGCTCTTTAGCAAAAAATCACGGCACATACCAGAGTACGAGAAGAGGAAGATCTGGCTGGCAATATAAGCCAAAGTAAATGTCATTGGGGTCACACAGCGCTCAATTGAGGACCTACACAAGCGCTGGTACGACTTGCGCTCAAGGGCAAAAGAGAAGGTGGCAAAAAGGCTTGAGGACGCAAAGAAAACTGGTGGAGGACCATCGACAGAGCCAGCGAAAACACCCCGGAGGACTTGGTGGAGTCCACCTTACAGCCAGAAACCATCAGTGGCATAGCAGATATTGACAGCTCAGCCACAGACAACACCAGAAAGGGTAAGATGCATGCTAAATTCCCCCTGAGCCAGCACTCACCAAACTGCCCAGTCCTAAATGACCCAATGACCCAGTAAGATTGCCACTCCAGTCCACATTTTGTTAACACCTAGAAATGCATCATGGGAAATGCAGTCCAAAACATTAGATAGAAAAGCAGTGACACAGGGAAACATATCCGCAGTGTACTCACACCAGTCAATGAGCAAGCTAAGCACAGTATTTTGGTATACCAACTCACGTACATTTAATAGAAAATAACAGAAACCAGGACACACAGTAAATAGTTCTCTTGTATTCACAGGCAGAAGACACACAAATTGATGAGGCACCTGAGCAACAGCAACAGGCAAGGGAGGAAGAGTCAGACACAAGAACACAAACACCTGCACCAAGACCACGCAGGTACACTGTGGCTCCACCACAGGAGTTGGAGGGAGGAGTGGAAGACATCCAGGATGATCCACAGTCAAGGCCCAAAGAGCAAGCACAGCGTCAAACTCATCAGTCTCCTGTGCAGCGTAGCAGCAGCAGTAGACTCAGACGCAGAGCGAGTTCACAACATGTCGCTGACCAGGGGGAGGAATCCACTGTCTTCTCTGGGCTGGATGGCACCATGATAAAGGTGCAGCGGCTGCAATTTAAAAGCATGAGATCAATACAAAGTCAGCTGGTGTTCCTAAATCATAACATGACGGACATCAAGGATGGTAATAGGGAGCTGAACAAAACTGTTGCAGAGGGTCATAGGGCTAATTCAGAGAGTATCAAGAACATGACTGTAGCAATCAAAGAGCTATGTACCACCATGCAGAGGGAACATGGCTCTAGGAGCAGTGAAAAGCAACGCCTATCTAGCCGTATGGATGGGTACACAAAGGCAGTCAACCATCAGTGCAATGCCACAGCTGCCCTTACCAGACGCACCGTGTCCATGCAGGTGGAAATGGCCCACTGCAGTCAGGATGTTGCCAGGGATTGGTGCGGGTCACCAATGCTGTTAAACAGCTACAGACAGCCAACATAGCTGGCACAGGCAGACTAGGTGCTGGGGACAGTGAGGAGGCCTCCAGCTGCAGCAGCATCACTCCACCGGTAACTGAGCCCAGACGGCAGAGTGTAAGGCAAGGGACAGCATTAGAACCCTCATCAAGAGAGGGCAGTGTGAACATTGACCGTTCCAGTGCTGCGCATCGGCGCAATAAATAGTTAGTGCTGTGGCAGAGGCATGCAAATGGGTGAGGTAACCCATGGCATAAGATTAAAAGGGTTGTAAATGTGCATGGAGTGTATATATGTCATGATGAGCAACTCAAGGCACACAGTGGTGAGGATTTGGAGGCTGTGTGCACACATATTACCTGATGTCAAGGTCAACAAAACACAGTTGTGCAACAGTCATGATTTGCTTTGTCTCATTACTCACCTAGAAATAGTTCCATGCGATCTCATCATGTCTGTGTCTCCCATCTGTGGCACCTACACCACCTGCTGCTCTGCGAGGTGGCTGTGGGTCCTCATCCTCCTCCGAGTCAGAATTTGTGGTGTTCAATGGGATGGCATTTGTTGTTGCTAGGTTGTGTAGCATGGCACAGGCAACAATGATTTTACAACATATCTCTGGCCTGTACTGCCTTGCAGCTCCACTTTTGTGAAAGGCAAGGGAAGCTACTCTTCAGCAGTCCGAATTTCCGCTCCACCACATTGCCTGTCAACCTATGGGTAGCATTGTATCTCCTTTCACTTGGGGTTGCTGGATTGAGATATGATGTGAGTATAAATGCACGCACTGCATATGCACTGTCACCTACATGAGAAAGGAAAAAACATTAATCACTGGCCAATTACAACGGACTCAAGGAGCCCGTCCGAGTGAGTGACATACATTTACCTAGCAGGTATCCTTCACCAAATGATCCCCCGGTGAGACGTGTATATACTCCACTGTGCCTGAAGATGTAAGAGTCATGCGTACTACCCGTACATTTGGCCACAATGTCAGTGACGATGTGTAAGACATTACATATGGCCTGGACGCTGATGGAATTAAATGATTTCCTGTTCCTATACACATACTCATTAGCTGCGGAGGGATAGATTGCGACATGTGTCCCATCAATGCACCCAATGGCATGTGGGAATTGTGCCATTTGATAGAAATCCATTTTTGTCTTCTGCAATTCCAGTTGCGTAGTGGGAAACCTGATGTAATGGTGCATTCTCTCAACCATCGCATCCAGGAAAGAATTAAAAATTTCAAAAAGTGCAACTTTGGGAGACCCCTCCAGCTACACCTATCACCCCCTTGTAACTCTCTGATGCCAGTAGGTGCAGTGGACACAGGACCTGCACATGTGTTGGTATGGCTTGGGTCCAGCGGGTCTGATGCTCCAGTATTGGATGTAGGTCATCTATCAGGTCTAGTACAGTAGCTGAGTCTAGCCTATACTTCTCATGTATTTCTCCTTCTGTCTGACAAAACTAGGTCATGCGCACTCCGTAAATGCGTTACTGTCTCCTCCTCCCTCTCTGTGCTGCTGCTTGTATCCGCATCCTCCTCGCTATGACATACAGGCTGCCATTGTGAAAGATTCTGAGGCACTCTGGGCCTGTTTAAATAGTGTGCACCTGGTTACCACCTGCCTTGAGTTGGTGGTAATTTGCAAATCGCAAATAGCGATTTTGGATGAATTCATACCTTTCTTTGCAATTTCTTATTTGCGATTTCACAAATAGCGAGTCGCAATTTTGACTTCGCAAAGTTCAGATTTGCAAAATTAGAAATTGCAAATTTTGGAAATTGTATTTTTGCTATTTCTTATTTTGCAATTGTGTTTGGCTTTCATACATTGCACATTGCGATTTTGCAATCGCAAACTGCCAAATTCTGCGAATTTCACTGTTTGTGATTGCAAAATAGCTTGATACATCTGGCCCTTAGGCCTTCTACCAAGTAAACAGAAATCATCTCTGGAGAAAGTTAGCAAGCTGGAACATCCCATCCAAACTGCTATGTGCAATCCATCTATAATATTCCAACACGTGAGCTAAAGTCAAACTCGACTTGAAGCAAGGGATGTCGTCAAGAGGAGGATCCAATGCTTGTTAACCTCTTTATTTCAGATATCACCTTACATCTGGACATAGACAAATCTCAACCAGCCGGCTTGGGCCAACGCAAGGTGTCCTCTTTGCAATATGCGGGCACTGAGGTCCTTATCAATTTAATGGGACAATGCCTGCAGAGGATATTAAATAAACTTCACACTTATTGCACAGAAAACAAGGTGGTTGTCAATCTTAGTGGTTTGGGAGAAAAATTCAGAAGAAAGGCAGTTGGCTCCTGGATGGAAAGCCCGTCTTCAGAAGTACAAATTATAAATACCTTAAGGTCTGGTTACAAGACCATATGTCATATCATCTGCACCCAAACTTAATAAGTCAAGAATCACTTTATTGATTGCAGCATTCCAGTCCTTTCAATGTAAACTCCACAGCCCAACTCTGTACCCACTTGTAAAAGTTATAAAGGCAAAGTATATTCCAACAATTGTCTTTGGAATGGAAACCTCTGAAAAGTATGATTCCTTCATGAAAATAGATTGCTGTCTCTTATTTCACCTTCCACAAAGTGCACCTCCATCTCAGATTCGTTTGGAATTTGGTCTCATCAATCAAGGTCTAGCACAAAAAGGTTCACTGCTAAAGTTCATGTCATTACTGACCAGGGAGGAAATACAAGTAGGATGGCAGACCAATTTGAACAGTTGGCAACTGGCCTTTGATTCCACTTTAAAGGATCTAGATGCACTACAGATGTGGAGACAGTTCTGCCTCATAATTCATTTAAATTATCCCTGAATAAACAAATAGAGGGTTTCATGGAGCAGCACAACATAATTTTAGTGAAGTTAGCCGCGCATTACTTCATAAAGACCATCAACACCTATAAATATGATCGTCCGCAGGAATACTTAGCAGCCTCATGTAAACACTTCTATGAAATCAAGCTGCTCTATCTGCGATTTGGGGTGTTCTCTACAAATGGCTGCCTCTCAAAATGGCAACCACATCCTTCAATAACGAAATGCCGACTCTGTCATCAGAATTAAGAATCCCTGTCTCAGATCCTATCCATATTCCCTGTTCTACTGACAGAACATAAGACCTTGCTGCGGCACATCTTTAATCAACATAACATGAGGTCCTGCCGCCATGCTCTACTTTTCTGCATGAAAGTGACTGCACCTTTCATAAAGTTCATGCAAAAGGCAAATAAACTGCTGACAATTGAGGGGTTGAACATTATAAACTCTAAGAGCCTGATTACGTATCTGGCAGTCCGAGGAATTTCACCCCTCCGTAATCCAACACTTTCCCTACTTTCCCTACTGTTGCACTGACTGGAGTAGGAATGGTATAGCAAATTGTACCCCTTCGTAATCCAATAACTTCCCTATTGTTGCACTGACTGGACTGTGAATAGTAAATTGTTTTCCTCTGTAAATCTCAAACTTTCCCTACTGTTGTATTGACTGGTGTGGGAATAGTACATTTTAACCCCTCCACAGTCCAACAATTTCTCTACTGTTAGACTTACTGGAGTGGGAATAGTATATTTTACCCCTCCACAATCCAATACTTTCCCTACTGTTGCACTGACTGTAGTAGAAATAAAAAAAGATACCTGTCTGCAATTTAAGAATTACCCTACTATTACACTGAATGGTGTGGGAATAGTACATTTTACCCCTGTAAGATGCATTGTGTGAAGTGGAAGTAGTAAATTGAATCCCTCCTCAGTCCATCACTTTGCCTACTTTTGTATAAATTGTAGTGGGAATAGTGCATGTATTAAATGTAAATTGTTATTGTTTATTTTATATTGATACAAATTATATTATTAAATTATTTAAAAAAATATTGAATTAGAATATAAATTAAAAGTATTCTTTTAATAATACTTTTCGAACTATATATGTGTGTTTATTTTTTTTAAATACGTGTAATAGTTTGTCTAAATAAATATTAAATGTATTTTATTTGTATTATAGTAATGTTATTATTAAATGTATTTGATATTTACAATTTCAATTTATATATTTGTTAAACAATATTTTATACATCTATATTAGTGACAATGATATTATTTTAGAATATTTTCCTACTTACTTCAATATTTATGTCCCAATATTTTTGTAGCACGATATTTTTGGAGGCAATATTTTGTCAGCGAACCATCTTAAGAATCACATGATCAGAATTGTTGGTATCCAGCAGAATGCCCACACTTCCTTGGTCATACAACCCCCAACAAACAAGCATCATCCTTAGCCATATACACATTCCTCTGTGAAATGTTGCTTTTAAAACCTAGCACTGCCTTAAACTCTTCCAACACTTCAGTGGGTTTACCCCCATAACCAACTGGGCGAAAAGCAGAACTCCTCAGTTGAATCGCTCGTCCACTGAATGCTTCCTTCCATCTTTACTGCTGGGTCTTAACAGAGGACAACCAACCTCAGCAGCATTGAGATCCCTGCACTGGTTGCCCATCAAACAACGTGTGGAATTTAAGGCGCTCACTTATGTGCATAAGGCAATTTATGGCGGCGCTACAGAGGATCTAGGGAATTTCTTTATACCCTATGTCCCTGAACGCCCCCTTAGATCAGCTACGCAGGAGCTTGTTAGAGTCCCAAAAATCAAAAAGTCACGCTGGGCGGGGTCGGTCAATAACATATTGTGCGGCTAGCCTGTGGAACAACCTGCCTCTAGCCATGAGACTACAACCCGACCTCCAGGCCTTCAGGAAAGGATTAAAAACTCGCCTTTTTGACACCTTATGAGCGACTCTCTGATGCTTCCCCACTATCACACCTCAGCGCCAAGACGCCTCGGCATTCGAGCGCTTTACAAACCTATAAATTACCGAAACATAAACATAAACATTTACTCACTCAGTAGTGTGAACGGAGATCCAGAATCTGCCATTAGCCTGATGTCCTCAACATTTATAGTTAACACGTAGAATGTTTGTTTTGTCTCACATAATGCCACACGCCATATATCCTCCTTATGCTGGTCTGAACTCATTTTGCTAATCATTAGTACTTCACTTTCTTCACTAGACGAAGTGTCATTCTCATTGAGTTTGCTTGATTCAACTTTATGCATCTTGCTCGAGGATGCCTTAAATCTGACCTACACACCCTTGCAAAATGCCACATTTTCATGCATTTAGCTCAGAGTCTCTCTATGGCTGGGCACACACGAGCATAATTTGGATGAGATGTAACATTCTAACGGCATAAAGTATGATTTTGTGTTCACCTTTTCACTTTTGTTCGACTTCTCTAGCTCATACTTCTTTTCCCCATGTTATATTTATTGTTAACAGACAAAACACCTTGGGGCATATTATCAAGGACGGCGTTAAAATTATCGCCGGTTTAGCGGCAGAAAGCTGCCGCTAAGGCGGCGATAATGGGATTGATAATATGCCGCAGAGAATTCCAATAGAAGCCCATGTTGACACCAGATCATGGGCTTCTATGGGAATTCGCTGTAGGATATTAACAAAGCCCATTATCGCCGCTTTAGCGGCAGTTTTCTGCCGCTAAACCGGCGATAATTTTTGACGCCGTCTTTGATAATATTCCCCCCAAGTGACTGTGACTTAATACAAGATATATAGATCTGTTCAATTTAGGATCTTGTACTTTCAATTCTGTCCACAATGTCTGTTGCTTTCTGTAGAGTTAAATTAGAAGTGGATAACAAGGCTTTGTGCAGCTTTCTGTTTTTAGTTTTTTCCACTATCTGGTCTCCAATCATTTCTTCTTCAAAAGCTTTATGCTGACAAGATACAGCTAGAATCCTTAAGGTTCCAACAAAAATCAATGCAGATTCACCTGCAACTTGCACTCTTTTGTAAAACTTATGTCTTTCCATATTATGACATTCTTTTATGCCTTAAATCTCACACTCGGAGGATTGATGTCGGAAGCATATTCATCCTCTCCACTATGTCTTTCCCCTAAAGTTACTACTTCTCTGGGAATATGGTTTAAAATGATTGAGGCCCTCATTGCCCAAGCAGTGTTTTAAAAGGGTGAATTTCTTCTTGTGTGTATATGATTCTGCATCAGGAGCATCTAAATACAATTCAAATGCTTCTTTCCCCTGCTCCCAATCAGCTTTCGGTGATGGTAGATTATGTCAAACTGCAGGGGACGGTTACATTCTTGATCGCTTGCAAATGGTATGAAATCCAACACTTGCACTCAAAATGAGGTGTGTACATCACTGGAAATGCAGGAGATTGTTATTTAATTGCTGGTGCCTTAATTATGCAATGACACTAATATAAACTGTACGCATCACCAACTGAAGAATTGCCAAGGTGTGTACCCTACTAAATATTGCAGGTCTATGCTGATAACAGCACACTAATTGCAGATTATACTTCTGCCAATGATGGTGTTCACATCATTGGTTAATGCACATTTCATGGCCTCAAAAGATGAAGACCGTCCTAAAATGCAGATAAGGGTGTGAGTATCACTGATTGAAATGCACTAGTTCTAATTTGCAGCATATTATGTGTTCCAGCATTAATTTAGTTATAATGGTGTGCACATCACTGATGTATGCACATTTTATTTTCCTCCAACGAAGAATGGCAGCCAGCTAGAGTTGCACAGCATGCCAATGATGTGATTGCACAGCCACGATATCCGCCACACTTTGGGGGCAATTATGATGGTGGGCGGAATGCCACCGCCCGGCCGCCGGTGGCAATCTGGCCGCCATCACATCACAATTTACGCCCCGCCATATTACTATGGCGGGGGGTACCGTGAAGGACGTAAAGTCCGTTGGCCGCTTTTCCGCCGGTTGGTAATCATAAGAGATTGCCGGCCAGGCGGAAAAAAGCCCACAATATGGTGGCAGTGCCTTGCAGGCACCGCCATCCATATTATGGTATATGCGGTGGCATGCCTTTTCATGGCAGAGACTCTGGGGGCCCATTGCAGACCCCCAGGGCGTGTGGGGGGCTGCACTGGGGGCATACCTATGATACCCCCCTTCATTGCCATGCACAAGGTGGCAGGCACCGCGCGGTGCTGGTCATGTAGTGCATGGCAATGCATAACATGCCTCTTGGGCATTGCGGCGGGTGCTCCTTACAGCACCACCCGCTGCAATGTCAAAGGTGCGGGATGCGACCGCCAAGGTGGCGGTTGCATCCTAATTGGCGGTGTGGGACCGCTGCACCCCTGGCTGCTGGTCCCAGCACTGCTAGGGTGGCAAGCAGACCAAAGGGTGGTGGGCAGACCAAAGTCTGCCCGCCATCCTAATGGGGCCCTTTGTATTTAACCCAACAGAAAATGGCTGCCAGAACATGATGTGAGGCACGCAAATGACGTAACTTCACAGTTGCGAGGTTTGCCAGTTCGCACGCCCAAACACTGGACATGCTTGCGCTAGGAACAAAGGCTGTGTCTTATTGTGCCCATAAAGTATGTCGGAAAAAAAATCTGTATGGAATAGACCACCTGATTTGCACCACCTGGACCACACTGAATGCAGAAAGCCATTGCAGTGCAGAAAAGGTTTCTCAGTCCGTCGCAGCACAGGAAAGCCTACACAGCCTGATTGTTCACTTGTGGGACGTCCAGCTGTTGGCCAGCTCTTCGCCAATATTGTGACGCAGAGACTTCAGGTAAGTGTCAGTGAAGTTTATTTTGAATCACAGCAGGACACCTCACCCGTCGATCTGCTTCCACCACCCAGCAAGCTGTCACTCTCCCTCGTTCTAAGTTCCATATCTTCCCACATTCAAATAGCACACCATCCTCATACAATGTACATTGCTAGCTAAATGTGCATCCCAACACCTTTATGTCTTTGTTTAATTAAACTATCAGGCAGGGATTATTAGGACTGCAATACATATAGTATAAACATAATTGACAAATATATACCAATAACATCACAGCATTGAAAAAGGAAAGTGACCAGCTTTACTGAAATATTTACAAGTGATATATGTATTTGTTTATTTTTAAACCAAAGTGAAGCCTTTGCATTACATAAAAATATTCTGTAAATTCAATATCTACATCAAGTTGCAGGATTCTAGAGCATAGGTCTCAATCTCTTTCTTGCCATATCTATCTTGTTTTTTAAACCTGGCTCTTGGTAAATTGCTTTTCCCATTAACAACAGGACTTCAAGTAGAAGAATGAAATGCATCAACTACTCATAGCTGAAATGGACAAATGTGAGTTCACGGTGTAAGGTCTAATTGATAATTTCTTGTAGACAAATGGAGCTTGGAAACCTTTTTTTAATTATTTCCACAAAGTATGTGTGTGTTTTCATCCTGGTAGCCCCCATAGCAGGAATGTACAGCAGCATTGGTTATTTTAGTTTACAAAATACAAGCCTTTGCTTGAGTATAAGAAGGCAGTCAGTGATACAAGGCAGTGTGTAAGGGGCTGTAAGAAAGGGGAACAAGCACATGATTTTATTGGGCAGGTGATGATAGTGTAAGGCCGCCTTAAGGGATTTATTGCTGAATGGGGAGTCATGATATTGTGAGAGGTCCAAATGAAGTCACATTACATTGCTACGTACATTTCTTGACAAAATTAACATTGAGTTACCCTTGATCATGCATCAGGGAGAATTCCTGCTTTGTGTGCATAAAAATAACCTGCTTGGGTCAAAGACAAACGTTTCCCTAAGGTATTACTCAGAGTGTCACACATGAGTCCTTAAAATGTTGCACTTTAGCTGTTGTAAACAAGAAATGTCACACATAAGCTGACTTAAACTTGGTAGCCCTGTTTGACATAGTTAGATGTATTCATGTTGTCCCCTGCATGTGCAATAAACTAATGGGAGGAGTTCTTAGGGACATGGATCAATTTGAATCCAAGGAGATGCATTGAAAATGGGACCACATCTTTTACATTGAATAACATAACAGGTGTATTTGTAAAGCGCACGTTCACCACTACGGGTATCTTGGCGCTGAATAACAGATGTTTGTTGTTACCCAACTCAATGGTACTAATTTTATCGACCTCAGATGGATGAAAGGCTGAGTGGAGCCGCTGGGATTTGAACCTGTGACCATGAGGTTGAACACAGGCTCCTGCAGTGGATGCATTAGTCCACTGAGCCACCAGACCCTGCATTTGAATGTGAACCCCTTATCAACTAATTTAAATGTATTACCAGGGCCATTTCAATTGTGTAACTTTGTCAATTAGTTGTCACTAACCTGTAAGTTCTGCACGTTCGTGGACAACATAAACTTTGGGTGAGCTGCTCAAACTGATTCCATGCACTACCACAGTATATGTTGGTCGTAGGACCAGCTAGCTCACAGTGCCACCACATGCCCCCCAATCTTGAACAGGGAGCGAATGGTTTCTGGCAACCACTAAACATGATAACCCTGATCCAGCGCAATTGTAGTAACAGATCTAGAACCCTTTCTCTCAGTCCCTCATACACTTTTGTTCTCAGAGAAGTATGCAGAGAGTGCACAGTGGGGCATTATTCAATATATTTATTGAACCAAAGTTATTCTTGTATAGAGTATATGTCCTGCGATAATCAATAGACAGAAGCATATGAAAGTGATTACAAGCACCAAAATTGTAAATAGCCGGCACATTTCTGTCATGTCCTTTAGGTTAGTCCCATCATATACATACCGATTATATACATTTTGTCCCAGCCACACGACATAACGGTCTTACACAGGTGATCTTTTACCTAGTAGCTTACTTCTGTCTCGCCAACATCAGGCTCTTGGTAGAATATCTTAATCCCTGTACCTGACGTACATAAACATGTCCCCAGGCACGGCAGATTTATTCTGTATAAGGGCCACCACTTTTTTTTTTATCCATGGCCAACAGCCAGCTGTGCATCATCGTGTTTGTTTAGAAAAGGATTAACATGGGGTTAGCGAATATTTTCAAAACTTATCAATTCTAGGAGAAACCCTGGAGTGACTACTTTAGTATAAAAAACCGTCACTCCCCCTTACACAGAGGAGAATTCCTTCCAGGCTGGACCAAGACTCTGCAGGCTGATCCTTTTACAGGCAGAGACTTGATATCCCTTACGGGGTGCCATTCTCGAAGCAGAGACGGGATCCTTCATTCAGAACCCTCAGGTGAGAAGTTAACACTTCCCCGGGGAATTCTTGGCTCAGTTAGGTTCCATTAGGACATATCCTAGCACTTACACATTCATGATTCACCTACATATCTAGGCTAGGTACATTTAGCTAGGCTACGCATTGTAGGAGTACGTCAATGCTATAGTTTTATATAGTATGTTTTTATTAATCTTATTAGCACTATGGTAGAAATGTATCTACTTTTTACGATATTGTTACTAGCGATTACATTTGTCTGCTTCTGTCTTTTGATTGTCGCAGCTAACATGTTTCATACTAGACTGACGCTTGACCATTAAATGATTATTGAAACCGTTTCAAATCGTCATTCTATGTATTCTGAGAAAAACAAGCACGAGTGACAGATTGAAAGATACCGTATTGTTTAAATGATACCTGTCATGTTCAGTGGTTGCCAGAAACTACATATACCTCTGTATAATACAGGGCGGTGGTAGTGGCACTGTAGAGCTAGTAGGTCTAATGGCTGACTCATCCTGTGGGGGTGCCCAGAGTCTGTCTTTACACTGAGCCTTGAGATTAGGTCATCCAAAACGCGCCGGTCCAGGGTGGTCCTAGGAACTATATGACAGTTCCACCATGGTGCTAAGCACAATGTACATATGCAAGCATATAAAACAATATGGCAACTAGTCATACTGATTCTATGAAACCCCTACTCTACGTGTGTCTAGGGTTTGTGTGTTTGTGTAGATATGTATATCTATCTAGCCAAGAATCACCCCACGGGATGATCCAACCTCATTATCTAGCAGGACAGAATGTAGGGCCCTGTCTTGGTCACGAACTGGACACCCCACACGAAGATGTTCGGCAGCTGCTTGGTGAAGTTTCAGCATGCAGGGACCTATTGATCTCAACAGAAGTGTCTCCTCTGTCTAACACCCGGAAATGCTTATTTATTTATAATAAAAAGCATCCTTGTAATGTATATACAGATTAGCATAATAATGTGGAAAAACACCCAGATACAGAATCACAAAATCCTATTACCCAAAACAGCAATTATCCATAATACTCATGCCTGCGTGGGCCATTACATACATTTGCATTATGTTCTCTATGCATTTTATTATATGTGATTTTTAAAATATCACTGACCAGACTATCATTGCTGTCGCTAGAAGAGAACTTCAGAGGGGGCACACATTAAGTCACAGATAAACTGGTGCTACACCTTGGAACTCAGAATAAGGAATTAAATGGAAAGGGGAACTGTCAATCTCATAGAATGAGAGCCCCGCAAATTTATGGTAGATTAATGTACTCTGCCGGAATAGAAATAACTTGCTTAATCTTCACCTTTTGGTGACTAGATTTTGTTTGACTCTGCATAACCCTTTCAAACCCACTCCACTATTTAAGCATCAGTGAGTGGAACATACCCTCAGCCCCTAAAGTTACATTTTGTTAATAGAAATAATAACATTATTTTAACACATGTGGACATTACTCAATTTTTAGTGTGCATGTATCTAGAGCATGCTCATCCCACAAGGATGCATTTTTTCGCTTTGACGCTGAACATATCATGTAAACTCCTGCTGATGTTATGTTGACGTTGCAGGTAAAGATGAAGTACTTCTACAAGGTGGTTGGGGACTATGTGGGAATGGGCATTGTGGAGGACCCCCTGATCATTTCATACAGGGGGGCCTGCTAAGGTTTTGTTATGCCACTGCCCTAAAGAAATTTACATCATAATTCAATCACTTTACCCAACACCATAAGCCGGTCAAACCAGCCAAATATATCAACAAATAAGACACAAACTTCAGACATACACTTATTGACAATTACTACAAACAAGCCAAGAAAGTACAATCCATAAATAAAGGAAAAGGGTATTTTAAGAAATACCAAACATTTTCAGACAAAACAGCCTCAGAAGGATCTGCTACTGTCCACCAATCAGGTCTCAGGAATCTAGGTTTATTTTATGGACAGACCAAGGATCTAGGGAGCAGCAGTAGAGAGGTAAGAGAGAGAGAGAGAGAAGATGGGCCACAGGTACTTTCCGGCAGGAGTCACACTAGGCACGAAAGACATGGTAAGAGACTCACACCTAATAAAGCCCCATATTTCATCTTACCAAATGCAACTATCACATGGGCATAAAGGAAGTTGTAGAAAGTGCGTGCCTTGTGACGGAAAAGCAGCAAGAAAGTGTACTGTGCAGAGTCTCGTCTTTAAAAATTTGTGGTGTAAATTTCTCACCAATACTAACTATGGCACAGTACTTACAACTGGACAAATCCTCATATAGGTCTGGACCATTGGTTTGTCTACAGCACTCTGCATTCTATTCTCCAGCCATCCCTCTAAAAACGCATACTTCAGAGTCCTAGTAGAGCTGGCTAATGCAGTGCTATGAGAGGTAAACAGGTCTTGCCGTCCCATGCTACAACATAAATTCTGTATATACTTCAGCCAAGGAATATCCCTCCTTAGTAGAGCCATGTCGTCATTTGTACCCTCCCATGGCAACTGGCCCCTTTACTTGATTGTTATACGGGGCGTGTACTATTTCCTTTTGGATCCGGATCCTGCCACAGGAGACAGACCAGGTAAATTTGTGTTTTGGTGCCTCATACCCCCCTCCCATTGTCATGCCTTCTTCCCCCCACCCTCCCTCCCCTTGTCCATGCCTCGTTAACCCCCCACCCTCCCTGCCTCCCTACTGATGTCCGTGCCTTCTCAATACATTTGCTGGGAGCAAATTGGTAATTGTCGTATATGTTATCCTGCCCCTGGCCCTCAATTATTAATTCACAAACCAATGATTCCACAATACTCGCCTACATCGGAGTCAATAACCCCACCGCATTTCACACAAAGCGAAGCAGGGGGGTTCCGTGAGTGGAATGCTTACTTCAGATACATGGCTTCATTTTGCACGTCACAATTTACAAATTAGAATATTGGCGAGGCCTGCTCTTTCTTTCTTTCAGCCAAGGTCCATATCATTGTAATTGCCTCTTATGTGCAGCATGTAGAAGCCATAAAAGTGTGTTATTAAGCACACTGTGACATTATTACAAATAATGGATGCAATAAAAAAAATTAATGCAGTCAAAACTCATCGTGTGCATTAGGGGCTGGCATGGACGGAGGAGGAGAATGGATTATAGTATCTTTGAAGGGTTATCCTTCTGGGTGCTAATCAGGGCCGGACTGTGAACCGTAACCGCGCCCTGGTAAACTGCTCGGCCAGCCCCCCTGGGGGGGCTGAGGGAGTGCGGCCGAGCTGTTTGCAAGCGCTGGTTTCAGCCGATTTTGTTACAGGGGGCCGATATTGACGGCCCCGGTAACAAAAATGGCTCCCAGGGGCCCAAAACCGGCCCCCACCCTGGCGGCCCACCGGGGAAATGTCCAGTGCCTGCTACAGCCAGTCCAGCCCTGGTGCTAATCTTCCAGTAGGATACCTGTCCACTCTCACTGCCCTTCCTGCACCTTACAATGTTATGTCCCAGTCTAGCCATATACATGTACACACACATACCCACTTACATCCCAGTCCAGTCATATACATGTACACTCACACACACATACTCGCTTACATAGATATACACACTCTGACGCATGCGCACACCCATATAAGTCTATTGACGCACATGCAGACACTGTTGTACAAATGCATTCACAGGCTCCACACTTGTACAAAACATGTACCCCTATACTCATATACATACAGACACAAATACATACATGCACTCAAACACACATGCAACATATGCAAACATGGTCAAATATAGACAAACACCCACATATCACACCAGTATGCTCACACACATAGGATATATACACACACACAAACATATACACACAAGGATCAGGCAGAAAGACCCCATACACCCTCCGCCCCACATTGGGGGGACTGTATTTTCATCTCTTTATTCATGCTTGATTAATTAATATCATTTCATGTGGACGGCCGGGTTTAGTCAGTAACCCATAGGTGCAAATTAGCAATTCGGGGGACTGTTAGTAGGGCTGTTGGGCAGGGATGGGGCCATTAGGGTCTGAAGGAGATGTCGCCTCTGGGAACCATTCAGAGGCACTCCAAATGCCTGGGTCTGTTTCCATTGCAAAGCAGTCCTTAAACTCCAGACAGTCGGAGTGATTTGGGGAAAGGAGACTATGGCCCTTGCCTGTTTCCTTTCAAATCCCTTTCTCCTTTCCGTTGGAAGACGGCATAGCCATCCCCACACTGAAAAAAAAAAACAACAGGGATGTATCCTGGTGGAGTGAAAGTGATGATAGACACTGGCTACCATTGGCCTGACCAGCCTGGCGCCAGAACCTCTTAAGCATGTGCGTCACAGATGTAATGTTGTATCAGCTAATTGCTTCACAAGTTCCGCTCCTCACATTTAGATAAGAATGCAGGTAGCACAGTAGTTGTAGTTGTATTTGAAATATATATGTATATAACGTAGCCTGTTTCTGTGGTGAATGGCTCTTGGCAGCGCTTCCGATATGTGAAACGTATCATGATGACATGCGGGTTCTGCCTGTCTCCCTCACTCTGATGTAATCCTGAGAGAAACCCTGACATGTGCAGTCCAAAGAGATACCCATCTGGTGGCTAATTGCACATTGTCTTGTGTTGTATTGTATTGTAATTGCATTTATATAGCACTTACTACCCCTGATGAGGCATCGGATCCCTTTTCCATCGAGCAGCATGCTACTCCAGAACCCATAAAGGATTAATGGTAAATTAGTTTTGAGAAATATGAAAGTCATTTGAGTGTTCCATATGTTAGTCAGTTATTTGGATTGAGAAGGATAGTGTAGGGATGGAAGAGGGAAAAGGGTTTGCATTGATACAGCACTTCATACCCCTGATCATTGCGTTGCAGGAGGTCATGTATCAGTCACAACTCCCTTGTTCAACAAAAATGTGTGATCCTGGGCAAGGCTATATTTCATGTCCCTTCTCAAATAGGTGGGAACTTTCAAATGCTTGGGCTCTGGTGGTGCGCTGGTCTAAGAACCTCTGTTTTGATTTAATGGCCTAAAATGTTATGCTACATAGGATGGAACATGGGTTCGCTTTCTAGTCACAACAATATTGCCACTAGATGGGCGAGCATTGATGTAAAGGCTTTCGATCGTAGTCTTTTTTCTTCATTTCAGAACGAGATAGGTGCTTGTCTGAATCTTAGCAGCCCAAGTGAGAAGATTTTAAGCTCGTTCTCCTCCATCGCTCGGAGAATTTCTGGTCTATTAACTATACAGGCTGGGGGGCGGGTTCAGGCCGCCCCCTAATGGTTTGACCAGAGGTGCTCGCTGGCTTTAAGGAGGCTAAAAGCAGCCCTGAAACAGGTGCCACAGGTGAAAGCTAGAGAGTCCTTGTGTCGACTCCTTTATAAAGAATCGATAAGAGAGTGCAGGAGTCATCTCCAAAAGCAGGTATGAGAGGATCTAGCTAAAGCAGGCAAACTGAGGGAGTCTTCCTTATTTTGGAAAATTATTAATAGTCCCTGTTTTGCAGAACCTACAAATCCGACGGTATGCCACCAATTTACACCAGATCAGTGGGTGTCCCACTATGAAAAAGTTTACAATGTTGCCTGAAATGACGAGTGTAGTGTAGACATTCCCTTCTCTGTGGTGGTTCCCCCATTTAGTTTCTCTTTGGAGGAAGTAACCTTAAGCATTGAGCTCTTGACTTCAAATAAGGCCCCAGGCCCTGATGGTATTCCCCCGGATCTCTTTTGTGACAACCTTGAGGTCTGGGCTCCCCTTTTAATCCAAATCCTAAATGCGGCGGCCTTGAAGGGGACATTGCACTATTGGTCCACTGCCATCATAGTGCCAAGGAGATAAGGATAAGCCGCAATCCTACCGGCAATCTCCCTTATTGATGCTAGTTAAGGTCCTGGGTAGGGTACTTTTATCTAGACTGTCTTTTTGGGCCACAGATAACCATATCTTATTGGAAGTCCAATATGATTTTCGTGAAGGCTTGTCAACATCGGATCAATGTCTCAATCTCAACCTTCAGATTTCCAAATATACTGTGGCCCAACCAGGCGCCATATACTTGACCTTCATGGACCTTACGTCCGCATTTGACCGGGTAAACTGGACTAAGTTTTGGGACATATTAACCTCATTGGGAGTGGATCTTTGTATTGTACATCTACTTATATCACTCCATGCCCACACATCGGCGGCAGTGAGAGTCTCACACGAGGGAGAACTTTCCAATCATTTTAATTGTCTACGAGGGGGTGCGCCAAGGGTGCATTTTAGCTCCTTTTTTATTTTCGGTCTATAGAAACGGCCTTGAGGCGGCCCTCTTGGCCCTCCAGTCAGACTCCCCTAGAGTAGGTAGGAGAGTTCTGCCAGGCCTACTCTATGCAGGTCTTAATACACGGTTTTGTGGCATTTATGGACAGGCTGGACCTGTTGGTGAATTAAACCAAGTCCTATGTGCGAGAAGTTGGCCTGGTATATGCTGTCCACTAGTTATAGCGGGCACCTTGCACCAGTCCAAACGACCCTTATTGATGATTAGGTTAAAGACAACCTTTATTGAAAGCTATGGAGAGCAGCCTTCAGGTTAAGTCTCGAAGGAATGTAAAACCACTTGGTTTACCAGATCATAACCTACTGAATGACCAAATGAAAGGAGAACCACACAAGGTATATATAAAATATATGTATTTATTTCTAAACACTCTCTACTAACCTTTTTATGAGATTAGAACACAAGATACACAATGTTAATGCACTAGAACTACAGTAAATAGCACAATACACAGTGGGCCCCAGGGGGAGACCAAACCATATATTAAGAAAGTGGTATAACAACCACGACTTGACTAGACACAGTGCCTAGAGCATGTAGAATCGCTGGGACCCCAAGGAACCACCCATGGTAGTGACACAGGGGACCCACGGGGGATGCGTGTAGTGTGAGAACACAGCCGCGAGCTCCGTACAATCCTATGGGAAAGTTGCGGTTGGAATTTTAAAGATTAAGGACACTTAGGAGAGGACTTTGACCAAACCCTTTCAAACTTAGAAGGTTCTAAGGCCAGCACCCATGTGAGCACCGGAGTACTCGTGTTACCTAACCCAGGGAAGCTGGGTGCATAGGTGTCAAATGGTGTCAGGAATCTTTGTCATTTTCAATGGCGTGAGGCTACAAAGTGCTGCTGCCGTGAAGGTGAGAAGTGTCCGGTGTGATCCAAGCCTGGATCAGAGCTGAGAAGAACCTGAAAGCAGAGGGGACAGAGTCTGGGTCACTTCAGGGTGGCCAGGGGCTCGGTAGACGAATGCCCACCGATGTCGGGTTTTTCAGGTGCAAAGAGGTGAAGCTTGACTCTGCAGTGACGGGGACCAGTAGACGTCAGTCCGCAGGCGAGCTGTACCACGAAGGATGTCGAGTATTGGGGGTCAGTGTCCAGTTTGGAGACCAACAAGACTTGGCAACTGCAACCCAAGCGGTCAGAGAAAAGATACTTCGGTGTGGACCAGCACGGTCCTGGGGACTCCCCAAGTGATGGAGAGTCAAGGCACGTCTGGAGCAACCAGGAAGGCCCACTGAAAGTTAAAGTACCCTTCTCAGGGACCCACAGGTCAACAGACCAGGGGTAGCATAGGGACCTCGAGAGGAAACACAAAATACCAGCCCACGGAACACACGTTTAGCAAGTAATCTTCGGTGCAATCACTGCTCAGGATCCGGACTACAAGTAGCCCAAAGCACAGCCTCAGGGACCACCAAAAATCATATGCTGCTGCAAATGTGCACTGTGTCCAGGGGTTCGGGTTGCACGGTCCCCACGAGGGCTGCGGGTCTCAGGTTTGCTGAGAGCACCAGTCGGCTTCGGGGAAGCATAGGACCCACCTCCTGTGTTGCAAAATCTTCGGAGTCCTTCAGGAGCTGCGTAGATGCAAACCGGTCAGATGCGTCTTTGGTGCCTGCCTTGCCGGGGAGTAACTCCTTTACTCCAAGGGAGATTCTTCGGTCATCCAACGTAGCATAGATAGTTGAAGTACTTAGTTTCTGTAGCAGAGTTTCGTCTAGGTAAATCTAAAGTCCTGTAGCCAGGGGTTCCTACTTTATACCCAAGGAAGGGGTGGGAAAAACTCTGGGGACCCACCTATGGGAGGGTCAGGACAGAGGGGTGGCTAGACCCATGTCCTTTGTCCAGTTTCACACCAGAGCAGCGGTTGATAGTCTCTGCAACCGGTTTGAGCTGGACTATGCACAGGGACACCAAATGTGCCCTCAGTGCAGACATCAAAGCACACTGAGAGTGCACCCACCCAGCCCCAACACACTAAAGCCTGTTTGGGAGGTGGTCACACCTCTCTGTGACAGGAAACCTATTATCCAGCCTCCCCTGCCAGAGTTTCGTCCAGCAGCAGGAGGGCAGACTTGTGTCTGTGGCTGGTAGCATCTATTTTGTGATGCCAGGGTCTGTGAAGTTGGTACCGGCTGTACCAGTTCTGTCATATTTCTCCCGCTAGTAGGGTGGAATCATACCTCCCACACCCGTTACTGGTGTAGAGGTATGATTCCAAGGTGTTTGACACCAAACACGACATGTTTCCATGCAGTCGTTTTAAATTTAGCATTCACTACGAGGTTATAATGTACTTAAGAGTATATGTATGGATGCATCACAGACAACCCCGGAATAAAGGTTCCGAAAGCTGCAGAGGGGCTCTGCTCATGCATGTGCACCCTCTCACATAAAACCCAGCACACTGCCTTCAGGATTGATAAGACCTGCCATAGGGGTGACAGATAGGTTTATATGTGCAGTGATTAGGATAGATATAGTGAACCTATATCTAAGTAAGGGGTGCATGCACCACCTTACACAGGCTTCTATAGCAGACCTATTGTGTCATTTTGAATGGTCTCCCAGGGGTAGTATAATATATGCTGCAGCCCCTGAGAGGCCTCTGGGGTACCTATTCCCTGAATATGTATTATACCATATACTAGGGACTTATAAGGGTACCCCAGAATCCAATCTGGAATGTACCTAAAGTACATGAACAACTAATTTATGGAGAAAGCAGATAGTTTTACTGGTATCCTGCTAATCAGTACCCCAGTCTAAGTCAAAAACCAGCAAAACACCAGGCAAAAAGTGGGGGTAACCATGCAGTCAGAATCCACCTTCCTACACTATGTACTAGTGGTGGGCCCACGGGGGCTCCGCACAAAAAGTTTTAAAGCCGGCAATCATATTCTTGGAAAGGTCCAGGCCTTTCTCTATTTGGGAGTGCTATTTGATAACAAAATACAATGGAAAGCCACTCTTAGAAGGAACTTGAACAAGTTGAATAAATTCCTGGGAGCCATTACTAGTTTTGCATGCAGATTGGGTTCATGGGCCCCGGAGGTAATTGTAAAACTGTACAAATCCAAAGGCATCTTGAGAGTAGTATATGTTAGCCAAATCTTGGGGTATGTGCCCCCACACAGGTTACAGGTGACGGAAAATAAATTCTTGCGTCGGATCCTACAAATCCCCCAAGGTACGCCAGTTTGGTCTGTGCATGAAGAGCTAGGGGTTGGTTTCCTGGCGGACCAAGTGGCAATTAAACCCTTAGTGTGCTGGATTAAGGTATGGACTTCCGATCATAAGAATTTAAATTGCATGATTGTATCCGATTGCCTGAAATTGGAGCATGGTAACAAAATACCTTGGGTTCATTATGTAAAGGAGTCTTTTCAGGCTTTAGGCAGGCCAGATATCTTTTTTGCACATGACACTTTAAGTGAGGTGGACGTTAAAACCATAAAAGACCTACACCACACATTTTTAACTGCAAACCATAACATTTTGAGCTTAGTAAACCCTCAGTAAGGGCATATGTAATGTTAAAATAGGTTCTTATTGGCCCTAACTAGTATTCACGATAGATTTCTAATCACGCGTTTCAGCTCCATCATCTTTTAGCATCCCCGGTGGGTTTCTTTCTCTCACCAGATCAACAAGGTCCCTGTGGCTGCGATCTTCGATCTCCTCAGGACACGTTACATTTTATACTGTTGTGTAAATATTTTTCATTCCCCAGAAAACGTTTCCTTCGGCCCTTGTTAAAAAGCCTGAAGTTTAGGCATGCCAAAGTGGCCCTCTTGCATTTACAGTTGCTACCCAACCCCCTTAAACCCTGTGCCATGTTAATTGTTTTGTGGGCCGCTTATAGATCTAGACTATACAGAATCGATTGATTTTGGATAGCTGGTTTTTATTAATTTGTATTGTTTTAAATGTTTATTGTGTATCAGTATTAATTGACTGCTTATTTATTATATGATGTACTGTGTCTTTTATGGTTGCTTTGCATCCGAATAAAGAAATACATATATATCCTCGTCACTACACTATTGCCACTAGGGACATGGCAGGAATGCTTGTCAGTTAAAGCTCATTTTAATGCATATTTCAGCATGCCCTGGAGGAAGGCATAACGCTTCCGTGGGTCAAAAGAAACACACGGTCTTGAACTTGAAGACAACTTACCATATCAATACTTGAGTGCAGGAGCTTTGTGATGTTTGTTGCAAGATTCTATGCGGAATATTTTCAGGGCTCCTAAAGTGAACAAAGCCATAGGGGCTGGTCTGGCATGATAGTGGCTGCGCCGTTTTTGGCTATGTTCGGGCTGGCACGCGGAGTCAGTGCTTGCGAAGCTGGAGGACTTTGTGGGTTTGAGCCTACTCGGGGAGATCTCTTTAAGTTTCAAGAATTCCTCACATGACAGGGCTGATTTAGGCCATCATCCATCCCTGTTAAAATGTTTAGAGGAACCGTAAAAACTGTGATATTTAATCCCGATATTAAGAAGCTGTAATGCATAAATATAGAAACAGGATTAACTGCACGTCATTGAAGAACAATGCCATCTGGTCTTGGCTCCAACCCACGCATTTTTCTTCTGCTGCGTTATGCATCCTCTCTCTTCATCTCAGGCTTTCAAGTTCTTTTTTCATCAATGCTTATCCCTTTCTTGTTGTTTTCCTATTCTTTCTCGTCCTTTCTTCCTCTTTGGCCTTTTTCTGTCTTGCTTTGAATCAGAGACTGGTGATGAAAAGAAGTCAGTGTCATATCTTCAACGAGGCGATAAAAAATGATCGCCGCTTTTGCGTCCGTTTTCGGGCGAAAAGCGTCGATCATTTTATCGCCAAATCAGCAAGGTCACGCTATCGCGTGAAACCTTGCATTAGCGCCTGAATTCTGAACGCCCAGCTTTGAATCTCTAATGAGATGCAAAGTGGGCGTTCCTGCCCTGACATGACTGGAGAAATGTCGCTAAGCGACATTTCTCCTATCATCAAGCCCCACGCTAAGAAGCATAGCGGTAAGAAAATTAGCGATAACCCCTGTTATCGCTACTTTCCTTACGCCTGCTTCAGGACTGACTTAGCCATGATATCCTATGGAAGGTGGATATCATGGCTAAGTTTGTGAGTCCCTATCAACAAGCTAACGCCACACTTCATGAGATTATCGCTGGATTGCCAGCCATAATCTCACGTTAGGCAGTTAGCGCTAGGATTTTTATCGCTTTTGAGATAAGCGTTGCCAATAGCACGCTATCTCAGCGATAAAAATCCACGTTAGCCGGCGATAATTATCCTAGCGCTAAGTGCGGTTAGCGATAATTATCGCCGGTCCTTGATGATATGCCCCTCAGTTCCTGCAGCCTCAAACATCTGAGCTCCCTATCTAGTTGAAGGGCTCATGGCAGACAGCTGAGGCGCTGACCCAAAAGCTGCAACCCAGTCATTTACCACAGCCACAGTCTTCTACAGCTGATACAGTGCTCCAGTGGCACAGCACTCCTGCACCACCACAGTGAGCATTTGTGCTTCACTGACAGCACTTTTACACCACATTAAGGGCTCCGGCATTCACCACAGTCAATGTTCTGGTAGTGCACCACTGTCAGGGCCCTCCTATACCACAGTCATCACTCCTACGCCACATCTTATACCATAACCAGCAGTGTTTCACCACAGTTGTTACTCCTGAACCCCTGATGCACATCAGCCAGGGCTTGGGGTGCCTGTGACAGTCAGCCCTCCAACACCATGGCTGGTGTCCGTGCACCAGAACATGCACTAGAGTGCAACAGGTGAAGCAGCACTAGGCTCACACGTCCTGGGGGACCCGCTACACCTTACTCAGTGGTTATTTTTTACTCAAAAATCAGGCAAATTATTTATTTCATGAAAACTCTTTTTTTTCTTCATTATCTCATTTGAAAGCACGTCCAGATATACAAGTTCAGACTACCAGTTGCACAAAAATACCTTTAAATAAGTACTTCTCAGTGCAGTGCTATAATGTGCCTATTAGTGTCAAAGCTTCCGCATTAAAAACCAGTAGATTTTGTAGCACCCAGGATAACATGCTGCATGGCCAAATACTTATAAAGTACCAAAGGCAAGACCTATTGGCTATGTCTGTGCTTGTTTTCTATTGTAAAAGCATGGTGGTTGAGGGCTGTTTTTTTCCTTAAATGCAGAAAATAGAAGCATTTTTCTTTTGCGTTTGGCGGTTCAGGCGGCCTGCTGTTTTGCCTTTGGAGGACCCATAATTCCTTAACTTTCCTTACAACCTGATTTATTGCTGCATTGGTACAAGAATCAGGAAGGAGCGGTGGCTTACATTTAATTCCTGATTCCCAGTTAGGGCGCTTTTATGCATTATATTCGAGGACTAATGTTTTTACTTACTTGCTTCTTATGTGGCTGTTAGAAGTTTCAGTAGCAAACTAGTTTTCTGGCCCTACCTTTTCCTTTTAAAGAAGCAGGGGGGCCGTAATTTGAAACGAAAAATGGGAAAGGTGAAGGGCTGCCTTCTTCAATGACTGTTGAATATTGTTTTCTTTTTCCTACTTTTATAAAGAGAACAAATGGAGTTTTTCCTTGATTATATGTGTGCAGCTAGTTGCTTTACTTACTTTTACAATTCAATTCAAAAGACTTTATGCGGTTTTAGCATTATAAAACCATAAAGTTACCAATACATAAAAACCCGTTAAAATGTGCACAATTCATCACATGATAATCCTAGTACGAGGAAACATCTATAAATGCAGTTAAATGCACATACTTGCTTATACATTTTATGCTATTTTGTGTTTTGTATGGGTTTCAAGGAGAAGCTTCTTTTAACCTGAGGTCTTTCGCGGGAGTATATATACATTGCCTCTCTTTTTTCCTTCCTCTCCTTCCTTTTGCCTCATGTTGCTCTTCTCCTCACTCTCCTTCCTTGTGCTGCATGCTGCTCTCCTCACTCTCTGTCCTTGTGCCTCCCGCTGCTCTTTTCCTCACTACTTATTTTTGCCTCATGCTTCTCTTCTCCTCACTCTCCGTCCTTGTGCCTCACGCTGCTCTTCTCTTCGTCACTCTCTGTCCTTGTGCCTCACTCTGCTTTTCTCCTCACTCTCCGTCCTTGTGCCTCACTCTGCTTTTCTCCTCACTCTCCGTCCTTGTGCCTCACTCTGCTTTTCTCCTCACTCTCCGTCCGTGTGCCTCACTCTGCTTTTCTCCTCACTCTCCGTCCTTGTGCCTCACTCTGCTTTTCTCCTCACTCTCCGTCCTTGTGCCTCACTCTGCTTTTCTCCTCACTCTCCGTCCTTGTGCCTCACTCTGCTTTTCTCCTCACTTTCCTTCCTTGTGCCTTACGCTGCTCTTCTGCTCACTCTCCTTCCTTGTGCCTTACGCTACTCTTCTGCTCACTCTCCTTCCTTGTGCTTGATGCTGCTCTCACTCTCATTCCTTGTTCCTCATTCTGTACTTCTCCTCGCTCTTCTCCCTTGTTCCTCCAGCTGCTCTTCTCACTGTCCTTACTTGTGCATCATGCTGTTCTTCACCTCCTCACTCTCCTTCCGCATGCCTCACTCTGCCTTCCACCTCACTCTCATTCCATGTGCCTCACGCTGCTCTTCCTTTTACTTTTCTTCCTTGTGCCTGACTCTGCTCGCCTCCTCACTCTCCGTCCTTGTGCCTTACTCTGCTCTCCTCCTCAACCTTCTTCCTTGTGCCTCACACCACTCTTCTGCTCACTCTCCTCTCTTTTGCCTCACGCTGCCCTTCTCACTCTCCTTACTTCTGCCTCACGCTCTCTTCTCCTAACTCTTCCTTGTACCTCACTCTGCTCTTCACCTCCTCACTCTCCTTCCTTGTCCCTCACGCTGCTCTTCCCCTCCTCACTCTCCTTCCTTGTGCCTCACGCTCCTCTTCTCCTCATTCTCCTTCCTTATACCTCACGCTGCTCTTCCCCTCCTCACTCTCCTTCCTTGTGTCTCACGCTGCTCTTCTCCTCACTCTCCTTCCTTATGCTTCATGCTGCTCCACAACTAACAATTCCAAATCAACCCACATAATTCCACTACACACCACATACATAAACTCCATAACACAGGGGTAAAAAAGATTTCTATTTACAGCGCCAAAAGCTCAAAATCAAACAAATGCGAGACCTAGTGCATTTCCAAATATTGTTTGTATGTTTATTAATTAATATTTTTCTATAGTTTTTATCATTTAGTGGTGAATATGATAGGACTCTTGTGGCAAGGCTGATTGTTTACGTAACCCTAGCATGAATTAATTCCTGACATATGTTATATAAGTATTAGAAAGATACTCTTAGTACTCTTAATATTTTTTTTGCCAGGAATGGTGGATGTTCAGCTCGATGTAGAATACTGGATGTGATCTAATGTATCTGAAGGATAAATGCAATTAATGCACTGGTTAATGTTTTCTTGAACTAAAATAAAGAATAATAAACAGATTTAAACAAAAAAAAAAAAAATTACTCTCATTGTGATGCACGAGTCGGATGTATGCACCCTTTCATTGTACGCGCATGCGACCTCCTCGTGTACAAACATGTTTATGTTTGACTCTGTTCCACCCTCCATGACGGTTCACTGTTTGCGGATTTCGAAGCAACGTTTCTTTTCATGGTGGGATCTGCAGCAGTTGGACGCCGTGGTCGTGGGTGTTATTCTATTCCTGAATAAAACACCACTTTGACGCAACACTGCCTACAGCTCTTCATTTAACAGTCACTCAGAAAAGCTTGCTTTTCAGTGGCTCATTTGCTTCTATGTCCTACCTTCTCGTGGTCTTGCTCCTCCACTGGAGTATTGGGCTAGTGATGCTTTTGGTTGTCCATCACCACACATTCTTCACATCACGCAGTTGGCCTAGTGATGCTTTTGGTTGGTCATCACAACGGTTCTTTGTGTACCACTAAATCCTCGCCTCCTCGGCTCCTACCGCTGATTGTGCGACGGATCTCTTGTTTTAACTGGCTTGTAGTAGGTGTTGCAGGGGTTCATGTTTGCTGGGTGATTAGCTTTCTTTCTCCCCCCTTGTGCACCTTTTGCATTATCAGCAGAGTGCCCTTTGTGAAATTAAGATCGGGCATCGTAAAGAAGATCATGACTTGCAAACTATTTGCCTGATTCTGACATGGCTACTTGTCAGGACATATGCCCTGCGTCATCGGACGTGGGCAGACCGATTGTTCTGATGTCTTTAATAAACCTTTAACTTCGCCATAGGTGCGAGTATGTGATAATCCTACACAGTGGCAAGAGAACTACTTCATACGGATTATCGCAACACAAACCTGTTATCTCTGTGTGTTCATCTTTTCAGATCCCAATAGCCAGGTGCTGGTCGCACCTGACTCTTCGTAATCAACCCCACATTGTGTTGTTTCCCTCTCTGCGAGTGAGTGCTGCGATGCTTCAAGTGGCTCTCTGTGCAGTGTCGGGGGAGGATAGGGAAGTGTTATAAATCCATTTTGTTAGGAAAAGGGACGGGGATATGCTAACAGCCTGTTTTACATCTATTTACGTACTGTAGTAT
The DNA here is from genome assembly GCF_964204655.1 of Triturus cristatus. Lineage (NCBI taxonomy): Eukaryota > Metazoa > Chordata > Amphibia > Caudata > Salamandridae > Triturus > Triturus cristatus. Next base: position 1,869,514,965 of record NC_140589.1, on the reverse strand, counting down.
GACATTGCTTTGCATTATAGCCTTGCTTGAGAGATAAAAAGAAAATAAACAACTTATGGCTGTGAGATGAGTAAAGCGCTCTGTTTTGGAATATTTCAAAGCCTCGTTCATTACAAATATTATATCCAGGTACGCCTCAACATGGCTGCCGCGGATCCTTCCTGAGCAAACTGACTGCTGAGATCTGCGACGAGACGCTCAATGGAGGAGACCCCGTTGTTGGCGTCATTGAGGGGATCTGATGACACCGCAGAGCACGTGACCAAGGGAGAAATGCCGCTGCCCGCGTCCCACGCAGGGGGACATCAGCAGGGCAGCTCTCTAGTGGCCACCCGTCGGAGCCTCCCCACCCCCCCCCCTATTCCATCTCTCTCGAGAGAGAGACTGCGCCTTGGGGAGGGGAGGCCCCCAATGGGCATTGCTGGGGGAGGCGGGCCACTGGGCTGGGCGGGGCCAGGCCCTATTTATGCCTCCCGCCCCCGTAGATCGCCCTCTGCTTCCTGTGTACACTCCTGGCCGCGCGAGTTCGCCCACCTCGCCTTTTTATCGGTCGCAGTCTCCGGTCGTCGTCCTCGCCTCGTCGCTGCGATCCCGGCCCTTCCACCATCTTGAACAACGGTGAGTCTTGCTCTACCCTTCCCGCCCCGGCCCCGTCCCTGGGCAGTACCAGGTCGACGGGGCCCTGTGGCTCGGATGGCCACGGGCGGGGGGGGCGCAAGTTGGGCCGTTCTGGCTCGGTAGGACGCTTCGTCAGCGTCAAAGCCACGGTTTCAAAGCTCGTTTTCGGTAGGCGCCGTGATTTGTATCACTACTGGCCCTCCACTGACACTGACTAATGTATTCACCCGGTGAGCGTAGCACCCCTCAGGCCCTAGAAAGCCATAAAGCCAGCGCCCAGCTGAGACTGCGAGGGGCGCGAAAACTCAGAAGCATGTGAGTCAAAGGCTCTCACAGTGGCTTTGCTGTGCCCCATTCGTAGCGGCCGACTCCCGAGCGCGGGGATCGGGGTTCGATCTCCAGCACAGGCGGGCTGCACAGCCCAGCAACCTGCGAATTTGGGCAATTGCTCGCTTGATGTCCCCGACGGCCCCCAGCGCGTAGAAACCCCTAGGCGTGATAAGTTCGCGCTTAACGAATACAGTGTCTGCTGTATGGCAACTGGTGCTATGTAGAGCGTGACAGGCATTCCCTTACTTTTCACTAAGGTCCGGCGGACATCGCGCAAGCAGGGGAGCGGCAGGCAGGGGGGGGCACTCAGCGGGCCGCGTGGTCCTGGGCAACGGGTGCCGCCGAGGGTGCGATGCGGGCCGCTTGGTCCGGTGTACAGCTGATGTGCGGGGATGTGTGTGTGCACCTCAGCGCTCGCAGGCCACTGTTGCCGGCACCGCCCCCCCCCATGCAACGTTAGCCCGAGGAAAGATGCAGTATAATGGGGGAGGGTGCATTCGTGCACACGCGAAGTCAGGCAGTCTTATGGTAGGGGCGCCTTAGTGCCGGGATGTATAGATAAATACGGTGCTCATACGGTGCTCATAAATACGGTTCACACCGCGGGCGAACTCGCACCGATTGAGAGTTGAAGGGATGATGTGCCTAGGCTAGACTGCCGACTTTAGTGCTGGAACCCAGGGTTAAATCAGCTCGGGTCGCGTCCACATCCTGTGATTCCGGCCCAATCATTTAAGCTCCCCATGGCTGAATGCGTATGGTAAATACGGTGCGCGTGTATAGCGCTCCAGACCGTCGGGTCGAAGCTCGCGCTATATAAATTTGCAGCAAATTTTGCAGCCTCTCAAATGGGTGCACCTATCGTCCAATGGAGAGTTTATTGGTTTGGGAGTGCAGTTAGCATGGGATTTGAACGAGCAGGTCAGGTAGAAAGCCGGAGGGATGGGCCTCGGATGGACTGCCGATTTTGGTGCTGGTAACCAGGGTTCAATCATCTCGGGTCGCGTCCACATCCTGTGATTCCGGCCAAATCATTTAAGCTCCCCATGCCTGAATGCGTAATGTAAATACGGTGCTCGTGTAAAGCGCTCCAATACATTCGGGTCGAGTTCGCGCTATATAAATAGGCAACAATCTTCACAACCTTTCAAAGAGGTGCAGCTCCCATCATTTCGCGGTCCGCCGGCCGAATTTATCGGTGTAGTGAGGGACATAGCCCCGATTGGTAGAGCTCCTGATGGCGTGCTAAAAGGGATCGATGCCCGCACCCCACGTTTTGCAAGCAGGTAATCCCTTGGGTGAGGTTGGCTTCGAAGCCGCCCACCCACCCTGTGGCTAGTCATTTAGTATCCCCGCGCCGCGTGATCCTGGCAAATTAATCGCCCCCCCCTCCGCCTCGAGCTGGGTCAAAGTGGGGGTTGCTGATGCGGGGCCCTGTGGCACGGATTGCCATGGGCGGAGGGGGGGCAAGGTCAATAGCTGGCGGCGAACAGAGAGGGCTGCCATTCTCTGTGTACTGCGGTCCAATACCTTCGGGAGAGTCGCGCCGTGACCCGGGGCTAATCTATTAAATCCCGAGTCCGCTATGTACTGCACTCTGGGCAAATCACTTAATCTGCCCCGTGCCTGGATATGTGTGTAAACACGGAGCTCATGTACTGCGCTCCAATGCCTTCGGGTCGAGTCGCGCGGTGAATATGGGCACTTAACATCGAGTGCACGAATGTGTGGATAGATATGGGCTCATGTACGGCGCTCCAACATCTTCGGGCGAGTCATGCTGTAACCCTGGGCAGATCACTGGATCTCCCCGTGCCCGATGATGTATGTAAATACGGTGCTCCGGAACTGCGTGCTTAACGTCGAGTTCACGAACGTGTAGATAGATATGGGATCATGTATGGCGCTCCAATACCTTTGAGGGCGTGTCACGCTGGGTCTCGGGGCATATCATTAAGCTTGAGTCGCGCTGTGACTCTCGGCAAATCTATAATCCACCGTGCCTGAATATTTATGTAAATACGGGACTTATGTACTACGCTCCAACACCTTCGGGCGAGGACTCTCGGCAAATCTATAATCCACCATGCCTGAATATTTATGTAAACACGGGGCTTATGTACTACGCTCCAACACCTTCGGGCGAGTCACGCTAGCAAGATGCACTTTCTTTATCAGGTGCAAAGGCAATTCCGACCCCCGTGTCGCCTCCTCATGCTTGTTTTAGGGAGAAGGCATTTGCCCCCCTTCCCCCCTTGGCTGCGCGGGCGCGGGGGGCACGCAGCGGTCCGCGTGGTCCTGGGCAATGGATGCGATGCCACCGAATGCCGGAATGGGTAAGGTAAACACTGTACTAGGTAAAAGGCGCTTGTAGGCTAAAGCGCTCATTACACACTGTATCGATCGGGTGTCCGGCGGCCTTTTGCCCACGGGGCTTACTTTTCGATGGCAGCGGCCCTCGCGAGCACAATAAAGGGATGGGGGTGCGGCCGGCAAAGAAGCCGCACACCCTGCGCCGGGGGAGCCGTTCCAGAGTCTTATGTGAGATATATAGGCATTGTTGTCCAAACACCATGCTCATATTGGCCCCTATACTGTAATTCTTATTGCAGCCCACCCACTGGTGGAACTACAATCCATGCAAGCAACCTATGGGGCAGTTCCCAAGCTCGAGTTGAGTTAGTGGTCTCTCTTAACTTGAAGGATGTTTCATTCCTGGAAGCCCTGAACCAGATGCCACCATCGCTATTCACACTATCGTCCCCAAGCGTTCCTCGATTCCTGGCTTCATGCTGAATATGCATGACTTTGATATTTCAAACGTACTCTTTGCCGGCCACTCGCGGGTTTAATAAGGAAGCAGGCCTAGGCTGATGGGGATTAAGATAGTCACATGAGATCAAATATTGGTTAAATGTTTGGATTCGGAATACTGATTTATTATTGTGAGTTCCACGCTTAAGTCAAGAGATGCTGCTGCCTTCATCTTTAGCCTTGCTATTCGGAAACAGCTGGGGTATTGGAAACATTCTGAATGAGACAAGTATTGGTATAGATACATGTTGTTAGTTGCAGGTACAGTAAACTTGCTACTTTTACTACCACTTCCTCGAACATAACGGCTTGCCAAAACAGCAGGGTTGCAGAGTCTGATGTAAGATATTTAGGCATTGTTGTCCAAACATCATGCTCATATTGGTCCCTGTAATGTAATTCTTATTGCAGCCCACACGCTGGTGGAACTACAATCCATGCAAGCAACCTATGGGGCAGTTTCCCAAGCTCGAGTTGAGTTAGTGGTCTCCCTTAACTTGACGGATGTTTCATTCCTGAAAGCCCTAGACCAGAGGCCACCATCACTATTCACACTATTGTCCCCAAGCTTTCCTTCGATTCCTGGCTTCATGTTGAAAATGCATGGCTTTATATTTCAAATGTACTCTTTTGTGGGCCACTCGCCATTTTACTAAGGAAGTAGGCCCAGGCTGATGGTAATTAAGAGAGTCACATGTGATCAAATATTGGTTAAAGGTTTGGATTTGGAATACCGAGGTTATTATTGTGAGTTCCACGCTTGAGTCAAGAGGTGCTGCTGTCTTTCATCTTTGCCTTGCTATTCGAAAACAGCTGGTGTAATGTTTTCTTTCAAATCACAGTCATAGTGGCAGCTTAGTCTATACAGAAAAGTCAGCAGCCTGAGCGGTTTTGAGACAAGCTGAGGGCCGGGTTTGTGGGTCATACATAACATCTTGAAGGTATTTATCATTGTGAGATCCACGCTTAAGTCAAGAGATGCTGCTGCCTTTCATCTTTAGCCTTGCTATTCGGAAACAGCTGGTGTAATGTTTTCTTCGACTCACAGTCATAGTGGCAGCTTGGTCTATACAGGAAAGTCATCAGCCTGAGCTGTTTTGAGACAAGCGGAAGGCCTGGGTTTGTGTCAGACATAACATCTTTAAGGTTATTCTCCCTGTTCCACAGGGAGGCAAGGTAAAGCCCAGAGTGACATGGTCTACCGAGGCTTAGCATGGCTCGCCTCTTCTGCGACCTTTTGGAGTTCATTTATTTATTTTATGACGGTGGCAGATGCTATCACAGTTGTTTGATAGGCACCAGGGCCAGATGACATTTAAGTGCATTGTGTTCTGGGAACTAAGGATCGGGTCCATTTTAGTAAGCACAAGGAGCGGTAAATATTTGGTGTCGCTCATAAGATGCCCTGTGTTGGGTGAATGATATCTGAGAGCTGTACTCCTTCGAAAAGGACATTGCCAAATAGGCAAGCCAATGGCACATCAAGTGGTCATGGTGCAAAATCTCAAAAGTCATTTTGTTATGGAATCCAAAAAAAAAAAACCAAAAAAAAAAAACAATACTGCTCTCTTTTATCCATTCTACGATATTAATGTGTTGACGTGAAATGTTCACCTTGGCCACGTCGCGACCCCCAAGATTAAAACTACATGTGGTTTCCCCAGAGATCCTTTAAATGGAAACACTTTGGTGGAACAAGGTTTATCATGCCAGGTCCCAGATATTGGAACTCCCCACCTCTAGAGATTAGGTCCTGCACAGACCTCATGACTTCCCGCAAACTCCTAAAACATGGCTAGTTAGACAGGTACATGAGTAACATACCACCCTAACAGGTTTCAGAGTAGCGCCAGGAAACCAACCTGGTACGTGTGCCCTACAAATTTAGTATAACATAACATAACAAATGTTGGATTGGTTTTCATAATCTTTTAGGAGCAGGACATAATGTGTTTATTGCACAAACTGAGAGATTCGAAAACAGAGCTTGTGGAACCACACAGGATGTTTCACAAGGTGACAGCAAGCCATACCGTTGGAATAAACAATTAATAAAAAAGAAATTACACTATTTTGAAATTAATTAAATGGAAGTCAACAAGTTTAACGATATTTTGGACTAATAGTTATGGTTAAAGGTGAGATAAGGTTACATCGTTTTACAAAATCAATTCTAAAAATTGCAGTTCAAGTTGTATCAGTCAATAACATTAACTAACAACATTATATAACAAACATTACACAAACGGTAAATATTTTCAGTGCCTGTATTAAAAAAAAAAAAAAAAAAAAAAAGCATTTGCACATAGGTTCCCGATTGTTGTGGTTAGCATTAGGTTTTGAATTAGGGAAGGAGGTGCTGAGCCAATTCAATTATTAAAACTGATTTGATTTCTATAAATATTAGTTCAAATTACATGTCGTCTTCAAGAAATAAGCTTTATTTTTAAGGAAATTAAAAAGTAGGAATTAACCGAAATATTTCAATAATATTTATCTTAGTTTGATTTTATATGAACTATTGAAGAACAAGGCTAGAATAAGACTCCAGCATCTAATTTAATGTAACTTCATTTGCAAGAATATGCAATAAAACTCGAATTATCTGGTTAGTTAAGATAGATCCCCAGAATGCTAGGTCATTATTGGCAGTAGGGAGGCCAAAACCAGGAGATGCTGCTGAGATATTGGTCATTTGAAGTAAAACAATAGGATAATAATACAATGTGAAAGGAAGCAAAAGTAGGGAGCATTGGCCAAAGAGGTAAATACGGCAGAGTTAGCAGTTTTATCTATTTTTCATTGATTTGTATTAGCATACTGTAGGAAGGTGAGATTGTCTCAACGAATCACTTGCCAAGAATGCTGTCACTAGCTAAGGGTGGCATTAACCATTCAGAGACAGTGTCATGAAGCAGCCAGGGACAGTGAGCATATGTTTCCTGTGTGCTGGGTGAGAGTACAAAGACAGAGGCTGTTGCCCCACTACTGTCTGATGTTCACAGCTTTTAAGTGCCCATCCCATCATTAGATACCCGTGATGTCAGCTTGTGTTGATAAACGTAGGGAAGGCAGTAACTCACACGTTACCTTCATCTTGCTTTATTGTGCTGTAGCTGTTGGAAACACACTTCTAAGCCACAAAGGGCCCTAATTTGGCCCAATTGAAAATCACAATAGGATTTCATGTCCATAACCGCCAGTTTCAATGCCTTGTTACACATGCCATATTTTCCAGCCTGAGAAACAGATTTAGGTGTTGCCTTCTTCGCTCAGTCTTTCCTTGTAGCCTAGGGGTTTGAAACGTTCGCAAATTTTGGTCCTCGAGCTGAAAGATATGTATCCTTCAGAAGCAAATTCTCATCTGTTAGCAGTCAGCTTTAAATATGTTGCCCTGCCTAGAAATCATGCAAACCCCGAGGCGGCTGCAATTCGGGAACCATAAACACTATCAATACATCACCTTTTTAGACAAAGTGGAAAATTAAACCTTCTTCGTGCCAGGAAAGATACTCTGTTTTCCGTAATACATCCACCTTCCCTGCAGAGAACATATTCTTCCATTGTTTATAAAATTATGTTCAAGGAACGAAGGGTATAGATGGATTGAAGAATTTAAAAAAAAAGAAAAAAAAAAGCTATGGTTCAGTTCTGGCTCTACAATGCAGTTGCATCGCAAAGAAGTTAGGAACATCATTCACGTATAAGCTGAACAGCAATGGGGCCAAAAGACATCCTTGCGTCAATTCGCTTTTGGTGGAAATCCCCTTTGTTAGGCTGCTCTGGTGTTCTGAGTAAAGTTGCAAATTATTGATGTTATTTACGGGTTACGGAACAGGATTCATAATTTAGCCCACTAAAGCTAGCTCGCAGGGGCAGGGCACCTATAACAGTGAAGGGAGGAAGGGGGGCTCTGGCAGCGATGGGAGCCTCCCCAGGGCTGTGGCGGAGTTACAGGGCGATCTGGAGGCAGAAGGGTACAGTAAGGGTACCTCTGCGACAGTCGGTACAGTAAGGGTACCCCTGTCCGGCACAGTAAGGGTGCCCGAGCCAAGGTACGGGAGCCGAAGGAGGTTCTGGGAAGACCGCGACGGTGCCCCGTTAGTCCTTCGGGCGGTTTGGGGGCCTGACCAACCGGGGGTGTGCCATAACATGCTCCGCCCCCGTTAAAAGGGGGCAGGAGTATTAGACAGATCACGTGATCCAAAGGAGGATCTGAAAAAATGTGCCGCACTGCCGGGCATCGACCCACCGTACGTGCTGGCTCGCAAGGCAGGCGGAGCAGCGAGGGGCTGGATCGCCCGTAAGATAACCCACTCTATCGTCATACTTATGTTGTATGAAATAAACCTGCAGCAGTTCTTCACCCATAACGAATGTGTCAGTGTAATCTTTGGGTGACGTCTGTGCATATGTGTTGAGTGGAGCGGATGACGGCGTGGTCACTATGCCGCTGCCCGCATCCCACGCAGGGGGACATCAGCAGGGCAGCTCTCTAGTGGCCACCCGTCGGAGCCTCCCCTCCCCCTGTTCCATCTCTCTCTTGAGACCGCGCCTTGGGGAGGGGAGGCCCCAATGGGCATTGCTGGGGGAGGCGGGCCACTGGGCTGGGCGGGGCCAGGCCCTATTTATGCCTCCCGCCCCCGTAGATCGCCCTCTGCTTCCTGTGTACACTCCTGGCCGCGTGAGATCCCACCCTTTCCGCTTACCCTGCGCGGCGTAGGCAGCGCGCAACTGGAATGTTATAATGTTTTTTCTTGTGTTGCAGGCGGAGTTACAGGGTGATCTGGAGGCAGAAGGGTACAGTAAGGGTACCTCTGCGACAGTCGGTACAGTAAGGGTACCCCTGTCCGGCACAGTAAGGGTGCCCGAGCCAAGGTCCGGGAGCCGAAGGAGGTTCTGGGAAGACCGCGACGGCGCCCCGTTAGTCCTTCGGGCCTGACCAACCGGGGGTGTGCCAGAACACGCTCCGCCCCCGTTAAAAGCGGGCGGGAGTATTAGACAGATCACGTGATCCAAAGGAGGATCTGAAAAAATGTGCCGCACTGCCGGGCATCGACCCACCGTGCGTGCTGGCTCGCAAGGCGGGCGGAGCAGCGAGGGGCTGCTTGCCCTGGATCGCCCGTAAGATAACCCACTCTATCGTCATACTTATGTTGTATGAAATAAACCTACAGCAGTTCTTCACCCATAACGAATGTGTCAGTGTAATCTTTGGGTGACGTCTGTGCATACGTGTTGAGTGGAGCGGATGACGGTGTGGTCACTATGCTTTAATTTATAGATTGCACTTGCAGAACGACTATCATAACAATAATGACTCCTCTCTCTACGTGGCAGTCTTTATTTTCGAAATACCTATAATCAACTCTAATTGGGAAGCTTTGTTCTAGCTTTCAAGCAGTTCTGGGGTCTGTAGCGTGGTTTTCTGGCCCAACCTGCCTCTCGCCATTCAGGTCTGACGATTCTGGTTTCATGCCTGAGGTATGTCGCGCAATAAGACAGACCACACAAATTTGACTTAGCAAAAAAGGTCACTTTATTAGGACAGGTAACCAAGAACACACTTATTGAGACAATATACATATTATCAAAATGCTTCCAAATATTTTGCCACAAACAAGTCCAAAAATATCCAAACCAAGATTTTCCATAAAATACCCTATGTACTGCCCAATGGCATCATTTCCTTTTTGACCATTTTGGTTTACCTGTCCAGCTTTTCTTCCACCCTCCCCATGCCCCAGAGGGAAGGATAAGCCCACTCGAGACTATCCAAACCCTCAAAAAACCGCCTAAAAACACACATGAGAAATGAAACAAACTGTCACCTGTCCTAACATGACTTAAGATCCAAATTGTTGTTTTTTTGGTTTTTTTTATTTAATTTTTTTTTTTTATAATACATTAGCAGAAAAAAGGGGTGGGAGGGAGGCTCACAAAAGACAATCACCTCGTTACCTCAGCCACTGATTCCCGCCCAAACGCCCTCCTGACGAGCGAATTTCCTTAAGCCCCACCCCCTACCTAACTGCCTATCTCGCTGTGTGGTCTGTACCATCGCGCGAACCGCCCCAGGGGAACACTCGGCTCGCGCCGAGGTTCCCCCGGGTCCCATTCATGTTTATCACAGCTGCTCAATCCCAGCCACACATGTTTTTATAATCTTGTCCCATTTTACAGGGACCAGATTACAAAAACATCTTTGGCTGGAATTGAGCAAGGAGCTCTGTGCCATATACATGTCTCCATGCTTATTCTAGTAATTAGAGCCTAACCATATCTCTGTAACTGAAGCTTGGTAGGCGCTGGAAGCTCTGTGCTACTGAGACAGGCCTCTATGATCAATGCAGAAGCTGGAGACTTGAACAGTTCGACCACAGCTACCACTGAGGATCAATTACAGAAGGGGTAATTGACCCTGTTGAGCAGGATTCATGGTACATTGGACCCAGGAACATCAGAGGTTAAAGGCCTTAACCCTCACGGGTGGGCCCTGTGGCCCTCCGAAAGGGTTCAGACAACACAGTTCTTACATATTACCTTCTCTGGCAAACTCCAAGGGTCATATATAATATACCCTTACATAACTGAATGCAACAAGGGAACTTGCTCTCCTGAATTGTGTGAAAGGATTTTAACCCAAAGGTACATTTTTGTGAAGGATAGTTTTATATATATGCTACATCTATGTGCTGCTGCTCTTGTGGCAGTGTTGCTACAATGCTGGCACCCTTGAACCGTGGTGGAAGTGATCCTATGCCCTGATGAAGATTGTGTCTCAGCAGGAAGAAGCTCCTCCGTGAAGCAAACAGAAAAGTAGAAGAACAGTAGGATTGGTGTGTGTTATGCAGAATGCATCACAAATGCAAATGACAAATAATGTCAATTAATAAATATTTTCTACTCCCTCCTGCCTAGTTTGGTGATGATTAAATACTTGCTGACAAGGCAGATGGACATGAAAATTTAAATCTGGGATTGTAGCAAAATCGATGGGTGTATGCATGGGAACACACCCGGTGTACCAATTGAAGGGCTGCATGGTGTAAGGCAAGGCATCGCTATATAATGTTTTTATTCAAAAATGTTTGGTCACATTGGCATACAAGGAGATTCATATAGCCCTCTGCGTGGCATTGTTACTAGCAGGTAAGGCTTTGTGAACCCTATCTGAAGTAAGTGCACATGCAATGCAGAACGTTACCTTCCACGTGCAGAGCATATTGTCCTGCAACATTTGGGCACAGGCTGCAAGGCTCAACTTTGTTTCAGGGTCCATAATGCTGAGGACACCCCCTTACTAATAAGCTTTTAATTCACTTGCGGTGAAGGAGGGTGCCTTCTCATCTAGACCCTCATCTATGATGGGGGCAGGATAAATTAACAGAACAGAGGATGCACGGCCGGACTGGGAACCAAAACTGGCCTTGGCAAAGAGCTCAGCCAGCCAACTTGGGAGCGGTCGAGCTGTTTACCAGGGCCGGTTTCAGACGATTTTGTTACAGGGGCAGGTTTTGCAGTTATGTTGCAAAAATGTCCCTGTAACAAAAAAAACGGCCTCCAGGGGCCCAAAATCGGCCCCCACCCTAGCGGCCCACCGGAGAAATGCCTGGTACCTGCTACGGCCAGTCTGGCCCTGGCAGGATGGAGGGAAATGATTCTCTGAGAAGAGGATGGTGCAGAATAATCACAAAATGGCTGACTTCAGCCACCTGTATGTCATTTCCTAAATGTCATTTCCTGTATTTATTTTCCTGTGTATTTATGTTGATCTCTGCCCCGATTGCAGAGCATCCACCCGATTGCAGAGTCTCTGCCCTGAGCGCAGAGTCTCTTCTCCACATGCAGTGCTTTAACTCCGATTGCAGAGATTCCCTCCCCCAATGAACAATGACATAATTAATTCAGGTCAAACACTGCAATGTCTTACTGGCCCCCGCTCAATGATAGAAGCTGTAGTTCCAGGGCTGCCAAGTCTAATAGACGCACAATTCACTCTGAAGCTTACACCAGCACAAAATACTGCAGCACCAAGCAACTAAGCCCCAAATAATTTACTCCTACCTGTGTCCAATTCAACAACAGCCCAGGCAGTAAAAAGTGCCACCACTCCAGGCACAAGCAGTAGCCCAAATGCAAGCACCGATCGAGGAGGTAAAGCCACAGAGCGCACCCAGTTAGCTAATAGAAAGGAGATTTTTGAAATGTGGCTCATGTACAAGGAAGTTAGTGACACTGGGCTAAGAGCAAAAACATATTGGAGCAGATGGTGAACATTAGACAGAAGAAAGGAATTAGCTAAATAAGACTGTTCTTTCCCAATTTCAGGTGCACAGAACTAGGGAGAGAAGAGGGGAGACAAATTGATGGAATGGAATGCACACTAACTACACCAAATTTTTGTCTTGGGTAACATATAACATTTCCTGGCTGGAGATTCAATGACATCTATCCCTTGTCCACAACAATAGGCTTCAAAATATAGGTCTAATACATTATTCTAGGCCCTTAGGAGCAAAAGACTAGAAAATACAGCGTACTACACAACATGCATGACACATAATGAACGTGAGTTGGGTTTGTGGGAGCCTGTGTTTGACTTCATGGTCACAGGTTCAAATGCCTACCAGGTCTAGTCAGCCTTTCATACTTCTGAGGTGGATAGATGCGAGGTCTGCTCATTCTATGGATAAAATGAGTACCATTGAGTTGGGGAACAAGAAAGATCTGCTATTTATGCGTCAAAATACCCTTCTGAGTAAACGTGTGCTTTACAAAAAACACGTTATGTTAAAATAGGCTCTATTTAGCATAACGAACAATTGAACCCAACATGTTTTTTTGATGTCACGTAGTATTGAAGGGTTAAAAGATTTTTTCCTGTGCTACCATTGTATTAACGCTCCTGGCTGGCCACAGATTCTGGGCGTTGAACCAGGCAAAAAAGACATAATGTCATAGATTTCCTGTGGTTAGAAAAGGAACAGTTCATTTGAAAATATATATATATATATACATATATATATATTCACTTAAAAAACCATAGGTTTCACACACGTTATACTTAGCTGGACATTTCTCTCATACAAAACCATTGAAATTCCCCCGTTATAGTTAGTACAGCTAACTATAACTTGCGCGACCGCAATCCATTGCTGATGACGTCACATATTACATCACTCATGACATGGTCAGTGACATCACTCATGACATCACTGATGACATCTCAAATGACATCACTGATGAGTTCACTGATGATGTCATCCAGTGAACGTTTAATTTGCAAAAAATTTTATAAATATAGGGAAAGGCCTGTTAAAGAATGAGTGGGTGTACAAGTGTGTAAAGGGATGATTTTCTGTGTTGTGTAACTGACTCGACAAGTGAGTCCTTTAACTGCATCTTACTTCAGACTAGTGCATAAACTGTATAAATGTTTTGTATGTGTCTGTGTGTTGGTGTATAAGTGGTGGCATGGTTTTGTGAATAGCTATATAAGTGTCTATATGGGTTATTGATTGCTTGTCTCAGTATCTGTATGAGTTCCTGCGTGTTTGTGTGGGTAAAGTGTGTGTGAGTGTGCATAGATGAGTGAGTGTGTGATTCTATGACTGGATGTTATTAAAAGTGCATCTCTGAAGGACTGTATGGTTGAGTGAGTGTATGTATGGCTGTGTTATGGTTTGAATGTATATCTCAGTGGTACATTTGTGACTAACTAAATATGTAAAAGGCATTATATATGTGTGTAAGAGTATATAAGTGGCTAGATGTGAGAGTGTGTGATTGTGACAGTGACTGTATGGATGAATGTGTGCTTGTTTCAATGATTCTAATTGAGCATAAGAATATGATACTATTTTTGTGAGTGAGTGAACTTGAGTGTGTATATCTGCATAAATGAGTTAATGGCAGTGTGATTATTTGTATGAATGACTAGGTGTGAGAGTACCTCTATGGATGATTGTTAGTGTGTGAGTGTCTATATAGATGTATGTATAAATTCATATGATACTTTTTTATGGACTGAATGTAACTATGAGTGACTGTACAGGTGAGTGTGTGGAGGTGAATGAAGACCTAAAAGTTATTTTTTGTGTATGCAGTTATTAGTATTGCATTATTTATGGATTTGAGAATGGAACTGTGTAATTTTCAGTTGGTATATCAAAGGTTTTATAAGGGTGTGAGAAGATGTGGTAATTTATCACATTGATGTCTTCAACAGTGACATCATCAGTGATGTCATTTGAGATGTCATCAGTGATGTCATGAGTGATGTCACTGACCATGTCATGAGTGATGTAATATGTGACGTCATCAGCAGTGGATTGCGGTCGCGCAAGTTATAGTTAGCTGTACTAACTATAACCGGGGAATTTCAATGGTTTTTCACGAGAGAAATGTCCAGCTAACTATAACGTGTGTGAAACCTATGGTTTTTTAAGTGAATTTGCAAGGTTTTTTAAATGCTAATTCCTAACTATAACGTGTGTGAAACCTATGGTTTTTTTCAGTGAATTTGTATGGTTTTTTAAATGCTAATTTTTGAAATATTAATTTTTTTTTTTTTTTTTATTAAAAAAAATTCCTATGTATTCATTTATATATTATCTGTATCCTTTTATTTGTTTTGGCTCTTTTTTTTTTACTTTCAATTAGGATAAAGTTGAACAGTTTATTTAATTTTTGCAATTAATTTTTCTCCACTTTTTTTTTTTTTATATAAATTCTTGGGGTGCGCGCTCAGAGCACGCACCTAGTACGTTTTCGTAATTTTTTCATGAATACCGTCGTACGTTATTTACGTACGCATACATACGTTTTAGTGCGCGCTGGGAGCGCGCACCCAGTACGCATGCGTACGTACGTATGCGTACGTACGCATGCGTGCGTGCGTCGTACGCGCTCCACGCGGTTCACTTCCGCATACGCTTAAATTACGCACGTTTACGTTCGCGTATTCGCGTGTGCAACGTATGCGCGTTACGTACGCGCATATGACGTATACACATGCGCTCCTACGCGTTCGCGCATGCGTAATCACAAGGTGCGCGCTCGGAGCTTGCTCAGTGCGCGCACCTCGGGTTATATGCTTAATAAAACAACACTTCTAATTGGTTATCATTACTTTCAGTTTCTGATTGTTTCAACACCACACCCAATCCCCTCATGGCAAGTCATGTGATCAAGAATCATCAGTTTTGATTGGTTTGAAGTACTTTCAGTTCCAGATTCTTCCCAAACCACACCTACTCCCCTCATTATAAGTTCTGATTCCCTTGGAGAAGGAGCTATTCTGTTGTTGAGAGACAATGGCTGAACGGCAACCATCTTCAGACACTGAACAGGACACTCTTGAAAGGCAGAGGAACAGGAAGCAGAAAGACAGCTTTATATGGCAGTTTTTTACTTTCCCAGAGGGAGAAAAAAAGGTGAATGCACCGAAAGTTACTTGTACATTGTGTCAAAAAGTCTTATCACGTGGGAATGCTAACAAGAAGTATTCTTTTAGTATTCATACTATGATGAGGCATGTTGAGGCAATGCATCCAGTGACTTTTCGTCGAGCTTCTGGAGCAAACCCTCCACCTGCTCAGCCGACGACATCTGCAGCAGCTCAGCCGAGCACATCTTCGGCAGCTCAGGCGAGCACTTATTCTGCGATGGTGCCTTCGCCTTCTTCCACACCTCTTATTGGACCACCTTGTTTGGCGAGGTTGTCCACATGCTGCACTGATTGCGGTCGACTTATTTCTGTGGGTGAGACCAGTCTTGATCTCATTCAGAGAAAATTTGATGCGCATGAGTGCAGTAGGCCATAGATGTTTTTTCTTTTTTTTCGTTTTTCTCTTCCTGTTTCCCTACATCAACTCAAGGGCTCTTTTAAGAGCCACTTAAAAACTAAACCCCAAAAAATTTTTGGGGGATTTTTTTTTTTTTTTTTGGGTGCGTTTTTAAAAAATTTTTTTTTTTTTTTTAAATTTAATGTACAAAGGGCCTCATGTAGGTAAATAAATTTTACCGGTTCTTAAATACCGAGCCGTACCGAATCGGTAAATTAGAATCGGTAAGTTATATGTAGGTAAAAATTCGGTAACAGTTACCGATTCGGTAACATTCGGTAATCACGATTCGGAATTCACCGAATCGGTAAATACCGAGGTGGTATTTACCGATTCGGTAAATACCGAGGTGTTATTCACCGAATCGGTAAATACCGAGGTGGTATTTACCGAATCGGAAAATACCGATTCGGTATGTACGGATTCGGTAAATCAAATCACATGACTTGACGAAACAGCTAATCCAGTGCAACGACAGCCCACCCAACCAGGAAGTGCCCACACCCCGGCAGGTGTACATAATTAGCCGAAGTGGCCACACCCAGGCAGGTGTACATAATTAGCCGACCCTGGAGAAGCTTGGAGTGCAGAGGAGAGGCAGGGAGCCGTTGCATGTGCGAGCGGGTAAACGAACAGCATGTCCAGCCAGAGAACACAGAAAGACGGAGGGGAAAGGAGGAGGAAGCTGAAATTTAGCCCCAAGGAACTCCAGGTGCTGGTGGAGGAGGTGGTGAAGCAGCACCAGAAGCTGTTTGGAAGGCAATCCCTGCAAGTGCCTGAGGCTGAAAAGCGCAACATATGGCTGGCCATCCAGGCGCAGGTCAATGCTGTGGGAGTGACCCACAGGGACATTGAGGTCCTCAAAAAGCGCTGGTATGACCTCCGGATTGTAACCAAGAGGAAGATGGGCGACATCCAGAAGGAGGCCAGCCAGACCGGAGGTGGAACCAACAGGGCACCTGCCCTCACCGAACTGGAGGAGCTGGTGGCGGCCACAATCGAGCAAGAGAGCGTCGTGGGTCTTGGGGACGCCGACAGCTCTGCCAGAGCCGCAACACACCAAGGTAAGACGAAAGCACAGCAATGTAGCCCCCCCTACCCCTATCCCACATCCCCCATTGTGAAACGAGAATCACACTGCAGTCCACACGTGTCAGTGCAGACAGGCAATGCATTCCGGGAGATGTAGTCAGGGCAACACTAACCATGACGTAAATGTTACAGGGCAACAAGGCATGTCACGCACTCGAGGCACAAGGAGACAGGGGACATATTGGAATGTGAAATGATTTATTGTGACGCTTGCAATGCAGCCCTTCGGGGACACTGAGCCAATGTTGTATTTCTGTCCACAGATGTGACATCATGCAGGACAGGGCATGCTGCAGGAGAGACGGCACACCGGCCACATAAATCACCTCTAGCCAGCACCAGTTCAGACCAGGGAGCAGGCCCACTGGCAGCCGCACCACCAACACAGCCAGCCTCGCCGCACACAGAGCCAGCATCACCTCACCGAGAGCCAGCATCACCACCACCAGAGCCAGCATCGCCACTCATGTTCGATTCACCGGCCACATCTCCGCTTGCAGGTGTGAGAATGAGGAGGCGTCCAGCAGCCAGGCTACGAGCCTTAGACACCTCGTCAGACGACAGCATGGGCCCAGAAGACCGCACCGGGCCCCAGGAAGGGAGCCATGCCACTGTGCCCCACACCTCACAGGCAGCACAGACGGAAGCAAGAGGGCGCCGCAGGTCGCGTGTCCAGAGTCCACCAGCACCCACTGACGGCCATGGTGTCTTCTTGGGGCTCGAGGGCCAAATGTTGAAGCAACAGCGCCTGCAATCAAAGGCAGTCATGTCAGTCCAGAGGCACATGCGGGTGATGACGACAACATTAGTCAACATGGACACCAACATTAGCGGCATGGCTGCGGGCATTCGGGACATGTCCCAGTCAATCCAGCAGTTGTGCAGCAAATTAGATGCTGACATCGAAGCACGGCGCCGGGAACGCCAGAGAAGGGACACTACCAGCAGGGCACTCAACCGTCTGGCAACTGCGACTTCTCTACTGTGCCGGCGCTCTGTGACGATGCAGGAGGGCCTAACACAGTGCTGCAGCGACCTGTCTCGGGGGATGGTGCAGGTGACAAGTGCACTAGGGGTGCTATTGACTAGTCAGGCGTCGACAACTGCTGCAGGGGATGCTGCGGAGAGCATCGACACCAGCAGCAGCATCACACCCCCCGTCCCAGAAGCACGCAGGAGCAGCAGGCGGCTTGGGGTTGGCTCTAGTGAGGATGCACAGGCCGTGCAATCCACCACTGCAGCGCGTATGCGCAAACATTGATGTAGCCCTGCTTAGCCACTTCCCATTGGGTGACGTAACCCTGGACATACTCCTTGTATAGATGGTATATTGCCAGATTGGCCTGTTCATGTGTTTTTGGCGTGGTGCCACATTAAAACTACGTCAGGACTTCTCACAACTCGCTGTGTCCCCTTACTTACTCAGAAATAGTTGCATGTGATATCTGCCCGTCTCTCTCTCCCATCGATTGCAGTTGGCACTCTAGCTGCGTTGCCCTCTGGCTGGCCTGACTCATCCTCGTTGTCCTCAAAATATGTCAGTTCCACATCTGTACCTTTTTTCGTGGCAAGGTTGTGCAGCATTGCACAAGTGGCAATAATCTTGCAGCAGGTGATGGGTTTGTACTGGCGTGCGCCTCCGCTCTTGTGCAGGCAGCGGAACCTGCTCTTCAGTAGTCCAAACGTGCGCTCCACCACATTGCGTGTTGTTTTGTGTGCCACGTTGTATCGTCTCTCACTCTGGGTTGCTGGGTGTAGGTAGGGAGTGAGGATGAATGACCGGCATGCATATGCACTGTCGCCTGGATGAGTAAAAGGGAACCATCAGTAACATGCCTCTATACACTATGATTTGCAGGTTTCAAGGGGCGTCACTGTTACTTACCTAGCAGGTATCCCTCTCCGAATTCTCCGGCACTCAGTCGTGTGTAGATCCCACTATTCTGGAAGATGTAAGAGTCGTGGGTGCTCCCAGGAAACTTTGCAACAATATCTGTGATGATGTTCCCTGCATCACAGATCACCTGCACATTGATGGAGTGGGTGGACTTCCTGTTCCTGTAGATGTGCTCTGTATCAGCTGGTGGACAGATTGGGATGTGTGTACCATCAATACAGCCGATGACATGGGGGAACTGTGCCATGTGATAAAAGTCTGTTTTTGTTTTCTGCAGTGCAGCCTGTGTGTTTGGGAAGCTTATGTAGTGGTGCATTCTCTGCATCATGGCATCCAGGAACTTCCTGAAGAAACGTGACAGGCAACTCTGGGATACCCCACCCACCGCAGCTATCACCACCTGATAACTGCCGGATGCCAGCAGATGTAGGCTGCAGAGCACCTGCACATGTGGGGGTATGGCGTGCGCCCTTCTTATTGGATGGTCCAGGAGTGGCTGTAGGTCCCTGATTAAGTCCATGATGGTTTCGGGGTCTAGCCTGTACCTCTCATGTATCTCTGCATCAGTCAGCTGGAATAGTGTGATGCGCTGTCTGTAGATTTGTTCCTCCCGTCGCCACGCCCTCAGTCCTGCTGCCTGTAGACGTAGGCGCCTTGCAATGACGTACATAGCGGCCATGTTGTCCACGCTGTAGCATTTTGGGATTGCTAATATGCATTGTTGATGGTTACCACCTGCTTTCACTCCGTGTTAATTACCGACTCTAATTTACCGATTTTCTTGGATTTCTTAATTACCGAGTGCTCCTACATGTCATTTTCATTTTTACCACTTCATATTTACCACTTCATATTTACCGATTCGTTAATTATGTATTCGGTAACTCTGATTCGGTATTTTGGAATTCGGTAAATATGAATCGGTATTTACCGCCTCATATTTACCGAAAATTGGTTTTTGGACTCCTACATCTCACTTGTCTGACTACCGGTCGGTAACGGCATATTTACCGAAAATCGGCCGTTACCGACCGGTATTTGGCTACCTACATGAGGCCCAAAGAGAGGTGAAGAAATGGAAGCATGAAAAGGGAGGATTGAGAAATACAAATATTTTTCACTTATTTGTTTTAAAAAATAACTTATTTTGAAAAACAAATTTTTTAGTAATTTGCAAGGGAACAGAATTTCATTTTTAAATTTTTCTTTCTAGTTCTGCAAAAAAAGAAAAAAAGTATTAAAATTCAATCATACATTTTAAAAAGCATTACATGTTTTTACATATTTTACAAAGCAATTTTTTGCCCTTCTTTTGCTGTTTTCAGAATTTTTTAATTTTCACTTAAAATAGTGAAAACAATTGTATTCATCATTTAACAGCGGGCAAAAAAAAAACAATCTGAAAGATTGTTTAAAAAAAGCCCAAAAACTATCCTCACTAAAATATACCTTGTTAGAAATATTACATATATATTACAAATACTTTTCTAGATGAATAAAATTTTTCTAGATAAACCGTCTTTAAACCTTGTTGCAAAAGCACACGTGCCAAAATAATTTCTGTCAAAGGAGTCCACAATTGTTTTTATTACTTTTCCTTTAGGCCAAATAGTAATTTCAAAATCCTTTTTAAGTGATATCTTCAATTATAATCCTTTAAAATTACAAAAAATGCTTTCTTCAGATGCAGTTTTCAGTTTTCAAAATTTAGGTTTCAGAAAAATTAAGTAAGAATTGGGTAAATCATAAGGCTAACGTTGCTTGAAAATCAATTGGGAATCATTACACAGTGTCCAGCCTTTTTCACATTTAAGATAAACTGTGTAATGTCCAGAAGTTACAGTAGGTCCTTCATGAAAAATTATTGCAACTGTAACAAAAGTTTTTCCAGAAATTGATAATTGTTGTCCTATAAACTTCTTCATTAAAGTATCCAATTTTGAACCATCAGCTCTACAACGTTGCATCATTAAAATTACATACTGACCATATTTCTGTAAAAATAATGTGGAAAACATGTCTGATTTACATTCAGAACATTCCATGTTGTGATTGGCATCTTTAACTAATTTACTAAAAGTCACTGATTTACTTTGTGGTAATGGTAAAAATATGAACCTTTCTGAATCAACATTACTACTGCATGTATTCATACAATTTTCACAGCAATGTTCCCATTTGTAAGAGACACCAAATAAGTTTTCTACTTCTACTCCTTCATCTTCAAGTACGCTCAGTATATATATTAAGAATTCCTGTGCATCTTGCTGGACATTTTCTTTAAACTGTGTAGATCCAGAACATACATCTAAAAGATTTCTAACATCAGAAGCACTTTCTATTTTAGTTTTATCATTACTTAGCTTCTCATAAAGGAGACTCAGCAGAGAACAGAATCTTTTTCCATGATTTACTATTATCTGTTCTTGCAACTTTTAAAGATAAAATACAACATTCAGCACTAGATTTGCATAGCAGTTGACACCAGAGCTATTTTCAAAATGGCAACCAACAACCTCTTCAACACTGTCCTTTTTCTTTTTCCTTGCTATCACATCACTGTCCTTTTTTTTTTTGTTCTGTTCATCCACATTACAGATATTTTCAATTCTCCTTTTCCGAGAAACAACATGTTTTTCAATCACAGGATACTGACCTAAATGAGGAGCATAGGTTCTTCTTAATCTATTATACTCCTTTACACAGTTTGTATCAGCACTAACTTTTGAGTCATCAAAATCTATCATAAATAAACCAGATAATGTTTTTACTCGTGACAGAGCAACATATGCCATACCTTCTTTGAACACAGTAGAACCAATGTTTACAAAAGCACTATCTACAGTCAATCCTTGAGACTTGTGAATAGTTACAGCATATGCTAGAGAAAATGGAAACTGCTTTCTACGCACATATAAGTCTTTCACAAGCATGAAACGAACTGAACAACGACAAATGTCTTTAACTTCTTCTATCTGATCAAATTTTATTTTTAAACATTCAATTCCAACTTTTTTTTGGTAATTAATAAAACCCACAACTCTTCCCATAGCTCCATTCACTAAACCTTTTTCTACATCCAAATTTCTCCTTAAAATCACTCGACAATTCATGCAAACATATAGATTTTTTTCTAATCCAGCTGTTTTGGAAATGTTCTTCTCTAGTGAATCCAATTTATTTTTCAGTTTGCCTGTTAATGTAATAGTAATTCTTTCATGCTGAATTTTGTCCTCTGCTTCCATTTTCTTAATCTCTTCCTTTTCCAATTTCAAAAGTTCCTCATTGAATATTGAGCACTCACGTAGTGTTGGCATTAAGCAGATTACAGTATTTTTTTCAGCAATGTTCTTGTATATTTTCTCTGCAACTATTTCTTCATTTTGAAATAAATTATGTAGCATCCTACTCTGTAATGCTATTTTGCCAACTTCTGTGAGTAGTCCAATTCTGATATCTTTCAGAATACTTGCATAATCTTCATCGTTTGCTTGTCTCATATTGGTAGTGAGTTCTTTGTACTCAAAGAACGACCAAATATTCGCATTACCAATGCTTCCTAATGACTTCTTCGTGTCTTCATGTGTGACAGTATTAAACACGGGTTGTCCTTTAACTGGAGTGAGCTGTAAAAGATCTCCAAAAACTATGACGTGTTTACCTCCAAATAACACGTCATAGTCTCTCTTAAGAATTTGTTGCATTCTTAAATGCACAAAGGCAAACATTAAGTTTGATACCATGCTCACCTCATCAATAATGAGAACTTGCATCTTCTTCAACACTCTTGAAACTTCGAAGCATGCTTCTCCAGTTAGCTTGTGGTATTCTATTTTGTTCTCATGCTCCACTGGTAACATTAGCAAGCGATGTAAGGTAATTCCTTTTATGTTATAGGCTGCTAACCCAGTTGGAGCAGTTACCACACAAGACAAATTTGAAGCTGTTTTTTGCTGTAGGTAGCTTCGGATGACTTTTATTAAGAAACTTTTACCAGTTCCAGCTTGTCCACTCACATACATCCTGATTGGTTCAAATGATGTGCATGAGCACTGCTTTTTTTTCATGTAGTAATCCATGATCAATTTTTTTGGTGACTTCTTCATAAATTTGTTTTTGTTCTTCATTCAGTTGTTCCAGATTTAGTAAGTCTATTGAATCTTCCTGTGCTTGATTCATAGCCGTTTCTACTTCAGTCATGGCTACTGCAGCTTCATTTTCTACGATTGGTTGTCCTAGAGGATCTTGACTAAGTGTTCCAGAACTTTGGCTGTCTTGAGAACTGTCTCTAGCTACTTCAGCTGCAATTTTTGCTTCCTGTTCATTTTCTCCATTGAACATTTGGACATAAGTTGTGAAAGTACTGCATTCTATGCTGTCTTTGCGAGCATTAAAAGAATCTTCATAGCTTTGAAATTCTCCCAGTAGTTCGTCCTCTGAACGCCATGGTATAAACAGCTGTAAAAGAGCCAAGTAGTAAAACTCCTTTTTGTCAGTAGTGTCGCAACTCAGCTTCCTGTGATTTATCAAACTTCCTTTTGTTTGCTTCACCAAACATCCTTCCTCACCAATGACTTTATATTTTCCATTGTTGATGTCTTCTGTGGCTTTCCGTGAAAAAATGTAGTTCTGCAGCACTTCATAGAGACACATGTTCTCAAGATGATGACTTCTTTTTGGGTAATATGTGTCCAACATGTTTGTTTCCAAAATATCTGTACTTTCTGGGTCATTCTCGGCCAAATATTCAATTTCTCCAACAGATTTCAGTACCCGATTTCGCATTCCTGCAAGGCCTAAACTGACCCAAATTATTCTTCTGGATTTCGAGTAAAGACTTGCAGATGATAACCTATCTGAGCATTCGTAGGATCCAATTTCTCGATGCGATAACATCTTTAAACTGAAACTGTACAGCTTCTTACTGACAGTCTTCTCGTGAGAAATCTCTTCCCACATTTCCTTCAATTCTGTTTTCTCAGATTTAGTGATAAAAGATGTGACATACCGAGCAACAGCAATAGAATTGTCTGCCACATACTGAATATCCATGTTAGCATTCCACATGGTTAAAATGACTGGGTTGTAGTCATTTATAAATTTTGACTCTTCTTTTCTTCTTAGGTTGTATGTATTTTTGGGAGATTTTCTTGTTATAGTATGTCGCACAGCTGACATAAAACTGTTGACTCTTCCTTTTGAAAGAACAGGTCTAGGAAATCCAAATCGACACTTTGTGTAGAATTTATCTTTGGTCTTGTACTTCCGTCGACCGTATTTTCGACACCGATGACTTTGGAAACGTAAAACTTGCTCTTTTAACTTTTTCTCTTCTGTGCTTTTAGGTATAGCACATGTTGCATATTCTTCAATGAAAGATAACACTGCTTCATCATCATCTGTTCCAAATTTTGGGGCATCCTTGATCCACAACAGCATATGAATATGAGGAGCACCTCTTGCTTGGTACTCTTTTCTCCAAAAGAAATGCACTACTTCTCCAAGAGGTGGATTTTTTTTATTGCAGATGAAGGACATCATAGCCTCAAATCTATGATTGAAATATCTGCAAACATTAACCGGATCCAATGAGCACAGTCCTCCTGCTGTCTTGTATTCAATGTTTTTAATGTTTGAATTTGCCTCTCGTAGAAAATCCAATAAATCATCCCAAGCGTACTCGGCACAGCTTAGGGTTACGAACCATGTAGGAGTTCCTAAATTCCGTAACATGCATTTTAATTCTCCATGGCGGCGGTACTAATATTCATTTGTCCCACGCTGACAAGCCATCAGATTGATCAATTGTGTTTCCAAATGATCATCTCGGTGCTGCACTTTCTCCATAAAATCCTTAGCAGACACATTATGTAGATGTACTCCACTTTTTAAAATGTGATTTACTGCATAAGATAATGCAGACAAGTCGCTTTCAAATAAAAGATGAAACAAATAAGGAATACTTTGACGAAATCTTGAATCTTCAGCATATGGTCTTGTAGTCCGATACTCAGAAGCTGGAATCTGTTCTGGGCGTTCATCATATCGTCCACCTTTTCCTGTAGGAAACAGCTGAGGAAAACAACGAGCTTCCAAGCTCTCCTCCCATACACTCACGGGAGTTCCTTTTGCTTTCTTCATCTGAAACAGATCAATAGCGTTTCCCATAACTTATTTTGAATGAAGAGGATGTATGCTAAAATGTTCATAAATTTCTTCTTCTTTTGACTTGTCCACTTTTTCAATTTGTCCAGTTGGTGTTTCTGTGTCTTCTTGTAAATCTTCTTCTTCTTCATCTATATAAATTGATTCATACCATTTATTATTCCTTTTCAAATATAAATTTGCTCTTTGTACTTTCTGTACATCTACCAGCTCCTGCCAAATCTTCTTATTCTTTGTAGGTACACCATTAACCAGAATAACTAATGGTTCAGTTTCCAAAGTATCTGCATCAATAGTTTCCATATTTTTTTTCAAATCCAATGGTAAATACACCACTCTTCCTTTTAAACCTCTCAGTAAATCTGAAGGAGGTAATTTACCAGTTTTGGGCTCCATACGTACTATGGTCTGGAACGGATGAACACATTGAATGAGTATAGACTCATATGTATTTAAATCAGAAAGTTCGGCAGGAATAGCATCCAATTCTAAATTATTATGTACAGCTCTGGTCGGCATTCTATTTTCTTCTAACTTATTATAACAGTATTTACAAATACGCTGATCTTCACCCAATTCAAAACAATTTTCCAGAAATATATATGTTGCAAAATCCTTCCACTTATAATTATCTTCATTTTCACTTTTTTTATACAGATCAACATTCCTTGTTTGAATTTTATAATGGCTTCTGCAGCAACAAATACAAGTAATATTTGGTCTTTCATTAGAGATGATAGTAAATTTTGTCATTTCATCCTCAAAATTTTTATTAATAATGAGTTCTACATTCTGTTCCTCATTTTCCTCATTAACTGTGTCCTTTTCTGCACTTTCTTGTTCTGGACCAAAGTAACAAAACTGAATCTCATCGGTAACCTTCACTACATCTGATACAGATCCACGGAACAGAGCATTATTTAACTCATTTAACTTTACTGCTGGACTTTTAGCAAAATACAATGTTCTCACAAACTTTCTCATTTCAGTATGATGAACAGCCAGCATCCTAAAATGATGAAAAACACTTTTACACACTTTTCTAGATAGACAAGCCAGAGAATGTCCTTGCAAACCAGTATTCTCTCTCACTCTGCATGGATCTAGTGTTTGAAGCACCTTCATCTTCTGTTTTACACTCTTTTTACTATATTCTCTTAGAAAGTCACATAATTTATCAATAGATTCCTGACGCACAGTACAAATACTACTACAGTTCCAAGTGTACACTGGGGCTTTTGGACGTCTCCCCATAGCCTCAGCAGCCATTACTTCTTCCTCATTTCTTGGGACCATTTTCTCTTTTTCCATCACACAACCATCCTTAACTTCATATGCTCTACCATTGGTGTCAACTGCATGCAACAAACTATTACTTTGAAGATAACTCTCTTCATTAAAAAATGGTTCAGTACTTGAACTGTGCTTCCATTCTCCCAAGAACACTTTACAAAAGTTACTTTTTTTCACTTCTCTTTTCCTTTTGCTTTGTGACTTCATTGCATTGACTAATTTATCTAATCTACGCATCCTATTCAAAATTAGAATAAAAAGTTTTCTTTTTATTTCCAAAGCCTTACTTACAATATTTTCTATACATTTTTTTTCTTAATAAATTTTGATTTTTTCTTATATTTTTTCACATCCTTTAGCAAATTTAACATCACTCTTCTCTGAAACATTTTTCGACGAATGTTTTTAAAATCTAATTTTCGTGTTAAATCAGTTTTACTTACTTCTGATTGTACATTAGCTTTTGTTTTTTGCTGTTGACTCTGTTGTTGCTTTGTACATAAAACACTGTTTGTTTTACATTTATTTTTGCCATTTTCTGTTTTTTTGAAGATATTTTTAAAGAAAACTTTAGTTTTCTTACCAGTAGAGTTTTTCTTTTTTCCATCACAAGCTTTTCCTCCTATTTTTTTTCCCAGTTTTGTCCAGTTATACTTGTTGTTGCTTTTCTTTCCTCTTTCTTGTCCTTAAAGGCATTTTTTTATTTTTTCACTGTTGCTCAGCAATACCTGCAAGAAACTAAAAAAAAAATCCTTTTTGTAATTATAATTCATTAAAATATTTTTTAAGCTTTTCATTAATTTCAAATGTTTTACCATTTACCTCTCATTTGTGATTTACTGATTTGTGCAGAGTGCTAACCACCACAGTTGAAAAAACAAGCTGCCCCTTTCCTGCAAGAGCAAGTCTTTCAGAACAACTGCAACACACTTTAAATCTCTGCCCACAATTCCTGTGCGCACACAGCCTCATGGTGTGATTCTAGGCAGAAAACAATATTTGATTGGCAATTTAAATGCACATTTACTACTGTGGTAGAGCAAGTGATAATTGCTGTTACAGCCTGACACATTTTCCTTATAGTTTACAGAGACAGAAAAGAGCACATTTCCTAACAGCTACTTCATACCATGAGCATGTGCAACCTGGGTGAGTGATTAGAATAGAGCAAAGAAAATGAGGCCTTGATGATGTTATTATGTGTTTGCGTTACACACTGCTATCTGAAACATCACACAGAGCTGAGTACTACGCATGGGAGTGTTGGAGAAGCTGCTGCATGTGTGCCAAGAGTGTGTTTCTGAAGACTGTGTATTCTCTGGTGCAAGAGAGATGAGCAAGGAGACTTCCAGAACTGCATGAAGACTGCTAGGATGTATGTAACAGTGCATGTGTGCTAAGGGATAATTTGAGTTTAGAAAACAGGCTGCCCCTTTCCTGGGACTGCAATTCTTACAGAACAACAACTTCACAAATTAAATCTCTGCCCACAATTTCTGTGCGCACACAGACTCATGCTGTCATTTTAGGCACATAACACAGGCTGCCCCTTTCCTGGGACTGCAATTCTTTCAGAACAACAACTTCACAAATTAAATCTCTGCCCACAATTCCTGTGCGCACACAGACTCATGCTGTCATTTTAGGCACATAACACAGGCTGCCCCTTTCCTGGGACTGTAATTCTTTCAGAACAACAACTTCACAAATTAAATCTCTGCCCACAATTCCTCTGCGCACACAGACTCATGCTGTGATTTTAGGCACAAAACAGTGTTCCTGAGTATTACCAAATTACTGTTACAGCATGACACATTTTCCTTATCATTTAGAGAGGCAGAAAACAGCACATTTCCTAACAGCTACTTCATACCATGAGCATGTGCAACCTGGGTGAGTGATTAGACTAGAGCAAAGAAAATGAGGCCTTGATGTTGTTTTTATGTGTTTGCGTTACACACTGCCATCTGAAACATCACACAGAGCTGAGTACTACGCATGGGAGTGTTGGAGAAGCTGCTGCGTGTGTGCCAAGAGTGTGTTTCTGGAGACTGTGTATTCTCTGGTGCAAGAGAGATGAGCAAGGAGACTTCCAGAACTGCATGAAGACTGCAGGGATGTATGTAACAGTGCATGTGTGCTAAGGGATAATTTGAGTTTAGAAAACAGGCTGCCCCTTTCCTGGGACTGCAATTCTTACTGAACAACAACTTCACAAATTAAATCTCTGCCCACAATTCCTGTGCGCACACAGACTCATGCCGTCATTTTAGGCACATAACACAGGCTACCCCTTTCCTGGGACTGCAATTCTTACTGAACAACAACTTCATAAATTAAATCTCTGCCCACAATTCCTGTGCGCACACAGACTCATGCCGTCATTTTAGGCACATAACACAGGCTGCCCCTTTCCTGGGACTGCAATTCTTTCAGAACAACAACTTCACAAATTTAATCTCTGCCCACAATTCCTGTATGCACACAGACTCATGCTGTGTTTTTAGGCACAAAACAGTGTTCCTGGATAGTACCAAATTACTGTTACAGCCTGACACATTTTCCTTATCATTTAGAGAGGCAGAAAACAGCACATGTCCTAACAGCTCCTTGAGACCATGACCATGTGTTACAGGGTGAGTGATTAGACTAGAGCAAAGAAAATGAGGCCTTGATGATGTTTTTATGTGTTTGCGTTACACACTGCTATCTGAAACATCACACAGAGCTGAGTACTACGCATGGGAGTGTTGGAGAAGCTGCTGCATGTGTGCCAAGAGTGTGTTTCTGGAGACTGTGTATTGTCTGGTGCAAGACAGATGAGCAAAGAGACTTCCAAAACTGCATGAAGACTGCTGGGATGTATGTTACAGTGCATGTGTGCTAAGGGTTATTTTCAGTTTTTAACATATGGCAACTACCTGTGCCTTTGCTATTTTGAAAGGAAAATCTACCCTGTTGGTTTCAAATGTTTTAGCTTTTGCCTCTCATTTGCGATTTAGTGATTTCTGCTGACTGCTAACCACCACATTTGAAGAAAACAAGCTGTCCCTTTCCTGCAAGTGCATGTTTTACAGAACAACTGCAACACAAATTACATCTCTGGCCACAATTCCTGTGCGCACACAGCCTCATGGTGTGCTTCTAAGCAGAAAACTGAATTTGATTGGCAATTTCAAAGCACATTTACTACTGTGGTAGAGCAAGTGATAATTACTGTTACAGCCTGACACATTTTCCTAGTAGATCACAGAGGCAGAAAAGAGCACATGTCCTAACAGCTACTTCATACCATGAGCATGTGCAATCTGGGTGAGTGACTACACTAGAGCAAAGGAAATAAGCCTTGGTGACGTTGAATGTGTTTGCGTTACACAGTGCTATCTGAAACAGCACACAGAGACTGTTTATTGTCTGGTGCAAGAGAAATGCATGAAGACTGCTGGGATGTATGTAACAGTGCATAGTTTCAGCACACCTATGAGTCTGGGGAAGAAATACTCCAAAATATCTAACATGTTCAAGACAGATACATATCTTCCACAACATAAAATGTAATTCACAACTTTTAATGTAAAACGAAAATCTACCATGCTAATTTCAAATGTGTTGGCATTTGCCTCTCATTTCTTTCAAAGTGATTTCTGCTAAATCCTAACCATCACAGTTAAAAAGAAGCTTTCCCTTTCTTTCAGGTGCAAGTCTTACTTTTCAACAGCAACACAAATTAAATCTCTGTCAACATTTCCTCTCTGCACACAAACTCATGGTTTGATAGTAGGCACAAAATATTATTCCTCATTGTTACCAGTACACCTTAACTTATGGTGAAAACATACTCCATAATATTTTACATATTCAAGACAGTTAAATATCTCCCAAAACACAAAATGTAAATCACAACTTTAAACAAATAATCGCAATTCTTTTTTTATATCTAAATTAACCTCAAACACCCCCTCTCAAACTCATAACTCACCTTTAAAATTAGTTAGTTGTGAAAGAAATGTGGCAGTCACACAGCAGTTTATCAGACCAGAATGTCTGAGCTGAACACCTCTCTCCTCTCAGCAGAACCAGTTAATGGCACAGTTTCCCTCTCTTTTTTCACACATATACATGTTAACTCCAAATCACATTCCTTCCCACATTTTTTCAAATGGAATCACACTTTTTTATTGGTTGTCATTTTCAACCCTTTTCCAACTGAACCCTTCCCCCAACATGACTTCTGCCTGCTGCCATAGCAACAGGTCATGGAACACTGGTGTGTGCAGAGAGGTCAAAAGTTCACCACACAATGTTTCAAATCCAAAGAGCAAGACTGCTTGACCTGTCAAACCTCGCAGCAAATCCAAAGTAATGTTCAGTGGCAATACATTTTTCATAACCAATACAAAACATGCTTCTAAAAATGTATACAGACAGCCTAGTTTTAACTTTAAAATTGTTTTAATCAGCCAATCAGTTCTTTTTGTTAAAAAAAAATATGTATGCCTCCTTTTTTCAACTGTCTTTCTTTTCATATTGCCATTCTGCTGAAAGACACATCCTGAGTGCATCCAGATCTCCTTGGAAGATGTTCACAGTGTGGATTGTAGGTCACAGCATATGAAAAGTATGCAGAAAAAAGAGGTATGATGAGAGACCTTGCTTTGCCAAATGTAGACATTAAATGGATTGGTCAGAGAGGGTTAAAGTGGCACCAATTAATGCCTTTGGTGAAAACCTTTCTACATCTCCCACCGCCTAACCTTATTATTGTGCACTGTGGTGGAAATGACCTAGGCACTTTAACTGGGGTAGGTCTGGAAATGCTTATTAAGGGCACCTTTGTGCAATTGATGTCACTTTTTCCACAAACTGCCTTTGTATATTCTAATATATGCCAAAGGCAAAAGTGGAACTGGTCCAACCAACATTGTCCGCAGATTGACAAAGCAAGGAAGCACGTCAACAAATCTATTTCTGCTTTCCTCAGAGACTATGGTATGGGTTCTATATACCACAACAACTTGCGTTACAACATGCAAGACATTTATAGAGGAGATGGTGTACACTTCACTGATGAAGGCAACAGAGTCTTCCTCTTGAACTTAAGACTCTGCATCGGTACTTACTTGTAGGTACTACCAAAAAAAGCACTCAATGAACACAAGGGCTCTTTTTAGAGCCACCTAATATCTAAACACTTTACTGTGATTTTTTTTTCTTTTTTTTGTTAAAAGTTTTTTTCGGGTGCGCGCTGGGTGCGCGCACTCGGCGATATTTTTTAAAAAAATATAATTCTTTTTTTTTGCCCTACAAGGTCCTACTGTGACTCCCTGGCAATGCCTAGTGGGTCAATATCTCCCCACTCTGTCCCCTTTACACGTTCTCCCCCTTTGTTTTTTTCTGCCTCAGACTGCGAGAGACAAAATGGCGGCCGCCGCTTCCTGATTTCCACCGATTCGAATGTTTACTGACATCTAACAACCAATCAGAAGTGCGCTCGCGCACGGCAGGGTGCGCGCACAGGGCTTGCTCAGTGCGCGCACGCTGCGCATGTATAGATATATATATTGATTTAAATGCTATTTTCTCAGGAAATACTGAACAGATTTACACCAAACCTGCAAAAGGCACTTCATGGACCTTATGGCTACCTCTCTGCCAAATTTCACGTAATTCTGTTCAGCCGTTCGGGCTGTAGCTGCGACTAAAGT
The DNA here is from genome assembly GCF_964204655.1 of Triturus cristatus. NCBI lineage: Eukaryota > Metazoa > Chordata > Amphibia > Caudata > Salamandridae > Triturus > Triturus cristatus. The sequence goes on along the minus strand of NC_140589.1, from coordinate 1,869,483,202 downwards.
CCCTATGGAAAAATCCATGGGGAAAACGTGTTTTGGGACCCCCCCTTTTTCTCAGCCCCCGCTTGACGAATCACCCCGAGACTTTCAGGGTAGGAGCGGAGCGCCCCATTAGTTTTGAAAATTTTGCGAGGATTCGTCAACCGGCGCCAAAGTTATTCAAAATAGAATTTTGAGATTTCCTATGGAAACACGGTCCTAACTATAACTACCTACTGGCAACCGCCAGTAGGTAATATATATATATATATATATATATATATATATATATATATATATGTATACAGTTGGCAGAACACAAAGAGCTGTGTGAATGAATTAACACTATTGAGAAAAAAAAATAGGTTTAGTGTATACGTTTCCTGTCCCGTACCACAGATTATGTCAAGTGCGTTAAGAAAATAATTATTGTTTCAAGGAATAGTTTGAAAGAATTAATTGGGAGAGGCTGATTCTCTTCTTCACCGTGGCAGACATGCCACGGTGAACAAGATAATTAAAATGCCTAGGATCACACAAATTGGTAAAGGGGGGAAGCTGAGATTGAATACAGGGTTTCAGGTTTCATATTAACAACACTACTGACCGATCACCTCTTTGCCTGGCATCAATTAAAAGAATTGTGCAGGGTTTGGTGTGGGCTTGGCTTGTTAAATTTAAAAATGCCTTTTAAACTGCAGTTGCAGACTTTAGAGGTGGTTGCATATATTTTCCAGTTCGACCTCTATGAGTTTTTATTTCCCAATTGTGTTACTGGGATGGAGATTATTAAGGCGTTCCTATCTCCTGGTAACAATTATAGTACAATATTTTTGTTCTTCTTTCGCTTTCGGAGTTAATTGATATTTCGAGGTTTTGCAACATTATTATTTTTGGGTTCTCAACTATGTCCGTAAGAAGTGAATTAGGTTTTCTGGATGGTTGCCTACATATGCTCAATATTCATGTTTCCACCACCTCATGTCTGGTTAAAAAATAAAAAAAATAAAAAAGAGGGGAGTACAACTAGATCCCCTAGATTTTATCTATAGGCAGGCTGTAACACGGAAAAAATGTCATACCACAAACCCTACTACAAGTTTCCCACACATCTGGATCAAAGTTGGACTACGTGTCCACTGTGATATTAAAGCAGCAACAAATTTCAGCAATGCCTGAACGGACTGCTTAAAAATAATATAAGCACGATAACTGTCACAATTGAGGGAAAGAAAGAAAAACAAATGAATAAATAATTAAGAAAAAAATAAAAATAGTTTATTGCCTATGGATCACCCTGTTTTCACTCAGAAATATTCCAAGTACTGATCACCACTTAACACCCCATCAGCTTGTCACTATTAATAAATGTATCAGTACCAGCAACTAGATCTAAAAGCGAAAGTTCTTCTGAAATTATGAAAATTGAAATGTAAGAGTATTTGTATGAATTGACAAGCGCTGTGAAGTTCCATTCTGCCTAGATATCCAAGTTGAAGGAGAAGGGCCCCATCGATCCTGAGCTCCGACATATTCGTCCTGGAACACTGATTTTTTTTCCAGAAAAATGTCAGACAGTGATCCAAAATTTGAAGGGCATTTCAAAATCATCGACTCTTCACTACAGCTGCATTGCCAAGAAGAAAGGATTAACGGAACAGGCTTCAGGGTCGACCCTGCACCCCCTTAACACTGAACGACGAACTAGAGGAGGGTAACTTGTTTTCATTTACTGTCCCAGAAGAAGAAGATGATGATCGTTTGGTGGTCTATAGACTCAGCCGCCTCCACACAGAAGTGTCCCATGCAAAGTTATGCATTTGTATTATAATATTTTACATTACTGTTGAAGTGGCACTAGGACTGTTTAATTGGTTTGCTGTTATTTCTAATTGTATTGATAAAAAGGCTTGTATTCCTCAAAATGTTGATGTTGCCAATACCACTGTGCACCCCATGTCACCTCCCATCTACCTGCCAGCATATGTACTGAAAATGGTCCCTGTAGTAATGCAAAAGTTTCCAAATCCTCTGCCAGTACCGTCAGCACCCCAAAAACCTATGCACACCCTGTGTCCTAATCCCCTTCCCCTGTTGGAAGTAATAATGCAATAACGTAAATACTGCCCCAGCAGTTAGACAGCATGCTGCTCATGACTCCCTTCAAGACAACATGCAGTAAAGGTAGATGACAATAGTAGGTAGACAGAACACTAAGGAATAATGTTATGTGGCTCATACATTCCCCATGCAGTAGGCACAGATAGACTGATTTTCATAAGGGAAATACTACCACACATTGTAGAATATCTCTTACACCTGTTCCTCTTCAGAATACAGGGGCAAGTTCAGATTATTGAGGCCAACATATCTGAAGTGTTGGTAAATAGAACAGTATGGGACCATGCCCCAATGATGCATGAGGTTATCACTGACAATTTATGAATAGAGGGGGAGGTAACAAAGATATTCCTGATATCAACCTTAGTGAAGCTTTTGGTAGGAACAATGGGTTACGATAGCAGGTTCACTATCAGACTGTAATAGCTCTTTGCCCCACACCCTACATTGCCCATGCCGAAAGAGAACTGCTTTACGCTTATTTGCACAAATTTACGTCCATGACAAGAGGAATGATCCCGGCTAAATGGTATGCAGAGCAGCATCCTAAGGCCCCCTTGGATAGACAACGATTATGGAGATGGTAAAGACTGGATGTCTACTTGGGGTGGGGAGAAAATGTCCAAAATTATAAAAAGATTACAAATTAAAATCACCTCTTCTCTGTTTTCTAGGAAATGGCACGGTACCTGTTGGGCGCAACTCTGGAAGCGACAGCACCATCTATAATTTTGACATGCAATATGGCACCTCCAGCCTTATGGACTTTTACTGGGCCTGCGGAGAATGTCTCTATCTCCAACAGCCTCCTCGAAGGAGCAGCATGTGCTCACTAGAACAATGCACAAAGTCTAGCTGATCGTTCCAGCAGCCAATATCTCCTACAACCATGCCTATATCTGGTCTATTACCTTGCTCCACCGACATTGGCGGTATGCTGAGTTCTATGGGTGGACAGCATTCAAAGACATTCCACAAGAGTTACGCCTATTCAACAGGGTCCAGCAATCTTCAAAAAATGTCAAGAGGAGGGTATGCCTTCGGATAGGGAGTCTGTGCTGCACATTGGCAACAATGAAGACAATGGCTCCATCACCAAGGCCATTAAAGACTTGAACAACATAGAAAAGAAAATGATTGCTGGAGGAGGTGCCATAGCGGACACAGCCACTGATTGGTTGAACTTTGACTGAATGCCTTCATGGCTGTCTGGCATAAAAAGAAAGACTATATATAGGAAAAAGGATAGAACAGGGAATGAGGATAACTTAGCACTTATAGAAGTTATAGAGGTCACAACAATAGGGCTACATTCAATGCAGCCTGCTACCATTACCCAGTGCCAGGTCAAAAGTCCCCAACTCACCACGTAGATACCAACTGAGATAGGATTTGAATATAGATCCACCATCACCTACACAGACACCATATACATCGCTCATTGGCATAACTGAAGGAGAGTATATAGAGTTAAGGAAGATGCAGGAGAGCCAATGTTCCAAATGTGCCAATGTTCCAGTGTGAATAACACCCCTGGGATACACCAACTAGAAGGAGGGCTTGCAAGGTATGATGTGAGAATTTTGTTCAAGAATGAACAAGAGGAGGGCATGAAGCAGGGTCTAGTTTTTACCATATAGTGCCCCAGGCCCATTCTGTCCACATCTGAAGCATGAGTCTCAAATTGTCCCTGCCAACCCACAGACAGGATTGTGTTAAAATTGTCCACGCTGCATTGAGCGTCTAGGAGGCAGTAGGCCCCTTGCCCTCCTGGATAATCAGATGTACATCTTTCTGCACATCAAGATGAAGCAATAACAGGATATGTCTGTCATTTAGAAGAACAAAATTGGCCAAGAGTATGAGTGGGGGCCAACTGTGACTTTCCACAGCTGTAGAAATTACAAGTGACCTCAAACCTTTTGTATTCTTCTGCTTTCTTAAAACATTTCCGAGAAGGGATGCAAATCATTTTCTATAAATGTTCAATTTCATCATAATTTACGGTCAAACATCAAGTGGCCTTTTGGTGAACTTTTGTAATGCAAGTGTCACTTCGGTGTTCCTAATATTTCCCAAAAGTGACCAAAGTGCGTCATGTTCTGAAGTCAAAGCAACTGCTAATGTCGGGATTCAGTGGTCAATAGTTCCTCATTTAAAGAGTATAAATGATCTGCTCTTCAGTCCATTCGACTGACTACCTCGCACAATTGATCACAATTGATCCCAAGGGTCATGACGCGTGTGTGTGCCCCTCAGCCATCTTCTCTAGCATCTTCTCTAGCATCTTTGGCTGAGGCTATAATGCTCATTTTATTTTGAAATTGTCTCTTTCTCTCTCCTCTGCATTGCCATGATTTTAAAACTTACAAATTTGCATGATTTACTTTTTCATCTAGGAAGGTGTCTCTGAAACTAGTTATCTTCTAGTTTACACAATGCTATCTTTGATTAACAATGTACCTTTGACATTCATTGTTTAAACTTGTTTTTCGAATAAAGTGCCACTCTGACTCAACTCCTGCAATTCACACGTGTCTTATTAATATAGATAGCACAGTTATATGGTGAAAAGATCACCCTGCAACACTCGACTGCGGAAACTCCGCCCGAGTGCAGAAAGTCAGCAGTCATAAAGGTAGTCCTCACAAGTGCCGATGTGAATACCAAAAAGCAGTAAAATAGATAAAAGTTTAAGCCCATTGTCCTCCTATTTTGAGTCTGGATGTTGAAGTTGTACCAAATATCAGCCCCTGGACTGTATATATTGCAAATAGCCCTTGCTCACACATGTTACTTCCACTTCGCTGTCTTTCTTTGATCACCTACAGTATGAATGAATAAATTAAGATTTACTAAGTTGATAGAATGAATAGACTATAAATTGTGTCCCTGTGCTGTACCCAACATTGGTTTGCACAGATCCCACTAAACAAGGGAGGCTACTTATATCCCTCCCTCTGAGGGTATCACTGTTTTGCAGTTTGATCTGTTGCACAGATCCCAAGGATTACCATGTCACCCCATTACTTTTATACACAAATATCCAGGTGGCAGATTTTAACACACTTGAAAAATGTGACCGGCACTTTGGATCAGGACGTCTTGAAACCCGCCAATAGGCTTCTCAGTGCTTTGAATTGAGAACTCATGGGTAGCAAGGCGTGCTTCTACTTTGATCGGGCCATTTTCTGCTCGAGTGGGGTGCCACAATCAGTGCTAGACCTGTCAGCTTTCCCCCAAACCTTTTGCCTACTTACCTTTAATTGTTCTGGCTTTTGGCTTTTGCTGGCCCTAGTCCCTAGGACTTTACCACTGCTAACCAGTGCTAATATGCTTGTGCTCACTCCTCTAAACATGGTTTGATTGGCACATACCCAGATGACATATTTAATTTACTTATAAATCCCTTGTAGAGTGGTATACCATATATCCAGGACCTGTAAATCAAATGCTTCCAGTGGGTCTGCACCACTTATTGTTCCAACCACCTAAATAGCACTCCAAACCACGTCCCAGGCCTGACATTGCAACCTGAAGGCTGTGTCACACTACTGTGTAAACACCCTTGCCAAGCCCTATACTCTACTTTTAATACATATATGTCCCCCCAAGGTAGGCCCTAGGTATTCCATAGGGCAGTGTGTTGTGTATTTAAAAGTCTGTACATGTTCTGGTAGTGCCAAACTCCCAAATGTGTTTTTCACTGCTGTGAGGCCTACCCCTCCCCTTGGATAACAATGGGAATTTCTTATTAAATGTAATATGCAGTAACTCCTAATTGAGCGGAGGTAGATATTGCATGCTTGTTACCTTTGAAATTGTAATGATGAACCCTCTTTAAAGGTAAAATAAGATTTTCCATAGAAAGTTTGAAAATGCCACTTTTTAGAAAGTTGTCTTTTTTCTGCCCTAAGCCCCTTGTGCCTGTGGCCTGTCTTGGGTCACATGACTGGGTGCAACTGATAGTTAGAGTTTGTGAATTCCTCCCAGACAATCACACAGTAGAGGGGTTAGGTGTGCTTGAATAGGCCATCTGCTAGTAGAATGGGGGGAGCTGGACACAGCTCCTCTTGCACCTTAATTGGCTGTCTCCTGTCTATTCAATAGGCCTATCAACTTTTTATTACAGCCAGGTTGGAACCAGGACCAAGGAGTCTGGAAATTCCAAACACTTTCCAGAAACTTCTCCCACCTTCGAGAAGAAGGGCACCAGGATATAAAATAGGACTTTCAGATCCACTGTTCAGTTCACTACTGAAGGTGCAGAAGGACTCTAAGAGGGCTGTCTGCTGCTGTGACCTGCTATCTACTCTGCCAGATTGCTGCTGCACATGGAAGGACTGCTTTGCTGCCTGCAGTCTGCCTTGAACCTTCAGAGGCCAGCCATGCTGTTGAGCCCTGGATCTACAACTGCACCAGGACTACCAGAAGTGACTCCAAGGGATAATTTGCTGGCCTCCTGTTCAGAGCTACAGGGACATTACAGGCTCCCACTACCTTGACCCCAAACCTGGACCTGAGGGAGCCCTGAACCTCCAAAAGGTACCCTACCAATGCTAGACCCTTTGTTGAGGTGCTAAAGGTACCCAGAGGACCATTTTCCAAAACTGGTTTTATTTAGTGTTCCTCCTAATATGCACAACAATCAGTAGAATGGCATCTACAATTTCATATTAGTCCCCCATCTTAATAGGCTGTTATTGATCACCAAGGGTAATTTCCTAGCATTGTCTTTTGACCTGGAGGTTGCCTGCCTTCATATTCCAAATAACCCCAAAGACTGGAAGTTCCTTCAGTTCACGGTCAATAGCCAGTGCTTTCAGTTCAGGGCTTTCCCCTTTCATATTCATTCAGCTCCCAGAGCCTTCAAATGTGGTGACAGAAATTACAGGTGATTCACTAATTAAGCGAGTAACTCATCAAAGGTCTGTCACTCAAATGCACAATGTAGGTAGTAAATTCTACATACAAGAAGCTTAGGTCTCACTCTGAGCAAAAATATATTTCCTACTTCTAGGCTGCAACATCTCTACGGCTACCCCCAAAGCTTATCCATCCTCAGGAAAGGCCACACAAACTAATGTCTTTGGTCCAAAAACTCAGTAAACAGGCATGCATCTCAGGGTTGAAATATAAGAGCAACTGGAGATGATGTCATCTTCCCTCCCTCTTCTCACTCTGTCTCACATGCCAGTGTGCACAGTCCATGAACAATTGGATATTTAATGGAAGCAAATGACAACCCACTGGGGCAACATTATCTCTTTGACGTCTCTTTGACGTCTAAGGCCGAACACACCATGGGACATTATGTTTACTTAGAAGCCCCTAACTTCCATATTACTACAGATGAGTCCCTGCACTGAAAAACAAGCTCATCTTCAAAGAATCTCTCACAGTGGCCCTTGGTTGACAGAAGATAAAAGAGATGTTCATTCACATGAATGCTTAGAATTAGGGCGAAGATACTGTCTCTGAGTCTCTCTACCTCGAAATGTCCAATCAGTGATTACTCATAAAAACAGATGATATGAAAACTTTTTGTTATAATGCAAACAAGATTGAACTAAAGATCAGATGTACTTAGAAATGTGGTCACAAATTGTACCCTGCCTTTTTGTGACTAGCCCTTAGCTTTGAAAAGTAACCTATGCACTAATATGTTATATTCCAAAGTTTTCGATTGCAGGGTTTGTACAATGCTTGTTTAATGACTTTTAAGTAGGCAGGACCCTATTTGTGATCCATTGTGATTGGCTACAAACACAGGCAAGGCGGGCTGTAACAAACAGCAGACCACCATTCCTATAATTGCATTCCCAAACAGGTAACTTGTTTTTTAAATAACCCATATTACCACCCTTGAGCAGTGCACACGCTTGAGGACCGAGGCAACAGCGAGGGGCATAGATCGCAGTCACAAAGCAGTGTAAGTATCACATCAACCCAGGAGACTGATAGAACCCCCCCCCCCCCCCGACCCCTCCACTTACAGGCACTGAACACACCAGAAACTAGCATGGTGCATTCCTACATGCCGCAGGCATGATTTCGACTACAGAGTGATGAAAACCCCATGCTAGATTATTCCACATTGTCCCTAGAGAGTGGAGCTACAGCCACCATTGCCCCACAGTTCAACTGGTTCACACAGTTCATGGTTTTTCAATCTTATTAAAGTAAAGAACTGCTGCACAGGAATGTCAAGGGAGAGCAAGCCTCACGTAACACATGTAAATGGCCTCGAAGTTGTGTATTCAACCAGTGTCATAAAGGATAAGATGGGCCTGGACTGTAATAACTGTGTATTGAAGCAATAAAAACAGGTTGTTAAATAATCCACATTCCTTAAGAACCAGATGAAAGGGTCCAAATTAGGACCCCATCCCCTCAAGTAAGCATTCTGACACTTTTGTAAAAGGGCTTAAAATGGGTAACTTCTCAGCACAAATCCCTGCTATCCTAAGATCTAGTTTGTTAACTTTAAATAAAAATGAGAAAGAAACTTGTTAGGCACTGTAGTCAATCACCTGAGGTAACATACAAAAAAGAAAAAGGAGCTGTCAGCTCCTTCTAAATCAAAGGCGTCCATTTCAGACCCTCTGTCAGACTCTCGACAGTCTGGGAAGCATACATTGTTTTTCTTGCACCTACATTTTCTCAACATTGACATATATTCTACTGGCAACAAAGGCTCCATCGATAGTAACAACAATGATCTCATCGGCAAATACATGGTTAATTAAATTGTTGTCAGCATCAAGACTGTCAGTGACAAAGTTGACCAGGACTACACATATAATACCAAGAATGAATGAATATATCACTATAGTTCATTTGTTGAGTCCCTGAGAAAAGTAGTCTTTGCGAAGTGGGGTGCTGTTATAGTGGAGCACGTGAAACTGTTAGTCTCTCTTTCCGTGTGGCATTTTTTCTTTCAAGAGTAAACATGCTTGGTAGATGAATTTGACGAAATTGGCCATATTCTCACTGTATCCAAGGTATTAAGCTGGCAGATGGCATCCTTTACTGAGCGTGTGCCCAGTTAGAGAAGAATTGGTCTGAGATAGATATGACGGGCTTGCCACAGATCCGGGCAGCATAGGAGTATATGTGCCAGGTTATATATATACGTCTATAGTTGCATAGTTGGCGCTCTGTGATGTCGGTAAGTGCTTTTCAGTTTGGGTATAGTTCTTTTATGGGAAGCGGGTATAGTCTAGTGGCAAGGATCTAATATAATGCCTGACGCATCATGTCCTGTGTGAGATGGCGCTTGGTTGTTTGTAGGATTTGTGGAAGGCACAAAGTTTCATGGAAGTCCCTGGCAACAAGGGATTCTGTGTCCAGTTTCCTTGATGGTGACGTAATCAATTATACCCGGGTCCCAATTCTCAGTGGCGAGCTGCAGTAGCTTCTTTGATGCTGAAAGTTTAACAGACCAGGGATTGTTTGGTTTTGAAAAAATGCTTTTTTATGACAGCCTTCATAGAATTAGATGGGGCCATGTTTGCCAGGTGGTGGTATTTTGCTTAGGTGGCCAGCTCTTCTGATTTTTGTTGGATGAGGTAGAACTGAAGATGGATCAAGGTATTTCTTGTGGATGTGGGCATGCAATATATATATTTTAATGCGTAGCACATTGAATTTTCTCATGGTCCTCCGCAAACATTCCCAGGAAATGCCTGCTGCGGATAGTTAAGTGATGGCAGCAGTTTGGCCCGCAATACCCTTTGCATAGCCATAGTTGTAAGCGTAGCATGCAGCTTGCGGGGGAATGTGTGACCATCTGTCCTTTCAGCAGCAATCTTTATAGATGGATCGAAGAGCGGCCAGTCTCACTTAGCCAGGCGCCTAGATAGTTGTAGCTTTTCACACAGTCCCGGCTCAAAGTACCCAAGCGCCTCTTAATGAGCTTTTTCTTTGGATAGCTTCCAAAGATCACAGTTTTAGATTTGCTCACATTAGCTGTTAGCATGTTTTTTTGTGTTGTATTCAGCTAGGGCGAAGAGAGCTTTTTCGAGGCCAGTTCTTGTGTGGTCCAACAGGACTAGGTCGTCCGCATACTGCATTAAATGGATTATTTGTCCCCAATTTTTGCAGTGCCATGCCCAGATCTGCGGTATCCAGCTTGAATAGTAATAGTGTCAAAACACAGCCCTGCTTTAGCCCCCTTTCTGTGGCATTTTTTTTTTGTAGCAGACTCCATGGAGAATTTGTATCAATACCCAGGTTCTCGAGTACAAATATGTAACAGCTCGCAGTAGGCTTGGGCAGATGTTCCAACCCACCAATTTCCGCCAGTGGATATTTCTATCAATCCCATCAAAAGTTGCTGAGTAATCAATGAAACATGCGAAGACTGGGGGAGAACAGCGGGCAGCTGCTTGTTGGGCTAGATATAACAGGACTGTGATATTGTGAACAGTGAAGCCCCCTGGTCTGAATCTGATCTGGTAAAAAGTGCAGTAGGCCTTCTGAGTACCTGCAGATGTGTATTTGCGTATACCTTCCCCTCGATATCCAGCAGAACAATCATCAAATACTTCCTGGGGTCGGTGTTTGCACCTTTTTGTTGAAAATAGGTTGCAGCAGTGAGCCCCTCCAAGAGTCTGGGACCTCCTCTAAGAACCTGCATTCTGCATACAACATGGCAAGATTTGTAGACCAGAAGTTGATGTCCTCCCTGAAGAGGGAGCCGGGCAAGCCGGGCAACCCCATCCACTACCCCACTACCCTACTACCCCTCTACTACACATGTACTACCCCTCTACTACCCCACTACCCCTCTACTACCCCACCACACTACCCTCTGCAACCCCACTACCCCTCCACTACACCACTTCCCTCCACTACCCCACTGCCCCACTACCCCACTACCCCTCTAATACCCCACTACCCTACTACCCCTCTACTACCCCACTACACTACTACCCCTCTACTACCCCTCTACTAACCCACTACCCTACTACTACCCCACTACCCCACTACCCATCTACTACCCCACTACTCTACTACCCCACTACTACCCCACTACCCTACTACACCTCTACTACCCCACTACCCTACTACCCCACTACCTCTCCACTACCCCAATGCCATACTACCCCACTACACCTCTACTACACCCTACCCACTACCCCTCTAATACCCACTACTCTACTACCCTTCTACTACCCCACTACACCACTACCCCTCCACAACCCCACTACCCTCTATTACCCCACTACCCTTCTACTACCCCACTACCCCGCTACTACCCCACTACCCCTCTACTACCCCTCTACTACCCCACTACCCCTCCGCTACACCACTACCCTTCTACCAACCCACTACCCTCTACCACACTACCCCTCTACTACCCCACTACCCTCCACCCTACTACCTCTCTACTACCCCACTACCCCTCTACTACCCCACTACCCTACTACCCACTACTCCCACTACTCTACTACTCTACTACCCCTCTACTACCACTACTCTACTATTCTACTACCCCACTACCCTACTACTCTTCTATCCCTCTACACCCACTACCCTGACTACCTTCTAACCCTCTACTACCCACTACCCTACTACCCCTCTACTACCCCTCTAATACCCCACTACCCCACTACCCCTCTACCATACTACCCCACAACCCCACACCCTTACCCTACTACCCCTCTACCCTTCTACCCCCCTACTACACCACTTCCCTTTTACCCCAATACCCTTCTACTACCCCACTACCACTCTACTACCGCACTACCCTACCTCTCTAACTCCCCATTATCCCTCTACTGCCCCTCTTCTACCCCACTACCACCCCTCTACTACCGCACTACCCTCTACTATCCCACTACCCTCTAATACCACCAACTACCCCTCTAATACCACCCCACTACCCTACTACCCCACTACCCTACTACCCCATCTACTACTCCACTATCCTACTACCCTACTACCCCACTACTACCCCACCACCCCACATGCCCTCTACTACCCCACTACCCTACTATCCCTCTACTACCCCACTACACTACTACCCCTCTAATACCCTACTACCCCACTACCCTACTACCCCTCTACTACCCACTACCCCCACTGTCCTACTACCCCTCTACTCCTCTACTACCCCTCTACTACCACACTAACCCACTACACCACTACCCTACTACCTGTCTACCCCTCTATTACCCTACAACCCTACTACTACCCCACTACCCTACTACCCATCTACTACCCATCTACTACCCCCACTACCCCACTACTCTACTACCCCTCTACTACCCCACTACCCTACTACACCTCTACTACCCCACTACCCTACTACCCCACTACCCTATACTACCCCACTACCCCTCTACTACCCCACTACCCCTCTACTACCCCACTGCCCTATTACCCCACTACCGCTCTACTACCCCACTACCCTACTACCCCAATAATAGCCACTACTCTACTACCCCTCTAATACCCTACAACCCCTCTACTACCCCTCTGCTACCCCACTACCCTACTACCCTTCTATCCCTCTACTACCTACTACCCCTCTACTACCCCACTACCCCACTACCCCTCTACCCTACTACCCTACTACTACCCCACTACCCTACTACACCACTACCCTTCTACCCCCCTACTACACCACTGCCCTTTTACTCCTCTACTACCCCACTACCCCTCTACTACTCCACTACCCTACTACCTCTCCACTTCCCCACTATCCCTCTACTACCCCTCTACTACCCCACTACCACCCCTCTACTACACCTCTACTACCACACTACCCCTCTACTACCCCACTACCCCTCTACTACCACCCAACTACCCCTCTAATACCCCACTACCCTACTACCCCTCTACTACCCCACTACCCTACTACCACTCTACTACTCCACTATCCTACTAACCCTCTACTACTCCACTATCCTACTATCCCACTACCAATCTACTACCCCACCACCCCACTACCCTACTACCCCACATCCCCTCTACTACCCCACTACCCTACAATCCCTCTACTACCCCACTACCCTACTACCCCTCTAGTACCCTACTACCCCAGTACCCTACCACCCTACTACCCCTCTACTACCCCACTACCCCTCTACCCCTCTACCACACCTCTACTACCCCACTACCCATCCACTACCCCACTACCCTACTACCACTCTATTACCCCCTACCCTACTACCCCTCTACTACACCTGTACTACCCCTCTACTACCCAACTACCCCTCTACTACCCCACTACCCCTCCACACTACCCCTCTGCTACCCCACTACCCCTCCACTACACCACTTCCCCTCCACTACCCCACTGCCCCACTACCCCACTGCCCCACTACCCCTCTACTACCCCACTACCCTACTACCCCTCTACTACCCCACTACCCCTCTACTACCCCACTACCCTACTACCCCTCTACGCTACTACCCCTCTACTACCCCTCTACTACCCACTACTATTCTACCCCTCTACTACCCTACTACCCCTCTACTACCCCTTCATTACCCCACTACCATACTACTACCCCACTACCCTACTACCCATCTACTAACGCACAACCCCACTACTCTACTACACCTCTACTATCCCACTACCCTACTACACCTCTACTACCCCACTACCCTACTACCCCACTACCCCTCCACTACCCCACTGCCCTACTACCCCACTACCCCTCTACTACCACTCTACTACCCACTACACTACTACCCTTCTACTACCCCACTACACCACTACCCCTCCACAAGCCCACTACCCTACTACCCCTCTACTACCCCACTAACCCGCTACTACCCCCGCCACCCCTCTACTACCCCTCTACTACCGCACTACCCCTCCACTACACCACTACCCTTCTACCAACCCACTACCCCTCTACCACACTACCCCTCTACTACCCCACTACCCATCTACCCTACTACCTTTCTACTACCCCACTACCCCTCTACTACCCCACTACCCCTCTACTACCACACTACCCTACTACCCCACTTCTACCCCTCTACTACCCACTACTAGCCCTCTACTACCCATCTACTACCCCAGTACCCTTCTACCCCACTACTACCCACTACTCTACTATTCTATTACCCCTCTACTACCCACTACTCTACTACCCCTCTACTACCCCACTACCCTTCTATCCCTCTACTACCCACTACCCTACTACCCCTCTACTACCCCACTACCATACTACCCCTCTAATACCCCAATACCCCACAACCCCTCTACCATACTACCCCACAACCCCACTACCCCTCTACCCCTCTACCCTACTACCCCTCTACCCTACTACCCCTCTACCATTCTACCCCCCTACTACACCACTGCCCTTTTACCCCACTACCCCTCTACTACTCCACTACCCCTCTACTACCCCACTACCCTACCTCTCTACCTCCCCACTATCCTTCTACTACCCCTCTACTACCCCACTACCACCCCTCTACTACCGCACTACCCCTCCACTACCCCACTACCCCTCTAATACCACCCAACTACCCCTCTAATACCACTCCACTACCCTACTACCCCTCTACTACCCCACCACCCCTCTAATACTCCACTATCCTACTACCCTACTACCCCACTATACATCTACTACCCCACTACCCTACTACCCCACTACCCCTCCCCTACCCCTCTAATACCCACTACTCTACTACCCCTCTACTACCCCTCTAGTACCCTACTACCCTACTACCCCGCTACTACCCTACTACCCCTTTACTACCCTACTACCCCTCTACTACCCTACTACCCCACTACTACCCCACTACCCCCACTGTCCTACTACCCCTCTAACCCTCTACTACCCCATTACTACCCGACTACCCCTCTACTACCCCACTACCCCTCTACTACCCCTCTACTACCCCACTAACCCACTACCCTACTACCCCACTTCACCACTACCCTACTACTCCTCTACCCCACCCCTCCACTACCCCACTACCATACTACCCCTCTACTACCCCACTGCCCTACTACCCCACTACTACCCCTCTACTACCCCACTACTAGCCCTCTACTACCCCTTTACTAGCCCTCTACTACCCCACTACTACCCCTCTACTATCCCAGCACCCTACTACCCCACTACTACCCACTACTCTACTACCCTACTTCCCCTCTGCTACCCCACTACCCTACCACCCTTCTATCCCTCTACTACCCACTACCCTACTACCCCTCAAAAACCCCACTACCCATCTACCCTACTACCCCTCTACTACCCCACTACCCCACTGCCCTTTTACCCATCCACTACCCCACTACCCTCTACTACCCCACTACCCTACTACCTCTCTACTTCCCCACTATCCCTCTACTACCCCTCTACTACCACCCAACTACCCCTCTACTACCACCCCACTACCCTACTACCCCTCTACTACCCCACTACCCTACTACCCCTCTACTACTCCACTATCCCACTACCCCTCTACTACTCCACTATGCTACTACCGCTCTACTACTCGTCTATCCTTCTACCCCACTACCCTACTACCCCTCTACTACCCCACCACCCCACTACCCTACTACCCCACATCCCTTCTACTACCCCACTACCCTACAATCCCTCTACTACCCCCACTACCCTACTACTACCACTCTACTAACCCACTACCCCACTAACCCACTACCCTACTACCCCACTTCACCACTACACCCTACTACCCCTCTACTACCCCTCTACCCCACCCCTCTACTACCCCACTACCCTACTACCCCACTACCCCCCTACTACCCTACTACCCTACTATCCCACTACTACCCCACTACACCACTACTACTCCACTACCCCTCTACTACCCCACTACCACCCCTCTACTACCCCACTACCCTACTACCACTCTATTACCCCCTACCCTACTACCCCTCTACTACCCCACTACCCCTCTACTACCCCACTACCCCTCTACTACCCCAAGTCCCCTCCACTACCCCACTGCCCTACTACCCCACTACCCCTCTACTACCCCACTACCCTACTAACCCTCTACTACCCCACTACCCTACTACCCCTCTACTACCCCCCTACTACCCACTACTCTACTACCCGTCTACTACCCTACTACCCTCTACTACCCCTCTATTACCCCACTACCCTACTACTACCCCACTACCCAACTACTACCCCACTACCCCACTACTCTACTACCCCTCTACTACCCCACTACCCTACTACCCCACTACCCTTATACTACCCCACTACCCTTATACTACCCCACTACCCCTCTACTACCCCACTACCCTACTACACCTCTAATACCCACTAGTCTACTACCCCTCTACTACCCTACAACCCCTCTACTACCCCTCTGCTACCCCACTACCCTACTACCCTTCTATCCCTCTACTACCTACTACCCCTCTACTACCCCACTACCCCTCTACCCTACTACCCCACTATTACCCCACTACCCTACTACCCCACTACCCTTCTACCCACCTACTACACCACTGCCCTTTTACCCATCTACTACCCCACTACCCCTCTACTACTCCACTACCCTACTACCTCTCTACTTCCCCACTATCCTTCTACTACCCCTCTACTACCCCACTACCACCCCTCTACTACACTTCTACTAAAACACTACGCCTCTACTACCCCACCACCCCTCTACTACCACCCAACTACCCCTCTACTACCCCACTAGCCTACTACCCCTCTACTACCCCACTACCCCTCTATTACTCCACTATACTATCGTACTACCCCTCTACTACTCCACTATCCTACTACCTCACTACCAATCTACTACCCCACCACCCCAGTACCCTACTACCCCACATCTCCTCTACTACCCCACTACCCTACAATCCCTCTACTACCCCACTACCCTACTACCCCTCTAGTACCCTACTACCCTAGTACCCTACCACCCTACTACTCCTCTACTACCCCACTACCCCTCTAATACCCCTCTACTACCCCACTACCCCTCTACCACCCCTCTACTACCCCACTACCCATCCACTACCCCACTACCCTACTACCACTCTATTACCCCCTACCCTACTACCCCTCTACTACCCCTGTACTACCCCTCTACTACCCCACTACCGCTCTACTACCCCACCACACTACCCTCTGCTACCCCACTACCCCTCCACTACACCACTTCCCCTCCACTACCCCACTGCCCCACTGCCCCACTACCCCTCTACTACCCCACTACCCTACTACCCCTCTACTACCCCACTACACTACTACCCCTCTACTACCCACTACTCTACTACCCCTCTACTAACCTACTACCCCTCTACTACCCCACTACCCTACTACCCCTCTACTAACCTACTACCCCTCTACTACCCCACTACCCTACTACTACCCCACTACCCTACTACCCATCTACTACCCCACTACCCTACTACCCCTCTACTACCCTACTACCCCTCTACTACCCCACTACCCCACTACCCCACTACCCCTCTACTACCCCACTACCCCTCTACTACCCCACTACTACCCCTCTACTACCCCACTACCCCTTTACTACCCCACTACCCCTCCACTACGCTACTACCCCTCTATTACCCCCTACCCTACTTCCCCTCTACTACCCCACTACCCCTCTACTACCCACTACTCGACTACCCCTCTACTACCCTACTACCCCTCTATTACCCCACTACCCTTCTACTGCCCCACTACCCTTCTACTACCCCACTACCCTACTACCCCTCTACTACACTACTACCCCTCTACTACCCCACTACTACCCCTCTACTGCCCCATTACCCCCACTACTACCCTACTACCCCACTACCCTACTACCCCTCTACCCCACCCCTCTACTACCCCACTATCCTACTACCCATCTACTACCCTACTACCCCACTACCCCTCTACTACCCCACTACCCCCACTGCCCTACTACCCCTCTACTACCCCACTACTACCCCACTACCCCTCTACTACCCTACTACCCAACTACCCCTCTACTACCCCACTACCTCCCTACTACCCCACTACCCTACTACCCACATCCCCTCTACTACCCCACTACCCTACTACCCCTCTAGTACCCTACTGCCCCTCTACTACCCCACTACCCTACTGTCATGGCCCAGCAGAGGGGGCGCCATAGAGCAGGTACGGCATGAATGTGTATGACAGAGGGGCTGGTAAACTACGATTCCCAAGGTGCACTGGGGAAGACTGCATTCATTATATAAGCCCCGCCCCCACGTGAAGCGGTGCTTGTCACTCAAGTTCCTGATTCCTGCCGAGAAGTCACGTATTTCCTACTCCGAGTTGAGCTGCCTGCTTCTAAGCCACCCGAAGGAGAGAACCGAGTATTCCCCTCAGCGCGGAAACACCGCGACACCCGCACCCTGCCACAGCCGTTTCAGACTTTACCTGGAAGGACAAATATCTTCGCTCGACCTTCCCCAAAAGTAACCAGTGAGACGCTCACTTTCCCAACGAGAGCCGCTGCAGGCTCTTCGAACAGAAGGAGAGCGCTGCGCATGCTCCCTGCTCCACCCACTACTTCGTTACCTTCCCCTCCCAGTTGCGGAAGTAGGCTGGGTGTATCATTCAGATCCTGACGCGCTTTTTCCCCGCGCTTCATTCTTTCGGAACTACCAGAGGCTCCCTGCCCCGTGGAGGACTGACCGGCTTAGGACCACTGTTTTCTGCTGGACCGCTATCATAACGCGACACAGCAGCGGAGTCGCGCTCCTCCCCAGCTTGCCTCCCTGTGTGCCGTCAGCTTCCCCCCTTGCCAGAGTGCCGTTAACCTTGGTCCAGGAGTGGAAAGCAATTCACATGGTGCGCTTATGATAGCGCCGGATTTCAGCTTGAAAACGAACGACGTTGGTGCATACTTGCCGGTTTGGCGTCGAACGGATAAGTATCCAGTTACTTACATTTTCGAGACTGCTTTATAAATCAAGTCCATGTGTTCTGTTATTTGGTTATAGAACTCGCCTGTTGCTACGACTGCCTCCTTGCTGTTACAACTTGTAAGTGACAGTCTGTGGAGTCGGGAGGGGGTTGGGGAAGTGCATGACCGTGAACCCTGCTGAATGTGTGTTGTGTTCTCGTTGCAGGGCATAGAAGGAGAAGCTGAAGTAAGACCTCATCCTTCTTGACAAGTGGGTCCGCAGTACAGGCGACAACTCTGTTTTTGTTTCCTTTGTCCCATTTTTCCCTTCCCCGGTCGGGGTGTTATCTGTGCCGCATATATACACTGCGCGCAGGTGTCACTTCTTAGGGGAGGAGATTACCTAGCATCGTTCCTGCTGTATCCGGCTGTCAGGTTAGTGGCACTCGTTATATACCTGACCACGACACCTACTAACCCTCTACAACCCCACTACCCCTCTACTACCCTACTATCCCTCTAATACCCCACTACCCCCACTGCCCTACTACCCCTCTACTACCCCAGTACCCCTCTACTACCCCTCTACTACCCCACTAACCCACTACCCTACTACCCTTCTACTACCCCTCTACCCCACCCCTCTACTACCCCACTACCCTACTACCCATCTACTACCCCACTACCCCTCTACTACCCTACTACCCCACTACCCATCTACTACCCCACTACTACCCTACTACCCCTCTACTACCCCACTACCCCTCTACTACCCCTCTACTACCCTACTACCCTACTACCCAACTACCCCTCTACTACCCCACTACTACTCCTCTACTACCCCACTACCCCCTACTACCCCACTACCCTACTACTTCTCTACCCCTCTACCCCACCCCTATACTACCCCTCTACCCTAATACTAAGCCACTACCCTACTACCCCTCTACTACCTACTACCCCTCTACTACCCCACTACCCCACTGCCCTACTACCCCTCTACTACCCTACTACCCCTCTACTACCCCACTACTACCCCTC